>NC_089493.1:239831743-240456743 GCF_036850765.1 Saccopteryx bilineata | reverse complement strand
GGGAAGCTGGCTTGGATTAAGATGGAAATAGAAATGCAGATGGCGGTGGTTGTGGGGGTTGGAGAAGCAGTCCAGTGTGGGAGCCATGCAGCAGGAAAGAAATGAAGTGGTAAACAAATGTGGAGGAATAAATAATGGCATTTGCTAAAGAGCATCAGTTACTGATTGTCCCCAAAGAGCCTTTACTGACCAGTCATTCAGTACCCTAGCCCAACTCCTATTTTTTCTTTTCTTCACCATTTTATGCAACTTTATCTAAAAGGTCAGGTCACAATCAAAATTACATAAATGTAACATAATTAAAAATCAGTACTGCCTGGGGACCACTAACTGTACTAATGAAATCTATTTCATGTGATAGGTATGGGGAAACTAAGTCAAACACCATTTCCACCGAGTAAAAAAGAAAAATTATCTGATATAATCAAGATCCACCCTTGAAAATGTACCCTTGAGAAAGATGATGAACTATGATTTCTTTTTGACTGACTGCTACTATTTCTCTTTAACTTACCTGCCATCTGGCTTAGTATGATTCACTTATATTAGAAACTGCCAAGCTAGGGCACTAAATTATTGTTTTCAGTGTTGCAGAGAGACTTACCCTAATGGGTATTTCTACAGTGAGGAGAAAGCAATAATACAAATCAATCAAACCACAAGCATTTGCCTGTGTGATAAATGCATTCACCTTTAATAAACAGTGAGTCAGAAGGAAGAAAATAGTGATAATTGCAAAGCACTTATTTTGAAATGTCTTTCACTTCTCCTCAAAGGACACAACCTGAAAGGGAAATTATCCACAGCTGTATCATATTATTAGAATAAAACATATATAAATTTCATTAATAATGGCACCTGCCCTATTGCCTGACCCATTTTATTGTTACTGATGGATTATGAAAAGCCACATGAAAGCACATTAAGTGAGTTATTATTTACCTTTTAGTTTATGCTTAGTCACTTGACCAAGATGGACTTAAAACTGCTGGACTAAACTTGAAACAGGTTTCTTCTTGATGCTATACACTTGACCTCCATTTTCTTAGAGCATATACTTTAGAAAATTTGCAATTATAAATTTTTTCTCTGCTCTTTTGAGATATAAATCTTCTGTAATCCAAGACTGTCTCTCTGCAGGATATGGGAGCCATCCCTTTGAATGTAACCATCAAGAAAGGCAGCATCCTTATCTCCCAGCCTCTGTGGAAGGGTAGGAGCCTAACTTCCATAACCTCAGTTTACCAAACTCAGATGGCTTAATCACTCTGACCAACTTCCCACTAGCCCATCCCAGCACTTAAAGACTCTCTGCCTTTGGTTTCAACAGAGTTGAGTTGAAACTCTTTCTCCAATGACAACAGTCTCTTCCTCTTTTTGAAACTGTCTTGAATAAAGTCTTCTTTGCCTGTTTAACTGTTAAGGTAAAGTTTTTCTTTTATACATTCTAGTTGCAGATGGAAGACTTAAGTTGGGCCTGCACAGGCCATGAAGATATATTGGTGGAACGAGGTCTCCAGAATCCATGGAAGGTGCCGATGAATGAACACAAGGATGAGTCTGCAGATCTAAGACTCCCAAACTATTAAACTATCATGGATAGTGGGCCATAGTTAATGCCCCAGGCTGTACATCTGGAAAAAAAGTAGATACACTGTATAAGTTTTACTTTTGTACAATGGTTAAGCATTTGAAGAGAAGAAATACTTTTAAGGAAAGAACAGGGCAGGTCACATCCATTGGCACATATTTCAATCCTAAGAAGCTTAAACTGGTTCACAAGCAGGAGAATCTGTAAGGAATGGCACATAAGAGATAGACCCTTACTCCTGAAGGGAAAAGAGGCAAATGCTGTTTGTGATCAATGCATAAATTGGGAGAGAATGCAATAAAAGTGGAGGTGGAGGGGATTCCCTTCTCACTTTTGCATGGTAAATGTGGGTACCAAATAGAGTGACAATATTGAAAGCACAAAAAAAAGACCTCACTCCGATGACATAAAAGGCAATTTTCAGAGGCAGAGTCTGAAATCCCAAGGGTGATGAGGTGAAGTAGATGAAGACAACTACTGTTATGATTGTTCGTGGAGCTTGGAGGGCTCAAGGAAAAAAGTTCACTGTGTATGACAACCAAATTCTATCACTGGGAATGAATAGGAGCTTACTAGGTGGGTAAGGTCTGACAAAGAGCATTCTAGGAAGAGTAACAATGGATTTTAGGATGAGGTGTCAAAAATTAAGTTGAGATTTGGAATAGCAGCCAATTTATGTATCTAGAAATATAAGGATCAGGTTGTAAAATATCTTAAGAACCATGATAAAGATTAGATTTTAATTAGAAATATATTTTCAACTTTATAAGGAGGGTGGACATTAAGGGGGAAAATTCGGAATCGGGATACACATTAGGGAAGCATTAAAATTATGCAAGTGAGAAAGGTCGAGGGCTTCAACAAAACAGTGGCAGCAGAGATGTAGAGAAGTTTCTGGATTTGAGGGATCTTGAAGATTGCAATATGAGGGAGTAAGCTGAGAAATAAGGAGTAAACAGAGCTAGAGATTAAAACTACACACTTGGGAACTTGGTAGTACAAAAGTAGGCATATAGGAGAAAAACAGGGTGTTCTGAAGAAGATAAATTATACAGATCGGAAAATCAGGTCTACAGTTCAGAAGGAAAAAAGGTGTTATAGATACATCGCTGAGACCAGAATACTATGTTTTGACTAAAAATGTTAGCAGTTATAAGATCAGCCAGCAAGCGCTGTAAAGAAAGACAAGGAGACTGAGAGGGAACCTGGGGGACCCACACTTCAGGAGCAGACCAAGAACGAAAAGGCGGTGAAGAGAGCAGTGAGGGCCAGTGAGGTATGGAGGAGACTTTACCAGGAGACAAGGTATAAGTGGAACCAAAGGAAAATGTTTCCAAAATTCTGTTTGATTGAAGCTATCAAATGTGGCGGAAGAAGTTAGTTAATGTAAGAACTAAAATTTTCTGTTGAATTGGGCTAATAGAAAGAGACATTAGTGTTTAAGTTTCAGTGACCTCGTAGGGCAGGATCAACACTGGCCTGCAGGGAGGAGACAGTGGGAGACAAAGATGAGGGGATCGCAGGTGGACTGACGTTTGCTTCAAGAATGTTAGCCACAAAGGGAAAAATAGACACTTATTTTGTCTTTTAAAAATCTTTTCAGCTATTATTTATTATGACAGTGAAAAAATTTATCTACAGTGTACACTGTGTATGATAATGTGTTCTTGCAAAATGCAGTATAAATTATTTTCCGCTTAATTCACCTAAAGATTTCAGGCACGCTTTATGTCACTTTGATCTATCTTCAACTTCCATTGCTTCCTGACACATCAGTTTTATATTTTTCTACTCCCAGAACCTGTCAGATTGTTAATGATCTATGTAATAGTCCGCTTTCACACCCTAAAGAAGTTTACTCTTAAATGGATGTCTCAGGAAATCCTTTGTCAATGTGAAGTCCTTTCGAAATACTTTCAATTAGTTCTGTACAGTGAACATTTTGTTAATCAGGTTTGCTTAATGAAAACCAGAACAATTAGGAGATCACACATATGGTATTTAAAAAATATATTACAATGTCGTCTCATTACTTGAGGCAGTCAAGGCAGGTGGGTCACTGTGACTACCTGGTGAAGAGAAGCAGGGACCATCCACTCATATCCCACCCTTCAGACAGCGGACTGGTCATTAACAACGGAGTGTGAAAACCTGCCCTTACCTCCTTCAGCGTTCTTCCCAAGGAGATCATGAGTTCAGTAAGAAAGTCCTGGAGGGGTACTTGGATTAAAATACTTTTCTCTCTTTTTTATACTTCAAATGAAATTACTCTAAAAGTATCCATTCATTTTGTATCATTGCTGTAACTTTTCCCATGACTACACTCAGTTTTAAAAGAACAATTCAGTTCCCATTTATTTAAGAACAGCTAAATATCAGTAGTTAAATATTCAACTTGATGGCAAATGCTGAGATACCGCAGCGAGAGACAAAGATCAGTACAAAACGTGCTACCCCAGGAAGTGCGTGCTCTGTGTCTAAGGGAGGCAAGGAAGACACCCTCCTTCCACCCCTTTCTGTGGGTCTTGTTCTACAGTTGTTTTTCGTTTTACTTCACTGGGGGAAGGAAGGGCAGACTGGAAAGGGTACATACAGCACATTCCCAACATGACTTGCCACTTAACTTAGGAAAAGCACCAAAGTATAAATCCTTTCTCTCCCCTCCCTAGATTTGGGGCTGACAATTTTACGCAAATTTTATGCTGTGTGCTGAGGTTTACTTCCTTTGGGTTTCCTAGGTTGCCTTTGCCATAGTTTCAAAATGCTTGCTTTTCTTAGCCAGCTTGTGGCCTAAGTATGGATATCTGGATTTTTTTAAATCATTAAACAGAAAGTAAGTTCTGTTCTACCACATTATCAAAATTTTACAACCAAAAGGCTAGGATTGGCATGTTATTCTGGCCTTTGTGTGTGAATATTATATAAAGTCTTTTCCAGGGCTCCTCATGGCTGCTGGCTTATTTGAAAAATAAAAAATTTGAAAGAATTATAGGCCCACAGGAAGTTGAAAAATATTATAGAGAGATCCTGCATTGCCTTCACCCAGTTTCCCCCAGGAGTTGCATTTTACCTGATTACACTACAAAATCAGAGCCAGGAACTTGACATTGTACAATGTATGTTGTATGGTTCTATGTCATTTCATCATAAATACAGATTGATCTAATCACTACACTTAAGATAAAAGAATAATTCCGTCACCATAGAGATCTCACTCATGGTCCCCTTTGTAGTCACAGAGAACCCTTCCCTCTCCCAACTCCGTTCCAAATCCCTGGCGACCATTAATCTCATCTCTACTTCTGAAATTTTATCATTTCTAGACTTACATAACTGGAATCAAACAGTACGTAACCTTTTGAGATTGGCTTTTTCTTCAGTTAGCATATGGCCCTTAAGGTCCTTTCAAGCAGTTTCACGCATCAATAGTTTATTCTTATTGTTGAGTAGTAGCCAGTGTATGATGTAAGACTGGCCTATTTTTGTAAGACGTGTGGACAGTGTTTATCAATTAGTCAATATCAAAATATATACAGCTATATATGGAGTGTGTGTTCTAAAGATTAGGCCACATATCTTGGAGAAATGTTTTAAATTTTTCTACTACTAGCTTTAAAATAATTTTCCCTACAATAATGCTGATTCCAACCCATCACTCACATGTCCAAAAATACACAGGGTGAGGTTGGTATTTTAAGCAATGTAAAACAGTGTTGTGGTAACTAAGAAATTAGAATTTAATTAGAATACCACCAGAGACTCCAAATTATTATGAGACGATGACACAATGAATCCATAAATGCAAAGCTGCTGAGACTACAAAGATAAATAACGGAGACTGTACAACTACAGTATGGGGCTTTGGGGATGCAAACACACACTCAACTCTTGGTTCCATTCCCAAGACAGGCTGAACTAAGGTGCTGCAGAAACTATTACTCTAGGTTGGCAGTAAAGATCGTAGGGAACTTTAAATAATGGCTTTTTAAAGGCTCCACTGCATTGACTTAAATCCTGATCTTGCTGAAGTTGTCAGCAAAGATAATCAGTTTGGTAAACACCACCAAGAAATAAACAGAAAACTTAAAAATCAGCCTACTACACACAAAAGTAAGCTTGCTGGGCATGAGTCCAAGGAAACCCACTTAGGTTATAATAAAGACTGCTGCACACATTTCCCGTTTGTAAAGACAAACACAATTGCTTGGTACTTGGAAAGAAGTTCCCCATGTATATAGCTCATCAAACTGAAGAGATCCAATGGGAATGGCAACAATGTGATGGGAAGACCTAGTTATTGGTGAGACACAGGCCATCGGCTCTGTCTATGGTGCACAGCCTGTGCCGTTCCCCATTGTTTCCTGAGCCCATTTCTTCTTCAGTTCAATTCTTCTACCTCCGTGACCTTCCAATTAAACTTTCTTTCATACTTTGAGTCTTGGCTCTGCATTCTTTCTTAGCCAGAACTCAAGAATTCAGGTTGCTGAACCAAGGTTAACACGTGGTGCTTTTTTTCCACCACTAATAATAGTACAGAGAAACCTCACATTTATCCCAACATCTCTCTCAAAATCTCTCTTTTTCTCCTTTCAAGGTCTCTCTCTCTTTTTTAATGTCTCTCAGTTACCCATGTCTAACTCATTTCAGGAAAAAAGCTTCAAAGACAAGAGCCATCACAGCAGTGTGGATAATATTCAACTATGATATTAGATGTTCAGTAAAGCCAATCAAAAATGCACTTCCATCAAATCAGGGAATTACAGTAATCAGCCCCAGTTTAAGAGACACAAAGAACCACTCTTTTTTTCTAAGTTCTAAGTAAAGCTTGGACAAAGTTTGCTTCAAGAACATTGGAATTGTCTGATTGTTTTGCAGTAACTGAGCTCACTGCAAGGCCACTGTCACGAGGCTTCACGTTTCCCCTCGCACCTGATGAAGGCCCATAAAGGTCAACACAGGTATTGCATGAAATATAATAACAGCCCCCAAGAACCACAACACACCCCAGAAGGACAATATTGGATGCAGTGCATGCGATTAGCAAACACAAACTGCTTGCCCTGCAGAGGCTGGCAATCCTAGGTGAAAAACTGACGCACTCAGTGGGTGAGGTGAGAAGATGAATTGATGTGAATAGAGAAACAGACCTCTTAGTTCTTTAGTTTCTTTCTCTCTTACTCTTTTTAAAAATTTATTTATTAATTTAGTAACAGAGGCAGGGAAAGAGAGAGAGAGAGAGAGAGACAGGAACATCAATAAGTTCCTGTAGGTGCCCTGACCAGGGATCGAACCAGCAACCTCTGTGCTTCGAGATGACATTCTAACCAACTGAATTATCTGGCCAGGGCTCTCAGTTTCTATCTCAACATGTCCATTTCTCCACATCTTACATTAACATCGTCTCTGTCATGCTTTAAAATCTGCATTGTGCTCTTAATGTCAGGTCATGTCATCAGAGAGTGGGAAAGAGTTAAATGAAGTTAACAGGTCTGATCCCTGTGTTTAATCAGGAGTGTCAATCCTGCTTACAATGTAGGAAAGGATTCTGAGCAGAGACCTGGGGTCGGCTGACAGCCCGCACTGCCATGGTCACAGAGCAGCAACCTGGGCCTGTCTCCTGGACGGTCTGCCTGTGACCTCCCTTTCCCACCCCTCAGCCTAACCCTGTTTCCTGTCAGCCTCTCTCTGTGTATCAAATCCAAAGAATGAGTTCATATGAACCAGTAACCAAGCTCGTTGTACTCCAGGAGGCAGCACGCGGCCTTTGCCCTCAGCTTCCTGAACAGACCTTGACTGCGTCTGAGAAGAAAAATGGAGTCGCTGACACCTCCACGTGCAGCAACAATCCAGAGCTCATCTAGTCTGAGCTTTTATTCTTCATAAGCCAGATTCAATGTTCACATATATGATGATAGTTTTACCCAAGTTCTATATCTGAGTACCATAATGGTACCAAAATGCTTTGTAAGTGAAAAGAAAAAGATTTACTTATAACATAACAAGCAGTTTTTATTTTAAATAACTGAAATTTATTTGGAAATTATTTAAATAAGGAGTTGATCTGTTATTATGCAGCTAAATAATAACTGGAGCTGATAATGACAAAAGTCTTGTCTGAGATGAAAAAATATCAGTGTGCATATATAAATAACAAATCAGAAAATTAAAATAAAAATTTCTGGCACATGCATTTTTTGAAAATGAAAAAAATACTCAAGAGCTTCTCAGTAGCTAAATCTTCTTAATCTATTGTCCAATGGACTAAATAAAATGAAGAGCACAGATTTGAGTTAAGCATTTTGGCAAATGTTTCATGTTCCTTTCTGTTTTCTTTCTTCTTTATATCATGCTTCACTCTTGTCAGCATGAAAGCTGTTGGCTATTTGATATGATATTATGTCATATCTCTATGAAAAGTAAGCAACAACCTAAACCAGTCCTGGAGTCCACCAGGTGACAGGACTGAGAGAAACAAATGCTGCCCATCTGTTGAGGCAGAACAGCCCGATCCTGTCCGGAATTGAAGCTCTCTCTGCTTCCAGGCTCCGGGGGCCAGCGGGTGGCCGGCACCTGCTATTAGTTTGCAAGGTCTGCTCAGAAGAATAGCATCAGCACATGGTTCCGAGGCTACACCATATGCAATTGCCAAAAGCCAAAAGTGCTTTTGGAGAAAGATGAGGGGGGGATGGTAGAGCAGGAGAAGCACACTGAAGTATTACCTATGCAGACATCAGTATCCATCACCACGTCATCCACGTCAGGGACTAAGACATCACCAGTATGAATGTGAATGCCAGTGTTTGTCTTCCTCTAAACTGGTTATTTAATTAGCAGAGGCCAAATGACCCAAAAGAAATCAGTCTCTTTAGACAAGAAATCAGACTTAACAAAAATAAGGAAGCAAATACAATTTACAGTCTGAGACCTATATCTTTTTATGCATTATCCATGCAGAGCCGTCACCAGGACAAGTAGTACCACTTGCTATTGCTAAGTATTTGCAGACTGGCAATGCTCCATCAAGCGCTATCATTTTGTTAGGGACAAACTCTTTATCCAGTCCTTATTTTGAAAATCAGTAGAATCATAGATTAAAAAAATTTTTTCTCAAGGCCCTGGCCGGTTGGCACAGCGGTAGAGCATCGGCCTAGCGTGCGGAGGACCCGGGTTCGATTCCCGGCCAGGGCACACAGGAGAAGCGCCCATTTGCTTCTCCACCCCTCCGCCGCGCTCTCCTCTCTGTCTCTCTCTTCCCCTCCCGCAGCCAAGGCTCCATTGGAGCAAAGATGGCCCGGGCGCTGGGGATGGCTCTGTGGCCTCTGCCTCAGGCGCTAGAGTGGCTCTGGTCGCAACATGGCGACGCCCAGGATGGGCAGAGCATCACCCCCTGGTGGGCAGAGCATCGCCCCTGGTGGGCATGCCGGGTGGATCCCGGTCGGGCGCATGCGGGAGTCTGTCTGACTGTCTCTCCCTGTTTCCAGCTTCAGAAAAATGAAAAAAAAAAAAAAAAATTTTTTTTCTCTAGAAAATAAAAATATGTAGTGAGTCATAAAAAATTTTAGTCAAAGGTTTTTTGATAAGTTCTTTTGGTTAATGTCACATTACAACTGACTCACTATTGCAACATTATTATCACTGTATTAGTTACTAATTGCTAAGGATGCCATTATAAATTTTTTTAATTTAGTATTTATGTATACATCCTAATTGAGACTTAGAAATAAGGCTCATAAGATTTTGTTATACTAACTTCACCAGTAACCACCCATTCCCCAAAAGTATTTTTCAACTCAAAGTTAGTTAAATAGGAGATACAGAGAAAATATATAAGAAAACACTGATGATGAATATATTTTGAAGGCCTAAATGAGAGAGCAGTTTTATTTGTGTTCTTCCACACTTCTCTCCTGGCTTACATACTATTTACATGTCATACTATTCGCAGCATGAGCCCTATATCTCTGTGTACAGATTGTACTTCAGCAGCCAAAGCAGTCTCCACATAAATCAACCGCAGGAGCTGAGACAAATGACTTTGACAAGGTTTCAAATACATCTCGAAATAGATCCATTCTTGGAGAGTATATGACTACAGACTTAGGGAGTAGTTCCTAGAGTTGCCATAAATATGATGGTGCTTTGGCATTCCATAATTATAACTATGACTTGGCATCCCATAACTCTGCCCTAGCCCAGATGTCTTCTGTTATGCTAACACGACTCAAGAAGTAATACAAGCTTAAAGAAAAAGAAAATGTATGAAGATGCATGAGTTTGGACTCACAATTATTCTTTGTCCTCTCCGTGCAAGTCGGAGTTCATTAGTGGCAGAGAGACATCAACACTGAAGACCTGGTAAGGAATAAATCAGGGGAGCCCAAACTCAATACCACGAAATCTCATACTTAACACCACACTCTGTGGACTGGAAAAGCACAAGCTCACAAGATTCCTCAAGGTATTTATGTACCAGGAACCCTAATTAGTGAATATATATTTGCATTTCCCTTCCACCACAGCTATGTCTCACATTGTTGCTTATTTACATTTGATACAAGAAGCATTTAAAGGGAGGGAAAGACAGGGCAGAAAGGAGAAAAATAAAAAGCAAAGGGAGAGATTTAAAAAAAACAGACTCCAGGAAAACCACAGAAAGAAATAAAAGGCCTCTCAAATTGAATTTGCATGTTGTATATTTTATTTTAAAAAGAAACTAAATGAAGATAAGGCTGTAATTAACCCAGTCCTGCCTTCCTTCAGCTCTATAATGTAGCAGGCATAGTAAACACATTGACTATGTCTTGTTAGGTAGTTCTCCTCTGATACAGACTTGGTGTATATTTCCAAGATCAAACTGGACACCCATGCAGACAAAATCTCTGCTTGACTAAAAAGCCCTGGAGGAAAAGAATTCACAAACGACCCCTGATCTTCTGAAATAAAGTGGCTTGGTCCACAAAGAATGAATTGGATGTCACTCTTTTGGTCAAAAACCTTTGTGCAAAATACAACAGATTGTTAAAGAGTAAAATATAATCAGGTTATTCATAATGCAAAAGCCTTTTCACTTTATGAAAGTGCAGCTAACAGGAGTGGAAAATATAAAATGCAGCTACCTACCCATATTATATTTCTTAAAGATACAAAAATGCCCTCCACTGACTGTACCTTCTGTATGTGAGCATTCTTCTAGAAATAAAGTAGGCAGATAATGAGCCCCTAGGCATTGATAATGGATGACAAAATAGAATGCGTTATCAACCAGCCTCAAAGTCGCCAATTTGAATCCTCTAATACTATTTTGAGGCCAGTATCAGAAACAAGCCTGGTTTTTAAGAAAACATCTGTGGAGAAAACCTTCCCTCTTTAAGGAAGAACATGATGGCTTCGATCAGGCAGGACCAGGCAAAAGGACTCTCTCCCCTGGTGGCACAGGTATGTCATCCCCCTGGAATGTGAAGGCATTCTGAATCGCCTCTGTGTGGTCCTAAATATCCAATGTGTGTGCTTGGCCGATTTTCTCATAATTTCATTCCACTATATCTTAGATATTTTCTCCTGGACCCTGGACCTAGTAAATTTGACATGGAATTCACTTAAGAAGGTGCAATATAATAATTTTAAGATTATAATCTTTGTAGTTCAGACAGATGACCAGAGTCAGTCCTGGGCCATAGACAATTACTACTTGTGTGACAGATATGTCATTGCTGTCCCCAGGCCTCTGCTTTCTCAAGTTGAAAATGTCTACCTCGCAGGTTATTTTGAAAGTTGAGGACAATAAAGATAATATGCCAAGCTCATGGTACATACCTGTTAAAGGTTAGCTGCTATTCTTGTATGTGATTTTGTATACTCAACAAAAGAACACATTAAATATATTTTATTTTATATGACTCACATGAAAGCATATTAAAAATCAATCAATAAATATATTTTTAAGTTTATAAAACATTAATGTTAATAAAGTAATTGGAGAGATAAATAGGTAAAAACAATTATATGCATGTGAAGTGGTCATTTCTGGGTGATGGAATTAAAAATACTTTTCATTGTCTTCCTTTAGTTTATCATTTCCAAAATTTCTACATTTTCAGTTTTCAGGGTATTATCTGAAGTACAGTTGGTAATTTCAGGACCGTTACTTGGGAAAAGAAGCCTTTTAAGTTTTATAAATTCTTTTAAGTTTTACCCCAAATCCTTGACCAAGGGAAGCTTTAACGCCTCTTGTTCTTTTATACAATGAGGAAAGGAACAGGAAACTAACATGCCCACTTTTTCATGCCTACACACACAAATTGGCTTTTAGGTAATTCAGGTGAATTCCATCAAGGTAGTTATTGTAAAACAATAGTCTCTTCAAATTCAACTAGTATCTTTCTAATTAAATCAGACTTTGAATTTTTATTTGTTTTTCAAAAACTATTTTTACTTGTTCACAACACCCATTCAGACAGGTCAGGGTGGCCCTGGGAAGGAAGCAGCTCAGAGGATTTGGCAAGGATCTGAGATACAAGCTCACACGCTGAGGACATGCAGGGGACAATCAAGCCTGTCTTGCATGCTCAACACTCAGCCAGAAAAACGGGTCTGCCCACAACATGATTTGACTATAGCCAGTAGGCTATATAGTCTTTGACCAGGACTTTAAATCACATTTAGACTCTAGACCACATGACATTACCAACAGGTTAAAGGAGAGCAAGTCTCACCTGTTTGATCTAGTTATATGTCATCACAACAAAAAAGGATTTAAACAGAGTTAAGAGAAAATATATTCTAAGAGTAAGGCACAAGATACACCAAGCACCACCGAAAGGAAAGCAATGTGTTAGCTATTGTAAAAGGGTAGTAAAACAAAACAAAGATGAACTCATTTTGAGAACCTTAGCCTGTCTTGTTCTTTTCTTTTACTCACTTATTATGGATTTAAACAGTCTCGTAAGTGGAACAAAGTTATAGCCTGTCACATTAAAAAGCAAAAGTAATGAGATAAGGTTTATAATGCAGAGGACATAGAGCCTGCTCCATCTTACTGGCTGGTTTTCCACAGTGAGACAATCTCCAAAGGGCAGCAAACACTGTAAAGCTATTAAAATTTAATGTCTGCCAAGGGTAAGTGATGGCTCTGGGAGACTATAAAGATCATTAACCCAAGACTTAATAACTATTCATTTATCTAAGAATATTTCTCAGTCGATATTATTGAATTTCCATTTTGAGAAAACACAAAGTATGATCCCAAAGGGGGGGGGGGATGTCCTGGATCAAATAAGCTTGAGAAATAGTACTTGTACTACAATGTACTTAAGCACATTAAGGAGTAGACAGTCTTAGAGCAAAGTTTAATACAACATTTCTCAACTTTATTTAACCACAGAATCCTTCTTTGGCCTTATACTTAACATCTGTGATGGTGAGTTTTATGTGTTAACTGGGCTAGGCTATAGTAGCCATTTATTCAATTAAACACTAGTTTTGATTTGCTATGAATGTGTTTTGTAGATCTCATTAACATCTACAATTATATAATATTAAGTATAGGAAATTATCCTTAATAATGTGGTGGGTTTCTTCCAGTCCGTTGAAAGGCCTTAAGAACAAAACTCAGATTTCCCTGAGGATGAAGAAATTCTGCTTCAAGACTATAGAATCAGCTCATATCTAAGACTTTTCAGTCTGCTGCCTGCCTTACAGACTTCAGGCTGGCCAGCCTCCAAATCACATAAGCCAATGCCTTAAAATAAATAACACCCATTTATTTATTTATTTATTTATTATTTATTTATTTATATAAGTGTGTGTGTGTGTGTGTTTTCTATCACTCTGGTAGAACCCTGACAAAACATCTGAAGAAACTACTATTTCACTTAACTTTAAGGAACGCAATAAATTCCCATGTTCTACACCAGTAAAATCGGATCTTCCTCAGCATAACTGTAACCATATATCAGGATTTGAAGGCCAGAACCCCACTTAAACTAGGAGTAGAATAAATAGTGTTCGTTGCTATTGAGCATCTTTCCTACCCCATCCAGACCCACATACAAGATGGGGTTGCCAAAGTCCTAAAAGTGGACCATGACCAGCGTAAACAAAACATTGCAATCTCTATCCCTTTGTCTTCATGACTTGTTCGGGTATGGGGGCGGGATCAACGCAATGATACAGTCAGTCAGTACACAGACCTACCCCTGGCCACACCGATTGGTCCCACTTCACTGAATGCTAAAAGGAAAGTGAAGATGCCTCCTGTCCTGGATGATGACAGCTGGTTGCCAACATCAGGACTCAAACTGGTGCCTATTTGCAAACATGGCAGAAGGTGGCGTGGGACCAAGACAACACACCTAAGAGAGTACAATTCAAAGAAATTCAGAGAACTACATATGGTAGTCCAAGTCAAACCATACATAAAACCTGAACAACCTCTGGACTTCAGTTACTTGAGCCAATTTATCCATTCTATTGTCTAAGGCAATCTGAGTTGATTTTCTTCTGGTCTTTCAATACATACATTGTTGAATTGCGCTTGCACATACTCGCATCCTAAGAAAATGGAACATAAAGAAGGTAAAAACTGGGAATATGAGAATACAGAAAGCCCTGCTCGTGGAAAGATGGACTGGGCAGGGCAGCAAAAGAGGGGAAAAAAGAAGTTTGCTAAATTATTAGGTCAATCCAAGCTAAATGCTATTCAACTATTCTGATTATATATAAGAATATGAGTGCGTGGACGAACCTCAAACATCATTGAAAATCTGAAGGAACTACTCACTTACCTCAAAAAAATGCTTATACACACAAAAATTAGCTTTCAGTTTCAGGAGCCTCATGTAGTTCAAAAACACAGGCACAGAGGTCTGTGGATTCAAAGTCAGGAATCCCTGCTCTACATGGTAGCAGAAAAACTGTCAATGGTGATAATTTTTATAAATAAATGTAGAAGAATAGAACTAAAAACATGGTTTGGCTGAACACAGGTTATACAAATTACAGTTATTTGTGAAACCATTTACTCCCAGAACTGAAAAGTTGCTCCATGACTATTGCATGCACACCCAATAGAGTTTTGTAGTACGTTTTATTTACATCAATAAACTGTCCACAATGCTCACCATTTCATGGCACACACAGAGCATGGTCATCTTACCACTTAAAGAAGGTTAGGAAAAAAATTTTATCAACCAATTCGCTGTTAAGAGGTTTCACAAGTGAGATCAGGCAATCAATTAGGGGTGGAGGTCAAGTACAACTAAACTGTCACTTTTAATGGAATTATAATGATAAAAATCAGATGGAGAGGGCCAAAGTAGTTTTTTGAGAGGAATAAAGAAATGGCAGTGCTGACTCACATCAGACAAGGTAGACCAAGAAAGAGGAAAGGAAATAATCTGTCATTAACTGTTATTAGTATATGCATTGTTCATCCAGGCTTAGATATAAGCATGTAAATAAGAAATAAGACATTGTTGCATTTTCCCCTGTTACTGATAATGAAAACACCTGCCATTTCTATCAACAATAAAAAAAATATTTTTTTCTTATTAGTTAAAGGAATTTAAAACCTAAGTTGCCAGCCTATCACTGTAGTTAGCAAAACTGTTGATATTAAGAAGACAAGAATTCAATGCAAATCAGCTGCTGCTGTCATTCATTAAAATTATGAATAAATATTCAATATATTTCTGTTATAAATAACGTTTGGAGTCAGTTCTGTTTCCAACTATAAGAAAACAGAAGGAAAAAAAAAGAAAACAGGCTTGGTTTGATGATGTGCAGACACCATTAAAATACTTCCATGTGATTTCTCCAGGCCCTAAGTTCTGCTAAAAATTGGAGTAGTATTTTAATCAATCCATCTCTCAAACATTCAATTTTACTGGGGTCAGGAAGAACAAACAAAAGGTGATTTATTCTGTTATGTTTTAATATAGGTAGCCTTTTTAAAGTGGTTGGACACTTGCATATTTGACATATTTCTTCAATGAGTTGTATAAGAATGACAATCTCAGCCCCCAAATTACTGCAAGCAAAACAGAATGCGCTCTGATGTGCAGTCTAGGATTCTCACGTGATTTCAATATATTTCGCGACAAGGGCTTTTTACAAAGTGGACAAACAATGTCCAAAATGTGAAAGAAATCAAGTATAAAATATTAGCCAATGTTTAATAGTTTTTGTTGCATTTTAATTTTTAAGACTATATCCTCTGCAAAAAAAAAATGTAGACACAATATACAGGGTAGAAAATAATGCAAATTCAAATTTCACAATATTTCACAGCTTCTTGGAGATAAGAAAGTTTGTATTCTGAAATAACGTGGGCAACCTTTAGGAGGAAGAGCCAGAGGTGGTTTAAGCCCAGGTTTCTGCAAATGGCACTTGTGAGAAGAGGAAGTATGCCACAGAGTCAAAGTGCAGAAGACCGAGGTTCTGGTCCCGTCTCTACTACTGGTGCCGTCATTCATTAAAGTTGTGAATGATAACGAGCTCCGGCGTGCCAGGAAAGACACGTGCCCTCTCTGCGCTTCGGTGTCTTCATCTGTAATGAAACACTGGGCTGGTGATTGCTCAGGTGCTATCCACTCTACATTCCCAAAAATCTATGTCAGGATCTTAAGAATTATGTAGATCTATGAACGTTTTAGTCACGTAGACACAGGTGCAAGACACAATCACAATATATTCATTATTTGTACACTCCCGTTTTAAACTCAGGAGGAAACCGTTACCCGCATCTCTCCTCTGCTCATCTCCAATACACTCCTTTGTCTAAACACACAATCCCAGAAACAGCTTCTTCTGCCAGATTCAAAGTTTCTCATTGTCTAGTACGTTCCCCAGTGCATGATTTATGGTGTCAGTATAGTTTTACAAGAATTATGGAAAATTACTTCAGATGTGCAATCATTTTACATACATATAAGAATTTATTAGTGATAACATAATACCTCACAAATCTTTCTTACAGAAGAACTGTAAATAATATATGTAGGAGTCAGAGCTTAATCACCCTCCATCCCAAGAGTGGCTAGACTTAGTGACCCAGTTCCCAAGACTAGACAGAGTAGGAAAAGGCACGTAGTACTGCATAGTGGAGAAACCTGGCAGACACCACAGTGACCAGATGATGAAGGTTAATATCACCAGTGATGTCATGTAGCATCCTGTACCTCTGACGATATGATGGAATAAGAAGGGGACTCCACCTCTGTGGTATTCTTTCTAAAAACTTAGAACCCCAGTTAATCATATAAAAAAGCAATAGACAAATCCATTCACAGGCTATCTGGCACATACTCCTCAAGAGTGCCAAGGTCATGAAAAATAAGAAACGACTGAAAAACTGTAGCATATCGAGAAGGCAGGGAAAACACAACTAAATGCAGTGTGGTTGCCTGGATTGGATCCTGGAAAAGAAAGAGGGCATAAATGGAATAGCTGATGGAGTCCAAATAAAGTCTGGAGTTAATAGTAAAAGAAAAATAATAATCACTGTTATTCAACTTTCTTTGCTTAATACAGCCACAGAATTTATCTTTAATCTTTGCCATGATACTATGAGAAAGGCGCCAGCATTTTCCTTCAACAGATGAGGAAAGTGAAGCTTATTACAGTTGAAACGAGTCATTGACAAAAGACAGCTAATAGGTACCAGAGTTGGAATGTAGTTTTGCACTACCATTGTTATCGTGGAAGGTTCTACTAATATCTGTTAGAGGTATTGGCTCATCTTATGTGATCAACAGCCTCACCTTTTATTCTCAGCATCAGACTACAGCCACCACACTTCCCAGATTTTGGAATCAGAAGACATCTTGAAAGATTGTGATATCCACTCAATCACTTGCACTGCCTCCTCCTTAGCAGAAAGCCATCCCAGAATTAATGAATGAAAAGGCATGTCCTATCATCTGGTCTCACCATTCTCCCCTTTTTTTCCTAGCCATATCAAATTCATTAACACCTTCCTCAAAGTTTATTAATTTGTTTTCATAAGTACTGGAAAAAAAATTCCTATATCAGAAGAGAGACTAATACAAATAACAGTAGCTACTAAAAAATGTAGGTTGAAACCAGAAGCCTCCTGACCCGTGGTGGCACAGTGGATAAAGCATCGACCTGGAACACTGAGGTTGCCAGTTCAAAACCCTGGGCTTGCCTGGTCAAGGCACATATGGGAGTTGATGCTTCCTGCTCCTCCCCCCTTCTCTCTCCTTTATCTAAAATGAATAAATAAAATCTAAAAAAAGAAAGAAACCAGAAGCCAAATTTTATTTTACCATTTAAGTACCAGGTTAGAAAAATATATTTTTTAGGTATGACTAATATTGACATCATTTAAATAGAAGAAGTCTCTTCTAGGTCAAATGTTTGTTTGTTTTTTTACCAGTGTACACAGACTACAGGTCGCTTTAAAATACTGTTTAGTTTATGTGGGTTGTTTGAATCTTTAAAAGATTTCCAGGACTCTAGTCTATATTTGTGAATCACAGTCAAGTTGCATTGCTCCTACGTCTGGTTATTTACCTTTCCAGTGAAGGGTGCTTTATCCTGAATAAAAAATAATAAATCCATGACAAAGCGTGATAGTCAAAACACATAAAATCTCACAGCTACAAAATGATTAACATTTTCTCATTTTAACACCCTGCTTATAAGCAAAGCAAACTATAAAAATTACACAGAAATACCCACTTGCAGCAGTTAATGACCCCAACTGTCCTGTTGGCTGCCAGTATGGAAAACACTTAGGTGATCACACACATTCTTTTCAGAATGTGAAATATGAAGAACAGTAGTCAAATACTGACAAATATTAAGCTCTCTTCTCTTGGATCACCTCACGCTCATGTGAAGTCACGCAGGAAACATCCGTGGCTCAGAGTTGTGCGTGAACTACTCATGGACCTGAGAAGCGTGAGCCTTATTCTTGAGAATCTGCCATTTGAGATATGAAACTGACCCCAGCTCTCAGAGAATGCTAGAGAAACCCTGAACAGGATCATTAGTCCAGTAAGATCAAGTCAAATGTCAGTGAACCGGCCTTCAACTTCTCATAAGCAGCATCACAGGTTTTTCAAGGATGGAAATTGCATTTGGAGGAAGCCGACGAAAATGCAGCCAGCGACCCAGAAGAATGCTAGGTTCTCCATCCTGAGAGCGGTGCCCAAGTGATGGCGGGAGGTGTGCCAGAACGCAGATCCGAATCCTGATAGAAACATATGATACTCAAGATGGGCCAAGTTTTATTTTTTAACATCTCAGCTTCCAGTTGGCAACAAGAAAATCTTGTGCCAGCTGCTGAGGAAATAACGTGCCTGGAGCTGGCAGGCACTGCCACTTGGAAAGGCATGGCTGCACAGTGCATACCAAGGCTGCTGCCTAGAAGGCAGAGGAGCTCAAGAGGAGCGCGACCACAGAAGTGTCCCAGCCTAAGGTGCAGGAAGGCGGCACTGGGCTAGGGAGCTTTCTTGTAGTTAATTAGTCAGAAAGAGAGAAGAAGGCCCTGGCCGGTTGGCTCAGCGGTAGAGCGTCGGCCTGGCGTGCGGGGGACCCGGGTTCGATTCCCGGCCAGGGCACATAGGAGAAGCGCCCATTTGCTTCTCCACCCCCACCCCCTCTTTCCTCTCTGTCTCTCTCTTCCCCTCCCGCAGCCAAGGCTCCACTGGAACAAAGATGGCCTGGGCGCTGGGGATGGCTCCTTGGCCTCTGCCCCAGGCGCTAGAGTGGCTCTGGTCGCAGCAAAGCGCCGGAGGGGCAGAGCATCGCCCCCTGGTGGGCAGAGCGTCGCCCCTGGTGGGCGTGCCGGGTGGATCCCGGTCGGGCACATGCAGAAGTCTGTCTGACTATCTCTCCCCGTTTCCAGCTTCAGAAAAATGCAAAAAAAAAAAAGAGAGAGAAGAGCAGCTCCGAGTCAGCTCATACCATCCTGGATAAAGCAAAGAAGTGGGTCTCCAGCCTACACTTGCCAACATCTGGTAGAAGAACAAGGTCAGGCATCTGGGGAACGAAAAGCATACACTTTCTTTATACTCTGCCACATTAGCATAGATGAACTTAGCTGAGCTTTTGGTACACAGCAAGCAGATTCCAAAGTTATGACTCAAGTCAGACAGATATCACAGTGGGGAAGAAGGACAAAAGGATGTCTCAGCTTGGGCTGGCATAACAAAATATCATACACAACAGAAATGTGTTTTCTCACAGTTCTGGAAAAATGGGATCTCAAGATTAGGGGCCAGTATGGCTGGGTTCTGGTGAAAGGTCTCTTCCTGGCTTGCAGACATCTACCTAATTGCTTCTCCCTCATGTGACAGAGAGAGAGAACAAGCTTTTTGTTGTCTCTTCATCTAAGGGCATGGATCCCATCATGAGAACCCTCTTTCATGACCTCATTTGACCTTACTTAGCTCCCAAAGGCCCATCTCCAAATACTGTCACATAGGGGAGGGGAGGGGGTTCAAAATAAATATTTTGGAGGAATACAAACATGGAGGCCATAACCAGGAGAAAAGCAAGGAGAGTGGAAGAGATCTTGGCTCTGGGGGGACAAGGAGAACAGGAAGAAATCAGGCAGGAACAGAGAGACGCTGGTGGTGGAGGTATCACCGCCCTCAGAGAACAAAAAGTGGAGAGTGTCTTCCTTCTGACCTTCAGCCCTGCCTCTGCCCCCTTCTTCCCACACCGGCTTTTTTTTCACCACACTCTCCTGGGCTTTGCTGTCAAAACAGAAATGGGAACATACACATTTTCCAGAGTAATTATTTTGACAGTGCATAACATTAATGACTTAGAAATTAAGTCAGGGAGTGATTTATTTACTTGATCAAAGAATTAGTCATATCAATGGCTGGTTTTTAAATAACATCCCCCAATAAAGATAAACACAGAGCCAACCATCTATGTTCTTGCCTCCTTCATGAGCCTCCCCTGAGCTCTGCCCCTCCTGTGGTCAGGCAGGGCATACGTTACAGGACTGTGTTATAGGACAGTGTAGTTGATTACACAGTCACAAACAGGTCACAAGTCAAGATATTTTTTCTTTTAGTGAGAGGAGGGGATGCAAAGAGAGACTCCCAAATGTGCCCGACCAGGATCCACCTGGCAAGCCCACTAGGGAGTGATGCTCTGCCCATCTGGGTCCCTTGCTCCATTGCAACCGAAGCCATCTTAGCACCTGAGGTGGAGGCCATGGAGCCATCCTCAGTGCCCAGGGTCAACTCACTCTAATCGAGCCTTGGCTGCAGGAGGGAAGGAGAAAAGAGAGAGAGATAAGCGAGGGAGGGAGAGGTGGAGAAGCAGATGGGCACTTCTCCTATGTGCTCCGACAGGGAATCATCCCAGGACTTCCATATACTGGGCCAACACTCTACCACTGAGCCAACCGGCCAGGGCCACAAGTCAAGCTTTTTAAAATGAATGATCCTTTTCAAAAACAAAACTAGAAGACTAGGGACCACTAGGAAATAGCCCATCTTGCTAAACCCCATCCTAGATATGCCAGCATTTGTAGGAGAACATTTATACGGTCCAATAAAAAAAAAAGTAAAAATGAGTAAATATATCAATGAGTACGTTTCTAAAAACAGGTGTGGCGTTTAAAAAGCACAAAATAGAATAAAAGTAATTTTTTTAAAAAAGAATAATTATTCAAAGATCTTTCCACCCATTTGCAAAACCTTTGGCGTTTAGAGCCCTACGTACTCTAAAAGCTGCTCTGTCCCGGAACACAGAGTAAAGAACAGAGAATGCAACTGGAAGAAAATGCAGATGCTTCAGGCGCTTGTGGCTGGAAGGGACCTCAGAGGTAAGTAATTTAATCACAGAAGATCACACCATTGCTGATTATTCAGAGACAGGGCTCTTTAAGAGAGAGCAGACTGATACAAGAGCCCCTTGGGACAAGGGATTTTCAATTGCAGAAGTCCTGCTGGTACAACTGACTCACTTCTACAACAGATGTTTACTGAGGGCTCACTGCCTGCCAGGTATTGCTCTAAGTGCTGGGGACACAGCAGAGAACAAGGGGACGGAGGCTTGGCTCCTAACAGCTTATATTCCGAAGAAAGCGCCACAGACACTGAACAAGCAATTTCACAGTGTGCCTGTTTAGCAGAGGGCTGTGGAGGGAAAATACCCTGAAGAGATTTAAATCCTTCTTATTGTTCTGCAGTTGTTCACCTAACATTTATTCATTCACTCCACTACTACACAAACATTTATTAAGTACTTAGGGGGGGGGGGCAGGCTGTAGGTTGAAGGATAGATTCCGCAGCGGGGATAAAAGACGGATAAGATAGTGGGTTCATCTGCCCGAGGAGCAGATGCCCTGGTGGTGAAGACCAAAAAGCATTTTCCTGTAAGACAATAGACATATGAACTGATATGAGAGCAAGGAGGTGGAGAAACCTTCTGTCAAGGGTGTAAGATGACTAACTTGCAGGAATTAGGACAAGGGCACTTCAGGCCAAGAGAGTTTCACGAACACCACAGAGATAGGAGGATTCGTGAGGGGTCCTTGAGGCCGAGGCAGGAACCGTAGGAGGAGAACAAGCACGGGAGTCTGCCAAACCAGGACCTGAGTCCCAGCTCTGCTCCCTCCACAGTGTGACCTTGGACAAGCTGCTTGACCATTCTGACCCTCAAGTTTCTCCTCTGAAAAATGGTGCTGATCATTTTCAATACATGTATGACAGTAAAACCACTACACCGAGCTCTTAGTGAACAGTACATCCTGGTAATTAGAAGTGGTGGGGCCCTGGCTGGTAGTAAAGTGGACAGTGCATTGTCCCAGAGCACCAAGGTCGCTGGCTGGAGCCCAAGGGTGCCAGCTCAACCCTGAGGCTGTTGGTTCGAGCCACAGGGCACATATGAGAAACAATCAATGGGTGCACAACTAAGCGAAACAACAAGTCGATGTTTCTCTCTCCTTTTCCCTCTACTCTTCCCCTGTCTCTCACAAACAAACAAACAAACAGAAGTGGTGGGGAATGGGCCTGGCAGGCCAGTTTGGGTTAGTCAGACTGCTAAAAGGGCCATGTAAACTGGACTTAGTGTTCCTCCTATAGGTATGCAATTTGAAATCATGATCCCCTGTCACCTTGTACCCTATCTGGGAAATATTAATCACATGTGCCAGCTGTGGAGCTAAGTGTTTTCACATACAGAAACGATCTCTTCAAATGGTCACAGCAACCTTGAGGAGAATATACTACCATGATCTTCACTTTACATACAAATGAGGCTGGTTGAAGTTCAGTGTTATGCTCAAAGGGACACAGTCATCACGTAGCAATTTTTTGTGTGTGTGACAGAGACAGAGAGAGGGACAGATAGGGACAAACAGACAGAAAGGAGAGAGATGAGAAGCATCAATTCTTCATTGCGGCTCCTTAGTCTCCTTAGTTGTTCATTGATTGCTTTCTCATATGTGCCTCGACTGGGGGCAGCAGAGAGACCCCTTGATCAAGCCAGCAATTTTATCCTGCCTGCATCTTTTAACATCTCGCTCAGTTCTTGTCTTAGCCCCTGTTGTCCTCATCAGTCCTCCTCCACTCCCACCAACTCATCTGTCCAGAATGGCTTGCATGCTGCTCCAGCCTTGAAGCCATTCTGAGTAGCTACAAGTTTTGCCCACCTCTCCCCTTGCCCTGGGGCTACCTGAAGATCACTTCCCTCCCTGCCAGCTGAAGCCAGGACTGGTGCTCCGCTGCCCCCTCCTGGCCGGGGTCAGAACCTCAACTGCTCCCTGTGGCCTCAGCTCAGTCCTGACATTCCATTTCTCCAGTATCGCAGATATAAAAGGACTGTATGCCATCAATTACCCTGATCATTTTCTCAGGTTTCCATGTTACTGTGTTATATATACACATGAAAATCTCTGTTTATTATGTTTTTAGTTCACTTCTGGTTACAGGTTATACTCAGGAGAGCTTTTCAATAGAGTTTATCTCACCTGATCTGTGGTGGCACAGTGGATCAAGTGTCAACCCAGAATGCTGAGGTTGCTGGTTTAAAATAGCAAGTGCACCTGGTCAATGTACATACCAGAAGTAACTACTATGAGTAAAAAAGAAAAAAAAAGAGCAAACTCATGGACACGAACAACAGTGTGGTGATTACTGGGGGGAAGTAGAAGAGGTGGAGGAGGGTGGAAGAAGGATAAATGGTGATGGAAGGAGACCTGACTTGGGGAGGAGAACACACAATACATATAGTGTACAGATGATGTGTTGCAGAATTGTGCCTCTAAAACATGTATAATTGTGTTAACCAGTTTCACCCCAATAAATTCAATTAAAATATAAATAAAAATCTATAATACACACTTGAATGAATAAACAGAAGTATATTTCTATCCTCTCAAAGATTAAACTTGTTCTGACAACTTGTCACAAATAAAGAACACCTCGTACACCTGTTAGAGTTCCAAATGGATGATTGTCACTTCCTAAATTAAAATACTAACTACCTGTCCCTTTAAGACAGATAAGAAATAAGTCATGCCAAGATACAAAGTGTACTGAATAATAAAAGGCAAGCAAATGTCCCTATTAAACTATCCATAAGGACTAACAGTAGGGAGAAATCACAAATACTGCATCCTAAGTAACAATAAACGTGTGGACATAATTACAGACTTGCTACCTCCTACTCTTCTTCTTCCACTACGGAACACCAGTAAGGTGCTGTCTATAATCATGACGTAATTCAAAGAAAATGCACCTTCAGCAAGGAATGCTACTACCAACTGACAGAGAAAATAGTTAACAATAACATGTCATGTCCATGACCTTTTCAGCAGACCATTTCAATCTGAGGGTTATTCACGTATAGCTTTTTTAAGAAATATTTTTGTACCTGGTCATTTTTTCAACCATATTATGCTCAAGCATGACTTAAGAAATAATTAAGTGATGGCAACGCATTTGTTAACAGGGTTAAATTCAGCACTCTGGCACTAATGCCCACAACTCTTCAAACACTGCCCACTAAACACTTCAGGCAAAAGCAGTCATCTGCCTGAGACAGCAGTTGGCAAAAGTTACCATGAAATAAATTAAATATATTAAAACTGAAGTTCTTGTAAAATAATATGAAATTTGGGTTCAACAACAATAACAACATATATTTAACCCTCTGCTTGATGAGCAAGCTGTATTCCTTTTCTCCTTTTCTGTTTTTGTTTTGTGAGTTTTCAGTTACAATGGCAGTAATTCTTATCAAACCCTTCCATCACGTAGTCTTAAGATGAATAACAAGTGCACATACGTACCCACTTCCCCTTTCTGCTCAAAGACACACCTTGCAATATGATTTCCTTTTTGTTTGCATTTTGATCTATATATCTGCATTTAAATCATTTTCATAAAGTATACTATATCCACTTATAACTGCCACACTTTGATGTGGTAATAATCATCCAACAAGATGTTTGAGCAAATGTTCATTATATATACATATGTACCTATAAATGCTATATATGTTCTACTGAATCAGTATGTAATGTGCTGTTTTAAACACCCAAAATCAAAAATTAAAAGCAAAAATTAGGAAAAAAAAGATTCTGTAATACTTTCTTGTAGCACTCCACTATATTACACACATCCTGGATGTGGGCATCCCGTTTGGAGACCTCAGCCTTTGTCAAATATAAGTTGCCAGTTGAGTTTAGCACTCAAGTCTATTCAGCAAAATGAGAATAATGCTATTTTTTTCCCAAGAGATTGCCTATTTAAACAGAGTCCCAATTTAAGGACTGTAACTAGTCCATCTGAGATATATGCATGGCAAGTAGAAGTTTGACATGCATATATTATCAACATGCAGATAACATATTAGTAAACAGGAAAATTAAACTTTACTAGAGACAAATCTTTTATCAATAGTTTATTTAGCATATTATTTTGTAACTGTCACTTCAAATATAATAGAAAAATGGTCGACTTGAAACCTATTTAATTATTATGTGCAAAATCAATTACCCTCCAATAAATAGTCTTTGAATGTGAATGCTGATCATGGTATGGAAATTTAACTTAAAACACTTGCAACACTTCTCAATTTTTAAAAACATGAATGATGAATGGAGCTAGCTAACATGGTACACAGGTAAGAACTATAACTTATAGTTTTAATAAATGTAGAAAAAGGATGAGTGAGCAGGCATTTAAAGGTTGTGCCCACCTTAAAATCTAATACTGGGTGACATTTTCAAAGTGTAAGGGAGATGCAAGGTAGTTCCTCAAATAAATAAAGCTTTGATATCATTTTAACTTGAAATTCTTATGTAACTGAAGAGGGGTAGAATTTTAGCTTGCTCAAACTAGGTCAGGGTTTGGCAAACCAGGGGTAAGGGCTGCTTAATTTGTATACAGTCTGCAACCTAAGACTAGTTTTTACACTTAAAAAATTTTTTTCAATAAAAAGAATAGAAAAAAATATATTATTTTGTGATGTAAAAATTATATGAAATTCAAATTTCACTGTTATAAATAAAGTTTTATTGGAACACAACCATATGCATTTGTTTCTGTATTGTCTGTGGTTGCTTTCACGCAACTAACACTGAGAGCATAGGGCCCACAAAGATTAAAATATTAACTTTTGTCAGCACACAGGCTCTTTACCAGGTCTAGGTAACTGATGTCAGTCCCTTTTTGTATGTAGGAGGTGTTTCTTTCTTTCTTTTTTTTAACAAACATGGTAAGTCCTTTCTTACCCACACCACTGGTTTATGAGTCAGTGGCAAGTTCTGAGGCCCACAACTTAGGCCCAAGACTCAGCTGCTTCTATATAGTCTCCTTTTGCTCTCATAATGGTTACTTTCTTTTGCTTTCAGTTGATATATAGATGCAGTCATTTCTTTTTTCCATGCTGTCTCTGCTCTGACATCAGCTTATTCTTCCAACCTTATCTGCCATGACAATGTTTATGTTTTGTAAAGTTTGAAAAATAAAATATACAGCCTGCATTTTCTGCCAGTTTTTGCCTTTTCTTAGAATGTACTTTCCACCTGGTAGGCCCTTCACTAAAGCTCTACCTGTTAGAATTCCACCAAATTTTAAGGCCCATCCCGCCCATAAAGATACCTCAATCCTCTCAGTCGAAATTATCATTGTGGTTCTACTGTCTCTGTCTCATATGAATTATATGTATTTCTCTCATATTAAAATTATTGTTGACACATAAGCTATGCATCTGGAGGCCAAATAGTGTTATATACATCACCTCCACTCACACTCGGGCCCCTCACCCCACCACAAACACACAACCAACATATATTGCCTAGTTCATAGTTACTCAGAAGGTCAGCCCTACAACAAGACTCTTGGGTGGCACGAAGGCATGAAACTGAAGAATAAGGAATCAAAAAACCAAATGAGAACACTTTGTTTTCAACGGTTCTGATTATATCAAAAAGAAAACCTTAATTTGTGCTACTGTGGTTTTAACCCTGTTAACTTTGATTATCTCCCTTATTAACAAAGAGAACAATCCTGGCCTGACCTGTTGTGGCGCAGTGGATAAAGCGTCAACCTGGAAATGCTGAGGTTGCCGGTTCAAAACCCTGGGCTTGCCTGGTCAAGGCACATATGGGAGTTGATGCTTCCAGGTCCTGCCCCCTTCTTTCTCTCTGTTTCTCTCTCTCCCTCTTTCTCTCCTCTCTAAAAATGAATAAATTTAAAAAAATTAAAAAAAAAAGAACAATCCTCAGATTTGGAGCTTTTTATGAGGAAATATTTCTAGCCTCAATTTAATAAAAAGTGCTTTGTTTTTATTGCAATTTATTTTTATAATTTGCTTCTAGTGATAGCATGAACACTGGTTTTCAATTTAATAAAAATAAGTATTCTTGATAAGTAAATTTAAGTTATCAAAAATGAAGTGATTTAAACAAAATATTAAGCAAATTATAGTGCAGGAGGTATGCACAGATGACAGAAATCTTAATGGTATTATGTACAAAGGGGAGAAACATTTGGTCATAGCAGATATTCAATAAAGTCAAATCATTTTAACCTGGGTTTAAACAGGTTTCCCTGTTGTTAACTATCTACATAACTAAAAGAAAATCATGTAAAAGCCTAGCTTCAAGCTTCTGAGACAGTGGTTCCCAACAGGAAAGACGATAGGTGGGAAACATTTGACAATATCTAGAGACAATTTGGTCGTCACCCCTTGGGGAGGAGGACTGCTACTAGATCTAGTGGGCAGAGGTCAGAATCACTGCTAAACACCCTACAGTGCACAGGACAGCCCCCCAACAAAGAGTATCTGGCCCCAAGTGTCTACAGCGCCAGGCTGAGAAACCCTGCTCTAAGAGAAAAAGAGAAAGCTCTACACACGGAATGCTTGTTGCCCGTTATAATAAATATCCTCTAGGTCCAGGTCCAGTGCTTACTTGATCTATGCACCTGATAAGATTACTGAGGAAAATCCCCCACCCAGACTTTTCACCACTGATATCCCCCCAACCCAACTGCCCTTTATTAGGATTAGAATTTTTTAAAATGGACTGTATTAAGGAGGCTGTGTCCTTTACATGCTAATACTATCCTATAATATTTAAATCTAACTTCTCAATTAAACCATTGTAGTTATAAAATTTTCAGATGATCCTGCATTATCAAATAGGGAAAAAATAATTAAGGTAAAAACTAATATAATTTGAATAAAACTTTGATTCTAGCTGCTATTGATTTGCTGTAAAGCAATTCTTTGGCATAAATTATATGGTTCATTGACTCAATTAAATATATTTTACATAATAAATCTAACCTTGAAATTTTAAAAATTCAGTTTTTAATTAGATATGTTAGTTTTCCCAAAAGGGAATCTAAAGAGAACTACTTTTAAAGCTAGTCCCTCCTCACCAAAAATACCAGTAGTTGAAACAGATAACTTGGCTATCACTCAGTACTTTATTTCTCATATGTGTTGCTGCAGGCACATAACCCCCACACACAAGTCTGAGGGTAAAGTGTTTACAAGAAAGCTCTTTGAAGCTATTTTGTGGTTAGCGCTGTCTTTCTCTTTCTCCCTCTCTCTTTATTTTTTCCAAGTAAAGTTCTTCAGAACAGTTTAAAAGCAGATGGCACCTGCGCCTTTTTTTTTTCTTTTTCAAATCAGGAGTTATTTTTACCCTTGTGACAGTATTTAAATATGAAAAAATAGTGTGTTCTTAAAAGTAATAACTATCACAGTCTTGCAGTTGAGGCTCTTTATAATGAGTGTACTTCCAAATTTAGCAATTAATATGTATGAACTTTAGTTGGAGTAGCTGAGAGGCACTTCATGCCTTTACATTCAAGTGGATTTAACTCCTAATTCTGACACGCCTATAGTGAAATGATAGTGTCAGTGAAACCGAATCCCTTTCGTTTCAGAACGAAGCACTCTGCCATGAGAAAGGCAGCATTACTTTCAACACCAAAAAGCTGCAGAGGCGGCAGATATCAATCCTCTCACTGTGAAGAAAGGAAACCAGCTGCTGAATGAGATGCGGGTCACGGCCCCATGAGTTTTAGGGAGAGAATGAACAGGTCACAGGATTTCCTTCCCCTTGGGGTCCCCAAAACTGAGATAATCACATCAGGACCAACACAGACAACATGTCAAAGAAGAGGAAGGGAGCATGTCCACTGTGCCTGGTCCATTTCATCATCGTTCTTCCATTGCTAAAATCATCTGTTGAACACCTGCTGAGTACTGAGCGCTGCCCTAGGTGAAGAGCCCACAATAGTGAACCAGCCAAAGCCACACCCTCTGCTTCCAGGAGCTTCCAAACAGTGTTCCCACGAAGAACCTGTGTAGTTTCTGTTCTCCCCACTTGCAATCCCACACTGCTCCGAGTCAACAGCCTGAGAACTGCACAGAGAACAAAAAAGGTGCCAAACATTTATATTTTTAATTCTCAGTCTAATAAAAAAAACACCATGTCCCAAAGAGCTTCGATACTAAGTGTAGTGTGGGTGGCAGGAGATCAATAGCCAGCAGTACAAACCCAGGATAGGCTGTGAGACCCTAAAGGACAGTGGGGGTTTGGAGGTGGGGAACCAAAGCCTGAGAAGCGCCGGCTGAGGGAAAGAGGATCTGATTCCTCCCCAGCCAGGCGCACTGGTTGGAGCCCTTCTGTTAGGAAATGCACACTTTCATGTTTCCGTACGAAGCATTTGCTGGCCCTTAGCTGGGAACAGAGTTCTGTGTTACCATGTGGAATAAACCACTGCCCAGGCTTCTGAATGCCCCCTCTACAGTGAAGGGGTCCCGTCCCAGCCTCCTGCCCCGCAGCCATTACAGAGTACAGTGCACCTCACAGATCTTGGGGAGATACTGGAATTTTTCAAAAATGTTTGAAAGGGGAGATACTTAGAAGCAAAGCTAGGAGAACTTTTCTCTACAGAGCTATGCAAATGAACACCATTTAATGTTACCAAATAGTCTGCAGGGCATTTTTCAAAAGGACTCTGCCTCATCCTTTAATCTGGCCTCCACTGATTTAAGGCCTAAAAAAGCACTTCTCAAACTGAATCACAAACCATTAGAGCAGGCGTCCCCAAACTACTGCTGTGGACTGCATGTGGCCCCCTGAGGTCATTTATGCGGTCCCCTGCTGCACTTCTGTAAGGGCCACCTCTTTCATTGGTGGTCAGTGAGAGGAGTACTGCATGTGGCGGCCCTCCAACGGTCTGAGGGACAGTGAACTGGCCCCCTGTGTAAACTGTTTGGGTACCCCTGCATTAGAGGGATGTGAAATCACATGGATTAGGATATTTTTTAATGAGACAGAATAAAATCAAACAGCATAAAATAGGAAATATTAGACTACATTGTTGATAATAGGAATAAATATCCTTTTATGAAACTTGTTTCCATTTTACACATACACTGTTTCCATTTTATACACACCTATGTCTCACTATCTAAATCTGTTTCCTAAGCAACAATACATATAGCAAGGGCTCCTATTTGATTATGCTTCATTTGGGTTGCCATATATGATAAATGTATTTTTTAAATTGCAGATCAGGTTGCAGGGGAGGTAGGGATTGAAAGTCACTAGTCTAAAGAAACTACAGTTAAGTAGAATAAATTTTTTTAAATTAATTTCAAAATAATTTACCACTCTTCTTCCTTTGTCCTAATAATCTTTTATTTGGTTTCTGTGTGTGTATATACATCTAGTTTTATTACAAACATTTTTTTTTCAATTTTGTTCAACAGACAGGAACTAAAGTTGGGAAATAACTGAAAACAAGACATGAGTTTGGACGCACAAGGCCCAATCCCCACCACAGAGCAGGGCAGGCCAAATCCTGCCCTCCTTGTGCCAAACCACTGGATGGAATCTGGACTGGGTACAGGCTCCCTTCTCCCTTGGCAAAGCCATTAAAAAGCCAATTTCTCAAATCACTGGGCAAAGGACCAACTATTCTCTAGGATATGGAGCCGTGCATAGGATCATGGCCAACTCATATTTTAAAACAGAATTAAATTTGTTGGTGTATCATGATTTTTGTAAACTTTTTTGATGAACTAGATATGAAGGAGTGTTTTCAAATGTGAGCTTTTAAAAATCTAATCAATTGGCCTGATACTTTTACATAATTCTCCTTATTCCCCCCATCCCCAACCTCACCCTCACCCTGAAGAGAAAAGAAAAAGCTATCATACCTGCCCTGCTCTAAAATGGCTAGATGAGATTATTGCTGCCACCACTATCCAGGGGCTTCAGGTGGTTACAGCCTTGGGAATTTAGCTCTCCAAAATTTTCAAACACATCGTCAGGTGGTTTTGCCCTAATATCATAGTTACATGTTCAATCCTCTTGAATTCAGGAGTCAGTCAATTACAACAGATAATTGCAGTAGAAAGGACTACTCACAAATCCAGTTAATCTAGTGGAGATTGTCTAAACCCTGGAACTAACCTCAATGGCACAGTACAATACCGGTGGCATTGCTCTCTTAGCATCTTAATGAAGACTGTGCTATTAATGAATTAAATGCTTTTGCCTTAGAGTCAGGCAGATTTCACCCAGCACAGAGTAAAGAGAGTAAAGACTTGAAACTAGTTGTTACAGTTTTATCACTAGTGCAGGAAAGAAGAGGATTTTTGTCACTCAGTCAATACCTATAATGATAATTGTGTTGTATTCTCTAGCTTTATAGATTCTAGTAATTACATCTGTAACACTAGTTGCTCTATGTTTTAGGGTTTTTTAAAAAATAACTTTGATTGTGAAATGATAATATCTCTCAAAGTCTCAACCAAGGGATTAAGCATGCACCTCACCAATACTGCCATCTACAGAGAATTTACCTAATACACAAGACTGCTGAAAAACAGCAAAAGTAAAATTTTTTAGGTTTTCTCAAAATATTTTAATTCTATGATTTTCAAGGTATTTAATCAACTAGGTGGCAGAGTTACTTATATAATTGCTTTAATCTGTCCTCCAAAATGTATTGTAAAATATAACACCAAGCTTTTTAAAAAAATAACTTCAAATTCCTCAGGTTTTCCCTATGAAGTCTATCATCCCATTTTCTCATGCCTGAAATTAAGTAATTTTTTTTAGCTTCCTGATAGTGAAGCTTATTCATAAAGATTGACATGCTGATGATAAACTGGAGCCAATTAGAGGCATCTGGGTATAAACGTTACTCAGAAAGCAGTTAAGAGTTGGTGGTGGGACAGTCCCTACAGAGAACCATCAGGCACTTCCTCTACTAGGTGACAATTTCTAAAACACCAAATAAACAATTTTAAGTAGATGATCTCTTTAATTAGAAGTTTACACTGCTCATTGTAGCTCATCATACAATGATAGTAGGTTTAAAGCCTAGAAAGGAGGCATTTCATTTTCAACTTACTAGTGAATGCATACAATGGCATATCTTCAGGTGATATTTAAAAAATTGATCAAATCAGGATGTTTATGTATACATTATTCAATGCTCAAACATTTGGAACATTTTAAAACACTGACAAACTACTAAATTTTCATTCAGTTCTGCATTTCTTATACACCTTCTGTACTACATGAGTCATTAAGCATAGTGACAAATTGGGGGGCCGGGGTGACCCTTACACTTTCTCACTAAGTATTTCTCCAGAATCCTGCACTGTGGTCTCCAGCGGAATAAAAAAAGAAAAGAAAAAAGAAATTGGCTGTTAGCTAAACTCTTCACAGCAAAAAGAGAATGAGAAATGAAATTGAAAAGAAGCATGGAGTACCGAAGCTTCAACTTGTCAACAGTTTAAATTATATCTTCAGATTTCCTATCATAAAAAGCTTGGATCTAAAATGAGTGTTGAAAATAACTCTTTGTAGCTGTGGATAACAGAAAGGAAAGAAGGGAAAAGAAAGGAAGGGGGAAAATGTTTTTCTTTGGGTAGAAACATGAGAACGTATGGCATCATTCATATGACAAAACTCATACCTGTTTGTATCTTCAGAGGAAATATGTGGGACATTTCTACAACCCCAGAGAGGTGGCTTTTTGCATACATAATTTAAATAAATTACTCCAGTACATGAAGGAAGAGCAACAGAACTCTTCTCATTACCACTGCCTGGCCCCCATGTGCTGCTTTTCCTTTAAAGCCACACTAGTTCATTATTCTTCCATCAATTCTGTTAAATGTCTCACTCCCCCCTTCACTTGTAGCAGACTTTGCAGGGAAGATAGTATTTGAGTTAAATGTCTACTGCCACTTGCTTTGGAGGGAGAGCTTGCTGAGCGGAAAGAGGAAGGATCTAATTTAATGATTCTGTCATAATTTGCAGGGGCACCCTTCACCCCCACCCCCCAAAATAACTAGACAAACAGGACTCTTGGTCAAGCTCTAATCCAGAGCAAAGACACCAACTGGGAAAGCAGGGCCCACGTGCGGTGGAAGCTGTCACCCAAAGGAAGTGGCAGCCGGCGAGGAGGAGGGAGGGTGGGAGCGAGTCAGGTTGCTGCTCACAGCTGCACCGGCCTGGGCGCTCAGGGGAAGACCTAACTCCCACTTGAATGGTGCTTGGTTCTCTCCTGGATGCTCGGTAGAGAGAAACTGAAGAGCAGGAAGGCCGGCTCCCACATCCTAGGGAGTTGTCACCGCGAAAAGGACAACCCCAGTGCACGCCGCGGGCTTCCCCAGAAGCCTGAGCCCGCGCGCAGGGCGCCGGGCTCCACCAGGTCCAGGGCGCCCCCCCGCCTTACCGTCCCAGCTCCGACTCCACCTCGAAGTAATCACTCAGAGCATCCCTGTTGGAGCCGTCGATCCAGTAATCCGGGACGAGGTTCCCGGCCGCCGAGGCCACACTGGCGGTGACCGAAGAGCAGGATGAGGCCGAGCACGAGGGCACCGTGACTTTGAGCATCTCCGCGGCGGGACTCCAAGCGCCGCCGCTGTCGCCGCCACTGCCAGAGCGAGAAGCCCCGCCGCTGTCGCCGCCGCCTGCGAACGCAGGAGCGAGAGGTGGTGTCCTCCGCACACGCACACGCCCACCGCCCCCGCCTCCCCCGCGCCCTCCGCCGCCGGCTGCAGCGCCCTTTCCGCACGCTCTGGAGGGAGGGCGGGTAGGCGGAGAAGGCGGCGAGGAACTGGGCGACCGTGTGAAGGGAGAACCTGAGTCGCCGCCAGCGCGCAGAGAAGAGGCGGAGGCACTGCGAAGGAGAGAGATTCCCTCCCTCTTCGATCCTTCCCTCCCCTTCTCCTCTCCGCCCTCCGCCGAGCTTTTCCAGCCCTCCTCCCTTTTTTCCTTTCTCCCTCTCGGGCAATGGCTGAGGCAGTGCTGGCTAGGGCGGCTCCGGATGCAGGAGCTTGGGGAAGCATAAGGACCAGAGCATCATCCCACGCTCCCTCCCACGGGAGCCGGGAGCCAGGAAAGGACCACGCGCGGTGGGACACTGGCTCTGGCGGCAGCAGGCGCCCAGCGCGCTCTAGGAGCACATGGATCCGGGTGGCCCAGCAGGATGGTGAGAAAGGGACGTACCTGGCTGTTGGCTCAACTCATCCTTCTTTGAACGCGTCCAGGTGGACAGCCCCTGCCACCCACCACCAGCTAACCAGCCGTCCCTTGTTCGTTCCTCTATCAAAGCTTATGTTAGTGACCTGTGTCCAAGCTGACCTGACTCACCCTTGAGTGAAGTCTTCTGTTGGAATAGATTCTGTGGTGCTGCTGCTGGCACTGCCTCTTTTGGCACCGTTGAAGCGCTTGAAAAGGCAGGTACTTGCTGTGTCTCCTTGACACCCAGGATCTGAAGACTAGCAACAGAAGTGACCCAGAGAATTACAGGTCTGGAAGAGCCCTGCAGAAGCTAACTGGTCCAATCTTCTGCCTTAAGGCAAGACCTGTCATCATTCATGTCAGAGAAAAGTGGTACATTTTAAAGCTCTTACTTCTTCCCAAAACATATGTCCCATCAAGCATTCTAATGCCTGTCCATCAACCTTCAGGGTATTTTTCTAAGTATTGGTTAAATAAATATCATTTATATTTCTACCTTGAACTTTTTCTTTTCAGATTTCTGCAGAGATGAACAGCAATTAGTCATTATATTCTGCAATAAATATTTACATATAAAGACAGTTATTATATCACATCTCATTTCTGGCTAAAATAACTCTTGGCCCTTTATTTCATCTTACTTCACAAGTGTCACTTTTAGTCTTTTTTTTTTCTCTGACTATCCTCCAACATGCATCAAATATTTCTCAGGGTGTACCCATTCCTAAAACACAAGTAAACAAGGCCCAATAATTTCCTCTCAGGTATTGATTTATTACTTACACTTGGAGCTTTTGTGCTATATTGGTGAAATGTCAACAAAAAAAATTAACTAATTGATAGCAATGTAATCCTCATTCAAGTAGAAAGAAAAAAATAAGTAAAACACTATTCCACACCAGTAATTTTATGACAATGGTCACATCCTCAACTGACAAATGGCCTAACAAATAGCAATTACATAGATTCATAAAAATTCAGTTAAACACCAAATTATTTTGTGAAAGTCTAAAAATGCTCACAATTTATTTTTCAGAAATTGAATTTACTAATCTTCATGTTAGAAAATCAAGTTCATCAACAAAACAAGCTAATAATAAAGCACTCTGAAGGAAATTCTAGCTCACACTAAGGAAGTTTCCCCTGGTTCCCATTAACCAGTGGAGGGATGGGAATGAAGGGTGGTGAGGCCATTTTCAATTACCTTCTTTGAGGCTACTCTTGAAGTGGCAGCACTGTGTGTAGGCACTTGTCTTTTGTGAGCAATTCTTTTATAACGTAAATCCAAAGCAAGCATGTTATGTTGAAAGATATGATAAGCCTTTTTATTTTTTCCTGCTATTTTAAGGAACAATAGCTAGAGAAACACCATTTCATGGTACAAGGGTGATTGTAGAGTTGATATTTACTTTCAACATAGTTTAGTCAGTTGACACCTATGCTTTGTAAAAGTGCAATTAACTGAAGTTTTGAAAGGCTATTTGGCTTAATGAATGCAGTTTGTTTTTATTTTAAAATATAAGATGAAAATAAACATTTTTAAAACAAGTGGAACAGGAATTAAGTCCATGCAATTGATCTTTACTCCTTACAAAATATCTACACTGCCCAGAAAAAGGACAAAGGAGAAAGGAAGAAATAATACCAACTAAATCGTAGAGTCTTGGAACAGATGGATAAATGGTAACTGACTTAGAAGACTGGGTAGGCCTGAAACCCAGATTACCAATGGGAGAAGGCCATAAGAAGAAATCTAATTCTTCCACAGGATTCCAGAAATGCTCAGAAATCAGAGCACCAGACCCTTCCAATGTGAAGCAGAGAATAAGGCATTGGTTGATCATTTTATACGAAGCTCTTAGGCTCTTATATTTTTTTTCTTCTACCATTCACAGCAACAAACAAACAAACAATCAAAACACACACACACTTTTCAAATTTTTGGAAAAGATTTAATCTTTGGAAATCTTGAATAAAAAAATGATGTCTTAGACCACAAGAAAACAGGGGGATTCAGGAAACTCTGTGTAATAAACAATGAGACTTTTAGGTCCATTAAATGGTCCTTAGAATGCTGAAAAATATGCTTCTAGCTATCACATTTCTAGCCATACATGAAATTGGAAGGTTAATCACTGAGAAAATCAAACAAGTGAAAAGGAGGGGAACCTATGGATTCTATTAAAATTCCCCCTACAAAACATTCTGATTTTTGTAAACATGTTATAGTGAGGCCTATCATTGACCAGGCTCAGGGATCCAGTTTCTTTTTTTTTTTTTTTTTGTATTTTTCTGAAGCTGGAAACGGGGAGAGAGACAGTCAGACAGACTCCCGCATGCGCCCGACCAGGATCCACCCGGCACCAGGGGCGATGCTCTGCCCACCAGGGGGCGATGCTCTGCCCCTGGGGGGGGTCGCTCTGCTGAGACCAGAGCCACTCTAGCGCCTGGGGCAGAGGCCATGGAGCCATCCCCAGCGCCCGGGCCATCTTTGCTCCAATGGAGCCTTGGCTGCGGGAGGGGAAGAGAGAGACAGAGAGGAAGGGGGGGGGTGGAGAAGCAATTGGGTGCTTCTCCTATGTGCCCTGGCCAGGAATCGAACCCGGTTCCCCCGCACGCCAGGCCAACGCTCCACCGCTGAGCCAACCGAACCGGCCAGGGCCGGGATCCAGTTTCTAATGAGCTACTTTGTGTCCAACTTAAATATGAATGGTCAAGTTTCCATTCTGGTATGGCAGAGGAGCTGGTATGATTAACCTTCCTGCATATAACAATTATAACCTGTGAACTAAGTATAAAAACAGTTATTTAAATGTGCAGAAGAACCACCCAAATCAGAAAACTGGAAATGATATAATTCATGAAAGAAAGAAACTTCTGAATAAAATGCACATTTATTTGGCTTTTCATAAGAGGGTTCTGCAGGCAGCACAACTCTCAGTAGCTTAAAGTGTCAGAAAACAGAATTCAGGGCTGGCAAAGAGACTAGAAATAGAGGAGGAAATTTCAAAAAGAAGGGGCTACAGTGGATGAATCCAAAAATCTACATATAAATTGTGCTCAAATAGTAGAATAACTTTTCTTCTGCTTTTTAAATCATTTATTTATTTGTTTCAATTACAGTTGACATGCAAATACTATATTAGTTTCATGTATACAACCCAGTGATTAGACATTATATAATTTAATAAGTAATCATCCTGATAAATTTTGTACCCATCTGATACCATATACAGATATTAGAATATTATTGACTATTTTCCCTGTGCTGTACTTAATATCCATTCTCATGACTTTTCTTGGTAACAACTAATTTGTCCTTCTGAATCCCTTAACGTTTTTTTACCCATCCTCCAACTCCCCTCCCATCTGGCAACTATCAAAATGTTCTCTGCATCTATGAGTCTGTTCTGTTTGTTTGTTTGTTTATAGATTCAATTGTTGATATGAGTTTATTGCCATTTATTGTTCATATATATATATATATGTTTTTTTTGACAGAGACAGAGAGAGAGTCAGAGAGAGGGACAAATAGGGACAGACAGACAGGAAAGAGACGAGAAGCTTCAGTTCTTCGTAGCAGCTCCTTAGTTGATTGCTTTCCCATATGTGCCCTGACAGCAGCGTGAGTGACCTTGGGCTCCAGCCAGTGGCCTTGGTCTTCAAGCCAGTGACCCCATGCTCAAGCTGGATAAGTCGGCGATCAAGCCAGTGACCTCAAGGTTTCAAACCTGGGTCCTTTGCATCCCAGTTTGATGTTTCAACCATTGCGCCACTGCCTGGTCAGGCTGTTCATATTTCTCTATCTTTCTTCTTCTTCTTAAAGAGACCCTTTAACAGTTCATATAACACTGATTTGGTGGTGATGAACTCCTTTAGCTTTTTCTTGTCTGGGAAGCTCTTTATATGACTTTCTATTTCAAATGATAGCTTTCTTAGGTAGAGTAACTTGGTTGTAGGTCCTTGCTTTTCATCTCTGAATTTTTTGCCAATCCCTTCTGGCTTGCAGTTTTTGTTGAGGAATCAGCCGAGTCTAAAGGGAGCCCCCTGTAGGTAACTAGGAACTTTTCTCTTGCAGCTTTTAAGATTCTTTGTCTTTAATCTTTTGCTTTTTAATTATGATGTGTCTTGGTGTGGGCTTCTTAGAGTTTATCTTGTTTGGGACTCTCTGTATTTCCTGGACTTGTATGTCTATCTCCTTCACCAAGTTAAGGAGGTTTTTTGTCATTATTTTTTTCAAATAGGTTTTCAATTTCCTTCTGTCTCTTTTCTCCTTCTGGCACCTTCATGATGTAAATGTTGGTATGCCTGAAGAGGTCCTAGAGCAGCGGTTTTCAACCTGTGGGTCGCGACCCACAGGTTGAAAACCGCTGTCCTAGAGGTTCTTTACACTTTATATTTTTTTATTCTTTTTTCTTTTTGTTGTTCTGATTGGGTGTTTTTTGATTTCTTATATTCCAAATGACTGATTTCTCAGCTTGATATACTCTACTGTTGTTATTCTTCACATCAGGAAGTATATCTTTCATTTCTTACTGGTTATTCTTTTATGGTTTCTATGTCCTTTTTTATGCTTATAATTTTATTGTTGAAGTTCTCACTAAGCTCCTTGAACATCCTTATAACTATTATTTGGAACTCAGCATTAGTCATTTATTTACCTCCATTTTGTTTAGTTCTTTTTCTGTAGATTTCTCCTGTCCTTTCATTTGGCAGTGGCGTAGTGAACATAACTGGCGCCCAGGGCACGACACTTTATTGGCACCCCCTCCCCCCAACTACGCTTCTACTACACTTTCCTTATTTGTCTTAGAGACCATGTGGCGCCCCTCTGCGAGTGGTACCCGGGGCATGATAGACCCCCTTGTCCCCTCCCTCGCTATGCTACTGTCATTTGGGATTCTTTGTCTCTACTCTTTGGCTGCTTCCTTGTTTTAGCTTCTATGTATTAGGTAGAGCTGCTACGTCTCCCATACTTGGAAAAGTAGCCTTGTGTGGTAGGTGTCCTGTGGGGTACAGTCGCACAGCCTCCCCAGTCACTCAAGTTGGGTGCTCCAGGTGCACCCCTGTGTGGGCTGTGTGCACTATCTTGTAGTTGAGCTTTGTCTGCTGTTGGTGTCACTGGGCGGGATTGACCCCAGGCTGATCAGCTTTGAGGATTGGCTGTGACTACAGCAGAGGAGCTGATGGGCAGGAGTCAACCATATGGAGCAGGACATGCTTCAGCAGGGCTTTGGTGCTCACTAAGTCCATCTCTTGAGTGTGTTACTCATGGAGGTGGCAGGGTTACACTCCAGCATGGTCTGAAGCTGTCCACCAGGTAAACTGGCTCTAGGATCTCTCAGGAGGTGCAAGGTCAGCCACTGACTATGCTGTGGCTGTGCAGATGACAGCTACTTGTACTGGGCTTGGAGGTGCCCAGGAGAGGCCAAGCTGTGAACAAAGGCTGGCTGCTGCCAGTGCCAGGCCTCAGGCCACTTAAGAAGAGATATGGGGTATGTAGAGGTCAGATGCAGCTTCTTTGGAAGATTTTAAGAAATTCTGAAGTATGATACAAGACAAGCTGTTTGTATGGAAAAGCCATTGAAAATGGCTTGGGTGGGCCTGCAAGCTGGGTGGGGCTGGGTCTCAGGGAATCACCTGGGTGAGGTGAATGGTGTGAGCCACGTTGATGGAAAGTCAGATATGGTGCCTGCCTGCTGACTCTGTGTGTGTAGTAGAGTGTGTTAGAAAAGAAACAATGGCTTCTACCAGCACTTTTGTCTGGCAGAAAGCTGACCCCTCTTGCCCTGATGTCAACAATCTAGTTCCTCCCTGAATGTCCCTGGTTACTTTCAAGCTGCCTCCTCAGTGCTGAAGCTCAGAGGGAGTGAATCCAAGTAAGCCCATGTATGGGTCCTTTAAGAGGAGCTGCCTGGGACTCCTGCAGCTCTGTCTAATTGAGCCACAATTTCCACTTCTTTTTATAGCCAGAAGTTATGGGAACCTCTCTTCTTGACACTGGAACTCTGGGCAGGGGCATCTGGTGTGCCCTGGGACCCCTTGCTCCTCAGGGTGGACCTCTGCAACCAAGATATTCCTTCTGATTATAAACCACTACAGGTGGGTGTGGGACCAGCTCATTCCATGTCTTCACCCCTCTTACCAGTCATAATGTGGCTTCTTTAATTCCCTAGTTGTGGGACTTCCATTCAGCCAGACGTTAGGCAATTCTGAATGATAGTTGTTCTATAGATTAGTTGTAATTTTGATGTGGTTGTGGAAGGATGTGAATATTGCATTTACCTATGCTGCCATCTTGCCCAGAAGAAGGATAACTTTTGAACTACACATATGTGTGGGAGACTCCAAGAAACCCAGCAGAGTGCACAAAGCAATAACTGGAAAATTGAAAAAGCTGAGAAGAAATCTTAGTTGTTCCTCACTACAGGGAGACAAGGATTGAAGAATATGGCCTGCCGAGTTTAACTGTGAGTTACAAAAGGAAAAAAAAAAAAACCACTCTTCAGGAAGAAGATAACAGAATTCAGAATCTCAGCAAGGAATCACTGACAATCCAGTATATAAAACAAAACAGAAAACCAATAATAATAATTTTAAAAAAGCACTACAACCACCAACAAAACACTAGAATGTGAAGTGGTAGGAAAGTGGGAATCTGATTTAAAAATCAATCAATCAATAGAAACCAACCCCAAGATGATTCATAGGCTGTATGAAGACAAAAGATTTAAAACAGCTATCATAAATATGTTTAAATAATTAAAGGAAAAGATAATCATAATTAGTGTGGAGATGGGTAACCTTACCAAAGAAATAAAAACTACTTAAAAGAAACCACTGGAAATTTAAGAAATGAACAAGCAAACTATCTAAAATTAAAAAAAAATCATTTAATGAGCTTACAGAAGAGTGCCAATTATAGAAAAAAGGGATGGGTGTACTTGAAAATAGACTATAGTATCCAATCTCCAAGATAGTCCCCTCTGCGCTTTGCCTCCTGGTATTTATGCACTTCTCAGTGCACCTACCCCATGGAATTAGGGTGGACTTATATGTCAAACAGAATATGGTAGAAGCAAAAGTGTTCTCTTCCAAATTCACAAGAGAATAGCAGAGTCAGCCATGACCTCTTGGGTTGCTAATTCTTAGGAAAGCCAACCTTCATGATATGAGGATATTCAAACAGTCCTATGGAGATGCTGATGCAAAGAGGAACCAATTTCCTACTCGTGTGAGTGAGCCATCATGGAAGTAGATTCCCTAGCCCCAGTCAAGCCTTCAAATGACTATAACCCTGACCACATCTGACTGTACCCTCATTGGAAACCAAGTGGCAATCACCCAATAATTCAGAATGTCAGATGATTAGAAATTCTTAAGTCACAGGCCATAAATGAGAAATTAATTATTGCTGTTATAAGTCAGTAAATCTTGGAGTAATTGTTATGAAGCAATAAAGAGCTAATAAAAGCATAGCTATAGGGCCCTGGCCGGTTGGCTCAGCAGTAGAGCTTCGGCCTGGTGTGTGGGAGTCCTGGGTTCGATTCCCACCCAGGGCACACAGGAGAAGCGCCCATCTGCTTCTCCACCCCTCCCCCTCTCCTTCCTCTCTGTCTCTCTCTTCCCCTCCCGCAGCCGGAGGCTCTATTGGAGCAAAGATGGCCTGGGCGCTGAGGATGGCTCTGTGGCCTCTGCCTCAGGCACTAGAATGGTTCTGGATGCAACAGAGTGACGCCCCAGAGGGGCAGAGCATCGCCCCCTGGTGGGCATGCTGGGTGGATCCTGATCAGGCGCATGTGGGAGTCTGTCTGACTGCCTCCCTGTTTCCAGCTTCGGAAAAATTAAAAAACAAAAAAAAAACAATAAAAAAAAAGCATAGCTATAGAAATTATCCAAGCTAGAGAACAAAAAGAAACAATATTGAAAAAAAAAGAACATGTCTCAGTGAATTGTCAGATAATCTCAAACTATCTTATGTGTAACTGGAGTCCCAGGAGTAAAGGAGAATTGTGACAAAAAATTCATTTGAACAATAATGGCTGAAATTTCCCTAAATTTAGTTAAACATCAACTTATAAATTCAAAAATCTCAGAAACCCAAACAGAAAAAAAAAAAGCTATAAAATCACCTTGTCTGACCAGGTGGTGGTAGAGTGGATAGAGTGTCAGTCTGGGATGCAGAGGACCCAGGTTCAAAACCCAAGGTTGCCAGTTTGAGCATAGGCTCATCCAGCTTAAGTGAGGGCTCACCAATTTGAGTGTGGATTGCTCTCTTGAGCATGGGATCATAGACATGACCCCATGGTCACTGACTTGAACTCACTGGCTTGAATCCCAAAGTCACTGGCTTGAGCGCAAAGGTTGCTGACTTGAGCAAGGGGCCACTCGCTCTGCTGTTGCCCCCTGGTCAAGGCACATATGAGAAAGCAATCAATGAACAACTAAGGTACCACAACAAAGAATTGATGCTTCTCATCTCTTCCTGTCTGTCTATCCCTATCTGTCCCTCTCTCTGTCTCTCTCATAAAACAAACAAAAAAACCCAAACAAACAAACAAAAAACCACATCTAGCTCCATCTAAGTCAAATGTTTGAAATAATAGATTTTTTTAAAAGTTTTAAAAGCATTCCTTACTGAGAAAGAGGGAGAAATATATTAGTTATACAAATGACAGATGACTCCTCATCAAAAATAACATAGAACAAAAAAATGGAATAGTATCTTTAAAGTCACTTGACTTAAAAAATATTTAACTGGCCGTGGTCGGTTGGCTCAGTGGTAGAGCTTCGGCCTGGCGTGTGGAAGTCCCGGTTCGATTCCTGGCCAGGGCACACAGGAGAAGTGCCCATCTGCTTCTCCACCCCTCCCCCTCTCCTTTCTCTCTGTCTCTCTCTTCCCCTCCCGCAGCCAAGGCTCCATTGGAGCAAAGATGGCCCGGGCGCTGGGGATGGCTCCATGGCCTCTGCCTCAGGCGCTAGCAGGGGTCGTCAAATTTTTTATAAAAACCGCCCACTTTTGCAGTGCTGGTCAACCTGGTCCCTACCGTGCAACCAAACAGCGCCGTGATTGGCCCATCATGAAAGCTGGGCCCTGGCCGGTTGGCTCAGTGGTAGAGCGTCGGCCTAGCGTGCGGCCTAGCGTGCGGAGGACCCGGGTTCGATTCCCGGCCAGGGCACACAGGAGAAGCGCTCATTTGCTTCTCCACCCCTCCGCCTCACTTTCCTCTCTGTCTCTCTCTTCCCCTCCCGCAGCTGAGGCTTCATTGGAGCAAAGATGGCCCGGGCGCTGGGGATGGCTCCTTGGCCTCTGCCCCAGGCGCTAGAGTGGCTCTGGTCGCAACATGGCGACGCCCAGGATAGGCAGAGCATCGCCCCCTGGTGGGCAGAGCGTCGCCCCATGGTGGGCGTGCCGGGTGGATCCCGGTAGGGCGCATGCGGGAGTCTGTCTGACTGTCTCTCCCTGTTTCCAGCTTCAGAAAAATGAAAAAAAAAAAAAAAAAAAAAGAAAGCTGGAAGCCCACTAGTGGGCGGTAGGGACCAGGTCTACCAGCACTGCAAAAGTGGGCGGTTTTTATAAAAAGTTTGACGACCCCTGCTAGAGTAACTCTGGTTGCAACAGGGCGACGCCCCAGATGGGCAGAGCATCGTCCCCGGGTGGGCATGCCGGGTGGATCCTGGTCGGGCGCATGCGGGAGTCTGTCTGACTGCCTCCCAGTTTCCAGCTTCAGAAAAAAAAAAAAAAATTTACTGAAGGAAAAAAATACTATATATCCAGAATTCCATACTAAAGGAATATTTTTAGGCTAAAGGGAAATAAATAAGTATACCAAAATAATTATATTTCAGTAGAAATAAGATATATTGATTGATTAATAGAACAAGGTATATTTTTATTTTTATTTTATTTAAAATATAATTCATGGTTTAAAACAAAAATTATAAAGTTAAATGTTATTTATAATATATGTAGAGGTAAAATATGATACAAATACTACATATAATTTCTTCGATATAATATTCAGGAAAAGGTAAAATTAAGTGTCAGAATGTAGATTGCTGGTTCTCAGGGGTCAAAGTAGGATAAAAAATGACTTAAAATCAATTTTAGAGGATTTGGGGGGGTGATAGAAAGTTCTATATCATATTTTGACAATGATCATATGATTTTATGTGTCTGATAAAACTATACTTTAAAAATTGATTAATTTTATTATATGTTAATTGTATTTCAATAATTTTAATTAAAAATTGTAATAGCAGCATAGCTGATTCTTTAAGTTAGGTAAAATTAAGAGTCAATAAATATTTTAAAAAAAGAAGTTAAACTGTTTCCATTTATAAATGATTTAATTTTTACATAGAAAATGCTAGAATGTGACTTAGATGCCTAAAACTAGCAAGTGAATTTGGTATGGTCACGGGGTACAAGATCAAAATAAAACAACCAATTGTATTTTTACATCCTAGCAAATTGAAAATTGGAAAATAATAAAATATTTTATTTTCAATGGAAATATAAAAGCATAATATCGGGAGTCAATTCAACTGAAGATAGTCAAATCCTCTACAGCAAAACTACCACATATTGCTAAGGAAAATTAAATAAAATTCTAATAAAGCAAAGGATATACCATGTTTACTAATTGGAAGACTAAACATTATTAACATGTTATTTCTCCACTAATTGATAGGTAGGCTAATTCTACTAGGTTTTCTTTGTAGAAATTGCGAAGTTTTTTTTTCAAAAGTGTGTAAAGAAATTCAAAATACATAGAATACAAAAACATTCCTGGAAAGGAACAAAGTTGGAGGTCTTACTATATCTGAATCTAAAACTTGCAATAAAGCTATGGAAACAAAGACAGTGTAATATTGATATAAAGACAGAAAGAATGGGTCAATGGAACAGAATAGAGAATTCAGAAGTAGAACCATATACATGTGAGCAGTTAATTTTTGAAAAAGATATCAAAGCAACTTAATGGGAAAAGAAAAGTCTTTCCTATAGATAGTACTAAAATAACTAACTAAATAAATATATAGGAGAAAATAAACCACCATATTTTCCTTGTACCACAAAAATTAATTTAAAATGGATCATAAACTATGCATAAAAGTTAAAACTAAAATAGTACTTCTAAAAGAAAACACAGAAAAAATATCTTTAGGAACTTACAGTAGGTAAAAATACTTAGGTAAAATCATCTTAGGCAGGACACAATGAGTTCTAAACATAAAGAAAAAATTTTTTATTAAAGTTTATCAAATTTTGGTCCTGGCTAGTTTGCTTAGTAGTAAAGTGTCATTTGGTATGGGGATGTCACGTTTCGATTCCCAGTCAGCGCACTTAGGAAAAGCGACCATCTGCTTCTCCACCCCTTCCCCTTCCCTTCTTTCTCTCTCTCTCTGTCTCTTCCCCTTCCACAGCATGGCTCAATTGGTTCAAGCACATGGGCCCCAGGCACTAAGATTGGGTAGCCTCTGCCTCTGGTGCTAAAAATAGCTCAGTTGTGAGCATGGCCCTAGATGGGCAGAGCATTGGCTCCTAACAGGGGTTGCTGGGTGGATCCTGGTTGGGGCTCATGTGGGAGTCTGTCTATCTCCCCTCTTCTCACTTGGGAAAGAAGAGAAAAAAAAAAGAATTTCTCAAATTTTAAAACTTCTGTACAACAAGAGGGATAATTAAGAAAGTATAAACAGAAGCTACAAACTGGGAATAAGTATTCTTAATACAAATATTTGACAAAGAATATGTATCTAGAATATATTAAAAAATTCTGAAAAATCAATAAGAGGAAAAAATATTAAAACTTTCTGGTTTCTGCTCAGGATACAGAGAGCATTTCTCCAGCCCTTATAACACAACAACAAAGAGCCAAAATCCAAGGTCAAGATGCTCTGGACCAAATTTTAGAAAACTGAGATCATAGGACAACTAAATAGTTTAAAATCTAACGAAAGACTGCTGTTCACAGGAGAAAATGGCAGTTGCTTATCTGCATCAAATACAATGACAACACCAGGACGGAATCGATATAAAGAGTTTTAAGTTGGGGGATGTTGAATGTGGACCCCCAAAAGAATATGACACCCATAAAAGCCATATGTATAGGAGGATTTTACAGCTTCTTGCAGGCTTTTACCACAGACTCTTTCGGGCACAGAAAAAAAGGGTGAGTGAGAGTCCTGACAAAGCATGCCTCAGGGTGCTGACCTGGAGGAAGAGAACAGCAGCTTCTGTGAAGACAGTATAAAACCAGCCAAGACTTTCTCTCTTATCTCCTGTATAAAACAAAAGCCTTATTCTGCAGGAGGGGGAAGGTAACAAACATTGTCACCTTTAGGCACTAGAACAACCCACAGCTACTGGGGGAAGGGAACAGAAAAAGCCTCTCTTCTCCAAAAGGAGAGTGAGGAGTGTGTCCAGATCTCAGAATTACCAACAGTGGAAAAGTCCTAAGACCTAGGGTAGGGACACAGGGCTGATCTAAGGCTGCCTCAATCTCCACTGTCCAACACAAGATACACAGCTTTCAACACAAAATTATGGGGCAAACAAAATGGCAAGAAATAAACAACATATTGCTAAGAAAGAAAGTTATTAACTGAACCAAACTTAGATATGATGGGTACGTTAGAATTATCAGACAAGGATATAAAAGTAACTATGATTAGTATATTACAAACTCAGATGGAAAATGTAAAAACATAGAAGATCAGTTTAATCAAAACAACAGAGAAAGGCCCCTCTGTCTCCTCCCACTAAGCTAACAAGCATCAAGTAACAAAAAGTAGAATACTGATAGGGGAATTGTGAAATTGTGGAGACAGACCTTTTTTTGTGGCGTAGTGCAAATGGAAGACCTAAGCTGAGGGTATAACAGACAGAGAGAAAAAGGCTCTGCAAAACCAATCCCACCCTAACCAAAAATATCGGTAGAGAAATATAAAGCATTTTATGCAATGAGAGTAAGCATAGCATCAGTAAACTGCAAATCCAACCAAATTCCTCCCTAGATCAACTCACATTTCCACATGAAATGCCTAAGGACAGGCATGCCAAGTTATAGGCACAAAATCTATTTACTTCTGTTTCCACTGTCCAGCACAAGATGTATAGCTTTCAAGACAAAATTATGGAGGGGAAAAAAAGGGCAAGAAATAAACAGCACATTGTTAAGAAAGAAGGCTATGAACTAACCCAGACTCATATATGATGGGGATGTTAGAATTACCAAACAGAGATACAAAAATAACTATGTTTATGTTAAAAATTCAATTGGAAAAGGTAAAAATATATAAGACCTCAGTGCAAAATTTCAGCAAAGAGATGAAAACTAGGAAAAAGCATCAGATTGAATTTTAAGAAACAAAAAACCCCATGGTAACATAAATGAAGAATGCCTTTAACACATACGTTAATTGGTTTTTCAGTAGTATATCAGAGCCTAGGAAAGAACCAGTGAACTTCAAGATAGATCACTAGAAATTATTCAAATTGAAACACAGAACACAGCGTGCAAGACCTGCAGGGCAATCTTAAACAGTCTAACGTATGCCTGAATGGAAGTCCAGAAGGAGAAGAAATAAGACTAGGAGAAAAATTTTTGAAGAAATAATAGCTATACATTTTTTAAAACTAGTAACAGACATCAAGCCACAGGTCCAAGAAACTTAGATAATAATGATAGATATTAAATATTATGTACCTGTATAAGTATGTGTAATGTATATGTCTGTGTATATGCATACTAATATACCACCTGTGCAGATTATGTTCAATCTTCTGAAAACAAAAGAGAAAGAAAAATTTGGAGGTAGTCAGAGTGAGAGACATATTACAGAGAAAAAATGAGAATCACAGTAAACTTCTTATCAGACAAGAAAGAGGACAATAGGATGACGTCTTTTTTTCCTATTATTGTTATAATGGTATATTTCCTGAACAGTTTATTGAAGTACAATTGACATAAAATAAACTGCAAATGTTTAAAATGTATAATTTTATAAGCTTTGATATAGGTATGTGCCTGCCAAACCATTACCACAATCAACAGAGTGAACATGTCCATTACCTCCAATTCTTGTGCCCCTTTGTAATCTCTCCTTCTTGCCTCTCCTTGCCGTCCCATCCCAAGCAGCCATTAATCTGTTTTCTGACACTATAAGTTTGCATTTTTTAGAGTTCTATATACTGTAAATGGAATTATAATATGTATTTTTTTATTCAGCTTACCTTTTAAAGAAACAAGTATGTGTTTTTAAAAATTATATAGTGTTGCAAATCTTAGTACTCTGCCTTATCTATTTCTATCTTCAATTTCTACTTCTCTGAGGATAGCCTGCATCCTCTGTTTTCTAAATTATCATCTAAATTTCCTAGATTTCCAAAGAATTCCAGAGATCTCTTCTTTGGCTAGTGCAAATGGAAGACATAAAGATCTGGCTTCTCAAGCCTTGTTCATCTTTCCTGACATTTTCTGGCTTTGAAATGCAATAATATTAGCATTCATCTCAAGAATTTTTTTTAAATATACAAGGAAAGTAAACTTTAAAGACAAGAGGGGAAATTAATAAAATAGAAAACAATTATATCATAGAAATACTCTAAAAACCCAAGGTTAATTATTAGAAGGACCAATGAAATGGATGAAGTCTTGGACAGATGATCAATAGAAACAAAAGAGATATAAGTAACCAATATCAGGATTAAAGCTGAGGAAATCACCACAAATTTGATAAATACTTAAAAAGTCATAAGAGTATATAAAAATTTGAATAAAATGGATAAATTTCTATAAAAATACCACTTACCAAATTGATACAATAAGAAACAGAAAACCTCAATAGCTCTATACTTATTAAAGAAACTGAATCTCTAATTGAGAATCTTCGCACACACACACACATACACACACACACACACACACTCCTACCTCCAGACCCAGATGGCTTCACTGGTAAATTGTACATTTTAAGAGCAAAAGAACATCATCAATCTTACACAAACTATTCCAGAAAGTAGAAAAGAGAACAAATCTTCACTTGCCTTTTGAAACCAGGCTAAGCTGGTTTATAATAAAGACATTACAAAAAAAAAAATTTCAGGCAATATTACTCATAAACTAAATTTTCTTTTTAATTTTAATTTTAATTTTTTTTTACAGAGAAAGAGAGAGAGAGAGTCAGAGAGAGGGATAGACAGGGACAGACAGATAAGAACGGAGAGATGAAAAGCATCAGTTTTTCATTGTGACATCTTAGTTGTTCATTGATTGCTTTCTCATATGTGCCTTGACCATGGGCCTTCAGCAGACCGAGTAACCCCTTGCTCGAGCCAGTGACTTTGGGTACAAGCTGGTGAGCTTTGCTCAAACCAAATGAGCCCGCGCTCAAGCTGGGGACCTCGGGGTCTCGAACCTTGGTCCTTGGCATCCCAGTCTGAGGCTCTATCCACTGCACCACTGCCTGGTCAGGCATAAACTAAATTTTTATAAAGTCAAGCAAGATATAAAAAGTATACTATATATTATGACCTATTGGGAGGAATTCAAAGTTGGTTTATCATTCTAAAATCAACCATATATTTAACCTACATTAGCAGATAAAGGAAGAAGAATCATAAAACATTTCAATAGATGTAGAAAAAATTATAAAAGTCAAGTTCATTAATTATAAAAACCAAAGGAAAAAAAAAAGACATTTAACAATCAGAGACATTTAAGACTCTGCAGCAAAAATCACACTTAATGTTGAAATGCTGAGAAATTTATTTCTGAAATCAGAAATATGAAAGGTTGCTCTCTATCACTACTTCTCCTTTTAACCAATGCAGTAAAGGAAGATTAAAAGAACTATAACATGGTTATGACCAAGTGGCTCAGTGGATAAAGTGTCCTCCAGGAGCACCAAGGGTGTGGATTCAATTCTCCCATCAGGGCACTTACAAGAAGCAATCAATGAGTACACACTAAATGGAACAACTGAATGGACCAATAAATTTATGCTCCCCTCTCTCTCTCTTTCTCTCTTGTCTACCTCACCTTTCTCTCTCTTCTCCTCCCCCAATCAATGGAAAAAAATTTTAAAGAGCTAAAAGAAATAAGTATTGAAAAGAAAAAATTTTACATTACTTATTATAGGTAATACGATTGTTTAGGTTAAAAATCCAAAATAATCTATAAATAAAATTTTAGAATTAATGAATTTATAGTCACTGAATACAAAATCAATATGCAAAATTCAAAATAAAAATTATATTTCTAGCCTGGCCTGCGGTGGCACAGTGGATAGAGCTTCGACATGGAATTGCTGAGGCCACAGGTTCAAAACCCCAGGCTACCTGGTCAAGGCACATACGACAATCAATGAACAACTAAAATGAAGCAACCATGAGTTGGTACTTCTCACCTTCCATCCCTCTCTCTGTAAAATCAATAAATAAAATCTTAAATAAAATGTTAAAAAAATTATATTTCTACATATGAACAATAAACAACTAGAAAATAAAATAAGCCCTGGTCGGTTGGCTCAGTGGTAGAGCATCGGCCTAGCGTGCGGAGGACCCGGGTTCGATTCCCAGCCAGGGCATACAGGAGAAGCGCCCATTTGCTTCTCCACCCCTCTGCCGCGCTTTCCTCTCTGTCTCTCTCTTCCCCTCCCGCAGCCAGGGCTCCATTGGAGCAAAGATGGCCCGGGCACTGGGGATGGCTCTGTGGCCTCTGCCTCAGGCTCTAGAGTGGCTCTGGTCGCAACATGGCGATGCCCAGGATGGGCAGAGCATCGCCCCCTGGTGGGCAGAGCGTCGCCCCATGGTGGGCGTGCTGGGTCGGGCGCATGCGGGAGTCTGTCTGACTGTCTCTCCCTGTTTCCAGCTTCAGAAAAATGAAAAAAAAAAAAAGAAAATAAAATAAAATTTTACTACTGAGCAATAAAAAGAATAAACTACTAATATACACAGAAATATGAATGAGTCTCAAAAACATTAAGCTGAATGAACAAAGTCAGAGCTAAAAAAAAAAGTAGGTATAGTATGATTCCATTTATTTGAAATTCGGAAAAAAAATGAAGGTAAAACAACCTATATGAAGATATATCTTGGGCTATTTAAGAACACTAAAGTTTCTAGACTTGAGAAGATGGCAGCGGAGTAGGCGGATGCACAGAAGCCCAGCTCTCAACACCAAACTGGAATACAAATCAATTTAGAAAAAATCAGCATGAAAAACCAACACTGAACTGCAAGAACAGCTCTCAAAAACCAAGGAGCAAAGAGGAAGCCACAATAATCCTGGTAAGGAGTGCCTGAATCTCCTCTGCTTACAGGAAGGGAAGGAGGGGGGTGAAGCTGAGAGCCCAGAGAGGATTTCACAGAGGAAAAAGAGCAGAAACTACTGCTCACAGCCACTTACCTGGCGACCAGGGAGCAAGGTGGGTTGAAAAGACCAGCTTATCTCCCAAGTGGAAAAGACAGGGAGAGGGACAGACTGTGAGGGGCTAAGGTATGCAAGAAACGAAATAAAAAAGCTGACTCATTCGTGCTGGAGGCGGCCATAGCTGGGGGAGGGACTGAACCTTTCACAAAACAGAGCTGAAGTGCTTCCGGATCAGAGATCTCTGGACTTCTATCCAGCTCCAATCAGCACAACAAGACACAGCTGAAAACAATAAGTGGGGAGGAGGGGCAGTAACTCAGGTCTCCATGGAGATCTGAGATACACCTCCCCCTACTGAAGCTGAGAGAAAAAACCCTGCCCCCAGTGAGATTAGTTGGAGGAAGAGACCATCAGCGTCTCAGGTTACACCCACAGCATTCCTGGATACAGTTTCAAGGAAGCCCCCTGCTGAGATCAGTTAACAAGACTATCACCTGTTAAGAAAACAAACAAATCAAGACTTCAAGGCTGCCCAAATCCGAAAGTGGATTACAAATAATAGCTGATACCAACCCACGAAGACCTAAAAATAACACAACTGAAAACTGGAGGCAGACAACACCAAGCCTAGACTCAATCAACTCTACAAATAAAAAAAAAGAAGAAGAAGATGAGAAAACAAAGGAGTGCAATCCAAATGAAACCACAAGAGACACTTTCGAGAGATGAACTGAGTGATATGGAAATAATCAAACTTCCAGATGCGGAGTTCAAAATAATGATTGTAAGGATGCTTAGGGATCTTAGAACAACAATGGAGGGGGAGTTTGAAAACCTAAATAAAGAAATAGCAAGTATAAAAAAGAATCAGTTGGAGACAACAAATACAATATCAGAAATAAAGACCACAATGGAAGGAATTAAAAACAGGATAGATAGAGCAGAGGATCGAATCAGCGAGTTAGAGGACAACTGGAATGAAGGCATGAAAGCAGAGAAGAAAAGAAAAAAAGACTCAAAAAGTCAGAGGAAACTCTTAGAGAGCTCTGTGACAACATGAAGAGAAATAACATCCGCATCATAGGGGTTCCTGAAGAAGAAGAAAAAGAACAAGGGATAGAGACTTTGTTCAATCATATCATAGCTGAAAACTTCCCTAAATTAATGCAAGAGAAACTCTCACAAATCCAAGAAGCACAGAGGACTCCATTAAAGAGAAACCCAAAGAAACCTACACCAAGACACATCATAATTAAAATACCAAAGCTAAGCGATAAAGAGAAAATATTAAAAGCTGCAAGAGAAAAAAAAGTTATCACCTACAAAGGAGCCCCCATAAGGATGACATCTGACTTCTCAACAGAAACACTTGAGGCCAGGAGGGAATGGCAAGAAATATTCAAAGTAATGCAGAACAAGAACCTACAACCAAGACTACTTTATCCAGCAAGGCTATCGTTTAAAATTGAAGGAGAAATAAAAAGCTTCCCAGACAAAAAACAACTCAAGGAATTCATTACAACCAAACCAATGCTGCAGGAAATATTAAGGGGCCTGGTGTAAACAGATAAAGTGGGAAAAGAATACAGAAAAAAAAAAAGAAAAAGGAATACACCTTTAAAGAAGAAAATGGCAATAAACAACTACATATCAATAATAACCTTAAATGTAAATGGATTAAATGATCCAATCAAAAGACATAGGGTAGCTGCATGGATAAGAAAACAGGACCCATACATATGTTGTCTACAAGAGACACACCTTAGAACAAAAGACACACACAGATTGAAGGTAAAAGGATGGAAAAAAACGTTTCATGCAAACGGAAATGAAAAAAAAGCTGGGGTAGCAATACTTATATCAGACAAATTGGACTTTAAAACAAAGGATATAGTAAGAGATAAAGAAGGCCACTACATAATGATAAAGGGAGTAATCCAACAGGAAGATATAACTATTATAAATATCTATGCACCTAATATAGGAGCACCCAAATATATAAAACAGACTTTGATAGATTTAAAGGGCGAGATCAACAGCAATACTAGGGGATTTCAATACCCCACTAACATCACTAGATAGATCCTCAAGAAAGAAAATTAACAAAGAAACAGCAGACTTATTGGAAACACTAGATCAACTCGATTTAATAGATATCTTCAGAACCTTTCACCCTAAAGCAGCAGAATATACATTCTTTTCAAGTGCTCATGGTACATTCTCTAGGATAGACCACATGTTAGGGCACAAAAGTGCTCTCAACAAATTTAAGAAGACTGAAATCATATCAAGCACTTTCTCCGATCACAACGGCATGAAACTAGAAATGAATCACAGCAGAAAAGCTCAAAAATTCTCAAACACATGGAAACTAAATAGCAGGGTGTTAAATAATGAATGGATTAAGAATGAGATCAAAGAAGAAATAAAGAAATTTCTAGAAACGAATGACAATGAGCATACAACAACTCAAAATTTATGGGACACAGCGAAAGCAGTGCTGAGAGGGAAGTTCATAGCACTACAGGCACACTTTCAGAAGCTAGAAAAAGCTCAAATAAACAACTTAACCCTGCATCTAAAAGAATTAGAAAAAGAACAGCAAGTAAAGCCCAAATGTAGTAGAAGGAAAGAAATAGTAAAGATCAGAGTAGAAATAAATGACATAGAGGCTAAAGAAACAATACAGAAGATCAATGAAACTAGGAGCTGGTTCTTTGAAAAGGTAAACAAGATTGATGCACCTTTAAGTAGACTCACCAAGAAAAAGAGAGAGAGGACTCAAATAAATAAAATTAGAAATGAGAGAGGAGACATAACAACTGACACAACAGAAATACAAAATATTGTAAGAGAATACTATGAAGAACTGTATGCCAAAAAACTAGACAACCTAGATGAAATGGACAAATTCCTTGAAACGTACAATCTTCCAAAAATCAATCTGGAAGAATCAGAAAACTTAAACAGACCAATTACACCAAAGGAGATCGAAACAGTTATCAAAAAACTCCCAACAAAGAAAAGTCCGGGGCCCGATGGCTTCACAACGGAATTCTACCAAATATTCAAAGAAGAACTAACTCCTATCCTTCTCAAACTATTTCAAAAAATTCAAGAGGAAGGAAGACTTCCAAACTCCTTTTATGAGGCGAGCATAATTCTGATTCCAAAACCAGGCAAAGACCACACAAAGAAAGAAAATTATAGGCCAATATCTCTGATGAATATAGATGCTAAAATCCTCAACAAAATATTAGCAAACCGGATCCAACAATATATGGAAAAAATCATACACCATGATCAAGTGGGATTTATTCTGGGGAGGCAAGGCTGGTACAATATTCGTAAATCAATCAATGTGATTCATCACATAAACAAAAAGAAGGAGAAAAACCATATGATAATTTCAATAGATGCAGAACAAGCATTTGATAAAATCCAGCACCCATTCATGATCAAAACTCTCAGCAAAGTGGGAATACAGGGAACATACCTCAACATGATAAAAGCCATCTATGAGAAACCCACAGCCAACATCATACTCAATGGGCAAAAATTAAAAGCAATACCCTTAAGATCAGGAACAAGGCAGGGGTGCCCCCTTTCACCACTCTTATTTAACATAGTCCTGGAAGTCCTAGCCACAGCAATCAGACAAGAAGAAGAAATAAAAGGCATTCAAGTTGGAAAAGAAGAAGTAAAACTATCATTATTTGCAGATGATATGATATTGTATATAGAAAACCCTAAAGTCTCAGTCAAAAAACTACTGGACCTGATAAATAAATTCAGCAAAGTGGCAGGATATAAAATCAATACTCAGAAATCAGAAGCATTTTTATACACCAACAATGAACAGTCAGAAAGAGAAATTAAGGAAACAATCCCCTTCACAATTACAACCAAAAAAATAAAGTACCTAGGAGTAAACTTAACCAAGGAGACTAAAGACTTGTACTCGGAAAATTACAAAACATTGATAAAAGAAATCAAGGAAGATACTAACAAGTGGAAGCATATACCGTGCTCATGGTTAGGAAGAATAAACATCATTAAAATGTCTATATTACCCAAAGCAATTTATAAATTCAATGCAATACCAATTAAAATACCAATGACATACTTCAAAGATATAGAACACATATTCCAAAAATTTATATGGAACCAAAAAAGGACACGAATAGCCTCAGCAATCTTAAAAAAGAAGAATAAAGTGGGAGGTATCACACTTCCTGATATCAAGTTATACTACAAGGCCATTGTACTCAAAACAGCCTGGTACTGGCATAAGAACAGGCATATAGATCAATGGAATAGAACAGAGAACCCAGAAATAAACCCACAGTTCTATGGACAACTGATATTTGACAAAGGAGGTAAGGAAATACAATGGAGTAAAGACAGCCTCTTTAACAAATGGTGTTGGGAAAATTGGACAGCTACCTGCAAAAAAATGAAACTAGATCACCAGCTTACACCACTCACAAAAATAAACTCAAAATGGATAAAAGACTTGAATGTAGGCCGTGAAACCATAAGCATCTTAGAAGAAAACATAGGCAGTAAGCTCTCCGACATCTCTCGGAGTAATATATTTGCTGATTTATCTCCACGGGGAAGTGAAATAAAAGACAGGATAAACAAATGGGACTATATCAAACTAAAAAGCTTTTGCACAGCTAAAGACAACAAGAACAGAATAAAAAGACAAACTACACAATGGGAGAACATATTTGACAATACGTCTGATAAGGGGTTAATAACCAAAATTTATAAAGAACTTGTAAAACTCAACACCAGGAAGACAAACAACCCAATCCAAAAATGGGCAAAAGAGATGAATAGACACTTCTCCAAAGAGGACATACAGATGGCCAATAGGCATATGAAAAAATGCTCAACATCACTAATCATTAGAGAAATGCAAATTAAAACCACAATGAGATATCACCTCACACCAGTCAGAATGGCGCTTATCAACAAAACAACACAGAATAAGTGCTGGCGAGGATGTGGAGAAAAGGGGACCCTCCTGCACTGCTGGTGGGAATGCAGACTGGTGCAGCCACTGTGGAAAACAGTATGGAGATTCCTCAAAAAACTGAAAATCGAACCGCCTTTTGACCCAGCTATCCCACTTTTAGGAATATACCCCAAGGACACCATAGAACGGCTCGAAAAGGAGAAATGCACCCGCATGTTTGTGGCAGCATTGTTCACAATAGCGAAGATCTGGAAACAGCCCAAGTGTCCGTCAGAGGACGAGTGGATTAAAAAACTTTGGTACATATATACTATGGAATACTACTCAGCCATAAGAAATGATGACATCGGATCATTTACAATAGCATGGATGGACCTTGATAACATTATACGGAGTGAAATAAGTAAATCAGAAAAAAAAACTGAGATGAATCCATACATAGAAGGGACATAAAAATGAGACTCAGAGACATGAACAAGAATGTGATGGCAACAGGGGCAGGGGGTTGGGGGAGGGGGGAGGGGGTGAAGAAGGAGAGAGGGGTTAGGGGAGGGGAGGGGCACAAAGAAAACCAGATAGAAGGTGACAGAAGACAATTTAACTTTGCGGGAGGGGTATACAGCACAATCAAATGTCAAAATAATCTAGAGATATTTTCTCTCAACATATGTACCCTGATTTATCAATGTCACTGCATTAAATTTAATAAAAAAATATTAATATTAAAAAAAAATAAAATAAAATAAAAATAAGAACACTAAAGTTTCTGAAAAGAATAAGGTTTCCTACAAAGAAACAAGACAGAATTTCATCACACTTCTCATCAGTAACACTAGATTTTGGTTAATCATTTCAAAGTTTAAAGGAAAAACTGATTTTGAACCTGTGTTCAAGCTAACTATCCTTCTAAGTAAAGCAAAATATTTATAAATATTCAAAATTTATCACCTGTGTGACCTGTGGTGGCGAAGAACATAAAGCGTCGACCTGAAACACTGAGGTCGCCAGTTCAAAACCCTGGGCTTGCCTGGTCAAGGCACATATGGGAGTTGAGGCTTCCTACTCTTCCCCCTTTCTCTCACTTTCAAACTGAGTAAATAAAATCTAAAAAAAATGTATCACTCATTTATCTTCTCAAAACTAATCATAATAGATGAACTATATAAAATAAAACCACATGTATACAAGAAAGTGAGTGATAGAATATAAAAAAGAATGCTGCCTGACCGAGCGGTGGCGCAGTGGATAGAGCGTTGGACTGGGATGCAGAGGACCCAGGTTCGAGACCCTGAGGTCGCCAGCTTGAGCGCGGGCTCATCTGCTTTGAGCAAAAGCTTACCAGCTTGGACCCAAGGTCGCTGGCTCGAGAAAGGGGTTACTCAGTCTGCTGAAGACCCACGGTCAAGGCACATATGAGAAAGCAATCAACGAACAACTAAGGTCTCGCAACGAAAAACTGATGATTGATGCTTCTCATCTCTCTCCATTTCTGTCTGTCTGTCCCTGTCTATTCCTCTCTCTGACTCTCTCTCTGTCCCTGTAAAAAAAAAAAAAAAGAGTGTTAAGTGAAGAAAAAACTAGTTTTAAAAATTATTAATGCCCAATATAGTAATGTGAATTTGCATAACATCTCAGCCTATAAGCAGAGGAGACAGGCGAGGGGCAAAAAATATAAAAGTAGACTACAAATCCATCCTTACCAGACAAAAAAAGAGATATTTTGATTAAATATGGACATTGATATAAAGTTATAGGTTAATATGCATTCAAAATGTATGGATGAAAGTAGTAAGAAGAGAAAGGGTTTATATCTCTCAAACAATGAGGTGGAGAGAGAAAACACGACAAAGAAAGTTTGATAGACAAAAGGCAGAGGTGTAGAAAAGAAACAAAACAGCATTATAAAATATTTAAAATGGCTGTAGAATGGAAGCTGTGGAGCATTGTCAAGAATGTGTCTCTCTAGCCTGACCTGTGGTGGCACAGTGGATAAAGCATTGACCTGGAACGCTGAGGTCGCTGGTTCAAAACCCTGGGCTTGCCTGGTCAAGGCACATATTAGAGTTGATGCTTTCTGCTTCTCATCAACTTCTCTCTCTATCCCCGCCTCTAAAATAAATTAATAAAATCTTAAAAGCAAAGAAGAAAAGAATGTCTCACTCAAAGTTAGTTACCATCAACAAAACAAAGAACAAAAACCACATGATCTTATCAATAGACGCAGAAAAGGTTTTCGATAAAATACAACACAATTTTATGTTTAAGACTCTCAACAAAATGGGTATAGAAGGAAAATATCTCAACATGATAAAGGCCATATTTAAATAAACCATCAGCTAACATCATATTAAATGGCACTAAACTGAAGGCTTTCCCCCTTAAATCAGGAACAAGACAGGGTTGTCCACTCTCTCCACTCTTATTTAATGTGGTACTAGAGGTTCTAGCCAGAGCAATCAGACAAGACAAAGAAATAAAAGGCATCCATATTGGAAAAGAAGAAGTAAAGGTATCACTTTTTGCAGATGATATGATCCTATACATCGAAAATCCCAAAGAATCCACAAAAAGACTACTAGAAACAATAAGCCAATACAGTAAGGTCGCAGGATACAAAATTAACATACAGAAGTCAATAGCCTTTCTATATGCCAACAATGAAACATTTGAGAACGAACTCAAAAAAAATAATCCCCTTCATGATTACAACAAAAAATAAATAAAATACTTAGGAATAAACATAACAAAGAATGTAAAGGACTTATATAATGAAAACTATAAACCATTGTTAAGGGAAATCGAAAAAGATATAATGAGATGGAAGAATATACCTTGTTCTTGGTTAGGAAGAATAAATATAATCAAGATGGCCATATTACCCAAAGCAATATACAAATTTAATGCAATTCCCATCAAAATTCCAATGACATTTTTTAAAGAAATGGAGCAAAAAATCATCAGATTTATATGGAACTATATAAAACTCCAAATAGCCAAAGCAATCCTAAAGAAAAAGAATGAAGCTGGGGGCATTACAATACCTGACTTCAAACTATATTATAGGGCCACGACAATCAAAACAGCATGGTATTGGCAGAAAAATAGACACTCAGACCAATGGAACAGAATAGAAAACCCAGAAATAAAACCACATATATATAGTCAAATAATTTTTGATAAAGGGGCCAAGAACACACAATGGAGAAAAGAAAGCCTCTTCAATAAATGGTGCTGGGAAAACTGGAAAGCCACATGCAAAAGAATGAAACTGGACTACAGTCTGTCCCCCTGTACTAAAATTAACTCAAAATGGATCAAAGATCTAAACATAAGACCTGAAACAATTAAGTGCATAGAAGAAGACATAGGTACTAAACTCATGGACCTGGGTTTTAAAGAGCATTTTATGAATTTGACTCCAATGGCAAGAGAAGTGAAGGCAAAAATTAATGAATGGGACTACATCAGACTAAGAAGTTTTTGCTCAGCAAGAGAAACTGATAACAAAATAAACAGACAGCCAACTAAATGGGAAATGATATTTTCAAACAACAGCTCAGATAAGGGCCTAATATCCAAAATATACAAAGAACTCATAAAACTCAACAACAAACAAACAAACAATCCAATAAAAAAATGGGAAGAGGACATGAACAGACACTTCTCCCAGGAAGAAATACAAATGGCCAACAGATATATGAAAAGATGCTCATCTTCATTAGTTATTAGAGAAATGCAAATCAAAACTGCAATGAGATACCACCTCACACCTGTTAGATTAGCTATTATTAACAAGACAGGTAATAACAAATGTTGGAGAGGCTGTGGAGAAAAAGGGACCCTCATACACTGTTGGTGGGAATGTAAAGTAGTACAACCATTATGGAAGAAAGTATGGTGGTTCCTCAAAAACTGAAAATAGAATTACCTTATGACCCAGCAATCCCTCTACTGGGTATATACCCCCAAAACTCAGAAACATTGATATGTAAAGACACATGTAGCCCCATGTTCATTGCAGCATTGTTCACAGTGGCCAGGACATGGAAACAACCAAAAAGCCCATCAATAGATGACTGAATAAAGAAGATGTGGCACATATACACTATGGAATACTACTCAGCCATAAGAAATGATGACATCGGATCATTTACAGCAAAATGGTGGGATCTTGATAACATTATACAAAGTGAAATAAGTAAATCAGAAAAAACCAGGAACTGCATTATTCCATACGTAGGTGGGACATAAAAGTGAAACTAAGAGACATTGATAAGAGTGTGGTGGTTATGGGGGGGGAGGGGGGAGAGGGAGAGGGAAAGGGGAAGGCGGAGGGGCACAAAGAAAACTAGATAGATAGAAGGTGACAGAGGACAATCTGACTTTGGGTGATGGGTATGCAACATAAGTGAACGACAAGATAACCTGGACTTGTTATCTTTGAATATATGTATCCTGATTTATTGATGTCGCCCCATTAAAAATAAAATTATTTAAAAAAATTAAAAAAAATTAAAAACAAACAAACAAACAAAAAAACAAAGTTAGTTCCCTTCCTGGGAGCCCTTTGACTCCGTGCCTCAGTTCAGGACATCTCTGCAGGTCCAGCCCGTCTCCTGGCCTCAGTGGACTGAGACCTCTGGGGCAAACGTATCTCAGTTCAACTTCTCCTTCTGCTCAGTCCTTCCCTTACTCCCTGTTGCTCCTGATTGTTCCCCAGTGAACATTGTGCATACATATGTGTGTCTTCTTTATCTCAATAAATGTTTCTAAAGGGACCTGATATCAGTTGGTGCAAGTGGTCCAAGGAAGCAGATTTTAAGGATGAAATTTTGGAGTCAAATCATTCACCAGCTGCCTAACAATGAATATCCCACTATTGTTTGTGAGTGAATATGGTAGCTCATGGCATACATATTCTGATTACAAATTGTTGCCTCATGAATAATTCCAAAGTGCCATGGCTTAAAAATAACTTTCATTATTGCCTACGATTCTGTGGAATCAACTGGGCAGTTCTCCAGCTTCGATGAGGCTGAGGTTACAGTCATTTAGGAGCTTAACTGGGCTCGTTCACACAGCTGGAAGTGATACTGGTTTCAACTGTGTGATCACCTGAGACTGGCCGCTGAGTACCTACACGTGGCCTTTTCACAGCAGGGCAGCTGGGAGCCAAAAGTTTTAAAGGAGAAGATGCAGAAAGTGCATCATTTAAGGGCTAGGCAAGGAGCATCACTTACCATAGTATTATATTGATCAGAGTGATCACAATCACAAGCCCTATTCAAGGGGAGAGGAAATAGTGTGTGTGACACACACCTGGTGGATGTGGTGACCTTGGGGCCATCTTAGGAAACGAGCTGCTGAACAGCATAATTGTTAACATTTCACTAGGGGTGAACTAAGATGGGAAGGAAAAGCGCTGATGGGTACAATGTCTCAAATCTTTGAAAGGCTGGGGAAAAGTTAGAATCATAAGGATAATGGAATCAGATTTATTGAGTGCAACCAGGCATTGGAAAAAAGAACATAAAAGGCCAAGGATAGTTAATCACCAATTTAAGGCAAAGTGTGAAAGTTTAACGGCCTCCACAGCTGCTTTTGAGGAGACTAGTACTTCCTGCAGCAGCACAGCAAAACGAGTTGTGAGCCAGGGACAGGCCTTAATTTATTAAGAAAGCTGGGTGCTGAAAAAGCTAAATTCTCAGTCTTGGAATGTCTGCTATAACAAGGTCGGGGCCTTTATCAGAAGGAGAGGGACCCTGAGTCTTGCAATGAAACCATCTTGGTTGATGCACTGGAGAGACTCAAAACCCCAGATTTTCTGAATCATCTGAGCCTGTAAAAGTGGCCCACCTCTCCTGTTCTAGGCTATTACACCTTCTTTGATTGCAAATGACACAGAGGCCTCCATTTTGTAAGACAGTATCCATCCCACTCAGCATCTATTCTCCCACCATCCCTCCTGGTCTCCAGGTCAATAACTAGAGTCAAGTCAGAGGCGGATTTAATGGTGGGCACATCGGGCGTGCACTCTGGGCCCCAACTTCTGAAGGGCCTCGCAAAACCCCAACTTCACACTTTTTTCTAATGACACCAAGTTTGGTTTCATATGTGCAATTTTAACATTAATAGTACATGATTTTTTTATTTATTTAAAAATATGATTAACATGTATTTTTATTTTCCCTGTTTCTCTCTTTTTTTTAAGGGGTCCAATATTTTCTTCTGTGCCCAGGGCCTCAACCAACCTTAATCCACCTCTGGGTCAAGTCACAACATAATGTAACAAACACATCAGGCAAGTGCAGGACCTGCTGTCTGAGGAGAGGGACCATCCTCCACAGTAGCTGCAGGAATTGGTTTGAATTGGAATCCTGAGCCTTCTGAATCAAAAAAGTTAGAACCCAGAATAACATAAGGGAGATTGTGTAGGTATGGCAATCACTTCCTTAATACTAGATGTAAGCCCCCAAATACAAAGTCGTGTGTTATCCACAAAGGAAATCTCCATTATTAAAAAGTAGAAATCATACAGAATAAGTTCTCTTACCAAATTGCAATATTAAAAAAGAACAACAAAAAATAGCAAAAGAAGTCCTGCACTTGGAAATTTTTAAACACTCTTTAGATAAAATTAAAATTGAAATTACAATGAAAATGAAAGCACTAATTATAATAATCTGTGGAATGTGGTCAAAATAGTACTCGGAGAAATATTCATAATTTTAAATGCTCACGTTAGTAAAAACCAGACTGAAAATAAACAAGTTAAGATAATGTAACAGGTATGCTGAACTAGCAGAAATCAGTAAGATGCAAACATAATGCAAATTTATTTATCTTTCATTATCTTTTAAAATCCATTTTATAGTCTCACTCTCCCCCAGTCCTTGGATAAAATGCTGAGAATAGGTCATAGCTTTTTGGTTACTCCTAAAGAGTAAAAAAAAAAAAAAGAATCCTCCAGTCACTTCTAATAACAATAGTCTACATTAGGATTTTTTTTTTTTATAATTTTATTTTTTTAATGGGGTGACATCAATAAATCAGGATACATATATTCAAAGATAACAAGTCCAGGTTATCTTGTCGTTCAATTATGTTGCATACCCACCACCCAAAGTCAGATTGTCCTCTGTCACCTTCTATCTTGTTTTCTTTGTGCCCCTCCCCACCCCTTATCCTTCTCCCATTCCCCCCTCCCCCCCGTAACCACCACACTCTTACATTAGGATTTTATTTAATGTTTCACTTCTCCCCTCTCAGGCTCAGATTCCTTTAAGGACAGGGAGGGGGAGGGTGTGTGTGGAGACTTTTGTCCTCACTTGTCAACTCCTCCTCTCCCACACCCACACTTTTAGCTGTGACAATAGGTGAGAAAGTCTAATTTGATGGGGTGGGGGTTTGTGATATGATGACAGTGCTCTTGGGGTGGTTGAATCTTCATTGCTGACATCATGAGATATTTTGGGGGGTTTTGTAGAGGTTTCTTCACTAGAAACATCCAAATGTTGGTCTCTTGATGTGGGCAGTGCCCGGCCTAGACACTTCAGACTTTGCCTTCAGATTCAGTATCTAATGGTGAGTTACCTCCAGCCTCTTTTTGGTCCATTCAAGCCACATGGCTCCCCTCTTCATGGTCTAGAGAACCACATGCTTCTGCTCAGCTGTTAGTACCTCTCTTGGCTCCTCCCTGGGCTGGCACCTCTAATCACATCCTTTCTGCCTTTCATTTTCTAAAATGCAGACCAGCCTGACGAGGCGGTGGCACAGTGGATAGAGCATTGGACCAGGACGTGGAGGACCCAGGTTTGAAACTCTGAGGTCGCTGGCTTGAGCATGGGCTCACCAGCTTGAGCAAGAGAGTCACTGGCTTGAGCATAGGATCATAAACATGACCTGAAGGTCACTGGCTTGAGCCCAAAGGTCACTGGTTTGAAGCCCAAGGTCACTGGCTTGAGCCCAAGTTCGCTGGCTTGAGCAAGGGGTCACTTGTTCTACTGTAGCCCCCCCCCCATCAAGGCGCATATGAGAAAGCAATCAATGAACAAGCAATCAATGAACAATTAAGATGCTGCAAGGAAGAATTGATGCTTCTCATCTCTCTCTCTTCCTCTCTGTCCCTCTCTGTCCCTTTCTATGACTCTCTCAATCTCTGTCAAAATAATAATAATAATAATAATAATAAATAAATAAATAAAATGGAGACCAAAACCTGCCCCTTTGCCCCATCAAATATAAGGAGCAGAGGGGAAAGGGGGGTACAAAATTCTTAAGATGGCCTCATGAAGTCAGGAGGAACATCCCTGTGTGCTTACATGAAATCTAAAGAAAATACCATAGTCTTTGGCAAAATATAAGAAGCATTCTGACCAAAGACACAAAGGAAGAATAACTGACATGGCAATACTCAGTGTCATGAAAGTGAAGTTGAGAGAAATAGGAGGCATCCATATGAGAAACAGAGAGATAAAGCTAGCACAGCTTTTTTATAAGCACTATCTAGTGAGAAAATAGGTCTCATTAAAAATATATAAAATACCTGAAAAATAAAATCCAAAAGACTACACATATCTGTTTATTTATCTATCAAACCCACATTTTCATAAGAAAGAAAAGATATCCCAGAGGAGCCAAAACATCTGAAAAAAAAACTATTAATAAGCAGGACTTCTAAATAGACACAAACACGTGTTATGAGACCTACACCAATAAACCTAGAGAGTATAGAACAGGAAAATAAGTTAATAAATTTGAATAGGGTACATAAGCAGACTCATGTGTATGTGAAAATTCATGATTAACTAGGTGTTGTCATCAGTGGGGAAAGATTGCATATTCATTAAAATGTAGGAAAATAGGGGGCCCTGGCCAATTGGCTCAGTGGTAGAACGTCGGCCTGGCGTGCGGAAGTCCCGGGTTCGATTCCCGGCCAGGGCACACAGGAGAAGCGCTCATCTGCTTCTCCACCCCTCCCCGTCTCCTTCCTCTATGTCTCTCTCTTCCCTTCCTGCAGCCGAGGCTCCATAGGAGCAAAAGATGGCCCGAGCGCTGGGGATGGCTCCTTGGCCTCTGCCCCAGGCGCTAGAGTGGCTCTGGTCATGACAGAGCGACGCCCCAGATGGGCAGAGCATCGCCCCCTGGTGGGCGTGCCAGGTGGATCCCGGTCGGGTGCATGCGGGAGTCTGTCTGACTGCCTCTCCGTTCCCAGCTTCAGAAAAATACAAAAAAAAAAAAAAAAAAAAAAAAGTAGGAAAGTAGGGATCATATGAAAAATTAAAGCAAAATACTAGCTATACTTCTTTTATTTGTTTGTTTGTTTGTTTTGACAAAGAGGCAGGGGGAGAGAGAGAGACAGGAACATCGAGCTGCTCCTCTATGCGCCCTGACTGGGGAATCAAACTGGCAACCTCCACCCTCTGATGCGATGTTCCAATCAACCAAACTATCAGGCCAGGGCTTAATTTTCATTAATTTTTAGTGAGACAGAAAGAGAAAAGGAGAGAGAGGTGAGGGGGAAGGGAGGCATTTGTTGTTCTACTCAGTCATATATTTTTGGGTTGCTTCTCATATTTGCCCTGACCAGGGATCGAACCCCCAACCTTGTTGTTTTGGGATGATGCTCCTAACCAGCTGAGCTAATGGGCCAGGACTGCTTCTTATTATTTACTAAAACAAATTCCAGAGGGTTTAAAGCACTCAACCATTATACTTTTAAAACTTGGAGTAACAAAGACTCTCTCAAGTGAGACCACCCCCAACCCAGAAACCATCAAATTTATATGACAGATTTTTTTCTAAAAAAAATGAAAACTTTTGTATAATTGGGGGGGGGGGGGAGTAAAAAAAGGATAAAATGCAAAAGGATAATTTTGCTTTAGGTGGTAGAGCAAAATTACTGCAACACATTTAGCAAAGTATTAATAACAAAAATGTATAAAGACTGCTATAAATAATTTAGGAAAAGGCAAACAACTTAACACTAAAATGAATAGAGGGTGCCAGATGGCAATTCTCAAAAAGAGGAACAAAATGGATAGTCATTCTCACTGGCAATTTGTGTGTGTGTGTGTGTGTGTGGGGTTTCTCACTTATAAGATGGCATAAACTGGCAAATTTGAAGAAAATAAAAGGAAACTGGCATATTTATATGCAAAAGATAGAAGTGTTCTTGAAGTCTTTTGGGAAGGCAGTTAGGAGGTGTATATTTTAAATCTTAAGTTTCTTTGAGCTAGAACTTGTGCTTTTAGCAGAAGATTTTCAAGAAATACTTTCTCAAGTGTCCAATTACACATTCAAGGCTACTTATAACTTTATTGTATGTGTTAGTGCAAAACTGGAAATACTGAAAGGCCCATCAATAAGGAAGTAGTAAATGGTATTCAATGTATGGCATGTAAAAAGAATAACATACCTATACATAAGTTACATGAAAAAATTTTCAACCATATTATTTTTACATGTCTTTTGCTAAAAATTAAAAAGCAAATATATATACATATATATAAGAATATATATATTCTCTCCATATATATATTTGTATATTCTCTCCATATATATATGGAGAGAGAGAAGGTAGGGGAAGAGACAGAAAGAGAAAGATTGAGGGAAAGAAAAAAAGAAAGAGGAAAGAAATGCATATGTAAATGCATGGGCAGAGACAGAAGAATGCATATCAGACTCTTAACAGTGCCACTAACTGAGAAAGAATAGTAAAGTGAAGCATAACACAGAAGTTATTTCAGAGTTTGCTCTTAATACTCTTGTATTTTAAAAATCTTTTACAATGAAGCCCTAGCTGGTTAGCTCAGTGGTAGAGCACCAGCCCAGTGTGTGGAAGTCCTGGGTTTGATTCACAGTCACACAGGTGAAGTGACCATTTGCTTCTCCACGCCTCCCCCTCTCACTTTTCTCTCTCTCTCTCTCTCTATCTCTCTCTCTCTCTGTCTCTATTCCTCTCCTGCAGCTATGGCTTGAATGAGCAAGTTGGCTCTGGATGCTGAGGATGGCTCCATGGTCTTGCCTCAGGTGCTAAAATAGCTTAGTTGCCAAGCAATGGAGAAGCAGCCCCAGATGGGCAGAGCATCAACTCGAGACAAGGACTGCCAGATGGATCCCAGTTGGAGAGCATGTGGGAGTTTGTCTCTCCACCTCCCTGTGTCTCACTTGATAAGAAAAAAAAATCGAATGATGTCAGAGTAATGGCAGCACGAGAGATATTTCTGATCTCTCCCCTTGAAATTTCAACAAATTGAACTCCTATAATGCAGCAAAAGAATCCCAGCTGGGCTCACAGGCACTCTTGAAAGATCCACACACCAAATGGACTAAAAAAGTGGGACAGGGTAAAAAGAGGGTGGAAGATAAAATGCAATCACGGTGAGCTTTGGAGAGGAGAAGAAACAAACCAGGAGTGACTTTTTCTTTTCTTTTCTGGATATGGGGAAGAGGAAAGCTCAGGCTCTCTGGATTTTGTCTGAGAGGTACAGAGAGGGAAACTTGGAGACTTGGAGTGACTGGACCTCCTTCTGCCAGGAGGAGCAGTGAGAAAGAGGGGCAGAGGGGGAGATTATCCAAAGTAGCCAAACCGTAAGGTCATGGCCAGTGTTCATGTAGTCTGCCTGCAGCCTGCACTCAGTGGAGACAGAGAAAGCTAAAGTGTGGCCCCCAGCCTCCCAGATCCCATCTCCCGCACCTTGTGGTACTGAGAGTGGCAGAGAAAAATCACACAGCTAGCACTTCAGAGCCACTTTCTCCCCTGAAGAAGAGAGGTGCTCCACGCCAGGTCCCCAGTTCTGTTGAGACATGGGAAGGAGCATCTAAAAGCCTGAGATCACCATTGCTAGAGCTGTAAAGCAGGAAAGTTGAAGTGGTAAAGCCAAAGTCAGAAAGCTCTTACAACAGCCCACCCACCAACTCAACTGCAACTCTGCCTACATCATTGTGACAGCAACATCTCAGCAGGGGAAAGCCCAGGAACTTTCAAAGAACTAAAAATTGTAATATAGTGACAACTACTAAAAGAAACCTCTCAAAAACAAAATTTACTTTTCCTTTTTTTCCCCTGTTTTCCTTTTTTCCTATTTATTCTTCTTATTCTTTTCTCTCTTTTTTATTTTTGAATTTTATTTTTTTAATTTTTATAGTTTTAATCTTATTTTTTGTGGGTGTTTTGCATTGATTTTTTTGTTTGCTTTTGATCTTTTTTTCTGTGGTTTTTCTTCTTTACTTGTTATAATTTTTTAAATTGTTATATCTTTAAAAATTTTTTTAAGTATTTTTTAAAATTTTCAATTACTTTAGTTGTTTTTTTTTTTGTTAGGGTTCTTAACAATACCATTCTCAAATGCCATCAAGGAAGAAGAAATCGAATACCACAATACACAAGACAGAAATGTAGTTCAGAAAGAAAATGAAAAATCTCCAGAAAAAAATCTCAATCACAAGGAAGTCTTGGAGTTAAACAATAGAGAATTCAAAATTGAAGTTCTGAAAATAATGCAATGCAAGAAGACACAATAGCCATATTAATGAGCTCAGAAAACAAATATCTCACCAAGGAGATTAAAACTTTAAAAACAGAGATGAAGAACTCAATACATGAACTGAAGACAGAGGTAGCAAGTTTAGCTAATAGAACCAGCCAGATAGAGGAAAGAATCAGTGACATTGAAGACAGGCAACTAGAGATATTACATAGAGAAGAAGCAAGAGTTTCACAAATTTAAAAAACTGAGAGAGCTCTACAAGAATTGTCTGATTCCATCAGAAAGAGCAACATAAGAGTAATGAGTATATCAGAAGAAAAAGAGAAGGAAAAGGGAATGGAGAGCCTCTTCAAACAAATAATTGATGAGAATTTCCCAAGTCTGTGGAAAGAGTTAGAGCCTCAAAACCAAGAAGCAAACAGTACTCTAAGTTATCGAAACCCAAACAGACCTACTCCAAGGTATGTTGTAATAAAATTGTCAAAAATCAATGAGAAAAAAAGAATTCTCAAGTCAGCTAGAGAAAAAAAGACCATAAAATATAAAGGAAGACTATAACATATTAAGTTATCATCAGATTTCTCAACAGAAACTCTACCAGCAGAAGAGAGTGCAACCAAACATTAAAGTACTGAAAGAGAAGAATTACCAGACAAGAATACTATACGATATTCATCAAAGTTATACTTCAAGTATGAAGGAGAAATAAAAACTTTTACAGACATACAGAGGCTGAGGGATTTTACTACCAGAAAACCCTCACTGCAGGAAATACTTAAGGGTGTTATTCAACCAGACACAAAAACAAAACAAATCAAAACTGCAGGTAAAAGCTCCAACAAGGTCACAATAAAAACAAGGATCATCTGTGACAACAATAATATAAAAGGGGAGAGGATAATGATCTGCAGTAGCAAAAAAACTATGGAGTGCAGAAGCATTCATATGACAAAGGACTCTTGTACATATGAACATTTTTTCCTTAACCTAATGGTAACCACCTACAAAAAAAAAAAAAGCCATTACTGAAACACACAGCTTAAAGAAGAAGAAAAAGGGAAAAGAAGTATGGAATATCACCAAACAAATACAACTGATGAAAACAAGAAAGAGAAGAACCAACCAAGAGCTACCAGAAAACAAAACATAAAATGGCTCTAGGAAATCCTCAAGTGTCAATAATTACCCTAAATGTAAATGAACTGAACTCATCAATAAAGATGCCCAGAGTAGCAGATTGGAAGAAAAAGCAAAACTCAACCATATGCTTCCTTCAAGAGACACATCTAAGCTGCAAGGACAAAAGTAGATTCAAAGTAAAAGGTTGGAAAATGATTCTCCAAGCAAATAATATCCAAAGAAAAGCAGGTGTAACCACACTCATATCTGACAATGCTGACTTCAAGACAACAAAGATAACCGGAGATAAAGATGGACATTTCATAATGATAAAGGGGACATTGTATCAAGAAGACACAATACTTATTAATATATATGCACCAAACCAGGAAGCACCAAAATATATGATATCTACTAACTGATCTAAAAATAGAAGCAGACAAAAACATGATCATACTTGGAGATTTAAACACACCATTGATGGCTTTAGATAGATCATCCAAACAGAAAATCAATAAAGAAATATTGGCCATAAACAAAACTCTGGAACAAATGGACATAATAAACATTTATAGAACATTCATCCCAAAACGTCAAATTATACATTCTGCTCCTGTGTGCATGGAACATTTTCAAAGATAGAACATATGTTGGGCCACAAAACTAACATCAACAAATTCAGGAAGATTGAAATTATACCAAGCATATTGTCTGATCATAAGGCTTTGAAATTAGAATTCAACTGTAAAATGGAAGTAAAGAAACCCATAAAAATGTGAAAATTAAACAACATAATTCTAAAAAATGACTGGGTCAAAGAAGAAATAAAAGCAGAAATTGAAAGGTATATACAGACAAATGAAAATGACAACATGATATATCAAAATTTCTGGGACACAGTGAAAGCACTAATAAGAGAGAAGTTTATATCATTACAGGCTTATATCAAGAAACAAAAGAGATCCCGAGTAAACAACCTAACATCACATCTTAAGGAACTAGAAAAAGAAGAACAAAGGCAATCTAAAGTCAGCAGAAGAAAGAAAATAGTAAAAATTAGAGAAGAACTAAATCAAATTGAGAACAAAAAAACTATAGAAAAATTAATATAACAAAGAGCTGGTTCTTTGAAAAGATCAACAAAATTGACAAACCACTGGGGCTAGACTCATTAAGGAAAAAAGGAGGACTCATATAAAGAAATTCCAAAATGAAAGAAGAGAAATTACCACAGATATCATAGATGTACAAAAGATCATAGTAGAATATTATGAAAGATTATATGCTACCAAATTCAGTACTTTAGAGGAAATGGTTAAATTCCTAGAACTATACAGCCTTCCTAGACTGAGCCACAAAGAAGTGGAAAACCTAAATAGAACTATAACCTAAATAGAAACAACTATCAGAAAACTCCACAAAAACAAAAGTCCAGGTTACACTAGTGAATTCTACCAAACATTCAAAGAAGATTTGGTACCTATTCTTCTCAAAGTCTTTCAAAATAGAAGAAGCAATAATCCCCAACACATTTTATGAAGTCAACATAACCCTCATACCAAAACCTGGCAAGGACAACACAAAAATAGAAAACTACAGACCAATATATCTAATGAATACAGATGCAAAAATCTTAAACAAAATACTAGCAAATTGAATAAAATAATGTATTAAAAAAATAATACATCATGATCAAGTGGAATTCATTCTAGGAGCACAAGGATGGTTCAACATATGAAAATTGATGAATGTAATACACTACATCAACAAAACAAAGAACAAAAACCATATGATCCTATCAATAGATGCAGAAAAGGCATTCAATAAGATACAAAATACCTTTATGTTTAAAATACTCAATAAAATCAGAATAGAAGGAAAGTACATCAACATAATAAAGGCCATATATGACAAACAATCAGCTAATATCATACTAAATGGTGAAAAAGTAAAGCCTTTTTCTCTAAAATCAGGAACAAGATAAGGTTGCCCACTCTCTCCACTCTTATTCAACATAGTTCTGGAATTTTTAGCCAAAGCAATCAGGCAAGAGAAAAAAATAAAAGGCATTCATATCGGGGGAAAAAAGATGTAAAGGTTTCACTTTTTGCAGATGACATAATACTATATATGGAAAAACCCAAAGACTCGACCAAAATACTATTAGAAACAATAAACCAATATAGTAAAGTTGCAGGATACAAAATCAATATACAAAATTCCACTGCTTTTTTATATACCAACAATAAAACTTTGGAAAATGAACTAAAAAAAAACAACCCAAAATGATTCATTTTACAATTGCAACAAAAAATATAAAGTACCCAGGAATAAACTTAATAGAGGATGTGAAGGATCTATATACTGAATACTACAAAACATTATTGAAAGAAATTTAAAAAAGACAATGAAATAAAAATATACTCCATATTCATGGATTAGAAGAATCAACATACTTAAAATGGCCATATTACCCAAAGCAATTTACAAATTTAATGCAATCCCAATCAAAACCCTAATGTCATTTTTTAAAGAAATAGAACAGCCTGACCAGGCGGTGGCGCAGTGGATAGAGCATCAGACTGGGATGTGGAGGACCCAGGATCGAGACCCTGAAGTCACCAGCTTGAGTGCGGGATCATCTGGTTTGAGCAAAGCTCACCAGCTTGAACCCAAGGTTGCTGGCTTGAGCAAGGGGTTACTCTGTCTGCTAAAGGCCCACAGTCAAGGCACATATGAAAAAGCAATCAATGAACAACTAAGGTGTCGCAACGAAAAACTAATGATTGATGCTTCTCATCTCTCTCCATTCCTCTCTGTCTGTCCCTATCTATCCCTCTCTCTGATTCTCTCTCTGTTTCTGAAAAAAAAAAGAACAAAATTTACCAGATTTGTATGGAACCATAAGAAAACCAGAACAGGCAAAGTAATCCTGAAAAAAAACAAAAAGAATGAAGGCGGGGGTATCACACTCTGACTTCAAATTATATAAAGAGCTACAATAATCAAAAAAGCATGGTATTGACAGAAATACAGACCAATGAAAGAGAATTGAGAGTCCAGAAATAAAACCACATGTAGATGGGCAAATTGTTTTTGACACTCAATGGAGAAAAGAAAGCCTCTTCATTAAATGGTGCTGGGAAAATTGGAAATCCACATGCAAAAGAATGAAACTTGACTACAGTTAGTCCCTCCACACAGAAATTAATTCAAAATGGATCAAAGACCTAAATATAAGACCTGAAACAATAAATTACATAGAAGAAAACAAAGGTACTAAGCTCATGGACCTTGGCTGTAGAGAACAATTTATGAATTTGACCTCAAAGGCAAGGGAAGTAAAAGCAGAAATAAATAAATGGGATTATATCAAACTAAAAAGCTTCTACATAGCAAAAGAAACTGACAGTAAAACAAATATGCAGCCAACTAAATGGGAGATGATACTTACAAACAATAGCTCTGATAAGGGGTTAATATCTAAAATATATAAAGAATTCAGCAACAAATAAGCAAACAATCCAATTTAAGAATGGGGCGAGAACCTGAAGAGACATTTCTCCCAAGAGACATACAAATGGCCAACAGGTATATGAAAAGATGCTCATCTTCACTAGCTATTCAAGAAATGCAAATCAAAAGTATGCTGAGATACCACCTCACACCTGTTAGATTGGCTATTATCAATAAGACAGGTAATAACAAGTGTTGGAAAGGCTGTGGAGAAAAAGGAACTTCATTCACTGCTGGTGGGAATGCAAATTAGTACAACCATTGTGGAAGAAAGTATGGTGGTTCCTCAAAAAATTAAAAGTAGGATTACCATATGACCTAGCAATCCCTCTAACTGGGTATCGACCCCAAAACATTGAAACATTGGTACATAAGGACACATGCACCCCCATGTTCATCACAGCATTGTTCACGGTGGCCAAGACATGGAAACAAGCCAAGTGTCCCTTGATAGAGGATTGGATAAACAAGATGTGGTGCATATATATAATGGAGTACTACTCAGCCATAAGAAATGATGACATAGACCCTGGCTGGTTGGCTCAGTGGTGGAGCATCGGCCTGGAGTGCGGAGGTCCCGGGTTCGATTCCCGGCCAGGGCACACAGGAGAGGCGCCCATTTGCTTCTCCGCCCCTCCCCCTCTCCTTCCTCTCTGTCTCTCTCTTCCCCTCCCGCAGCGAGGCTCCAGTGGAGCAGGGATGGCCTGGGCGCTGGGGATGGCTCCTTGGCCTCTGCCCCAGGTGCTAGAGTGGCTCTGGTCGCAAAGGAGCGGCGCCCCGGAGGGGCAGAGCGTTGCCCCCTGGTGGGTGTGCTGGGTGGGTCCCGGTCGGGCGCATGCGGGAGTTTGTCTGGCTGTCTCTCCTCGTTTCCAGCTTCAGAATTTTAAGAAAAAAAAAAAAAAAGAAGAAATGATGACATAGTGACATTTATGACAACATGGATGGACCTTGAGAACATTATACTGAGTGAAATAAGTAAATCAGAAAAAGCTAAGAATGTATGATTCCACACATAGGTGGGATATAAAACTGAGACTTATGGACATAGATAAAAGTGAGGCGGTTACTGGGGGAAAAAACATGGGGGAGGGAGAAGGGGACTTGAGTGAATGGGGTGCAGGGTTGGGGAAAAGGGTGTAAAGAGAGACAAATATAAGGTGACTAAAAATGACTTGACTTTGAGTGATGGGTATACAACTTAATCAACAGTTCAAATGCTATAGAAATGTTCACCTGAAACCTATGTACTCTTATTTATCAATGTCACCCTCTTAAAGTTAATTTTCTAAATAAATTTTTAAAATTAAAAAAAAGAAACATTAATCTTTTACAATGAGCATGACCAGGTAGTTACGCAGTGGATAGAGCGTTCGCCTGGGATGATGAGGACCCACTTTCAAAACCCCAAGGTCCTCAGCTTGAGCTTGGGACAATAGACATAATCCCATGGTCACTGGTGTGAGCCCAAAGGTCACTGACTTGAAGCCCAAAGTCACTGGCTTGAGCAAGGGGTCACTGACATGGCTGGAGTCCCTCAGTCAAGGCACATATTTGAAAGCAATCAATGAATAACTAAGGTGCCACAACTATGAGTTGATGCTTCTCATCTTTCTCCCTTCCTGTCTGTCTCTCTCTCTATCTCTTTCTCAAAAAAAAAAAATCTTTTACAATGAGAAAATATCCATGCATTAGTAGGGTAATCAAAAACAAACAAACAAAAAAATAAAGAAGACAATTAGAACAGTGAAGTAGCAAAGAATTTTCCTGTTTTGGATCATTGCCACATCTGTTTGAAATGGACAAACTGGCCCCTAGTTTGACCACTCCAATTATTTTGGTCATTTATTATCATGCTTTGAGATGGGGCCAAATATTCAATGAATAGAGAGGAAAATAAGAAACATATTCCTCAAAACAAATCATTCATCACAACAATAATCTCAAAAGCCTTCACTATGGATGCATACTTACCTACCTTCCACACTTCCCACCCCTGCAGTCTAGAATTTTCCTTCCTAAAAATTCTAGTTGCTAAGCAACATTTCCTTCTCTGTGGAGCATGGTTGCCATGTTAACTCTTCATCAGTTTGATCTTTCTCTTTTCTCCTAATCATCATACACACAACACACACACATGCTTAAACAGACAGTGTTTTCTAGAGCTCTTCCAAGCATATGGTTTTTTTTTTAAATTCATTTTAGAAAGGAGAGAGAAAGGGAGAGAGAGAGACAGAGAGAGAGACAGAGAGAGAGAGAGAGAAAGGAGAGAGAGACAGAGAGAGAAGGTGGGGAGGAGCTGGAAGCATCAACTCCCATATGTGCCTTGACCAGGCAAGCCCAGGGTTTCAAACCGGCGACTTCAGCATTTCCAAGTTGACGCTTTATCCACTGTGCCATCACAGGTCAGACTGCATATGGTTTTGATTCATTCATTTGCTTTGTAAGAAGTTAAAGTATTATCTTATTTTACCGTTGCATGCCCATAACCAAAAGAATGAAGAGAGGATTTCCCTTGCTTCTTCTAAGAGGCCAGACACCACAGAGATGCCTTTCCAAAAACTTACAAAAGGATTGCTCTGGGAGTTTCAGTTTTGGGATGGAATTTTAAGTCTTATTGATTACTTTAGGGTGATGGTTAAGGCCTATTATAATTTCATTCAATAAATATTTATTGAGCTACTATTATGCTCCCTATAATGTACTGGATATTGAGAATACAGTAGTCAATAGAAGGAGTTCCCACCCTCAAGCAGGTTACATTCAAAAGTGGTAAAATATAAATGTGTGTCCCTGGCTCTAGCTTACTCAAACTCTGCTCCACCTTTCAACTACACCATCCCCTAAGCTGGACCATGACTATCAAGGAGGAAAATTTGTGGGGGGTGCCATGTAAAGCCTTCTGCCCCACCGGGGTTCTGAAGGAGTGATGGGGTACCGCACATTTTTCACCTTTGGCCAATAGGTATGAAAACTAGCTGTGGATAGACCCTGAGCAAGGATCTGAGCCCTGGAATTTCTGCTGGGACTTTGGCCTCTGGCGAGCTCTGGGCCCTCTGGAGGAGCTACTGGTCTCCTTGGCCCTGGACTAGCTATTAGGGTTACATACATGAGGAATGCTGATGTGGGCAGAACTGCACATGCCCGTGCTATGGATGAAGACTGCCTAGATATGACCTGGCTCCATTGCTTTCTAGTGACGAAAGCTTGGGCAAGTTCTTAACTCCTCTTCCATAAAATGGAAATAACAGTGTGTAGCCAAAAGGGTTATTATAATGGGAATCTTTTAATTTTGATAAGTTGCTTAAAACAAGACTTGAAACATACATGGTAAAAAATGTTGACTTTCTATTTCTTTAGCCTGACACATTCTGTAGCTCAGAATGGAAAGGAAGGAGCCATGCTTATGTATCAATTCACAAGAGCATATAATGCCATTTCTCCCACCAGTTGTTGATTATGCTGCTGTCTGTATCATCCAACTAGGTCAACCTGAGCCTCAAAGGTACCCATCACCAGATGGAGAAAAAAGGTATTTTTGCCAGTAAAAAGGTAGCTCTTAGGGATAAAAACTTCTGACAGAGACAGGCCGTCACATTCAATATCATCAATAACAACAAAATAAGAGTAGTTAAGGGCATTTAGTCAGAGCATTAAAATACGGTTTCTGGAAAAGAATGGCACGCTTTTAAATTTTTAAAAAAATACAATGCTTTAGAATAAATGAATAAAAGAATGAACAGTGCTGAGAATTAAATTATTGTCATGGAAAATAAAAATATAAAATGTTTAAAAAATGAAGCAAAAATTAAAGAGGTACAAATACTGAAGGAAGAGCAAAGTGAGTTGGAAAACACACGAGTTCACAAATAAGCAAACAACAGATGATCCAGGAGAGAAAAATATGGGGAAGAAGAGCAATAATTAAATACTAAGAAAAAATTCCTTGGCTTCAAGAAAAATTTGATTCTGCAGGTTCAAAATGCTTTAATGAATCTGAGCAAGATTACTTGAAAAAGACAACAACTATGCATTTTATGATCAAATGCTTGAATCTCAGAGATAAAAAATGAAACATTATAAGCTCCCAGACAGAATTAGTTATAAAGGAAAAGAGAACAAACTGACATCAGATTTCTTGTCTCCGACCATAGAAGCTAGATGACATTTTAATAACATCCACAGGCTAGTGAGAGAGAAAAACTGCGAAGAACTAAACAAGAATTCACAGAAGGTATCAGCACATAACTTTTCTGAGGAGAAAAAAAATCCTTTATTCAAATGAGAGATTCACAACAGAAATTTTAACATAAGCAAAGGTGGAGAAGAAAATGGTAATGAGAAATGAACTTTTCAATATATGGGAAAGTGACTTGAAATATAATGGCATTTTCTAAAATATAACAGTTTAGAACAGTGATTTTCAACAGGTGTGCCACAAGAACTTTTTTTTTTTTTTCTTTAAAGCTGGAAATGGGGAGATAGTCAGACAGACTCCCGCATGTGCCCGACCAGGATCCACCTGGCATGCCCACCAGGGGCGACGCTCTGCCCACCAGGGGCCAATGCTCTGCCCCTCTGGGGTGTCGCTCTGCCGCGACCAGAGCCACTCTAGCGCCTGGGGCAGAGGCCAAGGAGCCATCCCCAGCGCCCGGGCCATCTTTGCTCCAATGGAGCCTTGGCTGCAGGAGGGGAAGAGAGAGACAGAGAGGAAGGACGGGGGGGGGGGGGTGGAGAAGCAAATGGGCGCTTCTCCTATGTGCCCTGGCCGGGAATCGAACCTAGGTCCCCCGCACGCCAGGCCGATGCTCTACCGCTGAGCCAACCGGCCAGGGCCTACACAAGAACTTTTAAAACATGCAATACCTACACTTCTCCCAGGAAGAAATACAAATGGCCAACAGATATATGAAAAGATGCTCATCCTCTTTAGCTATTAGAGAAATGCAAATCAAAACTTCAATGAGATACCACCTCACACCTGTTAGATTAGCTATTATTAATAAGACAGGTAATAGCAAATGTTGGAGAGGCTGTGGAGAAAAAGGAACCCTCATACACTGTTGGTGGGAGTGTAAAGTAGTACAACCATTATGGAAGAAAGTATGATGGTTCCTCAAAAAACTGAAAATAGAACTACCTTATGACCCAGCAATCCCTCTACTAGGTATATGCCCCCCAAACTCAGAAACATTGATACGTAAAGACACATGCAGCCCCATGTTCATTGCAGCATTGTTCACAGTGGCCAGGACATGGAAACAACCAAAAAGCCCTTCAATAGATGACTGGATAGAGAAGATGTGGCACATATACACTATGGAATACTACTCAGTCATAAGAAATGATGACATCGGATCATTTACAGCAAAATGGTGGGATCTTGATAACATTATACGAAGTGAAATAAGTAAATCAGAAAAAACCAGGAACTGCATTATTCTATACGTAGGTGGGACATAAAAGTGAAACTAAGAGACATTGATAAGAGTGTGGTGGTTACGGGGGGAGGGGGGAAAGGGAGAGGGAAAGGGGGAGGGGGAGGGGCACAAAGAAAACTAGATAGATAGAAGGTGACAGAGGACAATCTGACTTTGGGTGATGGGTATGCAACATAATTGAACGACAAGATAACCTGGACTTATTATCTTTGAATATATGTATCCTGATTTATTGATGTCGCCCCATTAAAAAAATAAAATTATTTTAAAAAACAAAACAAAACAAAAAAAACATGCAATACCTGACTATTTTGTCAGGGGCATTGACCTCTTCTCCCTTAGATTGTCAAACAAAAAATCCTCTAATTCTTTTAATTAACATTTGGTAATTATTTCTCATCCTTTTACTATCATTTTTACATTTATCACTTTAGGCATATATCTTACAAATAGCATATAGTTTGTTTTATTTTTGTTATATTTTTATTGAGATATCATTGACATATAACATTATATTAGTTTCAGGTGTATAATATAATAATATTTTGTATATATTGGGAAATGGTCACCATGCTATGTATGCCTCATTAACATCTATCACTACCCACAGTTACAAGTTTTTTCTTGTGTGGAGAACTTTTAAGATCTATCCTCTTAGCAACTTTTAAATAAATGACACACTATGATTAACTGAATTCACCGTGCTGGACATTATTACATCTCCAGGACTTATTTATTACATAGCGGGAAGTTTTTACCTTTTGACCACCTTCACCCTTTTTGCCCATCCCGCACCCCCACCCCCACCCCCGACAATCACCAATTTGTTCTCTGTATTTTTAAGTTCAAGTGAGGGGGGAGTGGTTGGGTGGGGTTTTGTTGTTTTTAATTTCACACATGAGATCGTATGGTATTTGTCCCTTTCTAACTCATTTCATTTAGTTAGCATAATGCCCTCAAGGTTAGACTTTTGCTTTTTAAACAAAATTAAAACAATTTGACTCTTTCCTATTTGAAATAAGAACTCTACACTTCCTGTCATATTAATGTTTACTGTTTTATTTCATCCTGTCCTGTTATCTTTATGTATATATAATTTCCTTAATCCCTTCACCTTCTCTGATCCTGTCCCCTGGTCCCTCTTCCTCCTGAGAGCTGTCCCTCTACTCCCATGACCACCTCTGCTGCTATTCTGTTCCTCAGTTTGCTTTGTTCATTAGATTCCACATATAAGTGAGATCACATGATATTTTTCTTTTTCTGCCTGGCTTATTTAACTTGGCACAATCATCTTCAGGTCCACCCATGCCATTGCAAAAGGTAAGATTTCCTTCTTTTTCACGGCCGTGTAGTATTCCATTGTATATAGGTTCCACTGCTTTTTAATCCACTTGTCCACTGACAAACACTTGGGCTGTTTCCAGATATTGGCTATTGTAACCAATGCTGCAGTAAACATGGGGGTGCATTTCTTCTTTTGAATCAGTGATTTGGTATTCTTAGGATATATTCCTAAGAGTGGGATAGCTGGGTCAAAAGGCAGTTCCATTTTTAATTTTTTTGAGGAAACTCCATACTATTTTCCACAGTGGCTGCACAAGTCTACATTTCCCCCAGCAGTGCAAGAGGGTTCCTGACTTGTTAAGGAGAGCCCGTCTGACTGATGTGAGGTGATATCTCATTATGGTTTTAATTTGCATTTCTCTGATGATTAGTGATGTTGAACATTTTTTCATATGTCTATTGGCTATCTGTTTCTCTTCTTTGGAGAAGTGTCTATTCAGTTTCTTTGTCCATTTTTAAAATTGGATTGTTTACCTTCCTGGTATTAATTTTCAGAAGTTCTTTATAAATTTTGGTTATTAACCATTTCTCAGATATATTGGCAAATATGTTCTCTCATTGTGTGGGATGTCTTTTTATTTTGTTAATGATGTCTTCTGCTGTGCAAAATCTTTTTAGTTTGATATAGCCCCATTTGTTAATCCTGTCCTTTATTTCACTTGCTTGTGGAGATAAATTGGCAAAAAGACTGCTACAAGAGATATCAGAGAGTTTACTGCCTATGATTTCTTCCAAGATGTTTATGGTTTCGTGACTTACATTTAAATCTTTTATCCATTCTGAGTTTATTTTTGTGAATGGTGTAAGTTGGTGGTCTAGTTTCATTTTTTTGCAAGTACCTGTCCAATTATCCCAACACCATTTATTAAAGAGACTGTCTTTACTCCATTGTATGCTCTTACCTTCTTTGTCAAATATCAATTGACCATAAAGGTGTGGGTTTATTTCTGGGTTCTCTATTCCGTTCTATTCATAGAAATGACTGTTCTTTTGCCAGTACCAAGTTGTTTTGATTGCAATGGCCTTTTAGTATAACTTGATATTAGGAAGTGTGATACCTCACTTTAGTCTTCATTTTCAAGATTGCCGAGGCTATTTGTGTGTGTTGGATTTTTTTTTTTTGGTTCCATATAAATTTTTGGAATATTTGTTCTATATCTTTAAAGTATGCCATTGGTTTTTTAATAGGAATTGCATTGAATTTATAGATTGCTTTGGGTAGTATAGACATTTTAATGATATTTATTCTTTTTATCCATGAACACGATATATGCTTCCGCTTGTTTGTATCTTCCTTGATTTCTTTTTTCAATGTTTTATAATTTTCTGAGTACAAGTCTTTTACCTCCTTGGTTAAATTTGTTTCCTGGTACTTTATTATTTGTTGTTGCAATACTAAAGGAGATTGTTTCCTTAATTTCTCTTTCTGACAGTTTATTGTTGGTGTATAAAAATGCCACTGATTTTTGAATATTAACTTTATATCCTGCCACCTTGCTGAATTCATTTATCAGGTCTAGTTGTTATCTGAGATTTTAGGGTTTTCTATGTACAGTATCATGTCATCAGCAAATAATGATAGTTTTACTGCTTCTTTTCCAATTTGGATGCCTTTTATCTCTTCTTCTTGTCTGATTGCTGCAGAACTAGGTTGAATAAGAGTGGTGAAAGGGGGCACCGCTGCCTTTTTTTTGGTCTTAAGAGGATTGCTTTTAATTTTTGCCCATTGAGTATGATGTTGGCTGTGGGTCTGTCATAAATGGCCTTTACTATGTTGAGGTATGTTCCCTATATTCCCACTTTGCTGAGAGTTTTGATCCTAAATGGGTGCTGGATTTTACCAAATGCTTTTTCTGCATCTATTGGTATAATCATGTGATTTTTATCCTTCCTTTTGTTTATGTGATGAATTATGTTTATTGATTTGTGAATGTTGTACCAGCCTTACCTCTCTGTAATGAATCCCACTTGATCATGATGTATGATCTTTTTAATGTAGTGCTGGATCTGGTTTGCTAATATTTCCTTGAGAATTTTTGCATTATGTTCATTGGGGATATTGGCCTATGGCTTTCTTTCTTTGTAGTGTCTTTACCTTGTTTTGGAATGAGGATAATGCCTGCCTCAGAAAAAGAATTTGGAAGTCTTCCCTCCTCTTGAATTTTTAAAAATAGCTTGAGAAGGATAGGTGTTAGTTCTTCTTTGACTGTTTGGTCAAATTTGTCTGTGAAGCCATCTGGTCCAGAACTATTGTTTGCTGGGAGTATTTTGATAACTGTTCCAATATCATTTGTGGTAATCAGTCTGTTTAGGTTTTCTGATTCTTCCAGATTAAGTTTTGAAAGATTGCATGTTTCTAGAAATTTATCCATTTTGCCTAGGTTGTTCAATTTTTTGGCATATAGATTTTCATAGTATTTTCTTACAATCCTTTGTATTTCTGCTGTGTCAGTTGTTACTTCTCCACTCTCATTTCTAATTTTATTTATTCAAGTCCTCTCTCCTTTTTTCTTGATGAGTGTAGTTAGTTCATCATCAATCTTGTTTACCTTTTCAAAGAACCAGCTCTTGGTTTCATTGATCTTCTGTATTTTTTTTTAGCTTCTATGTCATTTATTTCCACTCTGACCTTTATCATTTCCTTCCTTCTACTTCCTCTGGGCTTTATTTGTTGTTCTTTTACTAGTTTTTTTAGATGCAGGGTTAAGTTGTTTATCTGAGCTTTTTCTTGTTTCTTAAGGTATGCCTGTAACGCTATGAACTTCCCTCTCAGGACTGCTTTTATTGTGTCCCATAAATTTGAGTTGTTGTATGTTCATTTTCACCTGTTTCAAGAAAATTTTTGATTTCTGCCTTGATGTCATTGTTAACCCATTTGTTATTTAATAGCATGCTATTTAGCCTCCAAGTGTTTGAATGTTTTTTAGTTTTTCTATTGTAGTTGATTTCTAGTTTCATGCCATTGTGATCAGAGAAGATGCTTGATATGATTTTAATCTTCTTAAATTTATTGAGACTTGTTTTGTGTCTTAACATGTAGTCAGTCCTAGAGAATGTACCATGAGCACTTGAAAAGAATGTATATTCTGCTGCTTTAGGGTGAAAAGTTCTGAAGATATCAATTAAATCCAGTTGATCTAGTCTATCATTTTTAAAGTTTATTATTATGATTATTATTTTTATATTTTTATTTATTCATTTTAGAGAGGAGAAGGGGAGGAGCAGAAAGCATCAACTCCCATATGTGCCTTGACCAGGTAAGCCCAGGGTTTCGAACCGGCAACATTAGCATTCCAGGTTGACACTTTTTCCACTGCACCACCACAGGTCAGGCTAGCCTATCATTTAAGGGCACCATTTCTTTGTTAATTTTCTGTCTGTAGGATCTGTCCATTGATGTTATTGGGGTATTAAAATCCCCTACTATTATATTATTGCTGTTTATCTTGCCCTTTATGTCCATCAAAATCTGCTTTATATATAAGATCTACCAGAAAGTTCTGTCCATTTCTATTACAACAAATTTTAACATGTAAGCACGTTTATTTGGCTCATGTGTGCCTCTCTATTTTTATCACTTAATGTATACATACTGGCGTAGCAAATTAACTAAAACAAAGTTGATTCACGTTAGTCTTATGTGTGAAGTGATACTGTACCCATGGCTACTGATGAAGTTCATTTACACCACTGTAATTTTTACAAATTTCAACAAGGAAGAAATGCTACAGAAGCATGTCTGTCACATCCACCATATTCCCTGGACTTAGCACCCTTCAACTATCACTTGTTTTTATCCTTACAAAATTTTTTGAAGGGCAAAAAATTCAAAAATGAAGAAGATATCAAACAAGCACTGGTTCAATTTTTTGCATCAAAAGATAAAACATTTTTCAAAAATAGAATATACAAATTGTCCTCACACTGGCAAAAAATCATTAATAATAATGGCAATTATATTATTTAATAAAGTTTATTGACGGTAAGAAAAATTTGTATTTTGTTTTATTCCAAAAACGGACAGAACTTTCCGGTAGATCTTATATTTAGGTGCTCCTATATCAGGTGCATAAATATTTACAATGGTTATATCTTCATGTTGGATTGCTCCCTTTATCATTACGTAGTGACCTTCTTTATCATTTACTATATATAGCCTTTGTTTTAAGGGCTATTTTGTCAGAAATAAGTATTGCTACCCCAGCTTTTCTTTTGTTTGTTTCCATTTGCATGAAATATTTTTTTCCATCCCTTCACTTTCAGTCTATGTATATCTTTTGTTCTGAAGTGGGTCTCTTGTAGACAGTATGTTTATGGGTTTTATTTTCTTATCCATGCAGCTATCTTATGTCTTTTGATTGGTGTATTTAATTCATTTACATTTAAGGTTATTATTATTATTATTTTTCTGAAGCTGGAAACGGGGAGAGACAGTCAGACAGAATCCCACATGCACCCGACTGGGATCCACCCGGCACGCCCACCAGGGGCGACGCTCTGCCCACCAGGGGACGATGCTCTGCCCCTCCGGGGCATCACTCTGCCGTGACCAGAGCCACTCTAGTGCCTGGGGCAGAGGCCAAGGAGCCATCCCCAGCGCCCGGGCCACCTTTGCTCCAATGGAGCCTTGGCTGCGGGAGGGGAAGAGAGAAACAGAAAGGAAGGAGGGGTGGAGAAGCAAATGGGAGCTTCTCCTGTGTGCCCTGGCTGGGAATCGAACCCAGGTCCCCTGCACACCAGGCCGACACTCTACCACTGAGCCAACCGGCCAGGGCCTAAGGTTATTATTAATATGTACTTATTTATTGCCATTTTATTCTTTAAATCTACATTCCTCTTTTTCTCAATTTCATTTTTTCCTTTGCACTTTTTACAACAGGTTCCTTAACATTTCTTGCAGTAATGAATTCCTTGAGTTTTTCTGTTTGTTTGTTTTTTGTCTGGGAAGTTTTTTATTTCTCCTTCAATTTTAAGTGATAGCCTTGCTAGATAGAGTAGTCTTGGTTGTAGATTCTTGTTTTGCATCACTTTGAATATTTTTGGCCAATCCCTTCTGGTTCCAAGTGTTTCTGGTGAGAAGTCAGATGTCATCCTTATGGGGCCCCCTTGTAGGTAATTAACTACCATACTCTTGCAGCTTTTAGTATTCTTTCTTTGTCTCTTAATTTTGACATTTTAATTATGATGTGTCTTGGTGTAGGCCTCCCTGGGTTCCTCTTTAACAGGACTCTCTGTGCTTCTTGAACTTGTGTGACTTTTTCCTTCATCAATTTAGCGATATTTCCAGCTATGCTTTCTTCAAACAGGTTCTCTATCCTTTGTTTGTTCTCTTCTCTTCATGTTGTCACGGAGCTCTCTTAGAGTTTCCTCAAACTTTTCATTTTGCTGATCTGCTTCTGTGCTTCTGTTTATCTTGTCTTCTAAATCACTGATTCAATCCTCTGCTCCATCCAGCCTGCTGTTGATTCCTTCTAGTGCAGTCTTCATTTCTGACATTGTATTTATCATTTCTGACTGGTTCTTTTTTTATGAGTTCAATGTCTTTTTTGATGTTTGTTATCTCTTTATTTAGGTAGTTATTATGACAATCCATTGTTGCTCTAAAATCCTTGAGCATCCTCAAAATTAGTATTTTAAACTCTGCATATGGTAGTTTGGTTTCTTCCATTTCATTTAGTTATTTTTCCAGGAATTTCTCCTGTTGATTCATTTGGGTTGCATTTCTTTGTATGCCCATTTTGTTTTTGTATTAGGTAGCATTATCTGACTTTGCAATTTGTTGTGGTGTCATTTTGAGGAAGATGGCCTCCGTGATACTGACTTCCAGGCCACCTGTTTTCCTTGCTCTAGGAATGCTTTTTTTTTTCTTTTGTATTTTTCTGAAGCTGGAAATGGGGAGAGACAGTCAGACAGACTCCTGCATGCGCCCAACCGCGGGATCCACCCGGCATGCCCACCAGGGGGCGACGCTCTGCCCACCAGGGGGCGATGCTCTGCCCCACCGGGGCGTTGCTCTGTTGTGACCAGAGCCACTCTAGCGCCTGGGGCAGAGGCCAAGGAGCCATCCCCAGCACCCGGGCCATCTTTGCTCCAATGGAGCCTTGGCTGCAGGAGGGGAAGAGAGAGACAGAGAGGAAGGAGAGGGGGAGGGGTGGAGAAGCAGATGGGTGCTTCTCCTGTGTGCCCTGGCTGGGAATCAAACCTGGGACTTCTGCACGCCAGGCTGATGCTCTACCACTGAGCCAACTGGCCAGGGCCTAGGAATGCTTTTTGAGGGTACTATTTTTCTCTTGTTGTATGTGATTATTTATGCAGTTGGTCCTTTCATGGGTATGGTTATCCCTTCAGGCTGACTGGCTCTAAGGGTCAACCTTCATCATGTGTATTACACACTGTGCAATGTCTGTCCTATTGGGTATATTTATTCTCCACAGTGTCTGGTGCCTGCTAGACTCCTCCTTTGGGCATGCTGCTTGTGTAGCTTGCTGAGTCTAGAGTTGGTGCTGTCTGCCACCCACTACCAGTTGTGTTGGTTCTAGATCTTCTTGAGTTGGCATCAGCCATTGCTTGTAACATGCTGTGAGATACCTATCTGCAGCTACTGCTCTTTTTGCTGTTTGTGTCAGCGTTTTCTGTGCCTGGGTAGTATGGGAGGAGCCAATCTGTGTATAAGTATCAGCTTCCTCTTGCTTAGAGATGACAGCAGCTCCATAAAAGCCCCAGGCTCCATACAATTTGCCTCTACTTTTCAGCTGCTCCACCTCCTCTTATAGCTGACTGGTCTTCTGACAAAGTCTTCTGTAGTAAGATTGTAGTGTGGGCTCAGACTGGCCTCACCCAACCAACCTTTCTACAGGTTGTAAGCTTGTTGGTTTAGAGCAGCTGCGGTTGGGAATACTATATTAGGGGACCCTCTACTTCAGGGGTCTCTTGGTCAGAAGCTCAGTATGGGGAATGTGGCCCTTACTCCAGAGCCTAATCCCTCAGCCACTGCTGGATACTTAAATTTTATTTCTCCCCAACAGGGTGAGCAGCAGGTTCAAATTGAGTGGGGCCAACTTTCCCCTCTGCAGAAATTTTTACACCTGGTGAGACCCTGGTTTCAGGGAGGAAGACAGAGAGTCCTTTCCTGGGACTGATTGTGCCCTCTAAGAAAGTGACTAAGTGTTTTGACCAGACCCAACAATAGGCTCATGGGATCAACAATTTAAATGTCCATGGCCCAAGCCTCTCTCCCTTCCAGCTGTGGAATCTAGCCCAGCAGGGCAGGATATCCAGAACCCAGGCTGGCTGACTGTGAAGCTCCACCCTATTCAATGTACATGAGCCACTGTACCAGTGCTGATTACAGAGAGTGGGGCTTGCCTCAGCTGGGCCAGGTTTGAGGAGCCCTTCCTTAGGGTACTACTCTAGCAAGGGTTGTTAGGTCCTGACCCAATGCTCTCTGAGGCTGGTCACTGACATGCCAGCCCTGTGCTTCCCTGGCTGAAACCCAGCACAGACCAGTAGGAGATAATGTCCATGACTGGCCCTCAGCAACCTTCTTGAAGCTACAATCAATTCAGAGTTTGTGACTGCCTCTGCTGGGCCCAGGTGGACATGGAAATACCAAGCCATACACCTAGACTGGCTTTTACCCACACTGGGCCTGGGGGAAGTTCTAAGTTCTTCGCTTAGAAAGCCAAGGTTCACTGATCCGCACCTCCTTCAGCCTCTGTCTGCTGGTTGCTTGTTGGGCTCAGCCAGTGAGAAAACCTCTGGAACACTCTAGAGCAGTGGTAGTCAACCTGGTCCCTACTGCCATCTAGTGGGCGTTCCAGCTTTTATGGTGGGCAGTAGCGGAGCAACCAAAGTAGAAATAAAAAGATAGATTTAACTATAGTAAGTTGTTTTATAAAGATTTATTCTGCCAGATTTAGTGAAAATCTGACATAAAGTACTTGGTAAGTAATTATTATTATATGCTTTAACTTGCTGTAACTCTGCTTTATAAATTTTATAAAGTAAAGTTACCTCCCTACTTTATAAATCACCATTACTGTGGAACCAGTGGGTAGTTAGAAAATTTTACTACTAACAGAGATACAAAAGTGGGCGGTAGGTATAAAAAGGTTGACTACCCCTGCTCAGGGATTAGGAAGAGTGATGGGTGTAGCTATACCCCTCGGCCCAGGTGTCAGTCTGTCCAGAGTTTTCACAGACCTTAGTAGGGTGTGGCCCCAGGAGTCTGATGGGTGTGGCCTCTGAGACCCAGAGATGTGGTTTTCCCACCATCTGGACAGTTTCTACTCAGTCTCCTGTGGTGTGGAAGCAAGTCTTAGACTTGGGAGTGTGTAGGGGAAAGCTCCAGCCTCAACACCAGAAAAATGAGTCACTGATATGGGCCCTGCTTCCTGGCTTCTCAGCATGACCCAGTCTCCATGACTGGGGCAGGAGAGACTCCTGAGAGTAGAGCTGTTGCTTTTCTCCAGGTTGATGCCACTCAGAGGAAAGTGCTCCACCCAAGATAGATGGTGACTGTGGTATTAAAGAATGACTCAGCACAGGAGCTCCAGTGGCTGTCCCACACAGTGTTTCTCCCTCGGCCTCCAACTTTACACTCTCCTCACACAACTCTAGTCTTCTCACTCTTCCCTGCCAGAGCCCCAGGTAAGTGGCTGTGAATGAGATTTTTTACTCTGGCCCTTTAAGATAGAGCCTGCATCTCTGAGAGCTCCATCTCTTTCTCACAGATAGAAACCTCAGCTCTTTTCATCACCAGATGCTGTGTGGGTGCCTCTTCTAGTCTCTGAGCTCTAGTCTGGGGCCCCAGGCCTGGAGCTGAGGACCCACACCTCTCAGGGTGACTCTCCCTGGAGTGAGAGTCCCTCTGACCCTCCACCCTTGCTCATTCCTGGGAGCCAAGCAGCCTTTTCTGAGTCTCTGCCCTTCCTACCAGTCTCTGTGTGGCTTCTTCTGTGATCCTTGGTTATAGACTTCTCTTTGTTTAGTCCAAAACTGGTTTTTCAAGACAATTGTTCTTAAATTAAGTTGTAATCCAGGGAGGTGGTAGTTGCAACGACTGTGTATTCTGTCACCATCTTGGGCTCTCACATAACATTTACTTCTAAAGCTCCTTTTTTCCTCCAAACTTAACCCCTTTCAGGGTGTTTTTTTTTCTGAACTTACTCTGACATATTTACTGTTACAGTTGTGAAGTGTATGCAAATGTGATTTGAATATATTGATATAATTATTACTGGAGCATACTGAGGCCTTGAATTTTACAGAAGAACAGTAAATTATATAATCCCATTTTAAAAACAACAGTGTCTTGGTAAAATGCCAGTGTAGAAAAATGCTTATGAGCAATATGCACAAAACTACTTACAGAAACCTATAAGAACAGCAATTAGGCCCTGCAGCTTGGCTCAGTGGTAGAGCGTTGACCTGGAGTGCGGGGGACCCGGGTTCGATTCCCGTCCAGGGCACATAGGAGAAGCGCCCATTTGCTTCTCCACCCCCCCCTCCTTCCTCTCTGTCTCTCTCTTCCCCTCCCGCAGCCAAGGCTCCATTGGAGCAAAGATGGCCCAGGTGCTGGGGATGGCTCCTTGGCCTCTGCCCCAGGTGCTAGAGTGGCTCTGGTCTTGGCAGAGCGACGCCCCAGAGGGGCAGAGCATTGCTCCCTGGTGGGCAGAGCATCGCCCCTGGTGGGCGTGCCGGGTGGATCCCGGTCGGGCGCATGCGGGAGTCTGTCTGACTGTCTCTCCCTGTTTCCAGCTTCAGAAAAATACAAAAAAAAAAAAAAAAAAAAAAAAAAAGAACAGCAATTAGATACCAACTTAAAAAAATATCATGTGCTGTTACATAAGACTAAAATGTTGTCTCTGAATTTTAGTTCTTGCATTTATTCCCTTCTGATTGCCTCACTTCTTGCAGCTTAGTGAATGTTGAGCATTAAAAATCACTTAGCCATCTTTCAAATCATTGCTAAAACTTTTTATTCTTTGAGTCTGCCCAGGCATGCTGATAATTAAGATCTACAACATTGATTTTCAGTGAAGGCTGTCCCACACCTAGGGAGAATTCTGTAGATCTGTGGGGCCGTTTTAGGTCGTTGCAGTGACTGGGCAGTGCCTGGGCTAGCGACATTAGCAGGTCTGCCGGGCAAGGAACAGTCAGTCACACACATCGAAGGGCTGCTTTGCATGAGCACAACTTCCAATATCCCACCAGATGATTATGCAACTGAAAGACTAATTTGTAATTAGCTGACCTTAAAGCATTTGACATATAAACACATTTAAAATCTTTAAAATCTAATCACAAAGTGTCTTCTCATAGCTTCAATAGTTTTCAATAATTTATCTAGAACAATGACCATCATTTCAGGAAATTGTTTTATGGGAAGTAATGATGTTTGTGGTTTTGAATTGACAATACAGTAATATACCACCATTGGTCTGCATTCTTATCCTTAGATCACATGCAATCATGTAACGGAGGAGATGAAGACTCCCTCTTGCAGAGTTAGAGACAAATATTTTAAACTAGCAAAGACATATGTAGGACTCTTACTTGAATGTATTAATAACAGAGTTGTTTTTTTATTTTTCATATGAATGACTTCCTATGTAATTTATAATTGTAGCACAGGTTCAATCTAGGCTATATACTTACAAATTAAAATGGTTTCTTAGAGGGTAACTGTCACTCTTAGTTTTCTCCTGTCCGCAGAGTCTACCACGCAGCCTCTGCATGGCCCCTGGTGCTTCATTTCTGCAGTAGAAGAACTTCATTTCTACTTCATTTCCACCCTTTAACCCTGGCTCCTCGTCAGAGACTGCAGGTGATTGCCTATGTCAGCACCACATCAACTGCAGTTCCATCACTTTTTTTTTTTTTTTTAAATTTTTTACAGAGACAGAGAGTGAGTCAGAGAGAGGGATAGACAGGGACAGACAGGCAGGAATGGAGAGAGATGAGAAGCATCAATCATTAGTTTTTCATTGCACGTTGCAACACCTTAGTTGTTCATTGATTGCTTTCTCATATGTGCCTTGACCGTGGGCCTTCAGCAGACTGAGCAACCCCTTGCTGGAGCCAGCGACCTTGGGTCCAAGCTGGTGAGCTTTGCTCAAACCAGATGAGTCTGCACTCAAGCTGGCGACCTCGGGGACCTCAAACCTGGGTCCTTCCGCATCCCAGTCTGATGCTTTATCCACTGTGCCACCTCCTGGTCAGGTAGTTCCATCACTTTTATTGCACACAAATCACTCTTGTCTGTTATTACTTATTCCAATTCCAGGTTTTCCTTTTTTGTCTCTATGTTCTTCCTGTGTGATCACCACAAGATTTAGTGGGCATGGGTATGAGTGTGATTATGATTGTGGTTAATAGCTACAGGTGTGGTTATGATTACCTTAGGGTTATTTACCTAAGTTAAACCAGATATGCAGCTAAATATTAATCCACATCACTTGAGCAAAAAAAAAAAAGTGTGAACTTACTTTTATTTCACCTTTCTCCATTCCCTTTCTTTGACCATGTTTTCTCCCTTATTCTGTCTGAAATGTTTCTGTTTACTTCTCTCATCTCATGCTTCTACTCAAGTGCTAGTCATCCTGCCTGGAATGTGCTCCCCCCTTATTCAGTTATCCTTGGTTAAGTCCAACAACAAACTAACAGAAATCTTCCCTTATCATCTGTATTGGAAGTAAATATCATTAGTTCCTGAATTTCCATAGCACTATTTTAAAGAAAATATATTTCTCTTTCTCATAATCTTTTTACTTTATATTATGGCTATATATGTGACTAAATTTGTCATAGGAGCTCATATGTTCCTTGAGGACAGAAATGTTTGCTTTATTATTCCTCCACTATGTGCTTTGCTTGACCAAATGAATAAATAACACTGGGGAACATTTTTTTTTTTTCATTTTCTGCTGCATGAGGTTTTAGAACTTTTTCTATATATTTTGGCATTGCTGATTCCAAATCTGAATCTGTTTTATGGTGCATGCTCTAGTTTTTATGCTATTTTAATTTCTTTTTGTTACAGTTAATGGCATGCATTGGTTTTTAAATTGGAGTTAAAGGGCAATGACTCTTGGATTGAACATAACCACAAGGCAATTCATGTTTTACAAACATCACTTTTACAATAATTGTAGTTGTTTTTAAATGTAAAAAATTATTATCTGATTAAAAACACCCTCTTATTTTGTTTTAACATTGAATCATAGTTTCTTCGAGTAGGCATAAATATAAGAATAATCCTGACACCTTCTGTTATAATATATATGTGGCTGTTACACACTTCAACGTCAAAGGCGCAATATTTCATCATTTGTGACACGTGCATAGATTGCCTATTTTCAAGTTCCCCTTGGCAATCAAGACAAGAATTGGGCTCCTCATATTGTGTGTCATAATTGTGAGGAAATGCTTCATGACTGGACAAAAGGAAAATGCAAAGGAATGCCTTTTGGTATTCCCATGGTTTGGCGTGAACCTAAGGATCACAGCAGTGACTGTTATTTCTGTCTGATCCATACAAAGGGCATCGGCAAGAAAAAAATGGCATATGATCGCATATCCTAATATTCCTTCAGCAATACAACCTATCCCACACTCTGAGACACTCCCGGTTCTAGTTTTCAATGGTTTTATTTCTTCTAAGAATGAAGAAAGTGAACATGGCGATCAAGTGTATTTTTTTTTTTTTCTTTTCATTTTTCTGAAGCTGGAAATAGGGAGAGACAGTCAGACAGACTCCCGCATGCGCCCGACCGGGATCCACCCGGCACGCCCACCAGGGGCGACGCTCTGCCCACCAGGGGGCGATGCTCTGCCCATCCTGGGCGTCGCCATGTTGCGACCAGAGCCACTCTAGCGCCTGGGGCAGAGGCCACAGAGCCATCCCCAGCGCCCGGGCCATCTTTGCTCCTATGGAGCCTTGGCTGCGGGAGGGGACGAGAGAGACAGAGAGGAAAGCACGGCGGAGGGATAGAGAAGCAAATGGGCGCTTCTCCTGTGTGCCCTGGCCTGGAATCGAACCCGGGTCCTCCGCACGCTAGGCCGACGCTCTACCGCTGAGCCAACCGGCCAGGGCCGATCAAGTGTATTTTGATAAGATGAATGAGGAAATGGTTGTAGAATCTGAAGGGTCTTCTGATGCCAAGCAGTCATTAACCCCTCAGCAATTTAGCCAATCCTAATTGAATGACTTAGTAAGAGATTTGGGCCTATCAAAGAAAGCAGCTGAGTTATTAGCCTCCAGGCTTCAAGAAAAGAATGTACTTCACCGATCAGCTAGAGTATCCCATTTCAGGAAGCATGAACAAATTTTTGTGGTCTGTTTTTCCAAAGACAAACACTTTGTTTACTGTCATGATATCAGTAGTCTTCTCAGTCAGCTAGGTGTTACCACTTACAGCCCAACAGAATGGCAGCTATTTCTTGACAGTTCTAAACAGAGTCTGAAATGTGTTCTCCGACACAACGGTAATGTTTATGCAGTGGTTCCAACTGGTTATTCAACTCATCTGCAAAAAGAGTATAATGACATAAAATTTGTCCTTGACTTTCTGAAGTATGAGGAGCATAACTGAATCATTTGTGTGGATCTTAAAATAGTAAATTTCCTGCTAGGACAACAGAGAGGTTTCACAAAGTATCCTTGCTTTCTGTGTTTGTGGGACAGCCGAGCTCGGGAGAAACCCTGGACACAGAGTGGCCGAAACGTGAAGCTCTGGAAGTAGGGATGCAAAATATTGTGAATGAACTTGTAGTTAGTTGAGACAGGATCATTTTTCCCCCACTTCACATTGAACTTGGCTTAATGAAGCAGTTTGTTCAGGCTTTGAATAGAGAAAGTGAATGCTTTCAACATATTATTTCTGCTTTCCCTGCCTTGTCTTTCATTTATTTATTTATTTATTTATTTATTTATTTATTTATTTATTTATTTTTTGTATTCTTCTGAAGCTGGAAACGGGGAGGCAGTCAGACAGACTCCCGCATGCGCCCTACCGGGATCCACCCAGCACGCCCACCAGGGGGCGATGCTCTGCCCATCCGGGGCATTGCTCTGTCATGACCAGAGCCACTCTAGCACCTGAGGCAGAGGCCATGGAGCCATCCCCAGTGCCCGGGCCATCTTTGCTCCAATGGAGCCTCGGCTGCAGGAGGGGAAGAGAGAGACAGAGAGGAAGGAGAGGGGGGGGGTTGGAGAAGCAGATGGGCACTTCTCCTGTGTGCCCTGGCAGGGAATTGAACCCGGGACTTCCACACGCCAGGCCAACGCTCTACCACTGAGCCAACCGGCCAGGGCCTTTGCCTTGTCTTTCGAGAAGATAAAAGCAGGTGTTTTTGATGGACCTCAAATTTGAACCCTCATATGTGATGAAGAATTTGCCAGGAAGATGAATAAGGAGGAGAAAGCAGCATGGTAGTCTTTTGTGGCAGTTACAAAGAACTTCCTTGGCAACAAAAAAGCAGAAAACTATGAACTTCTGGTTCAAAGGATTCTGTTGGCTTTCCGCGACATTGGATGTAACATGAGCATTAAGATTTACTTCCTGAACAGTCACCTTGATAAGTTTCCCAAAAATCTTGGCGTTGTTAGTGATGAGCAGGGAGAACACTTTCATCAAGATCTGAAGCTGATGGAAGAGCATTATCAGGGGCGATGGGACAGAAATATAATGGCAGACTACTGCTGGAGCATCAAACGAGATTGTCCTCAACAAGTATACAAACTGAAGAGCTACAAATGCAAATTTTGCCTGAATAGAATTTAAGTAAGTTTTGCACATATTTTATGATTAAAATAAGTGTTTTAATATGTTCTATTTCAAAATTGTAGACAAATTCTGATGCAACCATATCTTTTAGTGTATTAGTATATTTAATGCATTATATAAATTATTATATTTTCACAAAGATGATGCCTAAGAAGACATTTTACTTCATTATGTTTAAACTAAATGTTGAAAATTTTACAATAAGATGAAAACCTAAAATATTGAATTGCAAAGAACCTGTAGCTTACAGAGAAAAACTAATGTCAGATTTGAGATCAGCACACTCGAATTAGGTAAGAACAAGTATTTTTGTGGATGCTACAAAAATTTTGTTCCCTAGTGTAATCTGTAATCCACCAGGAACCTGAATTCCTAGGAATTTTGAACACTAAATAATTGCCATTTTTAATATTACATTAGATATGTAGTCTTAAATTTTATTTTTATTTTTTTGTATTTTTCCGAAGCTGGAAATGGGGAGCAGTCAGACTCCTGCATGCGCCCAACCGGGATCCACCCGGCATGCCCACCAGCGGGCGATGCTCTGCCCATCTTGGGGTGTCGCTCTGCCGCAATCAGAGCCATTCTAGCGCCTGAGGCAGAGGCCACAGAGCCATCCTCAGCACCCGGGGAAACTTTGCTCCAGTGGAGCCTTGGCTGCGAGAGGGGAAGAGAGAGACAGAGAGGAAGGGGGCAGTGGAGAAGCAGATGGGCGCTTCTCTTGTGTGCCCTGGCCAGGAATCAAACCCGGGACTCCTGCACGCCAGGCCAATGTTCTACCACTGAGCCAACCGGCCAGGGCCTGTAGTCTTAAATTTAATTGGGCTTTTACTTGACATACACAATATATATAAAATATTCAAGGTCAAAGATTTGAATGAAATTAAGAAGGAAAAATATTAGCGTTTCATATACAAACATTTAAGTCTTCTGAAAATATTTTTACTGAAACTTAACTATGGTTCAAATTTCTGAAGGGTGCTTCCAATAAAAAAGAAGGGAATGGTCCTATTAATAATCACTGTGGGAAGGTCACATGGTTTAACAAAGATAATGAATATTTCACCAAGAAAGGTATTATTTGGATTAATGGGTGGGTGGAAACACCTAGTCTAGATGTTTCTTTAGTAGAATACTGTAACAAATTGTACCTAAATGTTGAGGCATCCATTAGAGCAATGGTCCCCAACCCCCGGGCCACGGACCGGTATCAGTCTGTGGGCCATTTGGTACCGGTCCGCAGAGAAAGAATAAATAACTTACATTATTTTCATTTTATTTATATTTAAGTCTGAATGATGTTTTATTTTTTAAAAATGACCAGATTCCCTCTGTTACATCCATCTAAGACTCACTCTTGACCCTTGTTTGGTCATGTTATACATTTATCCATCCCACCTTAAAGGCCGGTCCGTGAAAATATTTTCTGACATTAAACCGATCTGTGGCCCAAAAAAGGTTGGGGACCACTGCATTAGAGCAAATCTTCTTTGCAGAATGTGTATGATTTTGTGTACTTCTAATTCCTCTCTACCTTGAGCTTCAGAGCCTCATAAAATTAAAATTACTTCAGCGGTAGAGCGTCGGCCTAGCGTGCGGAGGACCCGGGTTCAATTCCCAGCCAGGGCACATAGGAGAAGCGCCCATTTGCTTCTCCACCCCCCCCTCCTTCCTCTCTGTCTCTCTCTTCCCCTCCCGCAGCCAAGGCTCCATTGGAGCAAAGATGGCCCGGGCGCTGGGGATGGCTCTGTGGCCTCTGCCCCAGGTGCTAGAGTGGCTCTGGTCGCAACATGGCAACGCCCAGGATGGGCAGAGCATCGCCCCCTGGTGGGCAGAGCGTCACCCCTGGTGGGCGTGCCGGGTGGATCCCGGTCGGGCGCATGCGGGAGTCTGTCTGACTGTCTCTCCCGTTTCCAGCTTCAGAAAAATGCAAAAAAAAAAAAAAAAAAAAAAAATTAAAATTACTTATTAGGAGAAAAAGCAATTAAAATCAGACCCATAGGTTTTATTTTACAAGTTTATAGTGAACCAGTCTTGGGAGAGTACGACCAGTCAGTGAATGGGGAGCCTCCAAGGGCAGCCTTTTCAATGAAACACAGATGTGTAAGGGAAGGCACCATCAGTAATAACAATCAAGAGGACTGTTCTATGAGTGGATTAAAAAGCTGTGGTACATATACACCAGTGGTCCCCAACCTTTTTTGGGCCATGGACCAGTTTAATGTCATAAAATATTTTCATGGACTGGCCTTTAGGGTGGGACAGATAAATGTATCACGTGACCGAGATAAGCATCAAGAGTGAGTCTTAGATGGATGTAACAGAGGGAATGTGGTCATTTTTTAAGAATAAAACATTGTTCAGACTTAAATATAAATAAAACGGAAATAATGTAAGTTATTTATTCTTTCTCTGCAGATCGGTACCAAATGGCCCATGGACCGGTACTGGTCCGCGCCCTGGGGTTGGGGACCACTGATATACACAATGGAATACTATGCGGCCATGAAAAAGAAGGAAACCTCCTGTTTTGCAATGGCATGGATGAACTTGGAGACTATTATGGTAAGTGAAATAAGACAAATATCATATGATCTCACTTATATGTGGAATCTAAGGAACAAAGTGAACTGAGGAACAAAATAGAGGCAAAGGTGGGGTCACAGGGAGCACAGGGACAGCAGTCAGAGGAAAGGGGAATGAGGGGATGGGATAAGAGAAGGTGAAGGGATTAATGAAATTATATATACATAACACAGAGATATAGATAACAGGACAGCAAATCCTAGAGGGAAATGGGGAGGGAGTTTGAGGGAGGGGAGCAAAAGGTGTGTAAATAGGGACATGGGGTGGGGGTGAGGGTGTTATATTCAGTGGGACACTTGAATCCATGTTAAGGAAATAAATTAAAATTAATAATAGAAAAGAGGATTGTCCTAAAACTTTGAATACAGAACATGTATAGCATGCCAAAAAAGGATGAAAAGCAAACAAAGTTTCAGTTACTAGGCCTTTACATCTTCATGGAAACTCATACTAAAAAAAAAAAATTAGTCATTTTAATGTTTAAAAATTTTATTATGTATACATTATTTAAAATGTGAAATTTTCTCTCCCAATTATAGAAAATTAGAACTGCAATTCAAAACCATTTTTTAAATTAATTTATTTATTTATTTTTGTATTTTTCTGAAGTTGGAAACGGGGAGGCAGTCAGACAGACTCCCACATGCGCCTGACCGGGATCCACCCGGCACACCCACCAGGGGGCAATGCTCTGCCCATCTGGGGCATCGCTCTGTTGCAACCAGAGCCATTCTAGCGTCTGAGGCAGAGGCCACAGAGCCATTCTCAGCACCCGGGCCAACTTTGCTTCAGTGGAGCCTCAGCTGCGGGAGGGGAAGAGAGAGACAGAGAGGAAGGAGAGGGGGAGGGGTGGAGAAGCAGATGGGCGCTTCTCCTGTGTGCCCTGGCTGGGAATCGAACCCGGGACTCCTACATGCCAGGCGATGCTCTACCACTGAGCCAACCAGCCAGGGCCTCTAAACCACTTTTTTCTCTTTGGACATTTTACTGCCATCTATATTAATAAACAAAATTTGCATAACTTTTCCTTGCTTTATAAAAATAATTCATGTATCAGTCAAGTTCTGGCTATAAAAACAGAAATTACACAGTTAATTTAACAGTAAATTTCATTTAAGGAATGATTAAAGAGTTATTGGAGAATTAAAAGGAAAAGGAAACATAGATATAGGAATTAGAGAAAGCAGTTCTGCTTTTAAAGCTGGAGGGACAAAGAGAGAGTTTGAGGCTTTTGAAATTGACCAGCTGGTGCTGGTGTCCTAGGAGCTTGGAAGAGGTTACTCATAGCTGGAACTCAGACTCTAAGGAAGGGCCACCGAGGGGCAGCTGCAAGCTTGTGCCGTGATCTGAGGAGGCAAATGAGGCAGGTTCTGCACGTGTGGGATATAAACTGACATTGCCGGGATGGAAAAGGATGCTGTGGTGACACTGGCATGTGCAGGAAGTAGAGCTGGAAGCAGCAAGTCCACATTCCACCTCTTGTTTTGCCTTCCACTTCTTGTGCCCCATTTTGGCAGGGGGCCAGCTGGCAAAGAGAAATGCAATCTGAAAAATTTCAGCCTCAGGATCATATAAACAGCACAGTGTGGTGGGTTTGAAGCCAAGAGATGAAAGTTAACGAACAGAAAGAGTCAGCAATTATACTTTTACATTTTAATGGACGTGCATACTTAAACATTTAAGTATGAATTACTGTTTTAATTCTTTGTTACTTTTATGTTATATTAAATGCAATCCCCCCAAAAGATTAATATTGCAATTAAACTTTTTCATTAATATGACAATGAATTCATAAATGAGATTTTTTTCCCTTGCCTTGTAACAAATGATTGTTTAGTTATGCCATAATTTTATTCAAGTTGCTAATAATATCCTAAACAATTGCAAATTTTGGATGATAAGTGTTAGAATTTTTTGATCAAATTAGTCTTACGATTTGTCTTTACAGGTCAACCAATCTCCAAGATTTTTCTTCAATTATGATTTTTCTTCAAATATTAATATAGATAAAAAGATTATAAAATTATAACATGAAATAACATAATTTTGGACTAATTAATAAATGATCTTTATAAATAAAAATATGTGTTTTTAATTTCCAACTTTGACTCAAAAACATACACATACACTTATTCTGTCAAGCTTTACATTTTAGAATAAGTTGAAAATATGGTATGTATGGAATAGCTACTTTGTACCAAATGCTATCATGACCACCTATACATAGATAATCTTCATTACAAATGTTTGAAGGAGATAATATATTATCATTTTATAATTAAAGGAACTAAGTATCTAAAAGCATAAGTAATTTCACTGAAATTACATGATTAATTAATGGTTCACAATAAGCTTTGCTGCAGGGCCACAAAAGACAAATGGACAGTTCCCACAAAAGGATATCAAAATGGCCAATAGACATAAACACCAGAGGAATACAAATCTAAATTTAAACCACAATGCAGCACCACTGTACACCCGTAGGGCTGACTAAAGTTAAAAAGACAGAAGTTAACAATGTCGTGGGGATGCGGGAAATCATCACTGAATGGTGCACCGTGTTGTAAAACTGTTTACAGTTTGTAAAACTGTTTCCAGTTTGTTTACAGCAGCATCTCCAAACATGCATATTCTACATGACCTACAACGTCAACCTTACAAAAGAGAAATGTGTATATGTCCACCAAATACAAGTAGAAGTATGTTTACAGGAACATTCACTAAAGTCCAATACTACCTAAATGCCAGAAATAGTTAATAGGAGAATAAAGTGTGGTATTTTATCAATTTTGAATAATGTATGCAATGAGAATCAGTTATTTACAATTGCCTGCAGCAACATTAATAAATCTTACAGACATAATGTTGAGCAGCAAAGTCAGACACAAAAGAATACATACTGCATGACTCGACTTACACGAAGTACAGAAGGAGCAGTAAAGCGTCTCTGTGGTTGAAAATGAAGCAAGGGGTTTTCCTTGGGGGAGTTGTGACTAGAACAAATCATAAGGGGAGTTTCTGGAGTGATGTAATAGTAAAATTCTATTCTTTAAATTAAATAAAGGTAAAATTTGTGAAAATTCAGTGACCTATATATACACTTACAATATTTTTATGTTTTCACTATTTATACTTTAATTAAATGTTTGAAATGCCCATACCTTCAGACCTAATAACTCCTTTAAACTCATAAAATCAAATGACTAATAGGTAAGAGTTATGTATAAAATTTTTATTGTAACATTACACTAAGCTTCAAGAAAATTAGAAATAACTTAGATTTTAATTAATAGATGAATGATTAAATATGATGTGCTTTAGTCACACCAAAGAATTATACGGCAATTAAAAAAAATATATTATTGGCCCTGGCTGGTGGCTCAGTGGATGGAGTGTTGGCCTAGCATATATGAACATCTTAGGTTCAATTTCTGGTCCCGGCACACAGGAGAAGCAACCATCTGCTTCTCCACCCTTCCCTCTCCCCCTTCTCTCCCTCTTCCCCTCCCGCAGCCAGTGGCTCAATTGGTTCAAGCGTGGCCCTGGGCACTGAGGATAGCTTGGTTGGTCCAAGCATCAGCCTCAGGTGCTAAAAATAGCTCAGAACTTGGGCATCCGCCCTAGATGGGGGGTTGTGGGATGGATCCTAGTCAGGGCACATGTGGGAGTCTGCCTCACTGTCTCCCATCTTCTTACCTAAAATAATAATAATTATTATTATAATAGTATTATTGAATTTCTGTAAGCTGAATCAGCAATTTGTAGTGTGTTATTAAGTGAGAAAATCCACAGAGAAGCATACAAATTATGATTTCATGTTTATAAAATGATCTATCGTGGTGTGTTTGTGTGCATGTGAGTGTGTGTTGGTAACATTGGTTACTCAGTGAGTAAAGAAGAGGAAAGGAGAGTCTCACACACAGATATGCACGTATTCACAAAACTGCATTTTGAAAAAGTGGATCAGTATTAAGAAAAAAGAAAAAAGTCATACATGCTCTGCCCATGTGCATGTGCAGTTGTACATGGCATAAAGAGATAAATAAAAGATTGGTCTTTTAAGTGTTCATTGGTTTCTCTCAGGGATGTGTATTTCATGTGTATTTCTAAACTTTCTCATACATATATACATTGTTTGAATTTTTACAACAAATGTGTTAATTACATGACCAAATCTATAATACGCTTTTTTCATTATAAAACTAAAACTAAATCTGTGATAGGTGAAGAAAATGAACATTGATTAAGATGATGCTGAGTGATTTGAGAAGGCATTTAAAATCAAGATGTTACTAAAATGCAGGAGCACAGCACAGACACATGGAAGATTATAGAATAAGGATTAGACTTAAAATATTTTCTATTGATAAAAAGGGTCAAAAAGTATGCATGATTTTCAAACATTTGAGGGAAATTTAAAATCTAACAACTGCATATATTCACTGGTATGAGATGGAACATATTCGGAATGAGTCGCAATAATCATCTATGCCCCAGGGTTGCCTATGCGGAGAGGAACAACAGGCTGACGATGGGCATAGACTTACTTTGACTAGACACCTTTGTGCTTTAATATTTTTTTTTTACTTTATGTTAAGTACTACCCATTCAAAGGAGTAATAAGGGAGGGAAAAAGAGAAGGAAGAGAAGGAAGGAACACTGACTTAGTGCTTTATCAAGAGTCAACATTAAGATTTATTTTTCTGACAATATCATTGTTCACAATATCATTTTATGGGGTGAGTGGTAAAATGAAAATATGCTCAGCTCTTTTATTCTTAAAGTCAAATGGAACTCTCTCTCGTGAGTAAATAAATACAAGCATAAATGTATATAAAAATTCTCGTTGCCTGACCAGGTGGTGATGTGGTGGATAGAGCATCGGACTAGGATGCGGAGGATCCAGGTTCAAAACCCCGAGGTCTCTGGCTAGAGCACAGGCTCACCAGCTTGTGCATGGGGTTGCTGCCTTGAGTGTGGGATCGTAGACCTGACCCATGGTTGCTGGCTTGAAGCCCAAGGTTGCTGGCTTGAAGCCCAAGGTTGCTGGCTTGAGCCTAAGGTCGCTGGCTTGAGCAAGGGGTCACTTACTCTGCTGTAGCCCCCTGGTCAAAGCACACATGAGAAAGCAATCAATGAACAACTAAGGTGCTGCAACAAAGAATTGATGCTTTTCATCTCTCTCCCTTCCTCCCTGTCTGTCCCCATCTGTTCCTCTCTCTGTCTCTGTCAAAACAACAACACCACCAAAAAAAGAAATGCTTCATTTACAACCAATTTGGTTATCTCATTTTCTGTGTTGAATGCTTTTATATAGAAAGTGCATTCGTCCAGTGATTTCAAGGAAGGTAAGCTAATCATCTCATGAACAGCAATTTTGTTAGTAGAAAGTAGTTCCTGAAATGAAATATTTACTTTTTTTTCTGGAAAAACAAGGAATGAGAGTGCTGGGAATTTATTATAGTGTGCCACATATACAAAATGAGATTTATTTTCCTTGACATAAAATGACTTTAATTTTTTCTTTTGCCATGTCTGTTTTGCTTTCTGTGTAAGATTAATCTTATTTCAAATCTCAGCAAATTGTTTATTTTGAAAATAAATGGATTAAAATAGATAATGAGAACTGAATAAAAAAACACTTGCACCTCCTGTCAGATCCAAACAATTCTGTTAGAGCACAACACAGACTGATGGAAGATTCTCTATCAGTGCAGTCTAAAAGAGTTCCTTATCTCATTTGTGCCCTTATATTTGCAATGTATAAATTAATTAAAATAATAATGAGTTAGTGGGAAACTATGATCATTTACCACAGGCTATAGCACTTATTATGCATGAATAAATAAATCATAGATATTCTTTTAGTGAATGTTCAAATTAGCCAAAGAGATAGATGAATAAAATAAAAATTACAACAGTATAGCTAAGTTTCTGGTTGAAGAAGTTATCAGAACAGTGGTGGGATTCAGCCAGTTTGCACCAGTTCGGTAGAACTGATACCTAATTTTTTGCTGAGTTCAGCAAACCGGTTGTTAAAATGGCATTTATGCCCTGGCCAGTTGGCTCAGCAGTAGAGCGTCAGCCTGGTGTGCGGGGGACCCGGGTTCGATTCCCGGCCAGGGCACACAGGAGAAGCGCCCATCTGCTTCTCCACCCCCCCCCCTTCCTCTCTGTCTCTCTCTTCCCCTCTCACAGCCAAGGCTCCATTGGAGCAAAGATGGCCCCGGCGCTGGGAATGGCTCCTTGGCCTCTGCCCCAGGCGCTAGAGTGGCTGTGGTCGCAACAGAGCGACGCCCCGGAGGGGCAGAGCATCGCCCCCTGGTGGGCAGAGCATCGCCCCTGGTGGGCATGCGGGGTGGATCCTGATCGGGCGCATGCGGGAGTCTGTTTGACTGTCTCTCCCCGTTTGCAGCTTCAGAAAAGTACAAAAAAAAAAAAAAAAGGCACTTATAAGCAGGGTTCTCTCTAAGGTGGATGCCTGGGCAGCTGCCCAATGGGAAAATCACAAATTTACATTTCTTACTCTTTTTTAATATTCATCTGTGCAACAGTGTACTCTAAGTGCCCGCAGTAATAATGTTCATGCCATCCATAGGTGAAAAAAGTTTGACAGACCTATGCTTTTAATATTTATTCATTTCATAAAACTCATTATACTTTTGATGACATACCACATTTTAATTCTCTTGCATTTGTTACTTCAGTAAACAAACATATAATGTAAAGAGCAAAAGTGCCAAACAACCAGAGCGTGACAAGCTGTCATTTGTTTCAGCTTTGTGTTATGCCCAAAATTCCCCCGAGATATTATGAGTGTTATTTAATACTTTTTCATTAATATTTTAAAACTCTTTCTTATAACATAATCTAGTTTTGTTATAAAAAAATCTCTTTTATTTTTCTTATTTAAGTATTAAATGCATGAAATAATAAACTACCTTTTGGTATATCATTTTATTATACTTAAAACAGTCATTAGGGCAGAGAACTAGTTATTAAATTATTTTAATCTCACCACTGTATCAGAATTTATGCATTTATTTTCATTCCCAATTGAAACCCCACTAAAATGACAGTAAATGATAAAATTAATTTCAATAAGAAATTTAATGGCATAAACCTACATGGAAAAATAGACGAGAAGAAGAAATTATGGCAGTAAGATTTATAAAGATGAAATCCAGATGAATGAATAACAAATAACTTCACAAACCTGAAATATCATAAACTTTAGCTGACTCCAAAGTTCCCAGGTTGCTCAACAGTGTCAGAACACTGTTCAATCTGTCAGGAGTACAATAATGAAAAGCTGCCACGACACAGGCAACTCATATACTCCATTAACGGCATTTCTTTTGACATTTAGTTAAGCTTTTTTAGGTAAAAAGCATTAATTCCATTAAAACATTTTAATGATTGTATATACCTTTTCAGGATACATATATATGTGCAAATATATATGTGTAAGTACATATATATGTGCAAAGACTAGCATAATCATTGTCAGCAAGAGACATTTATATGACTTAGAATAGATCCTAGGTTTGTAACAGACTTGCCTATTAATAAATAATTAATAAAATCAGAGAGTACCATATTTCCCCATGTATAAGACATATCTTTTTTCAAAAAAAATGGGGTCTAAAAACTGGGTGCGACTTATACGGTGGTTGTAGAAGTGTGGCATTTCAAATGCCATAGATGAAACTGAGGACGAGGCAATATATGAAGACAGTGATTCGTCATTTGACATACATGAGGACAAGCTAATGGATGGGAGTTTTGACAGTGATGAGGAGTTGTATGAATTTTATGATGAATAAAACTTGAGTTCAATAACTTTATGTAATCTTTTTTTTTCAAATTTCAGGCCCCAAAATTAAGGTGTGTCTTATACATGGGGAAATATGATACATTTTATTAACTGTACTTTAAATTAATATAGTTTATAAAGATGAACCCTAAAAATTCAATAATACCTCATCTACCAGTAGCACTCAGAACCAATAGAAGGTCAAATAGAATTGTGAAAATGAACTCACCAAGATTTGTGCAGAACCCAGACATACTATCCATGGCTCATGTGAGTATAAAATTGACTCCCTTACAAAGTGATCATGAATAGGCCCATGAGGCTTCTGGTTATATAAAATGACGAGCCTAGTTTGAATTAGCACATGACATGAATAAGTGGATAGAAAATAGAAAATAGAACAGAGAAGAAAAAGTTCCTACATTCCAAGTTTGACTATTCTTTTTCTGTTGTCTGTAGCTATAAATAAGTAACCAAAAGAAATTGATTTAAAGGAGCTGCAATCAATCAATAAATCACAGCTTTAGTTCAGTATCCCCATTCTGAAAGTTAGCCAATCTCTAAACTCTGTGATAAACATCAGCCAATTCTTTAAATATCTCACTTTTAAAAATCAGCCAATCTCTACCCTTTACTTTTTCCCAAACTCTATAAAACTCTTTTTTTCCAGGAAAGCTCTGTCCTAAAAATATATCTCTATCTTCCTTAACAAGTAATAAATCTAGCTTAGTTTCAGATCTATTAGTTGGTGATCTCTTCCTGCTTAAAAAACCAGACTAGAAAGTCAGAAGACTAAATTCACATTTAGATTTAATATGTCACAAAGTCTATATATCAAAAAGGCAAAAAAAGTTGGTCTTTTTAATACATATTCATTGGGTAATCAGGAACCATATAAAAATATAAAATTAGATCTATATTGCTAATTAAACATCAGAGTAAATTCCCAATGAGTCATATATGTAAATATAAAACAAAAATAAAAGTACATGGAAGAATTTTTTCTTAACCTTGGACTTGGAAAGGCTTTTCTTTGACTCAACATTCAGAATCTAATAGAGAACAACTAAATTAAAACAAAACAGTCTCCTGACTAAAAAATATATACCATAAGGAAAACTCAAAATAAATGACACGTGGGGAATAAATATTTGCAACTCATATCACAAGACCTAGTTTCTCTGATTAAAAATATTTCTTAAATATAAATAAGAAAAAATAAATTAATGGAAAAATAAGTGAAAGGCAACAATAGTTCACAAAAATAAACATGAATGTTTATTATATTATGAAACTCTTAAACTGACTTATACATAAATATAAATTAAAACTGTATTAAAATATTTCTCATTTATTATACAGCTGAAAATTCTTTTTTTTTTAATTATTGAGAGCAAGGGAGGCAGAGAGACAGACTCCCTCATTCTCCCTGACCAGGATCCACCCAGCAAGTCCTCTACAGCAGGGGGGATGCTCGGCCCGTTTGGGGCCATAGCTCTGCTACTCAGCAACCAAGCTATTTTAGTGCCTGAAGCAAGGCCATGGAGCTATCCTCAGTGCCCAGAGCCAACTTGCTCAAACCAAACAAGCCATGGCTGCAGGAGAGGAAAGAGAGAGAGAGAGAGAGGTGGAAAAGCAGATGGTCACTTCTCCTGTGTGCCCTGATTAGGAATCAAACCTGGGACTCTCACATGCCAAGCCAACGGTCTACCACTAAGCCAACAGTCAGGGCCTGAAAATTCAAATTTGACAGTATTCTAGTGGCAAAATTATGGTCAGTCACTGTATTACTCAGAAGTAAGAAACTATACAATCTACCTTGAAAGAAACTTTATAATGTTTGTTAAAATTACAAACCTAGTAATTGTACTTCTGAGAATTTATCCTGCAGCTGAACTAAAACAGATACCAAATAAAGTACTGTATGTATAAGGCTCTTCATTGCAATGTTGTTATAATAATAATAGATAAAAAGCAATCTAACTATTCATCAGGAGGGAATTGGTTAAATAAGCATGATATATTCATATAAAGAAATACTACTCAATACTCTATCAGTGTTTGGGTAAAAAGATCTCAACACTATTATTAAAAGACAGTATAAGCAGTAAAAGCTTGTCATTTGGAGATAAAGAGTTAGAACTAAAAGAGGTCACCACCTGAGCTGTGGTGGCGCAGTGGATAAAGTGTCGACCTGGAAATGCTGAGGGCGCCGGTTCAAAACCCTGGGCTTGCCTGGTCAAGGCACATATGGGAGTTGATGCTTCCTGCTCCTCCCTCCCCCTTCTCTCTCTCTCTCACTCTCTCTCCTCTCTAAAAATTAACAAAAATAAAAAAAATAAAAAAAAAATAAAAGAGGTCACCAATGTAGTTGAATTTGAACAGTAGAATATTTTTTATAGTAAACCCTATAAAACTATTTGTTTAAATTATACATATGTACAATCTTGAAACTAAAAAAATTTTTTTTAAGTGATAAGTAAATAGGTAGTCTGTGAAATGCTCTGTGAGAAAGAGATAAATAGTACTTTTTAGGTGTTGGGGTAGGGTTCAATGAAGTCTTGCCTGACCTGTGGTGGCGCAATGGACATAGCTATCAACCTGGAATGCTGAGGTCACCGGTTGGAAGCTCTGGGCTCACCCAGTCGAGGCACATATAAGAAGCAACTACGAGATGGTGCTTCCTGCTTCTCCCTCCCCCACCACTCCTCTCTCTAAAAATCAACAAATAAAATCTTTAAAAAAAATAGTATTTTCAGAGGAAATTATTCTTTATCATAATGATAAATTGAAGTTAATCGCAGGTTAGGGGACAAAAAGTCATCGTGGACAGAAGAAACAGCCTGAACTAAAGCTGAGTGGCATTCAAGGATATGTTTCATTGCAGGATCCCAAGTAGGTTGGTGGGATTGGAGCGTGGGGCGTGAAAGGAGAGGAGACCACCAAGGAATGGGGTGGGCGGGGTCTGAGGGTGCCCAGGTCGTGAAGGACCTCGTAGGCTCAGAACGAGGTGGACAGAACAGATTTGCATCCTGAGGTAAGAATGACCTCTCAGATGGGAAAGGATTTGGAAAATGAGTCCTGGGGGCAAGTGGGTCATTTAAAAGGCTGGTAAAGTAAATTAGGCAAGAAATGCTAGCAGTAAAAATGGAGACTAAACACCTAACATGTTTTAAAGAGGTAGAATTGATAGAACCTGAGGGATATGAGGAAGATGAAGACGTCACAGATAATTTTCAGGTTTGGGTTTGGGTTTCTGGGAAAATTTAGTGGGAAAGAAAATAAAAGACAGGATCACATTTTCATAGGGAGTGTTATAGATTAAATGTTTGTGTGTCCCACCCCCACCAAAGTCCATATATCAAAACCCTAGCCACCAATGTAAGGTATTAGGATGTAGGGCCTTGTTAGGTAATTAGGATTAGAGGAGGTCCAGAGAGTAGAGCCCTTTCAAATGGGATTACTGGCCCTCTAAGAGTCCCAGCAGAGCTTGCTTCTCTCTCCTCTTTGTCATTTGAGGATACAAAGAGAAGGCAGCCTTCAACGAGCCAGAAAGGGGGCTCTCACCAGACACCAGACCTGCCAGCACCTTGATCTTGGTCTTCTCGGCCTCCAGAACTGTGAGAAATAAATATTTGTTGTTTAAACCAGCCAATCTATGGTAATTAGTTAGAGCAGCCAGCAGTTGCATATTTGTATTTGCAGAATGTAGATAGATTAAACAGTTTCTCAATGGACAAAGAGTCCAAGAATAAGGTGTGGGCCGGAGACACAGATATTGGAACCCTGAGCCCAACTGAGATATTCTCAGGAGAGTTCATAGTTATAAGAATTCCTAGGAAAGAACCCTAAAGCACACCAACATGGAGGGGGGGATACATAGAAAAGAGGCTAAAACTAATAGAGAAGTAATGGCTAGAGAGATCAGAGGAAAATCTGGAATGAGTGGCGTTTCAGAAATCAAAATAATATTTTCAAGAAAAAGGAAATAGCAGACTGCGGCAAATGCCACTAAAAGGAAACAAAGACCAAAAAAATGTTTTTCTTGGATTTCACAACACATCCAGGCCAGCTTTGGTGAGGGCAGCTGCCGCCTGGCTGCAGCTGTGGGGGACTCTGTAAATCGGAGGGAGGACGTGAAGAGAGCGCGAGCACTCTCCATTCTGCACACGGGTCGGGGAAAGCCAGGTTATTCTGACTCTTTCAACAACTGGTTTTGACTAGGATTACTTATATAATCATTTTTTTTCTCTTTAATATGCAAAGGTTAAGGTTGGAATAAGGCTTAAGGGCAGCCTAAGGTTCAGTGTCAGTGCTGGGTGTAAATTAGAGCTTCTAGAGGCCGTGCTCTTACCACCACATTTCCTAGGATACCTCATAGGTGCTGGGATCATTTTCATATGGCCTACGTCTCCTCAAGCCAGACATGTAGGGAATATCAAGACATGCCTTAAGTTAATTCTGTAATGTTCAAGCTGAAATAAACTAATTCAATTTGTTCATGGTATGCATGTTCAACTGAACTGTGGAGGTTAGCTGAATTACTCCAAACCATAGAGCTACTAAGCCTGAGGCTTGAGAGTATAAACTCTATTCCCCACATCCTAGATATTTCTTAAAACCTGAACTCAAAACAACACTCTAATGTGTAGAAGACACAAGCTTTTCTTGTCTGAATGAGACAGATTATTCCCATTAATCAGATCGATTACCCAACTCTGTTTTGACAAATATACATCCAAAAGTTCAGAAATAAAATTACTTTGATATGAAATAACTTGATCCTCCAGGTCTCCAAATCAGACTCCCTGTAAAGCCAGTATCCAGGGCCACCATCACAGCCGCCTGGCCCATGCAGGTTTGCATCGGATTCAGACAGTGGGTAATGAAACAACGGAGCCAAGAACTGGTGGGCCATTACCTTTAATCCTAGCTTGCACCTGGTGGGCATGTAAAAACATACACTGGGCTCCAAAACCTACTCATTCAGTGCTCACATGGCTACTGACTTCTCCGAGTTTCCTAGAATCAAAGGTTTCTAGCTCACTAGACTTATTCACCTCTGTTCCCCATCTCCTTCCTTCTCCTTGCACAAACTCTACACAAACTGGCTTCTCCCTCAGCACTCCATCATCTTGGCTGCTTCTCCTGGCCTCCTCCATGTGGCCTTTCTCTGCTCTCCTCTCTAATGCTAATCTCAGGAACCAAGAGAGCAAGCTCCCGGTCTGCCCCACTTTATAGTGCAGAAATCATAACTTTTAATCCAATATACAAAACAGGGAGATCTCTAATACAAAGTCACTTATCTGAGGCATGATGGGATTGCATCACCCCACATCAAAAAGGGTGGGAAAGACTTAGTCCTAAAACCAAGCCGCAGGCTACAAGGATCCTGCCTGCCCACAGCCCGCCCCCAACACACATTAATACATTAATATCACCTGGGTGACGGGCTTCCACGTGGGCAGCGCCATCTTTAACAAAGTGAGCATAATATATTTTATCTGCCCAACTCTCCCCTATGAATAATGACAAAGATGCAAAATATTGTGCCAACTTTTCTTGAGTTGCTTAAAGCCAAAAAGGCATGCTGAGGATAGAGCTGGAGATTTATCATAAAAGAGGCCAATTCTTTCAGATCTGGAGACCATGCAAGGCAGCCTGCACTTGTAAGAAGATAAACTGCATTTGGAGCTATGTAAAAATACGGTTCTTATTTTTTTTTTGACCCATTTCTTTTTCTTCACGCCTCTTTCCTTTTGCTTCTGTCTCTTCTCTCCCCTCCCTTCTCCTACCTCTGTCTTTCTTCTCAGTGCATTCCTCTTCTCACCCTCACTCCCCTTTTTTCATCTCTTCCTTATTTCTATTTTTCTTGCTATTCTCGATTTTTATTAAAAACAATTATACTATCCCCACCAGCAGTTAATAAGGGTTCTGTTTTCTCCAAAACTACTCCAAACCTTGTTATTACCTGTCTTGTTGATTACAGCCATTCTAACAGGTGCAAGGTGGTGGTATCTCACTGTAGTTTCACTTTGCATTTCCCTAATAACTAATGAAATTGATAGTGGTGACCAGAGAAAAAGGGGTGTGTGCAAGTAGTAAAGATTAAAGGGGGTCAAATATATTGTGACAGACAGAGATTTGGGTGGTAAACAGTGCAATATACAGATGATGTCTCATACAATTGTACACTTGAAAGCTATATAATTTTATGAACCAATATCAACCCAATAAATTTAATTAAAGAAAGAAAAGTTATAGAACAGCATATCAGGGAACAATTTTAGAGCGTTATATTTTAGTTTGGATTTCTATTTCTCTTAAGTCTGATTTTGGGTTAGTTTGGTTTAGTTGGTTCTTTGAAAATAAATCTTGACCACAGATGAGTACTAATGTATCTAAATTTAGACACAACTAACTATACCTTCAGACCCCCCCAAACAAAAGAGTATTTTGTTGAAATTTCATGAACTATAAAAACAACTAGTCTGTAGTCCTATAAAAGGACTTTGTATATAGTAGTAAGATGCTTAGAAAGAAAATGAAAATGAGATTTAGAATGGTTTTCTACACTTTCTTTACCTGATTTTTATTCTTACCTTATAATGATCTATGCAAATAACCTTGAACAAGTTGAAATAAATTCAATATTTTAAAATGAAAATAATTATTATACTGTACAGTGTTTTAATGACATGGTGTTATAATCCTGAATGTCATCAGCAGTATTGTCAGCAGTGACTCAATTAAGAACAAAAAATAAAACTAATCATCAGTCTTATCTTGAGACTCTAGCACTGAGGTAGAAAGAAGGCTTTAAGTCCCTCTTAGTATCAAGTTATTTGCCTAGGTTATCCACGTGTATATCAGTATTATAAAAAGTTCAAATTATTATAGTTTTTGCCTTTGTGTTGACAACTTTTACAGAGTCTATGCTTTGATTTTTCCAGAAAATTTATTGGATATAAACCCAAAAACAGAACAAAAACAATTGCTGAGAATATGTTTCTATACTTAAAAACCCTTTCCAACTGTCTGGAGGTAGTAAAAATAAACATTAGAAATAACTGGGAAGCCAATGGATTTTTAGGGATGGTCAAGGATAAGAAATAATTTTTCAGCCTGACCAGGCGGTAGCACAGTGGATAGAGCGTCGGACTGGGATGCAGAGGACCCAGGTTCAAGACCCTGAGGTCGCCAGCTTGTGTGAGGGCTCATCTGGTTTGAGGAAAAGCCCACCAGCTTGAACCCAAGGTCGCTGGCTTCAGCAAAGGGTTACTCAGTCTGCTGAAAGCCCGCGGTCAAGGCACATATGAGAAAGCAATCAATGAACAACTAAGATGTTGCAACGCGCAATGAAAAACTAATGATTGATGCTTCTCATCTCTCTCCATTCCTGTCTGTCTGTCCCTGTCTATCCCTCTCTCTGACTCACTCTCTGTCTCTGTAAAAAATAAATAAAGAAAGAAATAATTTTTCAGTAAAGCTTCAAGACACAGAAATCTTTAGGCAAAGAAAAGAAGTGAAATGTGGACTGGATCAGTGTAGTTTTAGGTACCATTCATGCTGGCTGTCATGTGCTCTGACCTCACTTTGTGGCTTAGGAAACAAAACTAATGGGGTCAGTGGGGGTGGGGAACATCAAAAGCTGTGTAACAGGTGTGCAGCAAGAACTCTCTCCAAGGTTGTTCTGTGGACTGAAGCTTCTCCCACACATGATGGATAGGACAGGGAGCAGCCTAACTTATAACAATGGGTATGAATTCAGTTCCCTGGGGCATAAACCCAATTCTACTCTTAAACATTACATCCTAAAAATAATATTCTCATTTCCATAAAAGACAAGCTGTGATTGGGAAATTTCAGCCAAGAAATTTATAGACACAGGATAACAATAGCTGGAATTAAGGATTTTTTTGTTCAGTTCTCCCTAGTTGAAGAAGAGTACCTGGTTGAACCTCATCCATGTGCTACAATTTGTTAATTCTCTTATTCATTCATTCCTTTAAAACTGAAACTTGTTAAGGGCCACTATCTTCACAGCTAAGATTGCCTACTAGAGCAAATAAGTGCACACATAAACCCCCAAAATTACTCTAATTTTTAAGTGAAAAATGAAGAGGATCATTGAAAAACTTAGGGAGGACCAATGTTGGGAATGAGAAATAGAAATGTCAATGTATATTCACAAAGTTCTTGGAAAATAAGGTTAAAAAAGAAAGAGAGAGAGAATTATAAGAAGGTAAGGAGTTAGAAGTATAGAAATATTTTTTTTTTTAAATAATGCCATAGTAGTGCTATAAGACTTCTGGTTTTTGATGAAATAATCAGCTATCTTCTATCTCTATTTAAATCTGTGTCTTACTAATCAAAAAAAGTGTTTATCTTAACAGCTCAGTCCAGAGATGTATAAAGATATACCAAATCTAAAATTATAAAATACATTACTTATTCTCACGGGACTAGGTTAATTTATGCAATCATCAACTGACCAAGAAAATAAATTTTAAATCATGTTTGAAAATAACATCTCTAGATAATTTGAATCATTAACAGCTTATTTCTTCTGCATTTACCATTACTGAATCACTGCTGAAAGTACGTGCCCAACTTCTCTGATTATCTAAATCATTATTTGTGCATTTTTACAAAACCACTAGCTTTGTTTTACTGAAAACAAAACCTAGGTATCTCCTAAATCATAATAATTGCTGTGTTTGCCTGCCTGACCATGGTAAGGGTTTCTGTAACTAACCACAATTTACATCTCATGACCTACATTATGCACATGCAAATTTTTCTAGAGAAATTTCGATGCCCCAAATTTTTCTGAAAAAAAATATGCTTTTCTTCTTAGATAATATTCTAAAACATATTAATTTACCTGATATTTAAAAAGGGGACAAATCATAAATTTGCATTTTTAGAAAAATTGTATGGCCACAGCTCTTAATTGTAAGCAAAATAGATTCTACCATTTTGAGAAAAAAGAGGGAAATTACTATAGTGATATTGAATCGATCTAAGAATCTGAGAAGGAGGTAGAGAAGGTGGCTTTTGGCTATGCAGATAGAAGTAATACTTAAAATAATCTAGAAGTAACCTGCATGGGACACCAATGCCACTATTACTGTCACAAACATCAAGTATGTCAGCTTGGCCTGCCAACACCACCAACAATGGATGTTGGACTCTGCCCTAGCACTGCTGCATGGCTGCTCTGGGTACTCCATTGCACTGCAGCCACCATGGCTGCCCGAGGCTCCCCCACAGTTCCCATGCTCTATCTACTAGCTTGGAACGTACAGGCTGGTTAGATGCATGAGTGGCAGAGCAAGGCCCCATATTCATAGTCTTGTTACAAAGAAGGCTGGAAAAGAAGCACCTGGTATCTTCAACCTCTATATTTGGAAGTGGTTTTCTCCTCTCAAAATCAATGAGGTGAGAAGTTCCTCAAACATAGGAAGAATGGACAGGTTAAAAGAATGCTGAATGTCTACTCAAAGATTTAGATGTACCCCTATATTTGTGTCCAGTTCTTCTCGAGCTCCTTCATGGGTTCCTCCTTCCAAACATTGGCGTGTCCTTCTTCGTATTATTTCTTCTTCGGTGCACATTCTCTTGAGATCTTATCCATTCTTACAGTTTCATGGCTCCAAAATATATATCTTTAGTCACCTTCACATTTTGTTAGACAGAAACTGCTCTCTAACAAAATATATTACCCTTTTCTTTCATAGAAAAAGAATTTTAGCTTGGCATGGAGTGTCCTAGATATACAAAATTTCTTTTTTTTTATTAATTTTAATGGGGTGACATTGGTAAATCAGGGTACATATGTTCAGAGAAAACATCTGTAGGTTATTTTGACATTTGATTATACTGCATTCCTATTGCCTAAAGTCCAATTGTCTTCTGTCACCTTCTGATTTTCTTTGTGCCCCTCCTCTCCCCCAACCCCCTCCCGCTCCTTCCCTCCACCCTGTAACCCCCACACTCTTGTCCATGTCTCTGAGTATCATTTTTATGTCCCACCTATATATGGAATCATATAGTTCTTAGTTTTTTCTGATTTACTTATTTCGCTCAGTATAATGTTATCAAGGTCCATCCATGTTATTGTAAATGATCCGATGTCATCATTTCTTATGGCTGAGTAGTATTCCATAGTATATATGTACCAAAGCTTTTTAATCCACTCGTCCAATGTACAAAATTTTTTTCTTAAAGTTTGTTGTGACTACATTACAAATTTTTCTTTGAAGGAATATGAACAAATATGATGTGTGCCATTTCTAGCACTGAGACTTAAGACTTCCAGATCTGTTTCCTCCATATTCCATTTTCTTTCCCCTTTGCCACAGCTGGACCTTTGGCCACTTCCCCTCAACCATGCAGAAGATGACAAGGCCTTGGGGAACGGAGAAGCAGCCTAGCAACCCACCAAGCTGACGTGCTGATCTTGGACTACTATGTGAGCGAGAAATAAAGGCCTATCTTTTGTAAACCATGGAATTATTTTTGGGTGTCTTTTTAATCTTAGCCATAAGCTAACTTTACACACATACATGTTTACTAACTCTTATAATAAAATTAGTATCTACCCAAATACCAATGTTAAAAGTCTTGGGGTTAGCCTAGACTTCTCTTTCTCTTTTATTCCCCAAATTCAACAGATAATTAAATCCTGTTATTTGTATTTTATTCAGCTATCTCTTTCTCTAGATCCAAAGATACCACTTCAGTCTGGGTTCTCAGTTTATTTCCTTATATGTGTTCATCGCTTTATTAGTTGGCCCAAACTGCTGTAAGAAAACATCACAGACTGGATGGCTAAAACAATAAAATTTCATTTCTCATCGTCGTGGAGGCTAGAAGTACCACTCGCTCATTCCCATCACTTCTTAGCCTATACCTCTTCAGCTAAAGACCACACAAGTTTCAGTAAAAACTATGATTTTTTACATTAGAACAACTTCTTTTCCTTGAGAGTATTTGAGTACTGAAGCCAGTCCCCTGAGAATCGCTGATGGAAAAGATAATTACCAACTCCTAAAGCATTCTGTTTCCTGTCCTGGTGACAACACAGAAATTCGTGAGCTGCCCCCCAGACAGCCTCTCCTGGAAATTATCCCGTAGTCAGGGTAAAAAGCGAGGACAGTGAAATTCAGATCAATTCCCTTGGGTTCTCTGTGTTTGCCCTTATTTTATATTTGTCACATGTCCTGATGAAGCAAATCTTTAATGTACTATTACTATTCTAAGATTCACTGCTTCCTTCCTTTTCTTCTGCAAGTTTAGAAGTCCTCACATAGCCCACAGAAACAAGTGGAAATTCTCATACCAGGCTTCTGGTTTGGGTGGAATTATCCTATGTAAATAGATACTAAGTAACACAGCTCCCAGGGGATCAACTGACTCCTATGATCTTGAGGGGCCATTAGCATTGATCATGATGTTTATCTAATTATAATTATGGGAAACAATAGACAATGATGTGTCATGTGATCCTACTGATTCAGCAATCTTATTTGACTTAAATGGTTCTTTTAAATAAATTACTCCTCTGATAGTTTTATATTTACAAAAATAAGAACTTCGTAGTCTCCAAGCTAATATAAATTTTAAAAATAGACTTTCCCCAAAGTCACCTAGTTCAAATGGACAGTGGCAGGGCTCTTACTGTTGTAAAGTGACCAGCGAGTTCCACAAAGACACCAGACGAATTTTTGAGTTTATTGGCTGGCGACTACAGGGGGCTAGGGCAAACCTAAATCCTAGCAGCCAACACAGCTCTGAGGCCCCTTTTTTAAATTTATTTTTTATTTTTATTTATTTACTCATTTTAGATAGGAGGAAGAGTGAAGAGAGAGAAAGAAAGAGAGAGAGAGAGAGAGAGAGAAAGGGAGGAGGAGAAGGAAGCATCAACTTCCATATGTGCCTTGACCAGACAAGTGCAGGGTTTTGAACCGGTGACCGCAGTGTTCCAGGTCGATGCTTTATCCACTGCACCACCACAGGTCAGGCCTGAGGCCCCCTTTTTAAAGACCAAATTACACACTGTCTGGGCTTGAGAAGAGGGGGAGCATGGTACAAAAGTCATTAATCTCATTAACAAGCTCATTGAAATTTACTGCCTTATTATAACTTTTATCTAAAGAAGAACATTGTTATACCCTAAAGGCTTAAGAAAAGAATGAAGGAATTCTCGGATAAGTTCTATCTTCCTTGCTCTGTAGTTAAATTATGACTTAGCTGACCTAGTTGCCCTTGCAAGCCCTTCCTCCTGCATTCTTCTCTTTCCTTTCTTTACAGAAAGGAGCGGGTAAGAGGCCTGACTTTTCCTCTTTAAAATGGCGTTGCTAATGCTAAGTTTTATAGTTTCTTGGCACCTTATCACATTATTAGAATTTAGTCTTCACTTGCCAACATCTAAGATGATTCCCTGTAGACTCTGCTTCATCTTACCACTAACAAGCATTTTAATGAGGTTAGGTAGAAAGAGCAGAGAATTTGGAGTACAGAATAAGTTCAGAATAAAGCATTCGAAGTCATTAAGCTCAGTGAGCCATTGATTCCTTACCTATAGTTTAAGAATGATAAATCCAGATACATAAGGAGGCTGTGTATAAAGCATCTGGTTTGCAGTAGGCACTAAATAAATATGAATTATATTTACAGTAATCAAAAAGCTATGTTTCTTATTTTGCCAGTATTGTAATAGCCAACTGTTAATCAAATATTTTCAGAGTAATGGATAAAGAGTTTCAAATATTTCAAATTTTAATTTTATTCTCTCATTCCTAAAATAAACACACACACACACACACACACACACAAACACACACACCCAATATATATCCCTTATCCTAGAAAAACTTCTAAAGCAACTCTGCAGTCACTCTTCTAACAGATACAATTATTCATGCAGAGCCTGTATATCATAGACTACAGATATAGACTATCCTTTGGCATCTCAAGAGGAAATCCCATAAATATACCATTAAGTACCCACCACCCATATCTTCTACCTCCCCATCTTAGGAGACCCTTTTTTGGTAAACTTTGAGGATGTAAGGCATTATATATTGAGACAATCTTTTGTTAAAACATCCTTAGCTGCCTGACCAGTGGTGGCACAGTGGACAGAGTGTCGACCTGGGGTGCTGAGGTCCCAGGTTTGAAAACCTGAGGTTGCTGGCTTGAGTGCAGGCTTAACTGGCTTGAGCACAGGCTCACCAGCTTGATTTCGAGGTCTCTGGCTTGAGTCCAAAGGTTACTGGCTTGAAGACCAAGGTTGATGGCTTGAGCCAAGGTCATTGGCTTAGCTGGAGTACCCCTGCCCTATCAAGGCACAGATGAGAAGCAATCAATGAACAACTAAAGTGACACAACTATGAGTTGCTGCTTCTCATTTCTCTCCCTCTCTGTTTCTCTCTTGCAAAAAAAAAAAAAAAAAAAAAAAATCTTACCTAGGGATGCTGTTGCATTTGACCCCTTTATTTAATTTAGTTTATTGGGTTATCTAGCTATCTCAGAAAGTTGATCTAATTCTACTGGAGTCGTGAAGGGAAAATGACTGATCTATATACGGTAAGTGATTAGTGTCATTAATTATAGAGTTCAAATAATGGAGATATCAAGGAAAGTTTCATGGAAAAAGTATGTGAACAAAGTTTTTAAAAATAGCAACAGATCATGCAAATATACAAATAGCCAAAAAAAAAAAAAAAAAAAAAAAGGTATAGTGTAGTAAGACTCCAGAGCAAATATTTCTCAAGATTCTTGGTATGCAAATAACAAAAGACAACTCTGGTTACTTAAGCAAAAGGGTACATGGTAAAGAGATAACAAGTAGCTTATGGAACAAACAAGAAGCTGGAGAATCAAGTTTGAATGCAAGAGATGGATCAGGTCAGGTTCAAGGGCAGCTCTGGCTGCGTAGACATTTTTTTTTATCTGTGTAGATATTGCAGGATTTCAAACTGGACAATGATGTGATCCCACTTACATGTGTGCCCTTTTCACACAAAGAATACTTATTGAAAACATAACAAAATCGATGATAGAAAATAATGATTCCTTATTCAACGCCTCAAACTGAAGGGACTTCTAGTCAGGAATCTTCACATATTAGATGCTGCTGTCATCCACTGGCAAAATGTGAGATTGCATATATGCAACTGTGTCCTGGATCTGGACGAGACACATTCTTCACAGAGACCCAATGCAGAGGGAGAATGTCTCCTCTCAGAAAGACCTTGTGATTTATTTGAGGGAAGACATGTTTTTGTTCTGGCTCCAATACATTGACTCAGTCACTTTCCCAGTTCTTTTTTTTTTTTTCTTTTTCTTTTTTCTGAAGCTGGAAACAGGGAGAGACAGTCAGACAGACTCCCGCATGCGCCCGACCGGGATCTACCCGGCACGCCCACCAGGGGCTACGCTCTGCCCACCAGGGGGCGATGCTCTGCCCATCCTGGGCGTCGCCATGTTGCGACCAGAGCCACTCTAGCACCTGGGGCAGAGGCCAAGGAGCCATCCCCAGCGCCCGGGCCATCCTTGCTCCAATGGAGCCTTGGCTGCGGGAGGGGAAGAGAGAGACAGAGAGGAAGGAGAGGGGGAGGGATGGAGAAGCAAATGGGTGCCTCTCCTGTATGCCATGGCTGGGAACACTTTCCCAGTTCTTTTAAGTAGAGACTAGTATGTACTAGCAACTAAAATCTGATGCTGGGTGGGCTTGAAGCTGAAAGGTGATGGCAGATCAAACTGTGCTTTAACCCAGAAAAAAATATTCATGGAGAATACTTTAAAATTTTTCTGTGGATTAAACCAAAACATCAAAAAAACCCCCCCAAAAAAACAAAACAAAACCATAGATCCAGAAGACATCAGATTAGGGCCCATCCTGATTTTTTTTTTTTATTGAGTGAGGCTTCAATGTCATTATCAACCTATCTGGAGGGACATTATAACAAACATTAGAATTGCCTTTTCCATATCCATTCACCCTTTCTTCCTCACTACCAAAATTCCAATTTTGTTCTGAGAAAAATTATCCCAAGCTATAAAAGTCAATGTCTAGCACTCCAACCCCTCAGTTAGGGGTCTCCACATAACACAGTTCTCCCAGTGGGATGTCAGAAAGTCTGTTGTGAACTTCTGGAAAAAGAAAATTGCTTCCTGATAACATAATAACCACTTCTTTTATTCATCTTTTCTGCCACCAAGGTGAGCAACTATGAAGTAGGAATCTGTGGCCATTGGAACAGAAGCCACATAGCAAGAACAGCAAGACAGAGAAACAGATGGAGCTGGAGACAGTAGTAACGTCACCCAGCTGCTTCACCAATCCTGGATTATCTTCCTCCAGAACTTTGCATTAAAAAAAGGAAACCGGCCTGACCTGTGGTGGTGCAGTGGATAAAGCGTCGACCTGGAAATGCTGAGGTCGACGGTTCAAAACCCTGGGCTTGCCTGGTCAAGGCACGTATGGGAGTTGATGCTTCCAGCTCCTCCCCCCTTCTCTCTCTCTGTCTCTCTCTCTCCCTGTCTGTCTCTCTCTCCTCTCTAAAAATAGATAAATAAAATTAAAAAATTAAAGTAGTCTTAAAAAAAGGAAACCTAGCTGTGGACTCAGTCATGACACCCTCCCCACCAAATTTGTATTTTGAAGTACTAATCCTCACTGTGACTATATTTGGAGACAGCGCGTTTAGGAGGTAATCAAGATTAAATAAGGTAATAAGGGTGGGGCAGTAGTCAAATAGTATTGGTGACCTTATAAGAAGAAGAAGAGAGATCTTTCTGTGAATGAAAGCAAATGTTGGCCTGACCTGTGGTGGCGCAGTGGATAAAGCGTCGACCTGGAAATGCTGAGGTCGCCGGTTCGAAACCCTGGGCTTGCCTGGTCAAGGCACATATGGGAGTTGATGCTTCCTGCTCCTCCCCCTTCTCTCTCTCTCTGTCTCTCTCTCCTCTCTCTCTCTCTCTCCTTTCTAAAATAAATAAATTAAAAAAAATTAAAATTAAGAAAGCAAATGTTTAATTAAATTTACAGAAAAAGAGCAAGTTATCTCTCTCTCCTTCCTCCCTCTCTCCCGACCCCTTCCTGGTGAGCACACAGTGAGAAGACAGTCATCACAAGCCAGTAAGAAAATGCTTAACCAGAAAACTAATATTGAAATTCTAGCCTCAAACACTATGAGAAATAAATTTCTGTTGTTTAGCCACCTCATTTGGTATTTTTGTTAAGGCAGCCTGAGCAAACTGATACAAACCTCTATCTACTTAAGCCAGTTTATTAAGTTTTCTGTTACTTGAATATGCATTCTTCACTGATACAACATACAACACCACGTACTGTGAATTTCCCAGGTAATAAAGGTCAAAAGGTAGGTAACTTAAGTCCCATCATTTCAAGCTGGAAATTTGATGATCTTTTTTCATATGGTGATTCACACTTTCATGCACAGACTTTGAACTTAGAGGAAGTGATAGAAAAAATTCAAATTATGTGGGTCACTTCTGGCTGATTTTTTGCAAAGTCCTTCCTGAGGGAGATAAGCTGAGGCAAGAGCAGGTCAGTCTGGCAGCTCAGAGAGCAGGTCTCTGCCTGTAGCCTGTCATCTAAGTTGTCTGAGAAGCCTGTGACATGTGTCTTCCAGCTTGAGAGGGAAGCACACGGTTTTCCTACCCAAAACAGAAGCTTTCTTACTGGAGCTGGAGCAGCGCCTAACCAGGGGCTGGTATTGGGTTTCCAGTTCTTTCTTCATGTACTCTGCAAGACAAAGGAAATAAACCAGCTGCTAAAGAAGGCTAAAAGATGTTTCTTTTCCTTCAAATTTATGATTTCACATTGCCAGTGGCAATTAAGTTAAGATGAGGGAATATAAAAACCTGTGTCCAGGAAACAATATTTCCCAGGCCTTAACATTATAACTCAATGAGATCATTGGCTGGGGTTGGTCACACATAGAATTGACTGGAAGAGACTGAGAACCTGCTAAATTTCATCAGGAACTATATTTCTAAAGAAATATTAAACATCGAATAATTGATCAACTTCTAAAGGAATCCCAGAGCCAGCAAAATTGCTGCCACAGGAAAAGAGCTATGGAGGCTGTGCAGCCCCCAAAAGAATGTCTTCTCCAAGCCTTCCTTGAATGTGGCCATGGAGAGTAATAAACAAGAGGACCCCCCAAACTTGGCTAACCAAAGAATTTAATTCACTGCTGGAGTGAGTGCTCATGCTCTTGCCCAACAAGAACTGATCTATGCTGTGTGGACCAGTGCCTGGGTTTCTCATTCTCCTTTTTTCCAAATGGAAGCGCCTAACTTCTGTTTAAGCTTATTGATCACCAGACTATGAGGGGCCACCTCAACATCTGATTGAACTGACAACATATACACGGAAATCTGGTTTTTACATTGAATGAAATAACTGATAGGACAAGGTCTGGAAAGAAATTCTATGTATAAGAGGAAGGGTGTGTATGCCTGACCGGGCGGTGGTACAGTGGATGGAGCATCGGACTGGGATGTGGAGGACCCAGGTTCGAGACCCCGAGGTTGCCAGCTTGAGTGTGGGCTCATCTGGCTTGAGCAAAAAGCTCACCAGCTTGGACGCAAGGTCACTGGCTCGAGCAAGGGGTTACTCGGTCTGCTGAAGGTCCGCAGTCAAGGCACATATGAGAAAGCAATCAATGAACAACTGGGGTGTTGCAACAAAAAACTAATGATTGATGCTTCTCATCTCTCTCCGTTCCTGCCTGTCTGTCCCTATCTATCTCTCTCTCTGACTCTCTCTGTGTCCCTATAAAAAAAAAAAAGAGGAAGGGTGTGCATGAAAGTTACAAAGCCATAGGAGTGCCAGGTGGTAGAAATCACTAGTTTTTTACCCAACAACCTTTTATTCCTTACTAACAGAACTTTAATTTTGTTCAAGACAGCAATGTGTCCAAGAGTTGGGAATACAGTGACTAGTGAGCTTCTCCTTTTCACATTAACTTCTAGAAGGCTTAGAGCAGGGGTCCCCAAACTATGGCCTGCGGGCCACATGCGGCCCCCTGAGGCCATTTATCCGCCCCCACCGCACTTCTGGAAGAAGCACCTCTTTCATTGGTGGTCATTGAGAGGAGCACATTGATCATCTCATTAGCCAAAAGCAAACCCATAGTTCCCATTGAAATACTAGTCAGTTTGTTGATTTAAATTTACTTGTTCTTTATTTTCAATATTGTATTTGTTCCCATTTTGGTTTTTTACTTTAAAATAAGATATGTGCAGTGTGCATAGGAATTTGTTCATAGTTTTTTTTTTATAGTCCGGCCCTCCAACGGTCTGAGGGACAGTAAACTGGCCCCCTGTGTAAAAAGTTTGGGGACCCCTGGCTTAGAGTCAAGCGTGTGGCTCATCTTTAACAAGGAAATCTCTGTAGCATGCAGTGTTGTGACCACCTTGTTTCTAGCATTATCATATATCTCCAACAAAGATTTTAAATTTTCTTTTTCACCTATTTTATAAATAGTATATTGCTGCACTTAGTTGTTCCATCAAACGACCTTAAAACATTCCTAAAATAAATTATGTGCAAAAATCATATGATCCTATCAAGAGATGCAGAAAAGGCATTCAATAAAATACAACATCCATTTATATTTAAAATACTCAATAAAATTGGAATAGAAGGAAAGTACCTCAACATAATGAAGGCCATATATAACCAACCATCAGCTAATATCATACTAAATAGTGAAAAAAATGAAGGCTTTTTCTCTAAAATTAGGAACAAGACAAGGTTGCCTACTCTCTCCACTCTTACTCAACATAGTTCTGGAAATTTTAGCCAGAGTGATCAAGCAAGAGAAAAAAATAAAAGGTATCCATATTGGGAAAGAAGAAGTAAAGGTATCACTTTTTTCAGAATTTTGTATATAAAAAATCCCAAAGACTCCACCAAAAAACTATTAGAAACAATAAACCAATACAGTAAAGTCACAGGATACAAAATCAATATACAAAAGTCTATTGTTTTCCTATACACCAACAATGAAACTTCTGAAAATAAACTAAAAAAATTCCTTTTACAATTCCAACAACAACAACAAAAATATCTAGGAATAAACTTAATAAAGGATGTGAAGGACCTATATATTGAAATTTTCAAAACATTATTGAAAGAAATTGAAAAAAGATACAATGCAATGGAAAAATATTTTATGTACATCGATTGGAAGAATCAACATAGTTAAAATGGCCATTTTACCCAAAGCAGTATACAAATTTAATGTATTTCCCATCAAAATCCCACTGTCATTTTTAAAAGAAATAAAACAAAAAATTACCAGGTTTGTATGGAACCATAAAAAAACCAAATAGCCAAAGCAATCCTGAGAAAAAAGTATGAAGGTGGAGGTATCATACTACCTGATTATACAAAGAGCCATGATAATTAAAACAGCATGGCATTGGCAGAAAACCAGACATACAGACCAATGGAACAGAATCAAGTGCCCAGAAATAAAATCGCATATACATGGACGTCATCTTCAACAAAGGAGCAAAAACTACACAATGGAGAAAAGAAAGCCTCTTCAATAAATGGTGCTGGGAAAATTGGAAAGCCACATGCAAAAGAATGAAACTGGACTACAGTTTGTCCCCCTGCACAAAAATTAATTTAAAATGGATCAAAGACCTACCAGTGGTCGGCAAACGGTGGCTCGTGAGCCACATGCAGCTCTTTGGCCCCTTGAGTGTGGCTCTTCCACAAAATACCATGTGCGGGCGCTACCTCGATAAGGAATGTACCTACCTATATAGTTTAAGTTTAAAAACTTTGGCTCTCAAAAGAAATTTTAATCGTCGTACTGTTGATATTTGGCTCTGTTGACTAATGAGTTTGCTGACCACTGAAACATAAGATCCGAAACAATAAATTACCATATTTCCCCATGTATAAGACACACCTTAATTTTTGGGGCCTGAAATTTGAAAAGAAATGTATTAAAGTTATTGAACTCAAGTTTTATTTATCATAAAATTCATACAACTCCTCATCACTGTCAAAACTCCCATCCATTAGCTTGTCCTCATCTGTGTCTGATGACGAATCACTGTCTTCAACAATGAGCGCAAAAACAAGCGGGCAAAGCAAGTAAAAAAAAAATCTATAATCACTGTATAAGACACACCTTTTTTAGACCCCAAATTTTTAAAAAAGGATATGTCTTATACATGAAAAAATACAGTACATAGAAGAAAGCACAAGTGGTAAGCTCATGGACCTTGGCCATAGAGAACAATCAGTGAATCTGACCCCAAAGGCAAGGGAAATAAAGGCAAAAATAAAAGAATGGGAGTATATCAAACTAAAAAAGCTTCTGCACAGCAAAAGAAACTGACAACAAAACAAACGACAGCCAACTAAATGAAAGATGATATTTTTAAACAACAGCTCTGATAAGGGGTTAATATCCAAAATATATAAAGAACTCACAAAGATCAGCAACAAGCAAGTAAACAATCCAATTAAAAAATGGGGAGAGGACCTGAACAGACACTTCTCTCAAGAGGACATACAAACGGCCAACAGGTATATGAAAAGATGCTCATCTTCACTAGCTATTTGAGAAATGCAAATCAAAACTATGATGAGATACCACCTCACACCTGTTAGATTGGCTATTAACAACAAGACAGATAATAACAAGTGTTGGAGAGGCTGTGGAGAAAAAGGAACCCTCATAAAAAAAATCATGTATAAGAAACAGCCAGAACAGTAAAAAAAAAAAAAAAAATAGAGGAAGAGAGGGGAAAAAATGGAGGGAGGAGGTAGTATAGAGAAAAAAAAGAAAGAAGGAAAGAAATGAAAAAGGAAGGGACAAAAGAAGGGAGAGAAAGAAACAGGTGAAGGGAAACCTTGCAGGTCCAAATCTATGAAAGGGCAATAAATGCTATTACTATCAATTATAAGAATTAAGCAACATGGTTTATAGAGAAAAATTAATAAAATATGGGAGAAACTTTAAAAGGATACAAACATAAAACTAATTGCCTGAGGGATAAGATTATAGTTCCAAGCTTTTGAAATACTCTTTCTCTCAATTCCTGCTATTGTACACGAAATCATATTTATGCAATGGTTGCCTGTAAGTTCACTACCAGGCCAGCTGTTCTAAAGGCAAGTAATTACCTGTGGTTACAGGGTAGCTCACCAATTAGCCTGATGTATTGCTGTGGTTTTTAACTGACAGAGAAATGGTGGGGCCAGCACTGGTGTCACTAATAGTGGCTGATTTAAGATCTCACAAATAGCCTGACCAGGCGGTGGCGCAGTGGATAGAGCATCGGACTGGGATGCATAGGACCCGGGTTTGAGACCCCGAGGTCACCAGCTTGAGTGCGGGCCCATCTGGTTTGAGAAAAGCCCACCAGCTTGAACCCAAGGTCGCTGGCTCCAGCAAGGGGTTACTCAGTCTGCTGAAGGCCCACGGTCAAGGCACATATGAGAAAGCAATCAATGAACAACTAAGGTATTGCAACGCGCAGTGAAAAACTAATGATTGATGCTTCTCATCTCTCTCTGTCCCTGTCTATCCCTCTCTCTGACTCACTCTCTGTCTCTGTAAAAAAAAATAAAAAAAATAAAAAATTAAGATCTCTCAAATAGTGAGAGTGTCTTGTCCATAGATAGTGCAATATAAAAATTTGGTGCCTGCTTGTTCTATCACTTTCTGCATTCACACACATTTTCTACTTTCATTATTTGTCTAACACACATCATGGGTTACTGATTTACTTATCACTGCTTAACAAGAAAGGTTTCTCCATCTATTTGTTTTTTATCTCACTCTCTATGGCAAACTTTATTAATGCCCTCAAATAGGAAAACTCACATCACATCTGGCATCTTTCACTTTAGCAATGCTTCTCTTCCTAGTTTTACCTAAGCAGAGGGAAATTGTCTAGCTTTGATTTTAGCTTAATGCAGCTCACTTAAATATGTATATAAATAATTTCAACAAAAGCCTAGCACATAGAATATATACTAATATCTATATCTTAACTTGACTTCTCAGACATATTTTACTATTTCTCCTATTTTTTTTTACCGAGACAGAGAGGGAGTCAGAGACAGAGACAGACAGAGACAGACAGATAGGAACGGAAAGAGATGAGAAGCATCAATCATTAGTTCTTTACTGCACGTTGCAACACCTTAGTTGTTCATTGATTGCTAGCTCATATGTGCCTTGACCGTGGGCCTTCAGCAGACCAAGTAACCCCTTTATGGAGCCAGCGACCTTGGGTTCAAGCTAGTGGGCTTTTTTGCGCAAACCAGATGAGCCCGCACTCAAGCTGGCAACCTCGGGGTCTCGAACTTGGGTCCTCTGCATCCCAGTCCAACGCTCTATCCACTGTGCCACTGCCTAGTCAGGCTATTTCTCCTATTTTTGAAAGGGCAACAATGAATTATTTTAGGTATTTCTTAGTATTTCTAAACCAATTTTATACATGATATGCAGTAGTACAACGCTCTCAATTGAATAGTCTATGAAGGATACAAGATCTTGGACAAAATATCACATTATTGAACTATTACAATTTAGTAAATTGTCCAGAATTAAAGACTTTCTTACTTGGTTTTAAATAGTAATACAATTTCTGATTGTATTCCTGACATCAATTCCTGATACCTTAAAAACAACAATGAAAGAGACACACTATTTTCTCTTTAAATAGATAACCAGGCTATTGTTGGTTACTTAGAATCCTTTTCCTCAAAGGATTGTGACTCTCAGAGTTATGAGGAAGAGGAAGTTGATGGAACAAATTCCATTCCAAAATGGCATAAAACAGTTTTGTATCCTATTTCTAATTATCTTTAGTTAAAATGACTAGATATGCTTTTTAGATAAACTAGTTTCATGGCTTCCAGCCATGGCTTCGAGGTAGACAAACGCTCTGTTCTCTGTTTGTGGCACAGAAACCAGGTGTGGTTACAAGAAGAAATGGAAACTTTCTAGTCAACTGTTTTTGAAAGAGCTAACTGTTAATGATTCATATAAACCATGGTTTATAACAGATACTCCTTAGTATTCATAAGTCAATAAAAGTAGAGCCTAAGGCCTACGTAAACACATGCAGTAAATAACTCCATTAAATAGAACAATTAATTTAGCGATCTGAAGGCACATTTTTTTCAGCTTACTTATCTGAAAGGTAAATATTTTTGTCCAAAATCAATCATGATATAGATGTTGCCTTGGTCAATTCTGGCTGATATAACTGAATACCACAGACTGGTGACTGAATAACAAACATCATTTTTCATGGTCTGGCAGCTGGAAGTCCAAGGTCAAGGTGCTGGCAGATCTGGTATCTGGTGAAGGCTCTCTTCCTGCTGTACAGATGGCTTTCTTCTCCTGGATCCTCACACGGAAGAAAGAGCAGGAAGAAAGCAGCGCTCTGTGTCTCTTCTAATAAGGGCACTAATTCCATCATGAGGGCTCTACTTTTATGGCCTAATTATCTCCCAAAGACTCTACTTTCTAATACTATTACATTGAGGGGTTAAGATTTGAACATATAAATTTTGGGGGAACACAAATACGCAGTCCCTAACAGATGTTGTAAGCATGGATTAGTTTTAGGAATGCTGTTTGTGGTGGGGAAGGTGCCCAGTTAATGCCAACTGCCTGCAGTTGGTCATTTCCAGGCCAGTGAGTTTTCTTCTATTCTTTCTTGAATGAGTGCTGATCTTTTATAATTTTGGTATCTTGATAAAGAAAAACTGCTAAAAAAAAAGTATCTAGACTTGAAAATAAAGATAAAGGTATTGCTTCCTGCCTTTCAGAAGCCACACTAAAGCATTGTCTCACTGTCTAATTTCAACTTATTGTTTGCTTTTAATTAAGGTTGCGCTTCTGTAAAGTTATGCATGTACTTGGGAAAGACTGATAAGTTGTAAATTTTTTTTGTCCAGTATAGATGCAAGTTATTTCTTTTTGGAAGAAAAGATATTCCAAAATTTGCAATTTATGGCTCCACAGAATATTAACTAGTTTTATATACAACTTAGAAATTAATTTTATCAGTCTTTCTTTTTACTTTTCTTTCTGTCTCTTGTATCCTCTTTGAACCAGCTTTATTTTCCTGATATTTTCACCATTAAAGTGTGAAATATATCTTTCACATATGCCCATTACATATTTGTATGAAAGCTATATTTTCAATTTTTTAAAGTTATACTTTATCACACTCTTCTTATGCTGGCGCAACTTAAACTTGGAAAGAGAAAAGAGTTTAGGAAAGACAATATACTCGAAGAGAATATATTAAAAATATCTATACTGCTCACAAAAACTAGAGGATATTTCAAAATGAATATGAAGCTATAAAATATTTCCTAATTTTTGTGAGCAGAATATTTTGCTAGAAAATTGGACTGGACACCATGGCATAAGAGCTGGAGCCCAATGGTCTTGACAATATCTCACTCTTAAATTTAGCTCACTTGCTCACCCAGTTCCTGGCAGAACTGGACAGTTTCAGCCCTCACACTGTCTCCCTCTCCAGAGGCAGGCCACTTGTACCATATGGCAGAGTGTAGACCATAACATTCTCTAAAGGCAGAGAAATGGAAAAACGAGTTGATCTGAGCCTTCACAATTCCCTCACCCCTGTCCATCAACTGGGTAAGTCACTCATCCTTCTTCGCTGGGTAAAAGGAGTTAACGAGTAGCAAGAGACAGACCAGGAGTAAAGATGAAATGTTAGGACATGCTGCCAGTATGGTCTGAATATCTGATCCCATGTGGAAACGATTTTGACCCTCCAGTCTGGAGAAAAGTATGAGCCAGATTTTTGCCATCATAAATGTAATGACTTTCATCTACATATTTAACATTGTAAGTACACATCTAGCAATAACACAAAATACTTTTATATTGGGCTCTTACAAGAGGTCTCAATCTATTCATATAAAATCAAAAGAATTTTTATTCAAGCCCTGGCCGGTTGGCTCAGCGGTAGAGCGTCGGTCTGGCGTGCGGGGGACCCGGGTTCAATTCCCAGCCAGGGCACATAGGAGAAGCGCCCATTTGCTTCTCCACCCCCACCCCCTCCTTCTTCTCTGTCTCTCTCTTCCCCTCCCGCAGCCAAGGCTCCATTGGAGCAAAGATGGCCTGGGCGCTGGGGATGGCTCCTTGGCCTCTGTCTCAGGCGCTAGAGTGGCTCTGGTTGCGGCAGAGCGACGCCCCGGAGGGGCAGAGCATCACCCCTGGTGGGTGTGCCGGGTGGATCCCGGTCGGGCGCATGCGGGAGTCTGTCTCTCCCTGTTTCCAGCTTCAGAAAAATACAAAAAAAAAAAAAAGAATTTTTATTCAACTTTAATCTCTAACACAACTCAGAGTTGGCATTCCAGCATGCATTATATCAGTACAAATCAATGACTGAATGAACACTCGGATGAGGCATAGGATGTGCTTTCAGCATATCAAAGCAAATTAAAGTTATTTTTATACAAGCAAAGTGAAGAGTCAAGTAGGATAGCATAGCATATCTCTGCCGCTGCAACTAATGAAGTGGTTGCTTGAAGGCATGGTTGTCACATGGCTCAGGACTGAAAATAATGTCTGGAGCATACTGATTTGGTCCTTCTTCTGCCTTTGAATTCATCCAGATCATTTCAAATCAATCAGAATAAGTATCACCAAAGTCTTCCAATAAAGGAGATGCCATATCTACCCTTGGAAGAGAATTCCATGTTCTTCAAATCTTATGGTGGAGAATTATTGAAGTTCATTTGAAATCCTCTCTGATCCCCAACTCAATCCTATTTTCTCTTCAGAAAAAGAATGAACATTTTATTAGAGAAGCCTCCTCTTTGCAATATATGTGTGCTCCTTTCACTATTTTGCATGAAGTATACTCCAGTTAAATAATGTCAGTCCTTTTTAAAAAGGAAATTTAAACAACCTCAAACTAGAAACAACTAAAACTGTCTAAACACAGGAAAACAAAGTGTAACAATGAAAAGGAAAAACTATTTATTTTTATTTTTTAAATTTTATTTATTTATTTATTTATTATTTTTTTTTACAGAGACCAAGAGTGAGTCAGAGAAAGGAATAGACAGAGACAGACAGACAGGAACAGAGAGAGATGAGAAGCATCAATCATTAGTTTTTCATTGCGTGTTGCAACACCTTAGTTGTTCATTGATTGCTTTCTCATACGTGCCTTGACCGCGGGCCTTCAGCCGACCAAGTAACACCCTGCTGGAGCCAGCAACCTTGGGTTCAAGCTGGTGGGCTTTTGCTCAAACCAGATGAGCCCGCGCTCAAGCTGGCGACCTGGGGGTCTCGAACCTGGGTCCTTTGCATCCCAGTCCGACGCTCTATCCACTGCGCCACCGCCTAGTCAGGCAAAAAGGAAAAATTATTATATACACAAAAACATGTATGAATCTCAAGGCATTATGTAGAGTGAAAGAAGCTGAATACAAAAAGCACACATTATATTAAAAAGCAAGAACAGGCAACATTCATCTATGGTTATAAAAATCAAAAGACTGATTGTTTCTGGGATGTGTGTGTGGAGGAGAAGATCCTTGACTGGAAAGGGTCAAGAGGTAACATTCTGGGGTAATATAAGTTCTGTATCTTGTTTTGTTTAATAGTTTCAGTAATATATACAATTATGAAATGAACTGAACCTAAATACCTATATATATTTAAGGATATATGCAAATGAAATTCCAAGAAAAAAAAAACCCAGAAAATAAAGGACTGCATCTGACTTTGCCTGCACTTTCCATTAGTCAAGGACCTGTAAGTTTCAATTGCCTTTTGGAAAGCTGAGAAGATTGCAGGTCAACAAACAATCAGTTTCTGGCTGGCTGCAATTTTTCTCCTCCAGAATTAAGTTTGCCAGAAGAATATGTGAGTCAGGAAGTTAGTTTCCAAATAATTCCATGTCTCTAAGGGTGCTGGGATTTGACAGGGATCAAATTCAGGAATTAATGAGGCCTGTTGTCTATTAGCTAGGTTATTTTTCTGATGTACTTTCCAAACAAAGAAGTCTAGAAGGCAGTTGGATGTGCATTTTTCACAGCTATTCCCATCAAGGCACCAGATCAGTGAGTTCTTGATAAGAAAATTAATAGGTCATTTTTTTTCATCTGCATATATACAGCTCTTTTCCTCAAGGTGAAGAGGAGTTTACCAGTACTAATTAATCCGAGCCACGACACCTCAGAATGTATAAAATATACAACAATATCCTTGTTCAACATTGCATCAGTTTCTTTAAGTGAATCAGCTGTGGAGACAGAAAGACTGTCTCTTACTAACTAGAGAGTGATCTTGGTCAAACTACTTCCAATAACTACACTTCTCAGAGGTGATGGGACGGTTGGATAAGATTTATTTGGAATGATCAAGTGAGATCAATAAATATAAATCCTGGGATGAGATCCTTTGTCAACATTTCCTTCAGAAGTCTGCATGCACATGTGTGGGAGGATAACTTGGATTTTGTTTTGTGGAAAACTCTTCCTCAGAAACATAACTGAGACTCAGTAAGCATCTAGGTAGTCAGAGTATCGTCGTGGTACTGGACAGACCTAGGAAATGTTGAGGGAAGAAGGTTATATTCACCCCTACAAACATAACTAATAAGTGGGCTTTGGTTCAGGCAGGGTGGAGGGTATGGCCGGAGAATAGGGCTTTATTTTTAAAAGTAAGCTTTCCTTTTTTGAATGTAGCATGTTTTAATGCTATTGACATTGATGGCTTTTTATTCAATATAAGCAACTGGAAAATGTACTAAAACTTTCCCTAGCATCATCTTTCTCACATTAGGTCATTTAGAATTTTTAACTGAAAGAAATAGATGCAGCTCTATTTCCCATCACTTGGTTGAAATGTCCTTTCGATCCTTAACTTTAACAGGGTGTTGCTACTAACAGACAGGATCTGATAAGTGACTCATCAGCACTTTGCCCACACAGCCTGTACTAGACTGACAGAGATTGCCTTTCTACTTCCTGCAGAATGAGCATTGGACTCTCGACATCAGCAGAGGGCACTCTGACCCAGCCATAGCATGGGGATGCCATTGGGTCTATGCATGCATTCAAACTCATCAGGAAGTATACATTACACGTGCAAGTTTTTATATGTTATAATCTCAATAAAGCTTTTTTTTTTTTTTTAAGAAAGAAAGAAATTGAGGCATTACTAGGCTCATACTGAATCAGCAGATTGAGGAAGTGAGGGCGGGGGGGTGGGGTGGGCAGGTGAGAGCAATGAAACCACCTGGAACCAGCCCGTAAATTGGAGGAAGTCAGAATTTAGGCTGCTATTAAAAAGCAAACTTAGCCTGACCAAGCCGTGGTGCAGTGGATAGGGTACTGGACTGGGACATGGAGAACCCAGGTTCGAGACCCCAAGGTCGCCAGCTTAAGCACGGGCTCATCTGGTTTGAGCAAGGCTCACCAGCTTGAGCCCAAGATCGCTGGCTCGAGCAAGGGGTCACTCACTCTGCTGTAGCTTCTTGGTCAAGGCACATATGAGAAAGCAATCAATGAACAACTAAGGTGCCACAACAAAGAATTGATGCTTCTCATCTCTCTTCCTTCCTGCCTGTCTGTCCCTCTCTCTGTCTCTGTCACACACACACAAAAAAGCAAACATATAGGAGAACAGGGTAAGACCTTGTCACAAATGTCACCTTTGTCTTTAAATTTATCTTCTACACTCTTTTCTAAGAGTCATATTGCTATCAATTCTGGAAGTGTTGTATTCATTGTTCATAGAAATGTTGCATATCACTCTAGAAGTGTTATGTATCACTCATAGTCACTCAGACATGGTAACCAAGGCTCACAAGACAGAAGAAGCTGCACATTTTTTATTCCTTTAAATCCATGCACTTTCATTTCATACTAAAATATTTTACTATTGTTAAATTACACACCAGATTTCTTTCGTTTAAATCATACTTAACCCATAACTCAATAAAAACAATCTCTAGCCTGACCAAGTGGTGGCGCAGTGGATAGAGCATCGGACTGGGATGAGAAAGAACCCAGGCTCGAGACCCTGAGGACACCAGCTTGAGTACGGGTTCATCTGGTTTGAGCAAAAGCTCACCAGCTTGGACCCAAGGTCGCTGGCTCAAGCAAGGGGTTACTCGGTCTGCTGAAGGTTCGTGGTCAAGGCACATATGAGAAAGCAATCAATGAACAATTAAGGTGTCGCAATGCACAACGGAAAACTAATGATTGATGCTTCTCATCTCTCCGTTCCTGTCTGTCTGTCCCTGTCTATCCCTCTCTCTCTCTGTCTCTGAAAAAAACAACAACAACAATCTCTAGTAGACAACAAATGGTTTACAAGTTTTTGTCTGTCTGTTGGTATTATGAACCAAAAGACAGTGTCCATTGCTAATGTAACTACAATGTCCGCCATTTCTTCCCTTCTAACAGCATCGTGTTTAGCTAGGACCCATTTCTTTCCCCAGCCCTGGGAGATAAATCATGCTTGGTCTACATTAATCATTTCTCTTAGTGATTGGTCAAATGGTAGTTCTGCAAGCTAGTTCTGCAAGCTAGTTCTGCCCAGCCATATTTAGAAGTCTGTTTGGAGGGTAGTTGGGTGGTCTTTCCAATTTAAAAAAAAAAAGCCTCAAATGAAATAATTTTTCCCTCTCCCTTCTTCCCTGCTTGGGAAGGTTTGATGAGGTCTGATGTGTACAGTATTGGCAGCTGTCATAAGACTACAAATGACAGACATGGGGAACTTTGTTCCTATCATGAAAATGAAGCAGAGAAAGTAGGGAAAAACCCTCAATGTCCTTTACAGCATTGCTGAATAACTGAATCAATATAAAAAACTGCCAACCTCTAGACTTTTTGAGATATATATATATATATATATATATATATATATATATACAGCCATTTGTTGAAATCATGATTAGTTGGAATTTCCTATTGCTTAATCCTGAAATCATTTTTAACTGAGAAAATTGTTTCTCTTCCAACTGGATGCACCCGCATGAAAATATGATTGTAAGATATTACTACACCAGAGATGCTGTGCAGAATCTTCTTCAGTGAGGGCGGTGATCAAGACCCCTAGCCTTCAGCATCACCAGGAACACCAGCACCAGGGCCAGTATCAGCCATGCAAGTGGCCTGATAGAACACAGATGTGGTTCTCAACCTCACAGGCCACAAAAGATTTGGAAAGATTCTCTAATGTGTTTTTTGGGGTTTTTTTTTTTTTCATTTTCATTTTTCTGAAGCTGGAAACAGGGAGAGACAGTCAGACAGACTCCCGCATGCACCCGACCGGGATCCACCCGGCACGCCCACCAGGGGCAATGCTCTGCCCACCAGGGGGCGATGCTCTGCCCATCCTGGGCGTCGCCACCTTGAGACCAGAGCCACTCTAGCGCCTGGGGTAGAGGCCAAGGAGCCATCCCCAGCGCCCGGGCCATCCTTGCTCCAATGGAGCCTTGGCTGTGGGAGGGGAAGAGAGAGACAGAGAGGAAAGCGCGGCAGAGGGGTGGAGAAGCAAATGGGCGCTTCTCCTGTGTGCCCTGGCTGGGAATCGAACCCGGGTCCTCTGCACGCTAGGCCGACGCTCTACCGCTGAGCCAACCGGCCAGGGCGTCTCTAATGTTTTTTAACAAATCTATTTTCTGCTGAAAATAGCTGAAACTGATTCCAAACACCCAGACTGATACATTTCATTATGTTAACAATTTCAACATTATTGATTTATGGCTTCATTGTCTTAAGCCAAAGTTTGCCATCAGGTCCTAACTGAACTCAATAGATCTAACCAATCCCAACTAAATCTAAGATTGAATGGGATCTAAGAAGCTGAGAGCTGCTCTGGCCCCACTGGCCCTCTCGGAGGATCTGAGAGTAGTATTGATTCATATCCCTCTTCTTGGAACATCAAGTTGAAAGGCGTTTTTGGAGATGAGCTTTGGGTATTACATAGTAAATGTTGGCATCTCTTGGTGAGGCATGTATATATCTTTAACCAATCAATCAAGTAGGGTAATAATTTTCAGCAATTTTGGTCTCAGGACTTCTTCACTCTTATAATTTATCAATGACAGGGTCTGACCTGTGGTGGCACAGTGGATAAAGCATCGACTTGGAATGCTGAGATCTCTGGTTCAAAACCCTGGGCTTGCCTAGTCAAGGCACATATGGGAGTTGATGCTTCCTACTCCTCCCTTCTCTCTCTCTCTCTCTCTCTCTCTCTCTCTCTCTCTCTCTCCCTCTCTCCTCTATAAAATGAATAAAGTCTTAAAAATATATACAAAAAAATTTTATCAATACCATACCAACCCCTGGTTATATAAATAATACCTACTGATATTTCTTGCATTTTAAGTACCAAGATCAAGAAGTCAAATAACTTTAGCCTTATTATGAAAATGGTTTTCTATAATATTCTGCTGACCCTATGAAAGGATTTCAGGGACCCCTAGGGAACACTGGATCTCTCTATGAAAACCATGGGATTAGATATTTATTGAACACTTGTTGTATGCACAACATTTGGACTCTAGAGTATATTTGGAAGTTCAGCATGAGGGCAACGGCGCAAGCAAAGTCAGAGCCGTGGGAATGAGACTGCTTTGTTGGCAGAAGAAGAGGAAACCAACCAGGCTGAGCCCTTTCAAGGTCTGGGAAAACAGTGAGAGACACTTGCCCATATGATCTAAATTTACTCTAAGTGCCTCCGGGCAGTGCTCTCTGTTCAGGGGGTTTGGCACATAAGAACTGTATATTTAAAAAAAAAAGCACCTTTTGTTTTAAAATAAAATAAAATTTTTTGAAGAATTAGTATTTTTTTAAAGATAAAATTGGTTTCAAGTGATACAAGGTGTGGTATATTTCGTAAGTGACTGTCATTTCCTAGCAGGAAGGAGAATGGTAGTTTCCTTTTTTGGACTCTGGTAAAGAGATAAGCTAATTGAGACTGCATCTCTCTTTGCCATTTAGTTCATGTGGAACAAAGTGGATTATTTCTGTTTACTTTTAAAGGGAGTGAAACTCTCCACCCTAACATTCCTCATGCTTTCTGAGAAACCTCAGGCATATGGCACGCATCTTGGGGGAGGATCTCTTCTGTCAAAAGCTGCCGTTCCCACACTTCCTGGAGGAGCTCAAGGCTCAGACGAGCTCCAGGTGACTCATGGCCACTTCCGTGGGTCTCCTACCTCCCAGCTCAGCATAGTGCAGAAAGGGGACAAGACCTGGAGACCGTCCTCGCCTCTCAAAAGAGCAAATGCTAGTGACTCACATCCAAGTATGTGTTATCAGGTCAAGTGGTACCTAGAGGTTGCTGGGAAGGTTCAGTGATTTGGGCAATCAACATAGTTGTAGCTTTCAGGGGTCATTTTCTGGGAGGAAGTGAAATTCTGGCCAGCCACATAGGGTAGATGTACATAATAGGATGTAAGTACACATGGATAGTGACTGTGTGTGTATATATAAATTTTATTTAAAAAACTAATGAAAGGTAAAAGTAAAATAGGGTAAAATATAACTCAACAGAATGAGTACTGGTATCTATCTATCTATCTATCTATCTATCTATCTATCTATCATCTATCTATCAATGCCCAGAATTAATCATTGTTAACATTTTATCTTATTTTGCCTAATAAAAATAAAATATACCATACAATAAAGCAGAAAAGTTAAAGTTTCTTTTGTACTCAGTTCATGGACCATTGGCCTCCACACATCCCAAAAAGCAACAAGGAGCATCCATTGAGCCACTCCTGACTTTCCACTGCCTTTTTCCTTCCCCTTGGTTTCTGCATTGTCTCTCTGTTCCGCCACCCACCTCTCTGTCAAGGTCCGTGGTAGTGATCCTTTTCTCCACGCTGCTCTGCTTCTCCTCCTGCATGGCTCATCTCCCGGGAATGGGTGTCAGGCAGCTGGTCTCATCCGCATTAATATCTCCAACATCTTGTGGAATGCCACACAGAGATACTGAGTGAAGCACTGAGGAGAGGGAATGGGGTGGGTGGAGAAAGGCACACAGGTCCACACCCAGTACAGTCTGGCTTCTGTGTTACCCTTCACCTCACCTCATCACTGCAGCGACAAGCATAAGCGACTCATCCTGTCCCTTGTGGCTACCTTCTCATTGAATTAGATTGTATGTGCTGTGCCAAGAGCACCCTGGGGAGTGGCCCTCAGCTCCCTCAGCCATTTCGAACGAACACGGCTCGGCCAATTCAGATCTGCATCCTCCTATCTGGCCATCTAGTACCAAGTCATTTCCTCCAGAGGATGGGAAAGGTGATGCCTTCAGAGAAAAAGAATAGCCCCCCCACCTTGTTTTATCTCTTCATATGCACTGCTTTTCTACGCTATAATTAAATCCTTTGTTAAAGCAAGAATGGCAGTGAAACAGCACGCAGGCGTTCAGCCATATTGTACTTTTCTCCATGCAGGTATACATATGTACATTAGAAGCTGCTTGAGACCTCCTGTCTGCATGTACACCATGCACACAACATGCTTGCACAGTCAAACATGCATGCACATGTGATCAGCACTTAAAAACAAGGAGAGAAACTCCTCGCAATCATTCTCTGCAAAGTGTGAGGGTTTAGAAACAATTTCTGTTTTATCTTTGCTCTAAAGAAAAGCAAAGGCAAAGAGACCAGGCAAAAAATATTAAAGGATTTTTTTCCCTATGTAAAGCCAGTATCCATGGCCACCATCACAGTCGCCTGGCCCATGCAGGTTCGCATTAGATTCGGACAGATGGTAATGAAACAATGGGGCCAAGAACTGGTGGGCCAGTAGCTTTAATCCTAGCTCCGACCTGGTGGGCAAGTAAAAACACACACTGGGCTCCAAAACCCACTCATTCAGTTCTCACTGTAAGGTATTTTTCCCCACCGAGAAGGAAGGAAGGGGGCCGGAGCCAGGAAGTGTGAAATAATAAAAGGCTTTATTCAGTACAGAGCACGCATCCCGCCCAATGAGGTTCCCTGGCCCTGAGAAAAGATGGAGGCCAAGGAAGTTGCAAGTGGTTACCCATGTGGGAGATATTTAAAGGGTCCCTAGGGTGGTTGAGCTAATATGATGTGGTAAAATCTCACTGGCTGGCAGATGGTCGCTTTTTTCCAAAGGACTCCTGGGAAGTTTCTTTTGGCGCGCTTGGTTGTGGGTGGTCCTAGCCAAAGTTCCCAGGCCTGAGCCACCCACGTGACTTTTCCCCATTATCCACCGACCTTACACTCACAAAGCTACTGACTTATCTGAGTTTCCTAGAATCAAAGGTTTCTAGCTCACCAGCCTTATTCACTTCTGTTCCTTATCTCCTTCTCTCTGCACAAACTCTGCACAAACTGGCTTCTTCTTCAACACTCTGCCATCTTGGCTGCTTCTTCTGGCCACCTCCATGTGGCCTCTCTCTGCTCTTCTCTCTGCTCTCTCCTCTAATGCTAATCTCAGGAGCTGAGAGAGCAAGTTCTCAGTCTGCCTCACTTTATAGTGCAGAAATCCAAACCTTTAATTCAATATACAAAATAGGAAAGTCTCTAATACAAAGTCACTTATCTGAGGCATGATGGGATTGCACCATCCTACATGAAAAAGGGTGGGAAAGTCTTAGTCCTAAAACCAAGCCCCAGGCTACAAGGATCCTGCCTGCCCACAGCCCACCCTCAACACACATTAATACATTAATATCACCTGGGTGACGGGCTTCTATGTGGGCAGCGCCATCTTTAACAAAGTGAGCATAATATATTTATCTTCCCAACAATCCACCCCTATGCTCACTTTACTACCCACAATCTCTACCACTGGCATCACTGTGCAAGGAAATTAGGCACATTACACAAATTACAACATGACAAATCATACAATTTCAACAACTATAAACGTATATTTCACCAGTCTCTGAGCACTTTGCCAAAAGTGCAAAATGTCCTCGGCCTTCTTTCTAGCCATGGGAAAAGCTTCTCAGGACAGGGGAAGGGGCTCCACCAAAGCCGTCCCCCACCCTTATCAGGGTATTTCACATTGTCCAAAATCAGGAAGTCCATACAACAAAGAGGTCAGTGCCCCCTCCGGTTGTAGTCCAGGAAATCAGTCCACGCACATGAAGTGTTTTCCATCTCTGCTCCTGAGAGCATGATGGCACCCACCCCTATGTCCCATAATCGCAGACCTACCAGGGCCATAGTAGGTGCTCCTTCCAGCTGGGCTCTCATCTTCTGGAGACTGCGGATTGCAACTCCAGCCTGATTCTCCTCATCTTCCAAAGAGAAACTGAAAACACCAGCTCCTGCTGCCGGGCTCGAGTCCTGAGCCGTTGCCGCCTTCTGCTCTGCAGACCTTGCAGCTCCAGTTCCAGCCTCAGCCCCAGCCTCCCGCCGCTGCTGGCTCTCCACAACGTCCAGGGCAATCTGTAACTCATGAACCTGTGATTCCTCCTCCAGCAGTTGCTGTATTTCCAAGCGAATCTCACAAGCCTGGTCGGCCTCTTCCTCTAGCACTTCCTCCAGCTCCAGAGTCAGCATCTGTTTCTCCCATGTTTGCTCCAGCTCCTTCCACTGCTCAGTGTGCAGGTCTTGGGCAGCCTCTTCCACAGAGCTCTCAGTTTCCTTACTCATGGCTGTAAAAGTCAGCCAGCCTATAGTCCCCAAATGGACAGCCATGGGGAACCATAACAGCAGCCAGTCCTCTACTCCACCGCTCAGAGGTGGTGGTGGCTCTATACACATCTGTATCAAATCCTGCCACAGACTATGCCAAATGTAAAGCCAGTATCCACTGCCACCATCACAGCCGCCTGGCCCATGCAGGTTCACATTAGATTCAGACAGACGGTAATGAAACAATGGAGCCAAGAACTGGTGGGCCATTAGCTTTAATCCTAGCTTGCACCTGGCAGGCAAGTAAAAACACACACTGGGCTCCAAAACCTATTCATTCAGTGCTCACAAAGCTACTGACTTATCTAGTTTTCTAGAATCAAAGATTTCTAGCTCACCAGCCTTATTCACCTCTGTTCTCCATCTCCTTCTTCTCCCTGCACAAACTCTGCACAAATTGGCTTCTTCTTCAACACTCCGCCATCTTGGCTGCTTCTTCTGGCCACCACCACGTAGCCTCTCTCTGCTCTCCTCTCTGCCCTTTCCTCTAGTGCTAATCTCAGGAAACAAGAGAGCAAGCTCCTGGTCTGCCCCACTTTATAGTGCAGAAATCAAAATCTTTAATCCAATATACAAAATAGGGAAGTCTCTAATACAAAGTCACTTATCTGAGGCACGATGGAATTGCACCACCCCACATCAGAAAGGTTGGGAAAGGCTTAGTCCTAAAACCAAGCCCCAGGCTACAAGGATCCTGCCTGCCCACAGCCCGCCCCAACACACATTAATATCACCTGGGCAACAGGCTTCCAAGTGGGCAGCACCATCTTTAACAAAGTGAGCATAATATATTTTATCTGCCCAACACCCTAGAATTAAGCTCTGCAAAGACCAGAAATCCTTGTGTAAAGCCAGTAGCCACGGCCACCATCATAGCCGCCTAGCCCATGCAGGTTCGCATTAGATTCGGACAGACAGTAATGAAACAATGGAGCCAAGAACTAGTGGGCCATTACCTAGCTTCCACCCAGCGGGCAAGTAAAAATACACACTGGGCTCCAAAACCTACTCATTCAGTGCTCACAAAGCTACTGACTTATCCAAGTTTCCTAGAATCAAGTGTTTCATCTCACTAGCCTTATTCACCTCTGTTCCCCATCTCCTTCTCTCTGCACAAACTCTGCAGTAACTGGCTTCTCCTTCAGCATTCTGCCATCTTGGCTACTTCTTCTCTCCTCCATGTGGCCTTTATCTGCTCTCCTCTCTAATGCTAATCTCAGAAACCGAGAGAGAGCAAGCTCCTGCTCTGTCCCACTTTAGAGTATAGAAAACCTTTAATCTAATATACAAACAAGGGAGTCTCTGATACAAAGTCACTTATCTGAGACATAATGGGATTCCTCATGAGAGTGCACCACCCCACATCATGCAATCAGTCAAGGGTGTGGGAAAAAGCTTAGTCTTAAAACTAAACCTTAGGCCAGGGGTCCCCAAACTACAGCCCGCAGGCCACATGCGGCCCCCTGAGGCCATTTATCCGGCCCCCGCCACACTTCCAGAAGGGACACCTCTTTCATTGGTGGTCAGTGAGAGGAGCATCCCGTGCTCCTGAAGTACTGTATGTGGCGGTGCCGCAAAGCGCGGCGTTGCTCATGTACAGTACTACTTCCGGTGACGCGGGACGCATGCATCACGGCTCCAGAAGCGTGTCATATCACTTGTTATGGCTAGCAGTGACAAATATGGAACCGGACATTGACCATCTCATTAGCCAAAAGCAGGCCCATAGTTCCCATTGAAATACTGGTCAGTTTGTTGATTTAAATTTACTTGTTCTTTATTTTAAATATTGTATTTGTTCCCGTTTTGTTTTTTTTTTTACTTTAAAATAAGATATGTGCAGTGTGCATCGGGATTTGTTCATAGTTTTTTTTATAGTCCGGCCCTCCAACGGTCTGAGGGACAGTGAACTGGCTTCCTGTGTAAAAAGTTTGGGGACCCCTGCCTTAGGCTATAACCACCCTGCCTGCTTACAGCCTGTCCCCCACACCCAATGCAAACTATAAGCGAGCAAACATATATATGATATTTAAAAGCTTATTTGACCAACACCTTGCATGTTTTGTTTTCTGAAGTATTTTAAGAGCATAAAACAGCATCTGAGAGAGAATAGGTGCCTAGTATTTGACAAAACAAGTCAACAACTTAAGGACATTAGTGCAACACTGCTGGATAGGTAGGCTGTCACTTTAGGTATAATATACTTAGAGACTCAGTCGCCATGGTAAGGTGAGCCCAGGTTGGGCAACACATTCACCCCCAGGGCTTGCATAATATTTACTCAAGAGAGCAGGATGTGGCCAGGAGCAAGGAAAAAGAAATCCGAGTTACTTACGGGACAGAGGCCAGAATGGAAAGTTCAGATGAGGAAAAGAGGCCAAAATGAGTAAGTTGAAAAGACTGGTGTAAGGCCAGGAGCTGCCATCATGGCCGTTCATATGCAGGTTCCCACTGGATTTGGGCTGACGGTAAAGAAATGGTGGAGTCGGAGGATGGTGGGCCATTCTGTTTATTGGTGTCTCGCCAAGACAGGCAAGCCACAAGAGAAGACAAGGGAAAAACAGAAAACCTGCTTTTCCCATGAAGGGCAAGGGATTGGGGAGGCCCCTGCAATGGTGATAGCAGGAACCGAGAGAGAGCAAGCTCCCAGTCTGCCTCACTTTATAGTATAGAAATCAAAACCTTTAGTCCAATATACAAACAAGGACATCTCTGATACAAAGTCACTTATCTGAGGCATAATGGGACTCCTCATGAGAGTGCAGCACCCCACATCATGCAATCAGTCAAGGGTGTGGGAAAAAGCTTAGTCTTAAAACTAAGCCTCAGGCTATAAAGACCCTGCCTGCTTACAGCCTGTCCCCCACACCCAATGCAAACTATAAGTAAGCAAACATATATATCATATTTACAAACTTATTTGACCAACATTTCATCCCTTTTGCTCACTTCACAATCTAAACTACAGGTATCTTCCATGATGGTCACTGTGTAAGGAGTGGGGTACATTGCATAAACAGAAACAGTACCAACTACAGCAATAGGATTAACAAATCAAAAGCTATGGGTGAAATGAGAGAGCTGTCAGCGGCACCAAGAGAGGCAAATCTTCTCCCTCTGGCAGAATACAGGCCAGAGTTTTGTCTGCAGACAGCACCATAGCTGGTACCAGAGGCCGCCCTGAGTGGGCATACCAAACCTTATTGGCCAATACACCAGCATCTGCTGGTTCTATGTGTAGTAAAATAGGAGGACTCATTATTGGCCATAAAGAAAATATGAAGTGCCCTTCATAATGCTGTCCCCCTGAGCACTCAAGGGATAATACACTTCTACCTTAGGTGGCCAGGTGCTGGTTGCCCAAGGAGTTAACTGGAGGTCCACCTCTAACCCCTTTCCCCATGGTGCCAACAAGGCCACCCATCTCAGATGGGGGTGGGGTGGGGCCTGTACAGTCCAGGGCCAATTTCATCACAGCTGTTAGCCTTTAAGAAGGGCTGTTGGGGCAGGCAAGAGCACGTTGCTCTGCCATCCAAAATCTGGCTTGAGTAAAAAGTCCTTGGTGCATATCTGCAACTGAATGGGGGCAGCTGCCCAATGCAGGAGGGCATCTACTGGAGCTGGGCTCCCCCGTCGAGGTCTCTCATTCAAAATCCGGAGTACTGTCCATAAGCAGCGTGTCCATCCAGTAAGAGAGCCGGTGCCCCCTCCTCCTGTTGCAGTTCCTGCTTTAAGAGTCCATTATAGCCTGACCAGGTGGTGGCGCAGTGGGTAGAGCATCAGACTGGGATGCAGAACGACCCAGGTTCCAGAACCTGAGGTCGCCAGCTTGAGCACGAGCTCATCTGGCTTGAGCAAAAAAAAAAAAAAAAAAAGCTCACCAGCTTCGCTGGCTCAAGCAAGGGATCACTCAGTCTGCTGAAGACCCGTGGTCAAGGCACATATGAGAAAGCAATCAATGAACAACTAAGGCGTCACAATGAAAAACTGATGATTGATGCTTCTCATCTCTCTCCATTCCTGTCTGTCTGTCCCTCTCACTCTCTCTGTCCTTGTAAAAAAAAAAAAAAAGATAGAGAGTCCATTATACCACTCAATGATACCAGCAGCCTGGGGGTGGTAGGGAACATAGTACTTCCAGTCCACCCCCAGCTCTTGAGCCCATTGCCTCACCACTGAGCCAGTGAAGTGGGTACCACTGTCACTTTCAAGGATCAGCAGTAGCCCGTATGCAGCACTCAGGCAGTCCAGAGCTTGTATGACTGCCCTCTGGTCGGAGTTACAGGCGGGGTAAGCAGCAAGCAGACCAGTGGCAGTATTTATACAAGTGACTGCATACTGGTACCCTTCTGACTTTGATAAGGGTCCAATGATGTCTATCTGTCATTGTGTCAGTGGAACATGACCCCTCTGGATCTGTCCAGGTGACACCAGTGGTCTCCGAGGGTGCTCCTTGGAACATACTGCACATTGCTCACAGGCTGCAAGTACCTCTGCATAAGACACAGGCAAGTTCCATGGCTTAACCATACCCCACATAGATTTCTGTCCAGCATGGAGCAGATGCTGGTGGAGCCACTACGCCATATCACCAGCAGGTGTAGTCTCCAACCATCGCACCCTTGCCAACGTATGTGTCTTATCATTCACAGAATGGGCTAAAGGGGTGTTGGGCAGATAAACTATATTATGCTCACTTTGTTGAAGATGGTGCTTCCCACGTGGAAGCCCGTCACCCAGGTGATAGTATTAATTGCCCTTCTTGCTTGGGATGGGCATGATTGTATTAATGTGTGTTGGGGGAGGGCTTTCGCGCCAAAAGGTTTTAAAAGGAAGAGAGATCACGTTGTTCGGGGGAAGAGGGATTATGTTCTAGGAGGAGAGCAGAGAAAGGCCACGCGGAGGAAAGGAGAAGCGGCCAAGATGGCAGAGTTCTGAAAGAGATCTCAGTTTGTGCAGAGTTGTGTAGAGAGAAGGAAGGAAATGGGGAACAGAGGTGAATAAGGCTACTGAACTAGAAACCTTTGATTCTAGGAAACTCGGATAATAAGTCAGTAGTTTTGTGAGCACTGAATGAGTGGATTTTGGAGTCCAGTGTGTGTTATTACTTACCCACTAGGTGCAAGCTAAGATTAAAGGCAATGGCTTTAACCAGTTCTTGGCTCTGTTGTTTCATTACCATCTGTCCGAATCTAATGCGAACCAGCATGGGCCAGGTGGCTGTGATGGTGGTAGTGGGTTTATAATGGGCATGTCCTGTGACATGATATACTGCTTTTGGTGTCCTGTTTCCCATAAGCCTGCCACATGGCCTGACCCCATAGTGGATGGTTCATTACCATCCACTCGTTAATGTGCCAAGTAGCAATCCAAAGGGTCAGTCCATGATAGACAAGACAGCCCAGCTGTCAGTACAGATAACCAGAGGTGAAGGTTCATTATGGGCAACTAGCTAAACAGCTCTTAATTCTGCCCATTGGCTGCTTTGGCATGTACTCGTGTTCATCCAAATAGTCTCAGTGGCCGGATGGAAAGCTATAGCCGTCCATTTGGCAGGTTGGCCCCTGCTGGAACCATCAGTATATCAGGCATCCTTAGGGATGGGTACCCACCCCTCCTGGTAGGGACTAACTTCAGGTTCTGCCTCCTGAGCCCCAGCTGTATCTGACTCTAAGGTTGCATAGGTGACTGGACCCAAGACTTCCTGCAGTTCTGCCCTCAACAGGCTGGTGCTAAGAGTACAGCATTGTTGCAGATAGGCACCTCATTTGGCCAGGGTGGACATTTGGGCCATATTACTATGTGGTTTGATTGCTGGGAAGCCAGTGGCCATGGCCACCATCACAGCCACCTGGCCCATGCAGGTTCGCATTGGATTCGGACAATTGGTAATGAAACAACAGAGCCAAGAACTGGTGGGCCATTACCTTTAATCCTAGCTTATACCCAGTGGGCAAAAAAAAACACACACTGGGCTCCAAAACCCACTCATTCAGTGCTCACAAAGCTACTGACTTATCTGAGTTTCCTAAAATCAAAGGTTTCTAGCTTACCAGACTTATTCACCTCTGTTCCCCATCTCCTTCCTTCTCCCTGCACAATCTGGCCTCTCATTCAGCACTCCGCCATCTTGGCTGCTTTTCCTGGTCTCCTCCACGTGGCCTTCTCTGCTCTCCTCTCTGCTCTCTAATGCTAATCTCAGGAACTGAGAGAGAGCAAGCTCCTGGTCTGCCTCACTTTATAGTGTGGAAATCCAAACCTTTAATCCAATATACAAAATAGGCAAGTCACTAATACAAATTCACTTATCTGAGGCATGATGGAATTGTACCACCCCACATCAAAAAGGGTGAGAAAGTCTTAGTCCTAAAACCAAGCCCCAGGCTACAAGGATCCTGCCTACCCACAGCCCGCCCCCAACACACATTGATACAATCATACCCATCCCAAGCAATCACCTGGGCAATGGGCTTCCATGTGGGCAGCGCTATCTTTAACAAAGTGAGCATAATATATTTTATCTGCCCAACAGTCGCCCAATCTCTCACCCATCCTGCAATAGGGTATGTTGTCTTGAGTGTAACTGGTGTTGTGGTTGTAATACTCTCTGTGGCCAGAAGAGCAGCATACACAGCTGCCAGCTGCTTCTCCACTAATGAGTAACGAACTTCAGCACCTTTCCACAATTGGGACCAAAACCCAATAGGTTGCTGTAAGTGCTCTGTCCGTTGCCACAAGCCTCATCCAAACCCTTCTGAGGTTACATGAACATCCAGCTCACAGGGTCTGGCAGGATCAAACACATTCAAGACCTGTGCCACCTTGACAGCTCTTAGCTGCTGCAAATGAACCTTGCGCCTGCTCAGTCTAATCCCAACAAACCCCTTTCTGAATAAGGTTGTAAAAGGGGCATAGTAACTGAGCCAAATGGGGTATAAATGCTTGCCAATACCCCAACAAACCTAAGAATTCCTGTAACTGTTTTACCATAGTGGGCATGGGGTATGCTTGGATCTTATCTATAACTGCATCAGGAATAACTTTTGTCTTACCTGACCAGAAAACTCCCAAGAATTTAACAGATAACCCAGGTCCTTGTAATTTGTTCTCGTTGACTGCCCAGCCACATGCTTTCAAATGGGATAGCAGGGTAGGGACTGCTTGCTCCAATTTTGGAAGAGAATCACTAGTTAGCATAATATCATCAATATATAATGATACATGTGAACTGCCTCTGGCTATTTCCATTTAGCTAGGTCAGCAGCCACCAGCTCATGGCACAAAGCAGGGCTATGCAAATAGCCCTGGGGTAACACTGTAAAGGTCCATTGTCTCCCTTCCCAACTGAAGGCAAATTGATCTTGACTCTCTGCAACTATATCAATAGAGAAAAAATACATTGGCCAAGTCTGCCACAAAGTGGTATGTTCCCAACTCATGGCTTAGCCGATCCATCATGTTAGCTATCAAGGGAACAGCAGCTGCAAAGAGGGAACAATTTTATTAAGTTCTCTGTAATCTACTGTCATTCTTCAGGTTCTGTCTGGTTTGTGCATAGGCCATACCAGGAGCTGTAAAGACTGTGCACTGGCTGGATAATCCCCACCTTTTCTAGTTCGAGGATTGTCCCTGTGACTTCTTCATAACTACCTGGCAGGCAGTACTGTTTGGTGTTAGTCACACGCCGAGGGAAGGGTAATTGCAAAGGGGAATGTGATGCGTGTCCCCACAATAGCCTTCACAACCCTGATCCGCAGCCAGAACTCCCCAGCTGTAGTTTCCAACCACAGTCCTTGCAAGACATCTACCCCCAAAATATATTCAGGAATAGGAGATACATACACCTTATATGGCTTAGGAGGCAGTCTTTCTATCCCCAGTGGAATAGCTTTTGGCTTCACTTGAACAGTTTGGCCCCCATAACTGTCAATGGCCACTGGGGTCTTGAACCTGGGTCCTCCATATCCCAGTCCGACACTCTATCCACTGTACCACAACCTGGTCAGGTGGTGATGAAGTCACAGGGACAATCCTCGAACTAGAAAGGGTGGGGATCATCTGGCCAGTACACAGTCCTTACAACTCCCCAGTATGGCCTGTGCGCAAACCAGACAGAACCTGGAGAATTCAGTCAGATAATGGAATAATTTAAATGGAAGCTGTATGGCCAGTAGCCACGGCCACCATCACAGCAGCCTGACCCATGCAGGTTCATCTTAGATTCGGACAGAGGGTAATTAAACAATGGATCCAAGAACTGGTGGGCCATTAGTTTTAATCCTAGCTTGCACCTGGCGGGCAAGTAAAAACACACACTGGGCTCCAAAATCCACTCATTCAGTGCTCACAAAGCTAGTGACTTATCCAAGTTTCCTAGAATCAAAGGTTTCTAGCTCACTAGCCTTATTCACCTCTGTTCCCCATCTCCTTCTCTCTGCACAAACTGGCTTCTCCTTCAGCACTCCGCCATCTTGGCTGCCTCTCATCTCCTCCACGTGGCCTTTCTCTGCTCTCCTACAGCATGAACTCCTCCTAGAATGTAGTCCTTCTCCCCTTAGACATGATCTCTCTTCCTTTTAAAACCTTTTGGCACGAAAGCCCTCCCCAACACATATTAACATAATCATGCCCATCCCAAGCAAGAAGGGCTTCCACGTGGGCAGCACCATCTTTAACAAAGTGAGCATAATATATTTCATCTGCCCAACAGTGCAAAAAAATGCTGATTTGAAATATCCATTCCTAGCCATAATACCAAATAAATGGTATTGCTAATTGTTAGGATTTATGCCATTCATTTTTTCAGTGATCATTAAATCATTATCTACATGTTTGTGTAATCAGTTTTTTTAATGGAGATGAAAAGTATTAAACATTTTATATACCTCTTTAGAAATGTTTGTAGGATTCAGCTGAATTGGAAATTAGCATGATTGGAAGTAGAAATTCAGCACACAGTAGTAACAAAAGAAAACCCCTACAGAATTTGCTACTTTATATAACTGATTAAATTTCATCAAAGCCCTCATGCTACTGGACCACAAAATTACCAAATAAAGTTTGTTTCTCACATTAGCTTAGGCTCTTTTGAATGTTAAAGTTTATGTTCAAATATGCAACTAAGCCTGTTTCTTTCTCCTTTCCCCTCCTCACTCTGCCTCCCCTCCCCTTTCCCTTCCTTCCCTTTTTTTTTTTTTTTTTGCAAGTACAGGAATAAGTTATTGGCCCTGCAGGATTAAAGTTAGAGAAAAGGGGGCCTTGGAGACAGGTTCAGGGCGTTAGCCAGGCACGATCTGCCACTGCCCACTGCTCCCCTGGTTGCAAGTCTGGTGGGGTCCCTTAGAGCCAAGAAGGAGCAGAGCAAGGAAAATGCGCCAGGGGAAAAGAAGGGGTAAAGGAGGAAGGTGAAGGGAAAGACGTGGATGTGCTCCCAGAAGAGTGCTGCATTTCTTTCGTCAGTTCAATCATCTCCCTTTTCCTTCCCAAGATGTCACGTGGGTACAGGGAACGCCATCTGTGTGGCCAGAACTTCCCCCTTCCTTCCCTTCCACCCACCACCACCATCCTGTGCCTTAAGTTTCAGCCAGCTTTCTTTTTTTTAAAATCACAGAACTGTTTATTTTAGGATATGCATTATACCAATAATTCCAGTGGAACAAAAGTAATAAACATAAATAATTTACTTTAAAGAAATGAATTATATTATTAGCTAAAATATTCCCAAACAATGGAATAAGTATAAAGAATATATAAAATAAAAAATAAAGTATTTAAAAAGTTATTCTTAAATTTATAAATGTATAGAAATTTTCACAGTATATTACTAGATTTGAAATTTTCTTATGTGATCTTTCTAACAACTCCAGGAGATACATACTAATTTTCTAATCCCATTTGATAACTAAGTATACTAAGGCTCATAAATATTAACTAATTTACCAAATATCAAATAATTTCTAAATGTCATCTTTAGATTATTAAATTATAGATAATTTAAAGGTTACTTTTTAAAGGTTTGGTCTATTTGACCAAACTTTTAAGCTTAAACTAAATTTACTGATGGAAACGTGTACTATTTTGACAACTAAAAAAATATTTCATAAAAAAGTATATGTCTTTTAAAAACTGATGTTTGACATTTAAATTGTACAGGCATTTTTACAATACCAATAATTACTCTCATCTAAAGATTTACGATAGTACTGTTATGTTAGATAAACTACAAAGGATAAGATAAAATTGTGAACCTATATTAATAATATTTTCTTAAATTTTTTATTAATTTTACTAGGGTGACATCAATAAATCAGGGTACATATATTCAAAGATAACATGTCCAGGTTATCTTGTCAATCAATTATGTTGCATACCCATCACCCAAAGTCAGATTGTCCTCCGTCACCCTCTATCTAGTTTCTTTGTGCCCCTTCCCCTCCCCTTTTCCCTCTCCCTCTCCCCCACCCTCCCTAACCACCACACTCTTAGCAATGTCTCTTAGTCTCGCTTTTATATCCACCTACATATGTAATAATGCAATTATTGGTTTTTTCTGATTTACTTATTTCACTTCGTATAATGTTATCAAGATCCCACCATTTTGCTGTAAATGATCCGATGTCATCATTTCTTATGGCAAAGTAGTATTCCATAGTGTATATGTGCCACATCTTCTTTATCCAGTCATCTATTGAAGGGCTTTTTGGTTGATTCCATGTCCTGGACACTGTGAACAATGCTGCAATGAACATGGGGCTGCATGTGTCTTTACGTATCAATGTTTCTGAGTTTTGGGGGTATGTACCCAGTAGAGGGATTGCTGGGTCATAAGGTAGTTCTATTTTCAGTTTTTTGAGGAACCACCATACTTTCTTCCATAATGGTTGTACTACTTTACATTCCCACCAACAGTGAATGAAGGTTCCTTTTTCTCCACAGCCTCTCCAACATTTGCTATTACCTGTCTTGTTAATAATAGCTAATCTGGCCTGACCTGTGGTGGTGCAGTGGATAAAGTGTCGACCTGGAAATGCTGAGGTCGCCGGTTCGAAACCCTGGACTTGCCTGGTCAAGGCACATATGGGAGTTGATGCTTCCAGCTCCTCCTCCTTCTCTAAATCTGTCTCTCTCTCTCTCTTCTCTCTAAAAATTAATAAATAAAAAAAATAATAGCTAATCTAATAGGTGTGAGGTGGTATCTCATTGCAGTTTTGATTTGCATTTCTCTAATAACTAAAGAAGATGAGCATCTTTTCATATATCTGTTGGCCATTTGTATTTCTTCCTGGGAGAAGTGTCTGTTCATATCCTCTTCTCATTTTCTTATTGGATTGTTTATTTGTTTGTTGTTGAGTTTTATGATATTAGGCCCTTATCTGAACTGTTGTTTGAAAATATCATTTCCCATTTAGTTGGCTGTCTCTTTATTTTGCTGTCAGTTTCTCTTGCTGAGCAAAAACTTCTTAGTCTGATGTAGTCCCATTCATTTATTTTTGCCTTCATTTCTCTTGCCTTTGGAGTCAAATTCATAAAATGCTCTTTAAAACCAAGGTCCATGAGTTTAGAACCTATGTCTTCTTCTATGTTCTTTATTGTTTCAGGTCTTATATTTAGATCTATGATCCATTTTGAATTGATTTTAGTACAAGGGGACAAACTGCAGTCCAGTTTCATTCTTTTGCATGTGGCTTTCCAGTTTTCCCAGCACCATTTGCTGAAGAGGCTTTCTTTTCTCCATTGTGTGTTGTTGGCCCTTTATCAAAAATTATTTGACCATATATATGTGGTTTTATTTCTGGACTTTCTATTCTGTCCCATTGGTCTGAGTGTCTATTTTTCTGCCAATACTATGCTGTTTTGATTGTCATGGCCCTATAATATAGTTTGAAGTCAGGTATTGTAATGCACCCAGCTTCATTCTTTTTCTTTAGAATTGTTTTGGCTATTTGGGGTTTTTTATAGTTCCATATAAACCTGATGATTTTTTGCTCCATTTCTTTAAAAAATGTCATTGGAATTTTGATGGGAATTGCATTATATTTGTATATTGCTTTGGGTAATATGGCCATCTTGATTATATTTATTCTTCCTAACCAAGAACAAGGACCATTCTTCCATCTCATTGTATCTTTTTCAATTTCCCTTAACAATGGTTTGTAGTTTTCATTATATAAGTCCTTTATATTCTTTGTTATGTTTATTCCTAGGTATTTTATTTTTTTTGTTGCAATCGTGAAGGGGGTTATTTTTTTTTAGTTCGTTCTCAAATGTTTCATTGATGGCATATAGAAAGCCTATGGACTTTTGTATGTTAATTTTGTATCCTGCGACCTTACTGTATTGGCTTATTGTTTCTAGTAGTCTTTTTGTAGATTCTTAGGGGTTTTCGATGTATAGGATCATATCATCTGCAAAAAGGGATACCTTTACTTCTTCTTTTCCAATATGGATGCCTTTTATTTCTTCGTCTTGTCTGATTGCTCTGACTAGAGCACCACATTAAATAAGAGTGGAGAGAGCAGACAACCCTGTCTTGTTCCTGATTTAAGGAAGAAAGCCTTCAGTTTTGTGCCATTTAATATGTTAGCTGATGGTTTATCATATATGGCCTTTATCATGTTGAGATATTTTCCTTTTATAGCCATTTTGTTGAGAGTCTTAAACATAAAATTGTGTTGTATTTTATCAAAAGCCTTTCCTGCATCTATTGATAAGATCATGTGGTTTTTGTTCTTTGTTTTGTTGATATGGTGTATTACGTTAACCGTTTTACGTATGTTGAACCATCCTTGAGATTCTGGGATGAATCCCACTTGATCATGTGTTATTTTTAAAATATGTTGTTGTATTCGATTTGCTAGTATTTTGTTTAGTATTTTAGCATCTGTATTCATTAGAGATATTGGTCTGTAGTTTTCTTTTTTTGTCCCATCTTTGCCTGGTTTCGGTATAAGGCAGGGGTCTCAAACTCGCGGCCCGCGGGCCGCATGCGGCCCGCTCACCAATTTTGTGCGGCCCGCAGACTAATCAAACTTCGTGGATTAGTCTGCGGGCCGCACAAAATTGATGGGCGGGCCGCATGCGGCCCGCGGGCCCGAGTTTGAGACCCCTGGATAAGGGTTATGTTGGCCTCATAAAATGTGTTTGGAAGTATTGCTTCTTCTTCAATTTTTTGGAAGACTTTCAGTAGAATAGGAACCAAGTCTTCTTTGAATGTTTGATAAAATTTGCTAGTATAGCCATCTAGGCCTGGACTTTTATTTTTGGGGAGGTTTTTAATAGTTTTTTCTATTTCTTCTCTACTAATAGGTCTGTTTAGGCTTTTTGTTTCTTCTTGACTCAGTCTAGAAGGGTTGTATTGTTCTAGGAATTTATCCATTTCTTCTAGATTGTTGAATTTAGTGGCATAAAGTTTTTCATAGTATTCTACAATCATTCTTTGTATATCTACGATTTCCGTAGTGATTTCCCCTCTTTCATTTGGATTTTGTTTATATGAGTTCTCTTTTTTCCTTGTTAAGTCTTGCCAAGGGTTTGTCAATTTTGTTGATCTTTTCAAAGAACCAGCTCCTTGTTCTATTAATTTTTTCTATAGTTTTTCTGTTCTCTATTGCATTTATTTCTGCTCTGATTTTTATTATTTCCTTTCTTTGGCTGGTATTGGGTTGTCTTTGTTCTTCTTTTTCTAGTTCCTTAAGGTGGGAAGTTAAGTGGTTCACTTGGGCTCTCTCTTGTTTGTTCATATATGCCTGAAGTGATATGAACTTCTCTCTTATCACTGCTTTTGCTGCATCCCATAGATTGATATGTTGTATTGTCATTTTCATTAGTCTGTATATATCTTTTGATCTCTGCACTTATTTCTTCTTTGACCCATTCATTTTTTAAAAGTATGTTGTTTAGTTTCCACATTTTTGTGGAGTTTTTTTCCTCTTTTTTGCAGTTGAATTCTAGTTTCAAGGCTTTATGATCAGAAAATATGCTTGGTACAACTTCGATTTTTCTGAATTTGCTGATGTTGTTTTTGTGGCCCAACATATGATAAATTTTTGAGAATGATCCATATACCCTGGAGAAAAATGTATACTCTGTCACTTTGGGATGAAATGTCCTGTAGATGTCTATCATATCCAGGTGCTCTAGTGTTTTGTTTAAGGCCAATATATCTTTATTGATTCTCTGTTTGGATGACCGATCTAGAGCCATCAGCGGTGTATTGAGGTCTCCAAGTATGATTGTATTTTTGTCAGTTTTTGTTTTAAGGTCAGTAAGTAGCTGTCTTATATATTTTGGTGCTCCTTGGTTTGATGCATATATATTAAGAATTGTTATGTCTTCTTGATTCAGTGTCCCCTTAATCATTATGAAATGGCCATTTTTGTCTCTGAGTACTTTTGCTGTCTTGTAGTCAGCATTATCTAGATATGAGTATTGTTATGCCTGCTTTTTTTTGGATGTTATTTGCTTGGAGTATTGTTTTCCAGCCTTTCACTTTCAATTTGTTTTTATCCTTGTTGCCTAGATGAGTTTCTTGTAGGCAGTATACAGTTGGATTTTCTTTTTTAATCCATTCTGCTACTCTGTGCCTTTTTATTGGTGAGTTTAATCCGTTTACATTTAGTGTAATATTGACACTTGTGAGTTCCCTATTGCCATTTTATAGATCGGTTTCTGTTAGTTTTGTGTCTTGTTTGATTCTCTTTCGTTTTTCTATCTTTTGTTTTTATTTGGTTGTATTCCATACATCTTTCCTCTGTTGCTATCTTTTTTAAATCATGTGCTTCTGTGGTGGTTTTTTCAATGGTGGTTACCATTAATGAAAAGGGTTCCTACCCTGTTCATTGTAGTGCACTATCTTGTGAATACTTTTGCACTCCATCGTACTTCGCTACTGTTACTCTCCATCCTCCCCCCACTTCTTTGTCACAGTTTAAATTTGGTTTTATTGTGTTCTTGGTGGAGCTTTTACTTGTGGGTTGTTTTGTTCTTTGTATCTGATTGGAGAACCCCCTTTAGTAATTCCTGGAGTGGGCGTTTTCTGATGATAAATTTCCTCATCTTTTCTGTGTCTGTGAATGTTTTTATTTCTCCTTTGTATTTGAAGGATAACTTTGATGGTTATAGTATTTGTGGCTGAAAGTTCTTCTTTCAGGACTTTAAATATTGGGGTCCACTATCTTCTAGCTTGTAGAGTTTCTCATGAGAAATCTTATGATAATCTAATGGGCCTTCCTTTATATGTTATATTCTTCTTTTTCCTGGCTGCCTTGAGAATTTTTTATTTGTCATTGGTTTGTGTGTAGTCATTATGATGTGCCTTGCAGTAGGTTTGTTGGGGTTAAGAAAACTCTTGAATTTGAGGCTTTAGTTCTTTCCACAGGCTTGAGAAGTTCTCATCTATTATTTGTTTGAATATGTTCTCCCTTCCATTTTCTCTCTCTTCTCCCTCTGATATACCTGTTATTCTTTTTGATGGATTCAGACAGTTCCTGTAGGGCTTTCTCATTTTTTAAAATTTTTGAGTCTCTTTCTTCTTTCTGTTGTGCATCAAGTTGCTTGTCTTCTATTTCACTAATCCTACCTTCTATCTGGCCTGTTCTATTAGCTAAGCTTGTTACCTCATTTTTCAGCTCATGGATCGAGTTTTTCATCTCTGATTTGTTTTTATAGTTTTAATTTCCTTGGTAATATATTCTTTGTGTCCATTGAGTTGTTTTCTGAGCTCCCTAAATTGGCTTTCTGTGTTTTCTTATATATCTCTGAGTATTTTTAGGATTTCTATTTTAAATCCTCTTTCATTTAGCTCCAAGGTTGCCAATATATTAACTTTTTTCTCCATAGATTTTTCCTCATCTATCTGTTACCTCTCTTTCTTTTGTATCCATGATATTCAATGTCCTTTTCCTTAATGGTATCTGAGGGTGGTTTTGTTGATAGTATTAATGGGAATTAATAAAGTACAAAAAGTTTAAAAAATAAAAATTAAAAATAAAAACGAATTTAAAAAAATTATAAGAAAAAAAATTATCCCCCCCCCTTTCTTTTCCTTCTCCTCTCCTCTCCCCTCCTTCTTGAGAAAATCTTGTGGTGAACTGTGAATTATATTGTGCTAAATAGAACAAACAATACCTATAATGGAGGGCCTAAGTTGGGGAGAATAAAGGGCAAAAAAGGGGGTATGGACCCACAAAATGCAAATAAGGAAAAAATTTGGGTCAAGAATAATAAAATGATTTGCTTTTAGGTGTTGGTTGACTAAGAGATATGATGAGAGAAATAAGAGGGAAACAGGAAAAAGGGGGAAAATTATAAAATTACTATTGTATTTAATGGAGCAAGAACTAGATAAAATGGATAGCCAGGGTTGGGAGCACTGCTAGTGAGTTAAAAAAGCGAAGTTAAAAACTCCCAAAGCGCCACAAAAATGAATTTGAGTCCCAGAGAAAATAATTTGTTTGTTATTGGGGACTGAATGAGAGGAGAGGCAAAGGAGAAAGGAAGAAAGTAATATAGAGGGAGAAAAGAAAGAAGAAGAAAAAAGAGAAAACCACAAAAAGAAGAAAAAAATAAAAGGAGAGGGAGAGAGAGAGAGTTAAGGATTTTGGAGTGCAACCCTCATAGAGAGAAAGGAAGAAGAAAAGATAATGTGAGATGTAACACTTATGGGTAGTGTAGTTCAAGGAAAGGAGAGAGTACGACCGGCAGAGAATTAAATGACCAAATCAGAAGAGGAAGAAAATAATCAAGACAAGAAGAGAAACAAACGAACAAATATAAAATGGGCTAGGTTATAGTCTGTGGATTATTCTTGATTTTGAGAGGTTATCTTCTTCCTTTTTCTTTTCTCTTCCTCTTCCTGGTCGGTGACTCTGTACCCCGAGTTCTGCACCTGTGGCATGCTTAGGTAGAGGTTTGCAGTTAAGTCTCTATGGCAATGTCATGTATTGTGCTTCAGTCTCGTTGGCAGTCAAGGCTCATTAGCATTTGTAGGCTCTGACAGTGAGAGAGTCTGTGTTCTCGGAGCCTCTCTCCTAGTCTTTCCTTCCTGAATTAGTAGCCTGATGCTCCAGCTATGGGGTTTCAGCCAGCTTTCTAACCAGGCCCTGGTCTCGAGTGTTGCCACCATTGGGGGCCGCTCTACTGGCAGGGTCTCGGCTCACTCTGCCTCCCTACAACCTACAGCCAGCCTGCCTGCAACACCCATACTCCACCCTCTCGGCTCTCTCCCTTGTTCCACTCAGGAAGCAGTGGAAGCTTCCAGAGCTCTCCAAACATTATCCAGTCATGGAAAATGGAGCTGTCACAGGCCTCTCTCCTGCCTAAATGTTACCATAATCACCCCTCCATTATGGTTCAAAAGTTTAAGTAGGCTCATTAAGATTCCATTTCAGGATTTTAAAAAAATAATCACTTTTATTAGTTTAAGGGGAAATATGTAAAATCAGGGCTTTTGGGAGCTGAATTGTCTCACATTTTATTTTTTTGTTTTGTTTTTTACAAAGAGGGATAGACAGGGACAGACAGACAGGAACAGAGAGATGAGAAGCATCAATCATTATTTTTAGTTGCACATTGCAACACCTTAATTGTTCATTGATTGCTTTCTCATACGTGCCTTGACCGCGGGCCTTCAGCAGATCGAGTAACCCCTTGCTCGAGCCAGCGACCTTGGGCTAAGCTGGTGAGCTTTTGCTCAAACCAGATGAGCCCTCTCTCAAGCTGGCAACCTCAGGATGTCGAACCTGGGTCTTCTGCATCCCAGTCTGACGCTCTATCCACTGCACCACTGCCCGGTCAGGCTGTCTCACATTTTAATCAAGTGTGCCCCAGCACAGTCAAATCCTGGTATAGAGTGGGTCCTCAATAAGTATCTGCTGAATCAGAGAATTAGGAGATATTCTGAGTGAACATTTAGCCAATAATGAGAGCAAAAGGGGGAGAGGAAGATACTGCCCGACTCCTGAGTGACCCCTGGAGCCAGCGGTAGGCAAAGCCCCTTTACCCCTGGACTTTGCAGACGCTCATGTATCTGAGGTGAGCTTTACTGCAACCGAGTGATTAACAAAAAGGCATAACCATAGTAACTTACACTAACAAGTATAAAATCAATATTAAAGTCATGATTTGTAGGAAAATACAATTTTTTGAGGAGACAGAACACTCAGTTTAGTAGCCATAGAAAAAAATTAAATAGGCAAAAACGACCATATAATAATTATGACAATCAAATGGGGGCAAATAATAATGACAATTTGCCCCCATTTGATTAGGCAAATTAAAAAATATGTATCAAGGCCCTGGCCGGTTGGCTCAGTGGTAGAGCGTCGGCCTGGCGTGCAGAGGACCCAGGTTCGATTCCCGGCCAGGGCACACAGGAGAAGCGCCCATTTGCTTCTCCACCCCTCCGCTGCGCCTTCCTCTCTTTCTCTCTCTTCCCCTCCCGCAGCCAAGGCTCCATTGGAGTAAAGATGGCCCAGGCGCTGGGGATGGCTCTGTGGCCTCTGCCTCAGGCGCTAGAGTGGCTCTGGTCACAACATGGCAATGCCCAGGATGGGCAGAGCATTGCCCCCTGGTGGGCAGAGCATCGCCCCCTGGTGGGCGTGCCGGGTGGATCCCGGTCGGGCGCATGCGGGAGTCTGTCTCTCCCTGTTTCCAGCTTCAGAAAAATGAAAAAAAAAATATGTATCAAGGATAATTTCATGAAATGGATACACCAGTTTCATCTTACAAACAATTCTATCCCAGGAATCAACATGATTTAATAATAAGAATCTCTAAATAAAATAAACTGAATTGTAGCAATTAAAGAAAATATTGATCTTTCAATACATACAGGAAAATTTGATAAAATTCTATACTTACCTCGTTTAAAAGTATTACTTAGTAATAAAGTAGAGCTTAACAAAGGCTATTTATCAGAAACTCAGAGCATACATTATCCTTAATGGTGAAACATTAAAAGCATTTCAACTGAAGTTGGTAAAAAAAATTCTGCTAAGCACTGTTAGTATCCAACCTTCTGTACCAGATCATAGCTAAAACAATCCTAACAACAAAATATTACATGAAATATGAATACTGAATAGAAAATAAACTCTTACAATTGCAGAAGGTAGAATTCTCTTGGATTTTTAAACAATATACTGAAGCTTCTGCAGCATAGTAATAGATCAGCATTGCTCTTATTGTGACAGCAATAACCAATTATAAAATATATTAGGAAAAAAGTTGTATTTCACTGTAGCAACAAAAATACAATCCCCAGGAATAAATGTAAAAAATGTGAGTATATAAAGAAATCTTACAAAACAAGAAGCCCACACAAGATCTGGTTTAATGAAGACATTGTTCTTGAAGTACTATTGTAATTCTCTCCAAATCAATACCATAAATTTAGTAGACCAAAATCAAAGACTGCTTAAGGATATGCTCACCAATAGCTGAGAAATTAAAAAAAAAAAAACATTTGAAGGGTTTACCCCACCAAATCTGTAAACATAATCAAAGCAATTTTTTTGGTTTGATTATTTATTACATTTGAGATATCAAATACCTCAATTAAGAATTTAGCACATAATAGATTTTGAATCAGTGAATAAAGAATGTACTTCAGTAAATAGTTTTTGAACTTTTGAATAAAAGTACTTCTGTATCTGACACTCTTCACAGCCCTAGATGAAGAGCTGGATGCATCCTATTAGGGTTAAATTAGCCTCTGTAAAACTCACATTCCCAAGCCCTGGCTGGTTGGCTCAGAGTCAGGGCATCGGCCTGGCATGTGGAAATCTGGGGTTTGATTCCTAGCCAGGGCATACAGAAGTGCCCATCTGCCCCCCCCCCCCCATCTCTTTTTTCCTCTCCTTCAGCCAAGGCTCCATTGAAGCAAAGTTGGCCCTGGCTCTGAGGATGGCTCCATGGCCTCTGCCTCAGGTGCTAGAATGGCTCAGATTGCAGTGGAGCAATGCCCCAGAGGGGCAGAGAATTGCCCCCTGGGGGGCATGCCTGGTGGATCCCGGTTAAGCGGGGCACAAGCAGGAGTGTTGCCCCCTTCTCACTTTGGGGGGGGGGAGCAAAAAACCCCCAAAGAACAACTCACATTCCCCTCACCCAAACATTCTGTAAGGTTAATTTGCTAGCTATTCTCTCCTCTAACAGCTGCCTAGCCTTCACTGAAATGTAGCAAAGCTTTCATTAGAGAGGACCTGACCATTAGGGGAGTTTAAATTACAATAGTTGTTTGTGAAAACCTAACCACAGACTCAGGCCCCCAGCTATTCCTGCTCCTGGGAAATTTCTGACCTATTGGCTGTCTTCAGGATTTACCAACAAGTCTGTACTACATCAAAGAACTTGTGTCTCTGCAGGAGAATTCTCCTCGTTAAGTCAGTAACCAAGGCCACAAGAATCCGATATGCTAATCTAAACTTGCCCAGGTGCACAAACCCCATGCCAGGAAAGTTCCTATGTCTAATGCCCCCTCCCGCAGCTCAGGGCTGACACTTGCTCATCTCAGCTCCGTTGTATGCTTGCACCCAGTCGTTTGTAAAGTAAAATTTCCTTTTGGAACACACCAGCCTTGTGTTTTCGGTTCTTCCCACGGTTTCTGCTCTTTCACATCCATAATCAATGTCTTACAACAGTAGTTCTCAACCTTTCTAATGCTGTGACCCCGCAATACAGTTCCTCATGTTGCGGTGACCCCAAACCAAAAAATAATTTTGGTGGCTACTTCATGATTCGGAATGTAAATACCTGATATGCATTAAGTATTTTCCGATGGCTTTAGGCAACCCCTGTGTTTTGGTCGTTCGACTCCCGCCGGGGTCGCGACCCACAGGTTGAGAACCGCTGTCTTACAAGAAAATACAGACTGTTTTATATTTTGAAATGTCACAAAAATTACTTATCAATTTGACTATATTTTATAAATACAAGGCACCATAAGTAGAGTTAAAGATGTAAGTGATCAACTGAGAGAAAAGATTGTTAGCAGACATCAGACTATAAACTATATGAAAAACTTCTAACAAACCCTTGAGATAAAGACATTCAATAGAAAAATCAGTGTAAAAAGTAATTCACACAAGAAATATAAAAGTGGTCTAGCCTGACCAGGTGGTGGTGCAGTGGATAGAGCATCTTACTGGGATGACCCAGGTTTGAGACGAGGTTGCCAGCTTGAGCGCGGACTCATCTGGTTTGAGCAAGACTCACCAGCTTGAGCCCAAGGTCGCTGGCTTGAGCAAGGGGTCACTCAGTCTGCTGAATGCCCACGGTCAAGGCACATATGAGAAAGCAATCAATGAACAACTAAGGGTCGCAACGAAAAACTGATGATTGATGCTTCTCATCTCTCTCCGTTTCTGTCTGTCCCTATCTATCCCTCTGACTGTCTCTGTAAAAAAATAATAAAAATAAAAATGGTCTAAAGTAAACATATGTAGATACCCATCCTCACTTCATCAGATTAAGTTTTCACCCATTAGATTAATAAAAAAAATTAAAAACCTAAAATCAAGTGTCCTCAATGATACAGGGAGCGGGTACTCAGTCATTGCTGAGAAGCTATAAATTGTTAACAGCCATTTTAGAAGTCAATTGAATTATCTCTTTAAAACTGCTTAACACTAGTCCAGCCATTTAAATGTGAAGCATATACTAGAGAAATTTTCCAATTAGTTTATACTATTGGTCTGTGTTGGTTTCAGATGTACAGCATAGGAATTAGACAATCAAGTACCTTAGAGTGGTCCCCCCAATATTTGAAATACTCATCTGGTTCCATATATAGTTAGTACAATGTTATTGACTATATTCTCTATGCTGTACTTTATATCTCTAACTATTCTGTAACTACCAATTTGCACTTCTTAACCCTTTCACCTTTTCTCCTAGCCCCACTCCCTACTGGTGAACTGTCAGTCTGTCTTCTGTATCTGAGTCTCTATTTATTTTGTTCTTTAGAATCTCTATATAAGTAAAACCATATGGTATCTGTCTTCCTGACTTATTTCACTTAGCATAATAGCCTCTAGGTCCATCCATGCTGTTGTAAAAGGTAAGATTTCATTCTTTTTTTTGTAGTATTGTGTATTATGTCCCTAAAGAAATCTTTATATGCACATAGAGTCACACAGGATGACATCCTCTCAGCATTGCTTGTAATTAAAAAAAAAGAGAAAGAAATTTAACCTAAGTTTCCATTATAAGCTATAGATTGTGGAATACTATACAAAACAGATTAGATATAATTATAATGAAGGAAACCAAGTAGAAAAGTTGCTGAATGATATACACATATATTTATGTAAAAACCAAGACTACACATTTCCTGCGGCTATATATAACATCTATATGCATTCATAGAACAGGGTCTAGACAGAAAATTAACTGTTCTTCCAGGGAGAATACTGAGATTGAAGGTCATTGTCAAAAATAGACTAGTCTCTGATGTTTTTACAAGTAAAATGTCATATATTATATTTGTAATTTATTTTTTTTTGTAATTTAAATTTTAAAGAAAAAGCAGCATGCAAAGGCTGATAGATTTTAAGAAAAGTTATACACACAAATTATCCTTTTTCTTTCTCTCTTACTTCCTTGATGGAAAAAACACAGGAAAGGTTCTGGAAGATTACCTAAAAATGAAGTTATGATATTATCTAAATAAAACAGTACCTCCAATAAAAACAATACGCTCAATTTCTGTATTCTCATTTAAAAAAGAAAAAAAAATTCAGTTCTAGATCCATAACAGCAATATAATTTCAGTTTACAGTTCTTACTCCTTTGTTTCAGTCACACAGTACACACTTGAATACTGAAATTCTGCCACACCTTTAGAATATAGTATTTGAGGCAGAGGGATAAATATAGCTTCTAAAGTTAGAACGTAAGACATTATTAACATTTCAGTCAGTCGCTTTAAGTTTACAGACATGATTAAAATAAAACCAACACAGTACAAAACCTTCTTAACCTAATGAGAATGATGTTGGCATTCAAATACAACCAGGTGAATTTTATGAATGACACTTTTTAGTACATAAACTAAAAAAAAATTTTAGAGCATTGCGCTTTTAAGAATTGCTTATTTTTAACTCACAAATTGCTGAAGTTTTGAATCATGAAAATAAGAAAAGAGGAACTGCCAGAACTATCTTGTTTCATACAGTGGTGAGAGAAAAGTATAATCAGCAGTTTCTTGTTAAATAAAAAAGTCATTAGTAAGGAAGTGAAACCTTTGAAGGCTATCTCAATGGAACCCGGAATTTCCCTCGCCTACCCTAGGTATCTGGTCAACTGTCTCCTATAGCAATTTGCCATGGCAAAGTGCCTCTCACATTCCTGATAAAAGAACATTTAGAAAGGTTGCTAAGGAGAGAGCACTAGGCAGTGTAAGAAAATCTGGTTCTGATGCTGAGGTCTTGGTCAGCAGCTGCTTCTTCTGCATTACAAGAGGGCTGCACTAATGCTTGCCGGCCTCCCAGGTCTAAGAGCCAAGGATCCCTGTATACAGCAAAGGCCATCAAGGGGTTAATAACCAAAATTTATAAAGAACTTGTAAATCTCAACACCAGAAAGACAAACAATCCAATCAAAAAATGGGCGAAAGAAATGAATAGACACTTCTCCAAAGAGGATATACAGATGGCCAAAAGGCATATGAAAAAATGCTCAACATCACTAATCATTAGAGAAATGCAAATTAAAACCACAATGAGATATCACCTCACACCGGTTAGAATGGCGCTCATCAACAAAACAACACAGAATAAGTGCTGGTGAGGATGTGGAGAAAAGGGAACCCTCCTGCATTGCTGGTGGGAATGCAGACTGGTGCAGCCACTGTGGAAAACAGTATGGAGATTCCTCAAGAAATTGAAAATCGAACTGGTTTTTCACCCAGCCATCCCACTTTTAGGAATATACCCCAAGGACACCATAGAAGGGTTCCAGAAGGAGAAATGCACCCCCATGTTTGTGGCAGCATTGTTCACAATAGCGAAGATCTGGAAACAGCCCAAGTGTCCGTCAGAGGACAAGTGGATTAAAAAGCTTTGGTACATATATACTATGGAATACTATTCAGCCATAAGAAATGATGACATTGGATCATTTACAATAACATGGATGGACCTTGATACCATTATACGGAGTGAAATAAGTAAATCAGAAAAAAACTAAGAACTATATGAACCAATGCATAGATGGGATATAAAAATGAGACTCAGAGACATGGACAAGAATGTGATGGTAACAGGGAGTGGGGTGGAGGGGTGGGGAAGGGCGAGGAAGGAGAGGGAGGGAATAGGGGGAGGGTAGGGGCACAAAGAAAACCAGATAGAAGGTGACGGAGGACGATTTCACTTTGAGTAAGGGGTATGCAGCATAATCAAAGGTCAAAATAATCTGGAGATGTTTTCTCGGAACATATGTACCCTGATTTATCAATGTCACTGCATTAAAATTAATAAAATAAGATAAAAAAAAAAAGGAAACACACCTTTTTTACATCACAAGGTGCTTTATAACTGCCTATACATGATATATAGGTCTTATCTTCAACATAATTAAGCAATATATTACACAAAAACATCCAGCAGCTCTCTCTATATATATATTTTTTTCTATTTTTCTGAAGCTGGAAACGGGGAGAGACAGTCAGACAGACTCCTGCATGCGCCCGACCAGGATCCACCCTGCGCGCCCACCAGGGGCAACGCTCTGCCCACCAGGGGGTGATGCTCTGCCCCTCCGGGGCGTCGCTCTGCCGAGACCAGAACCACTCTAGCGCCTGGGGCAGAGGCCAAGGAGCCATCCCCAGCGCCCGGGCCATCTTTGCTCCAATGGAGCCTTGGCTGCGGGAGGGGAAGAGAGAGACAGAGGGGGGGGGTGGTGGAGAAGCAAATGGGCGCTTCTCCTATGTGCCCTGGCTGGGAATCGAACCCGGGTCCCCCGCACACCAGGCCGATGCTCTACCGCTGAGCCAACTGGCCAGGGCCTGTTTTTTTTTTAAACAGAGACAGAGAGAGGGATAGACAGGGACAGATAGACAGGAACAGAGAGATGGAGAGATGAGAATCATCAATCATTAGTTTTTCGTTGCGCATTGCGACACCTTAGTTGTTCATTGATTGCTTTCTCATATGTAACTTGACCGCAGGCCTTAAGCAGACCAAGTAACCTCTTGCTCGAGCCAGCAACCTTGAGTCCAAGCTGGAGAGCTTTTGCTCAAACCAAATGAGCCTGCGCTCAAGCTGGCGACCTCGGGGTCTCGAACCTGGGTCCTCGGAATCCCAGTCCGATGCTCCATCCACTGCGCCACCACCTACTCAGGCCATCCAGCAGCTCTTAGGTGCTAAAAATATTTTTAAAATATGAGCTTGTGATGACAATCCCCCAAAGTCAGACATAAGTAACTGATGTGAAGAGACTGAGAAAAATTAAACACCTGAGCAGATTCTTTAAGTCCTGAAAACAAAAGATTGGTATAATTTTACTTCAAGAAAGTATTTCTCTTAAGAAGTGGAAAATGAGTACTAGTCCAGTAGTGCCAACATTTATTCTCTCACAGTGAAACTTGAAACACAAAATATGAACCCATTTAATATAAAAGTCTGACTTATAAAAGTCACTTCAATTTATTTTTATAATAAAGCACTTTTTATATAATTTAAAATACACAGGCTTTGATTGAACAGTGATTGTAAATGAATCCAGTTTTCTTCCACCTGTGATGACAACGTTGTCATTTCTTCTAGAAGTTTTGGCTCTGAAGGAAGCATTTTAAGGTGTAACTAAAAAGAAAAATGATAGTTTAACTTATAATTTAAGAAAATTAAAATTTTGTGTATTCTGGATTCAACTTTTTTACCAAGGAACATTAGAAGATATTATTCTGAATATTTTTTTCTTAAATGCTGGTTTACTACCATCTCCCATCTTCCTATCAAACATGTCTTATATGAATTCCCTTAGGAGAAAGTAGTCATTGCCTTCCTCCACCTAAGGACCGTCCTCAAGTAGACCCAGAAACAAGGGCCTAGATCTAACAATCTCTCTTGTTGCTCTGTAACTTTCTCCTATGTAACCCGCTGTTAGTAAACATCAGATGGGCTCTTTGCTTTATTTTCTAATTGAGTAACTATATTCACAGAAACTGAAAGTGGTAAATTTGGAAAGGATATAGAAACAGTGGCATTTCTATTTTTTCTTCCCACATGCTACCATCTGAATATCTACTTTTTAAATAATTTCAAATAATCAGATCTAGTGAAAAGATTTTATGTAGTAATGATAGATGAATATCCTGTTATTGAAAACCAGCATCATCTACCTCCTTCAATAATACATTATGCTACTGAAGTAAATAAACCTCAGTTCTCCACTGTATTAGTCATAAAAGCAACTGTGCTTGCCAAATCACCGGAAACTTCTACAACCAAGATAGAACTAAGTATTTTTATTTCAGCAGTAGAAAAACAAACTAAAAAATAAATATAAAACCTGACTTTCTCTTCATGATTACAGAAAAAGTAAAAATGTAAGTACTTGAAGAAGTTAATAGCTTAGTATACTGAGTCACACTGATGACATAGAAAAGTCAGAGAATTAAGTTAAAATTGTGCTGAGTGAAAAAATAAAGACTACAAAGCTGTGTAATCCAGCTGTTCAATACAGGAGTCAGCAGGTGCAGGTGACTATTTAAATTTAATTAAATTCCTATAAAATAAAAAATTCAGTTTCTCAGTCACATTTAGACACATTTCAAGCACTCAATAGCCACTTGTGACAAATGGCTGCCAGGCTGGACTGCACAGACATGGAAACTTCCATCTCTGCAGAAAGCATTAACAGACAATATTACTTCAGAGCAGCGATTTCCCCCTTTTTCATCTCATGGCATACGTTTTCTGTGGCAAACAAAAAATACATTTTTTTTGCCAATCTGACAAAAAAAAGGTATAATTTTGATTCAGGCACAATGGACGGCTATTGTGGTGTTGGCTGTTGACATTATTTTAACTTGACATCCTAAGGGAAAAGAGGTTAGTGCCCCTGACTAAGTAGTCAGGTGTTGCATGATTTAAAAATTCTTGCGGCACACCGGTTGAAAATCACTGCTCTAGAGGAAGGCAAGCTGGGAAGTATTGTCTTACATTAATTAGACTTACCTTGAGAAACAATGCAAGGTACGCCTGGGCTAACTCAAAATCCCGCTTTCTGTCTAACATCATTCCGATCATTTTTAAGAAACTCTGCATGACTTCTACAGACCCGCCACAATCAGGGGACAAGCTCCGCAGCTCTGTTTCCACTGCTGATGGGCCTAATTCTTTCAGAAGGCTAAGAGCAGCGTCATCTGTATCAAGTGTTAAAAAGAATCCAGTCATTATCTACAATCAGTTCAATTAAGAAACTATAGTCTTCATTTCACACCCCAAGCACCATATATATATATATATATATATATATATATATATATATATATATATATATATCAGTTGCACAGGAAATTCTTTCTGTGGGTTCATTTTTTCCTATCAAGTAGTATTATAGAATAAACCGCAAATTTAAATAAAACCAGAACAAATGATGAGAGCAATACAAATACCAAAAGCACTGAACTTCTGGCATTTTCAGCAATTTAATGTTTTTCCTGCTAAGGTTGCTAAAGAAAATCTAATAAATGCCTAGCAACAGACACTTTAAAATGCTCATAAATAAATCAGAACAAATCTAATATAAGGCAGCTATACCAAAAGCACATACCAAATTATTAATAGTAGTTACCAACAGAAATAGATTGAAGTGGGGGGATTTATTTATCTTTCTTTTTACTGTTCAAAAATTATAAAAGTACATCCTTATTAAGAAACACAATAAAGAACTATATGAGGAAGAAAGACCCCCAACTTATTCTTACCCACTTTGTCTACTTTTTTAGAAATAACTTTTATTTCATATGCACCCATGAAAACACATTCTATGCACTTCCAGTTATTTTTATATGAGGCATTTTTTTTTATTTTTTATTTTTATTTTTTTGTATTTTCTGAAGCTGGAAATGGGGAGAGACAGCCAGACAGACTCCCGCATGCACCCGACCAGGATCCACCCAGCATGCCCACCAGGGGAGCGCTCTGCCCACCAGGGGGCGATGCTCTGCCCCTCCGGGGCATCACTGTATTGCTACCAGAGCCACTCTAGTGCCTGGGGCAGAGGCCAAGGAGCCATCCCCAGTGCCTGGGCCATCTTTGCTCCAATGGAGCCTTGGCTGCGGGAGGGGAAGAAAGAGACAGAGAGGAAGGAGAGGGGGAGGGGTGGAGAAGCAGATAGGCGCTTCTCCTGTGTGCCCTGGCCGGGAATCGAACCTGGGTCCCCCGCACGCCAGGCCAACACTCTACCACTGAGCCAACCGGCCAGGGCTATATGAGGCATTTGATATTACAATGGCAATGAGTATGCTTCCAGCTTTTTTAAAAAGGAATACCACCAATGACAAAAGTCTAATAAATTTTTTCTGTCCTTCAGTATACACTAAACACTAGTGCTTTCCTTCTTCGCCCCCTCCAAATAAAACAAGTTACTCCTGTTATAATCCTGCTTTTCTTTAGTCGTCTACAATGGCCCATCAGTACCATTCCTTGACTTAGCCAATGTGTCCTTGAGTGATGTTGATACAAAAACAAAAGCACTTGGATCAGAAAACAAGAGGTAAATAAAACAAGAGAGTAACTGTGATATTGTTAATTGCTCACAGCTCTTACTGCTTATCATTATTAGCTACAGACTAGCTTTCAGAATTTAAATACATTAACCAAGTAAATTTTAAAATGATCTAAACTCACCAGACAAGTCCCTACTATATTGCCAAATGTATTGCAAACTGCTTTTGTAAATAAAAATAAAGCAAAAATTTAAAAACAAAAAAAGCAAAGATATTAGGAAAAAATCTAATTCCATACAGAAAGTGTGAAAGATTTTCAAATTATTCTAATATATCATGAGTTTAGTGTCTCTGATTTAATGTAACAGAACAAAAGTTAAAATTACTTCCAAGTAAAATAAAAATTTCGATCTTTTCAGTTTTTACAATTTTCTTTCAATTACTGAGAAATCTGCTAATATTTCATTCACTGTCTTTTCATATAAAGTCAAATAAGCTGTATATACTTGGTAAAATATTTTATAATTTAACTTACATTTATTATTTATCAGTCCTTCTTCAAGTTTCAAGCAGAACTCCGATTTTTGAGCCAAAATTCCAAGATTTACCACTTTAGACTTTAAACAAAAATAAATATACCATTATTCAAAGAACACAAGTGTAACCAAAAAATGTGTAGTTTATAATAAAAAGCTGTTATTAATTTACTCTATATGTATAAAACTGGGTTTTGGTAAACAACTTCAAATGTATAATACAAAACACACCCCATATACTTTTTCTGTCCTTCAGTATACACTAAACACTAGCGCTTTCCTTCTTCGCCCCCTCCAAATAAAACAATGTTCCAGACTGGTTTTTACCTGTTGGGGATCATTACTTTGTTCAGGTGCAGCGTATCTGGGTACGAGGCCAGGAACTGTTGGTATAAAAAATGGTGCTGACTTGGGTACTTTGGGTGGTTCCTTTGGTTTATTCCTTTTCTAATTAAGAGAAAAGAAGAAAAAATAATAGTAAGTAATTACCTTGCCAACAGTTTCTAATATTAATTCCCACTCAGTTTTAAAACAAAGTCCAAAAACTAACAAAAAGAAATTAATTTTCAGATTAGAATGTTAAAATAAAATCCCAGCAATCAATATCATAGATATCTTTAAATTAGGCTTCCCAATGCAAACCTCCAGGAACCTTGCTGATAAGAAATGACAAACATATCGCATTTTACTGAAACATGAATATTTATATGAATATTTTAGGTGAAGAAGTAATAATCAAGCACTTTTTAACTTAATACAAACTTTTTATAACTTATATAAATGCTCAATAGTTTCTCAAATTCTTTTCTCCAAAAGAAATTTGGATCTAAAAATATTTAAGGGAAATGAGGTGAAAGAATTTTTTTCTGCCATTAGAAGTAACTACGTGGAAATTCTTTGTGAAGTATACCCCTAATTCTTCTATTTTATTGAAATTTTAATTTTTCCTTAGTACTTTGTATTTTTAAAAAGCAAGAGAACACTATTGTTTGTCAATATAGTCGTCCCTCGCCATACTGTGGTTCACTTTTCGTGGTCTCACTGTATTGCAGATTTTTAAATTGTATACATCTATATTGTATCATGGGTCTTTCATGATATTGTGGGATCTTTGTGGTATATAGATATTTTTATATATTATTTTAATTATTTTTGTAGCAAAATAAGCATTTTCTAGCTTTAAAAATTGAAAACGATATAAAAAAGTGTGGGAAAGGTTTATAAAGTCTTAAAATATATATAAAAAATAAAATAAATATAAGATTGCTACTTCACAAATTTTCACCTAGCACGGGGGTGGGGGTGGTGGTATTCTGGAACCTAACCTTCACAATAGATGAGGGACCACTGTAAATGTTTCAAGTGCTAGTTAAAAAAAAAAAAAATATATATATATATATATATATATATATATATATATATATATATATATATATATATATATTTTTTTTTTTTTTTTTTTTTTTTCCGAAGTTAGAAGCGGGGAGGCAGCCAGGCAGACTCCCGCATGTGCCTGGAGCCATTCTAGTGCCTGAAGCAGAGGCCATGGAGCCAGCCTCAGCACCCCAGCCTACTTTGCTCCAATGGAGCCTTGGCTGCAGGAGGGGAAGAGAGAGACAGAGAGGAAGGAGAGGGGGAGGGGTGGAGAGCAGATGGGCGCTTCTCCTGTGTGCCCTGGCCGGGAATCGAACCCGGAATTTCCTCACGCCAGGCTGACACTCTACCACTGAGACAACCAGCAGGGGCCTCAAATGTTAGTAAAAGTTGATTAAGAAAAACACAGATTACCCACTGACAGAACTTGGTTTTGATGATTACATTGCTATTGTCTGTCTCAGGAGCATTTGATGAAGAGGCTTTCTAAGGTAAACTGCTTGATAAAGGAGTCTCACAATTCTACCTTATGCTATTCCTCTTCCACTCCCTAGGAGCTCTGTAACCCTAGGAAGACTGGCTTTTTGAAAGAGGCTTCCTGGAGGAACAGCATGAAAGAAAGTTACTACCTGAAAAGAGGATGAAGTACTGCTACACTGCAGTGGAAACAGCCCCTCTTTGGGATGGCAGAGATTAGTAAGAGTCATGGTTACTCTTCTAACTCACTGTTCTGGAGCTAGAAGGGAGACAGTCTCTGAGCCATGAAAAGGCTTTGGAGGAGTTTTATAAGGCTCCTCTGGAAATTACCAATCTGCTAAAGAAAACCAAAAGCAGAAAAGTTGCCCACAAAACAAATACAAAAATTCTAACTTTTTTCATTCAGTAGGAAATAAAAATATTAGAGTATTTCTCTCATAAAACCATTCACTCAGGTTTCTTTTTTTTTTTTTCTCGTATTTTTCCAAAGTGAGAAGTGGAGGGGGAGGTCACGGAGGCAGACAGACAGACTCCCGCATACGCCCACCCGGGATCCACCCGGCACGCCCACCAGGGGAGCAACTGGGGTGTTGCTCCACTGCAGTCGGAGCCATTCTAGTGCCCAAGGCGAAGGCCATGGAGCCATCCTCAGCCCCAGGGCCAACTTTGCTTCAATGGAGCCTTGGCTGCAGGAGGGGAAAAGAGAGACAGAGAGAGGGAAAGGAGAGGGGGAAGGGTGGAGAAGCAGATGGGCACTTTTATGTGCCGTGGCCGGGAATTGAACCCGGGACCTCCACATGCCGGGCCGACACTCTACCGCTGACCCAACCGGCCAGGGCTCACTCAGGTTTCTATGAAAGGTTTTACGTAGAACAAACTATATCTTAGCAATAAGACACTATATCTGTAGTCCAAAAAACCCCAACCTTAGCTCAATTAATTGGGCATTATTCTAATTGCTACCTTCACATTCATCTAAATATATTTTTAAAATAATTTTATTGAATTTGTTGGGGTGACATTGGTGAGTAAAATTATACAAGTTTCAGGTGCACAATTCTATAATACATCATCTGTATACTGCACTGTGTGTTCACTAACCCAAGTCTCCCTTTATCACTATCCATCCCCTCTACCCTCCTCTACCTCTCCCTACCCCCTTTCCTTCTTGCAGTCCCCACACTGCTGTCTGTTTTCTTTGCTTAATCTTTTCACCTTTTCATTCAGCCCCCCAGCCCTCACCCCCTCTGACAGCTGTCAGTCTGTTTTCCATATCTATGAGTCTTTTTCTATTTTGTTCGTTGGTTTATTTTGTTTAGAGTCCACATGTAAGTAAAATCACATGACATTTACTTTTCTCTGACTGGCATTTTACTTGGCATAATAATCTCCTGGTCTGTCTATGCTGTCGCAAAAAGTTAAGATTTCCTTCTTTATATGGCTAAGTAGTATTCTATTGTGTAAATGTACCACTGCTCTTTTATCCACTCATTTACTGACGGGCACTTGGGCTGCTTCCAAATCTTGTTATTGTAAATAATGCTGCAATGAACACAGGGGCAAATATATTCTTTGGAATTAGTGTTTCAAGTTTCTTTGGAGATATTCCCATAAGTGGAATTGCTGGGTCCTAAGGCAGTTCCCTTTTTAATTGTTTGAAGTAAATCTGTACTGTTTTCCACAGTGGCTGCACCAATATGCAGTCTCACCAGCAGTGCAGGAGGGTTCCCTTTTCTCCACATACCTGATAATTGCTATTTGTTGATTTATTGATGATAGCCATTCTGACAGATGTGAGGTGATATCTCACTGTGGTTTTAATCTGCATTTCACTGATGATTGGTGATACTGAGCATCTTTTTATATGTCTACTGGCCGTCTGTATGTTTTCTTTTTGGACGAGTGCATATATTCAGGTCCTTTGCCCATCTCTTAACTGGATTATTTTTTCCCCCTTTGGTGTTGAGTTTTATAAGTTCCTTGTAAATTCTGGATATTAAGCCCTTATCAGACATATTGAAGAATGTTCTCCCATTCAGTGGGTTGTCTTTTTCATTTCGCTGTTTCCTTAGTTGTGCAAAACCTTTTTACCTTGATGTAGGCCCGTTTGTTTATGCTCTTATTTCCCTTGCTCGAGGTAATATATCAGAAAAAAATATTGCTATGAAACATGTCCAAGATTTTACTGCCTATATCAGGGGTAGTCAACCTTTTTTTAAAAATTTTATTTATTTATTCATTTTAGAGGGGGGAGAGAGAGAGAGGGAGAGAGTGAGAAGCAGGAAGCTTCAACTCCCATATGTGCCTTGATCAGGCAAGCCCAGGGTTTTGAACCGGCGACCTCAGTGTTCCAGGTCAATGCTTTATCCACTGCGCCACCACAGGTCAGGCGGGGTAGTCAACCTTTTTATACCTACCGCCCACTTTTGTATCTCTGCTAATAGTAAAATTTTCTAACCGCCCACCAGTTCCACAGTAATGGTGATTTATAAAGTAGGAAAGTAACTTTACTTTATAAAATTTATAAAGCAGAGTTACAGCAAATTAAAGCATATAATAATAATTACTTACCAAGTACTTTATGTTGGATTTTCGCTAAGTTTGGCAGAATAAATCTTTATAAAACAACTTACTATAGTTAAATCTATCTTTTTATTTATACTTTGGTTGCTCCTCTACCACCCACCATGAAAGCTGGAACACCCACTAGTGGGCGGTAGGGACCAGGTTAACTACCACTGGCCTATATTTTCTTCCTAGAATTTTTATGGTTTTGAGTGTAATATTCAAGTTACCTATATGCCAACAAATTGGACAATCTGGACAAAATGGATAAATTCTGAGAAACATACATTCCAGGAAGAACCAGAGAACCTGAATAGAAAAATTACAACTACTGAAATTGAAGCAGTAATCAACAAACAAAAGTCCTGGGACAGATGGTTTCACAAGTGAATTCTATCAAACATTCAAAGAAGAACACATATCCTTCTCAAACTTTTCCAAAAAATTCAAGAGAAGGGAAGACTCCTAAGCTCATTTTATGAGGCAAGCATTATCCTAATTCCAAAACCAGGTAAAAACTACTACAAAGAATTAAAATTATAGGCCAACATCCTTAGTGAACAGTGATACTTTTTTATGCATTGCTTTTAAAGATATTGCATCAAACACTCCACTGACAGCTGACAGACTGGACAACACGATGGAGAGAATTCACAACTATGCTCCTAGACAATATACTTTTATGCTGATGCCCAATCTCTCAAAAAGTGAGCAAGTAAAAAGAAACGTATTTCACTTCTTTGAGGAAAATTAACATGTGAAAACTTCTGTTTTCTTACTCAAGACACTCAAAACTTTTTGGGTACAAAGTTATTACTTACAAAAATAGTTATCTATGTCAGTGTTCCTTACACTTTTTCTTGACAGCCCACAGCAGTGGGACTTAGCACATACACAACCTCTAGTACGTGTTATGTGTATATCTAATCAAATCACATTTCATAAAACACCACTTAGCATTATCAGAGGATAACCTCTGAAATTTTCTACTCTACTGTATTCATTTCAATTGCTTTAGCTACTCACAAATGAGGGTCATAAAACTTTCTTTAAAAAACACTAATTTATGCCATTATTGTTCATTTGTCATGTAAGATTGTAATTTCCTCAAGTACAAAGGGGCTAGGTTTTTTTTTTTCAGATGCTGCTGTCACAGGACATTACCTATACCTAGTTCTTATTAATTTACGTGCCGGGACCCAACACAGCAAGCTCTACACATCTTCCTGTAGTTGGCAAAGTAGGGTATGAAATGATAAAGGGTAACTGAAGCTCAATGTTAAAAAGACCAGTGAAAGTCTTTTTTTATCCAAATAACTGACAACAGCTATTATACATTACAGAGGCCATATTTTTTTAGAAGTTAAAAAGTTAGTTTATAGCAGTGGTTCTCAACCTGTGGGTCGCGACCCTGGCGGGGGTGGAACGACCAAAACACAGGGGTCGCCTAAAGCCATTGGAAATACATATTTTATTTAAAAATGTATTGTATAATAAATATGTATTTTCCTATGGCTTTAGGCGACCCCTGTGTTTTGGTCGTTCGACCCCCGCCGGGGTCGCGACCCACAGGTTGAGAACCGCTGGTTTATAGGATGGATTTAAAATACTCAATTTCTTTTTTTTTTTTTTGACAAGAGACAGAGAGTCAGAGAAAGGGACAGATAGGGACAGACAGGAAGGGAGAGAGATGAGAAGCATCAATTCTTCATTGCAACACCTTAGTTGTTCGTTCATTGCTTTCTCATATGTGCCTTGATAGGTGGGTTACAGCAGAGTGACCCCTTGCTCAAGCCAGCGACCTTGGGCTTCAAAACAGTGATCTTTGGGCTCAAGCTAGTGACCACGGAGTCATGTCTAAGATCCCATGCTCAAGCCAGTGTCCCCACGCTCAAGCTGGTGAGCCTGTGTTCAAGCCGGTGACCTTGGGATTTCGAACCTGGGTCCTCTGTATTCCAGTCTGATGCTCTATCCACTGTGCCACTGCCTGGTCAGGCAATACCCAATTTATAATAGCTCTGTAGTTGCAGCCTGTACTTTTGCTATATTCAGAGGTCTGTTGAATGTTCTCAAAGTCAATATATATAAAAGGAATCCTTGATTATCACAGTGAATTAAACAGGACTAATATAACAGCAGTCTCTTTATTATCTTAGTTGTTAACTGCTCCTTCTAGAGCCTTCAAAGTAGGGGATGTTCTATCTACTAAAAAAAATGCTTCTGAGATGTGTCATTCAGGGTGAATATTAAGTGTACTATAAATTACCTTAATAACATCAAGATTAAGAAGGTTTTTCCACCGTGATTCAGGAAGAAGTGACAGAGTCACCAACTGCTCATTCAGCTGCTCTGGGGAATCATACTCTATCATTTCATCACTTGGTTCAGTGGTTTCTTCTGATAATTCTACATCTTAAAACAAACATTTTCAGGTAAAAAATTAACATAATGATCTTTTTATCATGTAAAAGTAAACTCATTCCAAATTTACTAGTATTTCATAACATGTTTACTCAATGTAGACTTGTAAACTATTTATCCCATTTCCTCTTCTCATATTAACCACAACTCCCATCACGGGACCCAAAACATTTCTCCACTGCTATACTATATATTAGCTACCTTATTAATACCATATCAATATTTTTGTAAAAATTCATAGTCATTAAAAATATTTTATATCAGTTAAAAAATACTTTGATTGATTGCATTCAGTAGCAATATTGCCCCCCATGTTAGGTCTATGATAATTATACTTCAAAAATTATAATACTATTTTGTGATTACCTTGGGTTTGACAAGTACCAGGAAGCATCACTACTGAAGGAACATAATCTGTGGGAAGTGGCCGTAATGAAACAACTGAATACAAAGAAATATTGGACCTGAGAAATAAAAATGTAAGCCATATTTTAAAACTTAAAAATATAGTGTTTTGTTTCTTTTTAAACTTCCAATTACTGGTTAAAAAAATAAATAAAAAAACTTCAACTACTCCACAATCTTAAATTTGGCTACAGATTCCAATCACTTACAAATTTAAAAAATCTCAAAGATAAATAGTATTAATTTGAAAATGCCTTGATTTATACCATAGATGTCATCACAAGAAAGTTGTGTATAAACATTAGTAATGTAGTACAAAAGTAATTGACAAACTGGTGCTAGATTATACTTTTATAAAGTTATGTAACCTCCATCTATTTATTTTGTTTTGAAAATTGTCAGCCTTCACTTCAGAAAATAATAAAGAAAGGACCCACAGAGTTAAGTCAGAGAGAAAATAAGATAATCAGATCCTTGAGGTTGTAAACAGTTATAGATTTCCCTTTCACTAAAACGGTCACTTAAGTGGCCATGTTTCTGCTACTCTGACCCTGTACCATGACTTTGGATGACTATAAGATGTAGCTTCCTGTCCCAAAGTGAGTTAATCAGATTCTGTTTGCCATACAGTAGAAATGTGGAATGGAAAATGAAAACTGAGAACATCAGGTTCTGAGTTACGTTAATAGTGGTACTATCTACTCCTGCTGCTAAGGTCCCATAGCTACTATTCTTCTCGTCTTGATTGTTCAAGCCTCACAGATTCCAGGAGATACTTCATTTTTCTTAGTAAGGTGGTAAGTCTATTTCTATTGTATACAGAATTTACTTTTGTATACTAAAAATTTAATTATAAAATTTTATAATTAGAGGCCCTGGCCAGTTGGCTCAGCGGTAGAGCGTCGGCCTGGCGTGCGGGGGACCCGGGTTCGATTCCCGGCCAGGGCACATAGGAGAAGCGCCCATTTACCTCTCCACCCCCCACCCCCTCCTTCCTCTCTGTCGCTCTCTTCCCCTCCCGCAGCCAAGGCTCCACTGGAGCAAAGATGGCCCGGGCGCTGGGAATGGCTCCTTGGCCTCTGCCCCAGGCGCTAGAGTGGCTCTGGTCGCAACACAGTGACGCCCCGGAGGGGCAGAGCATCGGCCCCTGGTGGGCGTGCCGGGTGGATCCCAGTCGGGCGCATGTGGGAGTCTGTCTGACTGTCTCTCCCTGTTTCCAGCTTCAGAAAAATACAAAAAAAAAAAAAAAAATATATATATATATATATATATATAATTAGAAAAAGGGATTAAATTTGTTTTTCTTCCTCAATACCACAGCTAAAAGAATGAGATATATGAACTCAGGAAACAGCCATAAAATTTTCTAGGCTCAGATGATGGACTATTTATCTTGAACTCTTACATGTTCCTTACAATGGAGCTGGAAGATTACCATATAAGTATCTTTATATGATTATGAAAAGTTATACAACTAGAATGACCTTAGCAATCATCTTGCCACACGGATGCCTTATTTTATAGATAAAGTAGTCTGAGATGATAGAGCAGTATTAGGGAGCAGCAGGAGGGCTAGGGCCTGCCTGGAGACGCCCTTTTTCTAAAATTTTAAGATTCACTTATCCTTTCTGTAAATATAAAGTACAAATGATAAGAGATAAAAACCAATAAAGTGGTTTAGAATACATACTTGAACAAAGGTATCTAAATTATCGAGCTGACGCTGAATCAACCCCAGACTTATGTAACCCTCTGTTAACTATGTGACATTTCCATTTTATAAATTAAAAACAAAACAAAAACAAACAAAAGACCCCAAAACTAAATGGCAATGTTAGCAACTATGGTTGTCTAACAATATCCTCTTCTTTTTCCTCCTTTCCCCAAACAGAACTGTATGAAAGAACTTACCAAAGATAAATTCCAAGGTGGTCCACGTGGGAAGTGGCCAGGAAGTCTCCAGTAGGGGACATAGTAACATTGAGAGGAGCTGAGTCCAACAAAAAGCTGTCTATTAGACTATAAAAAGGATTAAAAAGAGAATTTAAACTCTACAAAAACATTTAATTCACAAAATATATTTTTATTAAAAAAATACGAGATAAGAGATGCAGAAAATTTGTTTTGCTTTTTAAAAATTACCAACACCAGAAAGTCATCAATAACAAAGCACTTTGTCAACAAACTTATTATGTGAAAATAATCTCTCTTACTGAGGAAACCAATTAACCAGAGAAAGAGTTTCAACAGGGAGAATATAGGAGGAAACACTGTTTTTCTGGAATACCATTTTGGTAGACTGACTTGGGGACAATTCTGAAGATGTCACACATTTAAATATTTCTAATTATCAGTACTTTCTTGAATTTCTATTATCCCAGTGAAAATAGTAAAAGGATTAAGCAACAACAAAAAATTAATAAAATAAAATGGCTGCAAATAAGAATACGCATATTAATGGAAAAACTTTAGCAATTCTGCTTCTTAAATAGGTAACCATGATATACATGAAACAAAGGAATTCAGTCTATAGAGCACCATAAAGCAGTATATAAAAACTAATCTTATAGCCTTAACTGTTGGAAGGGTTGAAGAGTTGGGGAGGAAGGGGAGCAATTACACCCAGGTAGGAGACTCAGAGTAGGCCTCTCAGAGAATAGCATTGGAGATAAGCCTTCCAAATGAACAGGATTTCAATGGACGCTGATGGTAAAGAAAGTGTATCCTGGCTGAGGGAGGTACGGAGAGCAAGGTGAAGAAAAATGAAACGGTCTAGTGAGGAGTACAGTTTGGTCCATAAGCGTAAGGCTACCCACAGGGTCTCAAATACCAAACATCTGAGTTTGTTTTTATTTTTTAATCAATGAAAAGTCACTAAAGGCTTTTGAGCAGATAGTGTAATCTTCACTTAAAAAAAAAAAATCTGCCATCAGAACACAGAATATATTTGAACAGGAAGAACACTAAAATTATGGAAGTAGGCATCTAACAAGCAATAAAGATCTGAACTAGGATGGTGACAGCAAGAAGTGACATGAGTGAATTTAATGAGCAAAGAGAAAGACCTTCTGCAAAGAACGCTTCTTAGGTTGACTAAGAGTGTGAATACTTTGTACACTTTAAGAGAGGTATACTGGTTTCAATCACTGCTACTATTTTAAAAACTATTTACTGAAGCCAGTACATTATCCATGGGAAGTCACAAAATGATTGAAGTTCAGAGTCCACATTAATTAAAACATCTTTCAAGAAAAACAACAGCAGTTAGCAATTTTTTTAGTATTCCACGCTAGAAAGTATCCTGAGCCCTGAGTCTCCTATTTTAATCCTCATGACCCTATGAGGCCGATCCAACTTTACTATACTGGTCAGAACATCAGGACCAGTAACTTTTTTTTTTTTTTTTGGACCAGTAATTTTAAAAACTTGCTTCTTGGTGGAAAGTTGGGCCAGGATGGTCACCCAAGCAGTCTACTCTTAATCACTATGAACTCAATAAAACTACTGCAGATCTAACAAGCAGCTCAGTAGCACATTTACACCCTGGGGATGTCTACGCAGGTGATTTTTGAGCAGCTCAAATGTAAATGAAGACTCTGGTGGAGACAGAAAGTGACTTGCCCATGAGGAAATCTCTCTCAATTTCTTCAGTGTGATTAATAATGTAAGCCTTAAATAATGAATAAAAGATAGGAAGGTGACTAAAATTAGTACTACTGAGAACACACGCCAAAGTGTGCTCAGGACAATGACTGCTATTTATTCTCTGTTAAGGGGGAAAACGGTGAGTAACAACCTGCCTGATTTCTGCTCAAACCTACTTTGGAAACTCACAAGAATAACTTCCTTTGGAAATCAAGAAAACTGGGGGAAAAGATAATAGCGCCAAACACTTATATACCTATGACTATTAATTTATTCATGTTAATTCATTTAACCCAAAGAACCTAGAGTAGAAACATAATCCCAATGTATGTAGATGAAGATTAAGCCTAAACACAGCAATTTCAGATCTTACCTCTTCTTGTCTTGATCAATATTTGTTCATCAACTGTGTAAGTATGTGGCAGGTGAAACTTCCTAACATGTTTAGAATCTGTCTAAGAAGAACCTACTGCTTGGGCAAATCTATTTTATTAATACTGTAATTATTTTCTTAAACTCACTGTGCAACTTGATTCCACACCTATTGTGTGTGGGTAGACTGACCTTCCATTATATAAAAGCATCAAATTGAGGAAGGTAGTTCCCACAGACACAGCATATTCATAAAAACATGGCCACATCAGGTTCATAAAACATAAGTGTATAGATTTATCTCAGACCTAACTACGATACAGTCTCCTGCTAGTCCCACAGAATGAAAAGTTCCAGATAAATTACATACTTTGTAGAGAACATTAATAAAATTCCCAGTGTAAAGAATCAGATTTTCAAGCACAGAGCCTTGCATACTGAAGTCATTTCTGGTTATATCCTAAACAAATGCAGACAGTAACTAGATGATTAAGCTCCAAAGTGACAGAATACCTAAAGAACAGAACAAAGGGATGGTATTGCCTCTGTAAGAAATGCAAAATACTGTAATGTTCCATTCCAATTATTCTCATGTAATGCTCCTCAGAAAACAGCAACAAGAAAAATAAAATGTAAAATTCTATTAAAGCTATTTTATATTTTATTTTCACCCTCTAAACCAGGGGTCTCAAACTCAACTCAGCATGTGGGCCGCAGAGCAAGATCACAGCCGTTCGGCGGGCCACACTAGGTCTACAAAAGGCAACTGTTATGCAACACTTTTCTCACTGCAGTTGAAAACAAAAAAAATCAGTACAACAAGCACAATCGTACATGCAGTTTACTCAGTGTCACAAAACGACCAGAAACTGTAGTTCGCATCACAACTGCTGTTAACTAAGCTAATATCTAGCTAGGATGCTAGAGAAATGAAAAATACAAGTAGGCCCCTAGGTTTACTTAATTTTATCCAAAATATTTTGAACTTCGTGGATTCGTCTGCGGGCCGCACAAAATTGTTCGGCGGGCCGCGAGTTTGAGACCCCTGCTCTAAACTGTTCAACCTGAACTTATAGTTAGATTGAAAACAAAGAAATAAAACGTGGTAGTGGCAGGGAATGACATATAATTTCAGAGATAAAAAATATCAACTCTGCTTCTCTGAGAATTCTACAAACACAAGAGAAATTTTTTGTACTTTAAAACAATTTTACAGTGAGCACTTCAGTAACTACACAATTTGTTTCACACAGACACATTCCGGGTGGGAACACCTGTATTTTACCACACCCAAAGGCTTACTCATAACTTCACTTTTCAGGCTATGCAATGAGTATACTCATTCTTTAAATATTTAATAGACTATGTAAATGATGAAACTGCTTACTGAAGAAAGAATTAGGAATCTCCAAAGACTGTCATGCTAATTATGGTTTAAGAACAGGAGGAAATAAAAAATCCCAAGTTACATATGGGTAAAATACTGATCCTCACTTCCTTATTATCTTCTAAATCAAGAAAATCTGTTCATCCTTACAACATCTGACACACCCGAGCAAGGCTGATATCACAACTGTTGGGAAATTGTTTTTTTTCTCCACGAATGGGACTAAAAATAAAAATAGTACCTACACTCATGAGGGTATGAGGGAAGATGAAAATTAAAGTATAGAAAGTGCCGAGCACCTCATGGTAAATAAATGTTTAGTTGCAAGTAGACAACAGCTGTGTCATACTGCTTTTCAAGCGGTCTCATTTACTCCACTTCTGATATTAACCAAAGGAGTACTTATTTTGTCTTTAACAAAAATATACTTTGGTTCAATTTGTGTAGATACTATTATTTTCTTTTAACAAGCCCTGTGGAACTCATTTCTTGCTCTTGTGTTTCTCCCAGCCTCAGGCCCCTGTAGTCACTTACAATTTGTCTCAGTGTTCCCCTAAAAATAAGATACCAGAGTTGAAAACCTGCCCAATTTAAATCTGCTCAACTTTTTTACTAAAATAAAAAATTTAGCAAAAAGACTAATGCTGAGTCAGAGACTGATAGATTTAGATGCTTTCAAATCTTAATTTTTCCATTCCAAAGATAAACTTGCCACTTTTAAAAAAGTACTACTGAACATTAACCTATCTCTCACCTAATGTGACCTAAAACTATTAAAGAGGAAAAGGAAAAGGGCATGTCAACTCTTCTACTTGTACAATTTTCCTACTGTAATTAAGTTATATGTAATTATATTAAAGCATATTAAATTATATATAATTCAAATTAAAATGTTCATTTTTAGAAAAACAGCAAAAGTCCAAGAAGCAACAGATTACCGATATTTCTAATGGTGCCTTTTAAAAAAAGTTGTTTAGAAATTAAGAAAGTACCAACTTTAGGTGAACTTTTTGAAGTCAGAGGACACAGACAACTAGCTAAATTTTGCTTTATTCTATTTTCCGTGGAAATGAGACACCCTTGTGGATAAAAGTCCCTCATTATTGGAACTGGACCAATCAGTGACACTCTTGTTGTATGTATTTGTTGCACATGTCCCAGATTTGGTGTTTATGTTGGATGAAGAGCTGGGCCTCATTCCTGTATCAAACTTGAATGGAAGTGAGTATATCAGGGTTTTTCCTTTGTAAAGGTCAAACTGCTTTCAGGAATGAGCTTATTCAATTACTGAGACAAAAACAGTAAGCAGATTGGACAGAGCTTAATTTAGAAATATTTCAGAAGATTAAAAAGTACCATCTTCCTTCCCATTTTTCTCAACAGTGTCTTTCCTTATGGTACATTCCTGTTAAATTACACACTTTGCTTCTCCCACCACTCCTTCCTAAGCAACTCTATATTAACTAATGTGGTTTTAAATTGCATCTATTCTTATATAATTCTTAACATCAACAAAGCACACACACACATGCACTCTTTCTCTCTATGTCTCCAATGTTCAAATTGTTTAGCAGAATTAGATGTTTTCTCTTTGAGAGCTGTTTTAGTAGCAAGTTTCAGTGTATGAAACAGATTTCTGAACACTATTGGGTTTTACCTAAATCGTCAGAAACATATTTTTCATTACTTAAAGGTATCTAAAATGTCTTCTTTCAAGAATTATGTTAGAGACAGAATATATACTACATAAAGGAAAGTTAAGACTTTTGACCATTTAACTAAATTCAGTATGAACAAAACAAACATACAACACATCAAATAAAACTGAGTTGTAAAGTCTGAGCTGTATCTAAAGTACTGAAAAGGCCAAACGAGCTTTTGTAAAGTTTATGCAACTCACTTCTATATATCCCAATTTTGCAGAAACAGAAAACCACAGAGAAACTACATTTTCCTATTATTTTTTACGGCAATAATCCTTGCTGTTTAAGACATAAAAAACATTCTAAGGATAAAATACCAGCAAGTAAGAAAATCCCTAAATATACCCATATTTTTAAAAGCATACCATTAATTACAGGTAAAAGACAATGATTGAGAAATTGTCTGATAGGGATTGAAAAATAAACTCACCACCCAGAAGGAAGGTCCCAAGTTCTAATAGAGCAATCCATTGAAGCACTTATTAACCAACGACCATCAGGACTGAAAGCCTTTAAATTAAAAAAAAAAAAAAAAAAGAAGAGCACATGTATAATTTATGTGTGTATATATACATGTATATGTGTAGGGGCCTGCCAAGTGGATCCCAGTCGGGGCACATGCAGGAGTCTGTCTCTCTGCCTCACCCCCATTCACTAAGAAAAGAAAAAAAAATCCTCCTTTTGCTTACAGCCTCAGTTAAAATTCTCTTCTTCCTTAATCATGTTTTATTTCCAAAATATAATTTAAAACCACAATAATCAGATTTTTAAAATAAATTTAAACAATAAAGTACTTACCCCACCTCAAAGAAGTTATATATCTTCTATCAATAAAAATGGATAAAGAATAGCTCTCCTTGCCTGCAGCAAGTGTTTGGAGGCTTAAGACAGGTTAGATGTGTAAGAAGGCCCAAAAGGAAAAACTTCAAGGTTTATAATAGCAGTAGATTGTGTTCATCCAGAAGTCTAAGCACACCAAAGGGATCATGACTATCACTATTAGGAAATGATATTGGGTAAGTGAACTCTAACTTGGCCATCCAGCTACAGTAATTCTGAGGAAAAAACTTAAGGTAAAGAGGCCCTGGCCGGTTGGCTCAGCGGTAGAGCGTCAGCCTGGAGTGCGGGGGACCGGGTTCGATTCCCGGCCAGGGCACATAGGAGAAGCGCCCATTCGCTTCTCCACCTCCAGCCCCCTCGTTCTTCTCTGTCTCTCTCTTCCCCTCCCGCAGCCAAGGCTCCATTGGAGCAAAGATGGCCCGGGCGCTGGGGATGGCTCCTTGGCCTCTGCCCCAGGCGCTAGAGTAGCTCTGGTCACCGCAGAGCGAGGCCCCGGAGGGGCAGAGCATCGCCCCCTGGTGGGCAGAGCGTAGCCCCTGGTGGGCGTGCCGGGTAGATCCCGGTCGGGCGCATGCGGGAGTCTGTCTGACTGTCTCTCCCCGTTTCCAGCTTCAGAAAAAGAAAAAAACAAAACAAAAAAAAAAACAAAAAAAACCCCCACTTAAGGTAAACAAAGCTCAACTTAATTGATAGGACAGCACAGATTTAAAGGATGGGGAAAATGACTCTGATAGGTAAAATCATGTTAGAAAAAAAATAACGTGATTTTATAAATTTAATTAAACAGGATTAACTTATTAGTGAGTAGGAGAAACTCCAGAGACACAGATTGAAAATAAAGAAAAAGGAAGAGCATCTGGCACTGAAGAGATGTCTTCAAAAATGCTATTTCAGCAAAATTATTCCATTCCCACCTTTATTTCTATAGATACTATCATAACAAAATCTGTTGATAAGTAAAAGTAGCTGTTGAAATTGCCACTCAGTAGGTAGGATTTTACTTTATTTTTTTTTCTCTTTTAACGTAAATCAAGGTATCTGCAACTGACGCAAAATGACAATATAGACTTAATATGGTCCTCTACATACAGTTTTTAAACTCGAGTACTTCTTATCATGTCATATATCCCACTATAAGACAATAACAGCAAGCTAAAACACATTACTAATTAAACTCTTTTGGAGTTAAGCTACAGAAACTAGAGATAAAATGAACCCAGAATAAACCAGGTACCAGATATTCCAAGTCTTCTAGTAATTATTTGTTATGCACGCAGAAAATCAGAAACAAGTTCCTTCAGCCTAATTTAATATTAAGTCAAAAATGATATACTTATGTTTCAATAGATCATTCAATCGCCAATGGCCTCGTTTAAAATTCAAGAGAAAAAATAAACTCTGCAATTTATACTTTAATCTGATGGCATCAACTCCTTGAGAAATATTAAACTTCTTTTAATTTTACATTTTCCTTAAAATCTCTTTGAAAATTAGTCTCCAAATTACTTCCTTTGAATATTTCCTCATATGATGAGTAGTTTAATGCTATTAAAGCATAACATTTTCAATTATTTGAACATTTTTAACCTAAATAGAGTAGTCAAGTTTTGTTTAAACACCTAGTTTGTTTTACCATGTCATTTATTTGGCCTTGGTGTCCAGAAAACTCTCTGACAATCTTCCTAGTTTCTATGTCCAGAACACTGATCGAGAAGTCATCCAAGGCGAGTCCCAGAATGCCACTAGCAAGACAAATGCATCAGTTTTAATAAACAAACAAAAAACCCTTGACCTAAAATCTCACAGTCATTTTAATTTTTTAATCACGTGTAACTTTGGGGAAATTAAGCAAAATGCTGTTCTTTCATATTAAAAGTCTGATTTTTCCTCACTTGGTCTATTATGTACTTAAATTAAGAATTTGTATCAAAAACATCAGGAGGAAAATTTATTATCGTTAAAAGAAAAACTTTACCTGTTTCTATGCAGCAGCATCATATTTGGAGATGAATCGAGGCTCATAGAATGGATTAAAGTTTTGTTTCTAAAGTTCCAGAACTTGAGTAATCCTTCACTACCAGCTGTAACTGTCAGCTGGTTTAGTTCATCCACTGCGACACCTCTGACAGACCCTTTATGAGCTATATAGCATGTGTCAAAAGACAAAAGAAATAAAAATTCCTCTCAGAACACTATACAAAGAGTGATTCCTTCATTTAAAAATCTAAGTTCTTCTATTCACTTTCTCTACATTTTTTAAATTATTCTGAATTTTAGAGAGCAGGGAGATTATTATGTTGCTCGAGTGAAAACAAAGTCAATTAAATTAATGCACAAAAGTTTCAAAAACAGGTAAGACTTTCTGCTTAAAACAGTAAGAAGATAACAAAAATTTTAATTTGTATAGTATCGATTTTCCCCTAATTTCCATGACTTCATTCTTTTTGAGTATTTCGACATAGTGTTATAATAGGTCTAATGGCAGCATCTGTCATATAGGGTTGACAATAATCCAATTACAACTCTGGCAAAATAGGGCACTAAAGAATTTAATAAATGCCAATGCCAGTTATCAGCCTTGTATCTTTCTATATTATTTTTTTAATAACACAAAAAATACAATACCCTGATTTTTGCCAAAACTTCCTCGATGTATACCAGACTGCATGTTATATACATCTACAGTTCCTGATGAGAGTCCAATCACAGCAAAGTTTCCACAAGAAGATATATCCACTGCCTGAGGGAAAAAAAATTTAAACACCAACACAAAAAATAACATTTTCATTGTACCTTAGTTTCCAAAGCGTTTTTTAGTCACCAATTTTTTTAAAATTATTTTTATTTATTTATTCATTTTATTTATTTTTATTATTTTTTTTTAAAGACAGAGAGAGAGTCATAGAGAGGGACAGGCAGGGACAGACCGACAGGAACGGAGAGAGATGAGAAGCATCAATCATTAGTTTTTCGTTGCAACACCTTAGTTGTTCATTGATTGCTTTCTCATATGTGTCTTGACCATGGGGCTACAGCAGACTGAGTAACCCCTTGCTCAAGCCAGCGACCTTGGGTTCAAGCTGGTGAGCTTTGCTCAAGCCAGATGAGCCTGCACTCAAGTTGGCGACCTCGGGGTCTTGAATCTGGGTCCTCCGCATCCCAGTCCGACGCTCTATCCACTGTGCCACCGCCTGGTCAGGTTTTATTTATTCATTTTAGAGGAGACAGGGGGAGAGAGAGAGAGAGAGAGAGAGACCGAGAGAGAGAGAGAGAGAGAGAGAGAGGGAGAAGGGGGTAGGAGCAGGAAGCATCAACTCCCATTCGTGCCCTGACCAGGCAAGCCCAGGGTTTTGTACCGGCGACCTAAGCGTTCCAGGTCAATGCTTGATCCACTGCGCCACCACAGGTCAGGTCTCATCAATTATTTTTAAAAAGTAAAGCATAGCATAATAAATTAATGGGTTCATTAATTTTCTTAAACACAGTATATCATTATATTTGGGTATATAAGAAATACCTGCTTGATTCTATCTCCTTTCTCTATAAAGTATGAAGAAATTATTCCCCAAGAATAAAACATAACCCAAGTTAACTGGGTTGAAATTTCAAGTCAGGAGAACTGTATTATCCGTTGGCCTTCAATTTTTTTATTTTATATATTTTCTTTTATATGTTAATTATTTAGAAAGAAGAGAGAGAGAGAAAGAGAGAGAGAGAGAGAGAGAGAGAGAGAGAGAGTGCAAGAGAAGCAGCAACTCGTAGTGGTTGCTTTTCATATGTGCCTTGACAGGGCAAGTCTGGGGTTTCAAACCAGCAACCTCATTGTTTCCAGGTTAATGCTTTACCCACTGCACCACCACACGTCAGTCTAGCTTTCACTTTTTAATCAATTTTATTTGTTTATTTGTTGTTTGTTTTTATTAAGTGAGAGACAGGGACCATAGGTGAGGCTAGTTTTCAGTTTTAATTAATTTTATTTATTTGTTTGTTTTTGTTAATCAAGAGGCAGGAAGGCAGAGATAGACTCCCACATGTGCCCCAACTGGGATCCATCCAGCAAGCCCCCTACCAGGCGATGTTCTGTCCGGCTGGGCCGCTGCTCTGTTGCTCAGCAACAGAGCTATTTTAGCGCCTGAGGCAAGGCCATGGAGCCATCCTCAGAGCCCTGGCCAACTTTGCTCAAACCATTCGAGTCGTAGATGCGGAAGGGGAAGAGAAAGAGACAGATGGGGGGGGGAAGGTGTGGAGAAGTAGATGGTCACTTCTCCTGTGTGCCCTGACCAGGAATCGAACCCAGAACTTCACATACCAGGCTGATGCTCTACCACTGAGCCAACTGACCAAAACGGTTAGAATTTTGAAAATACTTATTAAAAGCTTAACTCTGCGTTTGATCCTGTTTTGTACAAATTTCTTTGTAAGTATGTATGCTCTATTATCCATAGTACAAAGTTTAGTCTTAAGATTTTATACTATTGTATTTTCTAAACCATAGCCAAGTCTGTCTTAACTGTGTTAAGTTCCCCTGCTCACTTTTGAGCTGCTGTTGTAGTAGTAGTGGTAATGATAATTGCAGCTAATGTTTTATGTGTGTTTACTTTGTTCCAGGCTCTCCGCCTAGCATATACTATTTTATATAATTCTCTCAAGAATCCTATGACATGGTCTGTTGTTAGCTTCTTTTTAGAAACAATAAAACTGAGGCTCAATATTATGAGTAACATGCCTAAGGTCAGTAAAACTAGTTAGTGAAAGAGCTGGGATTTGAGCCTAGGACTCTTCCATTTAAAACTTGTGTTCTTAACTCACAGCTTATTAATAATCACTCATAGATCATTTAGTATATGTATGTACAGTGATTTGTAGTCATTAGTCTGGCAGATTCAGCTACTTAGAGCAGTGGTTCTCAACCTGTGGGTCGTGACCCCGGTGGGGGTCAAATGACCAAAACAAAGGGGTCGCGACCCACAGGTTGAGAACCGCTGACTTAGAGCAAAGCCAGCAACCAATAAGTAATAAACAAAAGTTTTTATCACAGAGCCCATGCCCTAAAGTACAATTTGTTACTCAGAGTTAACTCTCTCAGTTTGCTCATTTTGCTTTGCTGATGCTGTCTTCAATAAAAGATCAAAATGAATAAATAAGAAAAGAGGATTACCAGAAGCAGGCCTACTAACAACAATAAATCCTATTACAATAAATACAAGTTATAAAAAGTATAGCAAGCACATTGGGAGCCTTTATTACTTGTGTATTATAGCCTAGTATCTCCATTAGTTCCTGATATTAACTATATAACATAGCATAAACATTTATGAGTTTTTCAAAGTAGTTAAGATTGTTTGTGTTCTACTTAGGAAGACAGAATGCTTTTTAAGATTAGTCTATCATTTTCTATCTAAAATATTTTACTTTATTTTTTTAAGGAATAAGCTATAATTACCTCAAAATATATGTCAGTGGAACATACTTATGTGAATCCTGTAGAAGTTATGTCTTGACTAGGGTCACAGTGTATCTGAGTCTAGACATATGCTGCTTTGAACAGTTACATAGCCTCTGTTAAATATTTTATTTTAGGTCTTAGAAGTTACCTATTTCTTTAGGCATAAATGTTGAATTTTTGTTCTTTCTTAAGTGAGTAACATCTGACTGTTCTGAATTTTCTCTTGGGTGTAGTAACATCTGACTGATACACAGTGGCAATAAGGAATTTCTCTGGCCATCACCCAATACAGAGCCAGTCTCTTGTTTGTAACATAGAAAAAAACACATGTCTAATACAATATTGACACTTTAAGTATTAAAATATGAGTTTATTTTATAGAAACTGCTTATAAATTAATATTTTCTATGCAGTATCTTATATATTTCCTTCCTAACATGTCATAATCAAAATATTTTGAGAAGGATTGGACTTCCTCAAAATTAAAAACTCTGCCTGACTTGTGGTGGCGCAGTGGGATAAAGCGTGGACCTGGAACCCTGGGCTTGCCTGTTCGAGGCACATAGGAATTGGTGCTTCCTGCTCCATCCCCTTGTTTCTCTCTCTCTTTCTCCTCTCCAAAAACTGAATAAATAAAGTCTTTAAAAAAACAAAGTCGATTTAAAGAAAAAAATAAAATTAAAAACTCCTAAGCAGAAAATGATACCAACAAGAAAAAATGATGGCCCATAGAATGGGAGAAAATATTTGTGAATCACACATCAGATAAGGTACTCATGCCCAGATTATAGAAAAAAGCTATTAGAACTCAATAAATTATTTCTCTAAAGAAGATACATAAACAGCTAATAAGCACATGAAAAGATGTTTATCATAATTAAGTCATTAGGAAAATGCAAATCAAAACCACAATGAGATACCACTTCATACTCACTAGGACGGCAACAATCAAAAGAACAACCACAAGTATTGTCTACTCTAGAATGTATAGAAATCATAATGTAAAATGATGCAGCTGTTTGGAAAACCAGCTGGCATTTCCTCAAAAATGTTAACATTGAATTACATTATGACCTACCAATTCTACTCCTAGGTATACATGCAGAGAAACAAAACATATGTCCACATTTAAATTTGTGCACTGACGTTCATTAGCAGCAGTATTTTAAGATAAAAAGTAGAAGCAAAACAAACATTCAACTAACTGGCCAATGACTAATGGAATTATGGTTTATACACAAAATGGAATATAACTCAGCAATAAAAGGTATATAGTATTGACACATGCTACAATGTAGATGAACTTTGAAAACATGCTAAGTGAAATACGACAATCACAAAGGTCATATATTGTATGATTCTATTTATATGAAATTCCCAGAATAAGCAAATCCATAGAGATAAAAAACAAATTGTGGTAGCCTAGGTTAGGAGATGAGAGAGGAGAAAGTGACAGAAGGGGATGGCTGCTAACAAGTACAGGATTCCTTTTTTGAGGCGATAGGAATGTTCTAAAATTAGATAACATTTTGGTGATGACTGTACAATTCTTTGACTATACGAAAAACCATTGAATTGTATACTTTATTGTTTTTTTACATGTAATATTACTTTTTACTAGTTTCAGTTGCACAGCAGCGTGGTCAGGCAATCACACACTTTACAAAGTGTTCCCCCAACACATCAAGTACCCACCTGGCACCATACATGAGTAAAACAGTACTGACTATATTTCCTATGCTGTACTCTACATTGAATCTACTTTTCAATCCCTTCACCTTTTTCACCTAGTCACCTAATCACCCTATCCTTTGGCGACTATTAGTCTATTCTCTATGAGTCTGTTTTTGTTTTTCTTTTTTTATTGAATTTATTGGGGTGAGATAGGTAAATACAATTATATAGGTTTCAGGTATATCATTGTATATCATCTGTATATTGTATTATATGTTTAATACTCCAAGTCAAGTAAGTCTCTTATCACCATTTATCCCCCCTAAACCCTCCTTTACCTTCTCCCCTACTTTCCTTCTAGTAAATCATCCTTTTGTTGCCTGTGTCTGAGTTTTGTTTTGCTTAATTCCTTCATCTTTTTCACCTTGCATTGCAACCCCCCTCCCCTCTGAAATCTGTCTGTTTTCTATCAGTCTGTTTCTATTTGTTTCTATTTTGTTTAAGACCCAAACAAGATGAACCCAGAGGCCCACACTAAGACATATCATAATTAAAATGGCAAAGATTAAGATTAAGAGAGACTCTTAGAGGCAGCAAGAGAAAAGACAGTTACCTATAAAGGAGCTTCCATAAGACTGTCAGCTGACTTCTTAACAGAAACATTTCAGGCCAGAGGAAACTGGCATGAAATATTCAAAGTGATGAAAAGCAAGGACCTACAATCAAGACTACTTTATCCAGCAAGGTCATCATTTAAAATTGAAGGAGAAATAAAGAGTTTCCCAGACAAGAAAAAGCTAAAGGTGTTTGTCACCAACAAATCAGTATTACAAGAAATGTTCAAGGGCCTGCTTTAAGAAGAAGAAGTAAAAAAGAAAAATCTATGGGACACAGCAAAAGCAGTCCTATAAGGGAAATTCATAGCATTACATGTCTATCTCAAGAAGCAATAAAAATCTCCAAAAAAAAAAAATTTCAAATAAACAATCTAATTTTACAATTAAAAGAACTTAAAAAAAGAACAACCAACAAAGCCCAAAGAGAGTAGGAGAGAAATAATAAAGATTAAAGTAGAAATAAACAAAATAGAGTCTAAAAATTAAAAAGATCAGTGAAACCAAGAGCTGGTTCTTTGAAAAGATAAATAAGATTGTAAGATTGACAAACCTTTAACCAGACTCCCAAATAAATAAAATCAGAAATGAAAGAGGAGACATAGCAACTGACACCAAAGAAATACAATACACAGGATTGTAAGAAAATATTACAAACAAATTACGCCATGAAATGGATAAATTCCTAAAAACATACAATCTTCCAAAACTAAATCATAAAGAATCAGAAATTCTGAATAGACAGATTACAACTAGTGAAACTGGCTTCTTCTATAAATCCTTGGTTATAAGACTTCTTTTCAACTAGTCTTCAGTTCATTATTATAGAATGACTGTTCTATAATGTAGCTGTAATTCTAGTTTGTTCATGGGAAAAGGTAAGTGTAACTTTTACCTACTCCATTGCCATTTTGAATTTTCCAACTGTATATATCAAATGTGTAAATTGGATCTTAATAACAGTATTTAGGAAAAAGCAGAGGCAATGCTTCTGCAAACCAAATTTGACATTTTTCTTTAATATCATAAAACCTGAACCTAATAGAAAACTTACACATTAACAAAAGAAAACAAAAAAATTTTTCAAATAGGAATAAGAACATAAGAACACTGGCATACAAATAAACACTGGCATTTAAAAGCTGTATTTATTAAAAAGGCTTCGACCAGTAGCTTTTAACCTTTTAACACTTGGAGACTGGTGAAAGTAGGATAACTATTTCAGGGACTGCTAAGGCAGATATCACCCAGAGCATAAGCAAATTTGACTAAGATCACTGGGTCTAAATCTTCATACAATTTCAGGGTTAATTCTTTTGTGGATTGGCACAAAATTTCCAGCAGATATGTCTGTGCACCAGTGGTTGAAAAACACTGACTTAGACAACATTCAATCAGAATTTCTCTAAAAAGGCATTTTTCACAGTACACAAACATAAGAAAACAAGATATAAAGGATTTAAATAACTTCTAAATCTATAACTCAGTAAAGATTTAGCTAAATCCTACTCCTATAGTGAAATAAATCAAAGGAAGAGAGGAATGAAGAAAATTAAAAAAGGAAAAAAACCCCTTCAGTTTCAAATTGACTGATAATATTGAACACAGTGTAATTGAAGTGAGAAAATATATTAATGCTGAAATTATCTTCAAAGGGAATTCAGAATACTCCTGTATCAATTAGAAAATGTAACCCACATACTACATCTGATTAAGCAAAGCTTTACTTAAGCCCAATGTAATTGTCTGCAGGCTGGAAAACTTAACATTATTAGGGACTAACTTCAAAATGTTAAACTATGATCTGTTGATCAATATCATCATCAATAAAACTGAGTATAACAACATTGCCATAGGAAAGTTTTATGGGGAAAAATGCCCTATAAACAAGCTCACTTACGGTTGCAGTTATGTCATCTTTCTTCAGCTCCTTTGGCTTGAGAAAGTAAGCGCCTATTGTAGATCTCTGATAGTTCCAGGTTGAGCAAGACAGCTTACCTTGATGGCAAGCAAGGATACCATCCCAGTCACTTTCACGAGCTTCCTCTAAAACATAATAAAAATCACAAATAAATTGCTTTTCATGTCTCCATTCATTCATTCATTCATCATTAAGTTTCTAATACTCCATGTTATCATTAGGCATTAGACACAATTATAAACAGGTAATTCCTGACAGTGATGAACTTCTGATGTAACAAGGGATTCCAATTAGATGAAATCACAATGAAGTATGACAGTTTCTTGTAAGAGCACTCAGGAAGTTTGCTAAGAAATGTGGGAAAATTAATAAGTGGTTCCCTAAAAGAAGCAGGTAAACAAGTAAAAATTAACTGGGAAGACAGGGTAGAGGGGAACAATAGGCCCAAGAGTAACTTTAATAAAATTAAACACAGCAAGTTAAGTGGACCACTTTTTGAAAGAGGTGAGAGGAGGGAAAGGCAACTGGGGTCAAAGTATCCTGAAAGCCATGTGAAGGGGATGAGATTACCTAAAGGTAATAACAGCACTGAAGGAGTTCTGAGATGAGTGACATGATTCCCATGTTTGAGAAAGATCACTTAGGTTCTACAATAAAAAACTGACAGGACGATGGTTAAAATTAAAGTAAAAAAAAAAAATAAAAAAAAATCTGTCATCAGGCTGTTATAATAACCTTAAAGTAAAAATGGTGCCTATCCAGTTATTTCTATGATAGATTTAACTCAACAATCTCATCACTTACCCATTTTTTTCAAATGACTTCTTTGAATGAAACACAGCTCAAATGATAGTATATACTAATACCTAAGTGTATTTAGATCTTTATTAAATTAGAACTCTGATCTCACTTCTTGCCTTTTAAAAAAATATTTTATTTTATTTTCTTAGTAAGCAGAGAGTAGGCAGAGACAAGACCGACGCATGCACCCCAAGCAGGATCCACCTGGCAAGCCCACTAGGGGGAGATGCTCTGCCCATCTGGGGCTGTTGCTCTATTGCTCAGCAATGGAACCAATTTTTTAGCACCTGATGCAGAGTCCACGGAGCCATCCTCAGTGCCCGATGCTAACTCGCTGGTACCAATCAAGCCATGGCTGCAGGAAGAGGGAGGGGGAGAGAGTGGGAAAGAGAGGGAAAGAGAGAGAAAGAGAGAAGGGGGAGGGGTGGAGAAGCAGATGGGTGCTTCTCTTGTGTGTCCTGACTGGGAATTGAACCTGGGACACTCACATGCTGGGCCAACGCTCTCCCACTGAGCCAAAAGGCCAGGGCCAGTTCTTGCCTTTTCACACTAGCAACTTTCATTATACCAGGCATATATAAAAAGGGCTATAAAGTGAAATATCAAATGCTTTTTAATAGCTCCTACAAAGAGCAAAGCCTGAAATTAACAGATAATGAATTCAAATTATAAATAACTCATTTTTAGTCTTCACATAAGATTAGCATGTTCTTGGGGTTACCTTCTAGATGCTTATTAATGTGTGTAAAAACATTTATTAACATGGAGGAAATAAGGAAATAGACAGTAGGAAATGACAAAGCACAACTTCTCAAAACACAGTAATGAAGTTACTTACCAGCTGCAAACTTTGTGATGGGCGGAAGTCTCACTGACATGGCATTCTGAAGGCCTTTACGTTTGACTCTCTTTTTATTTATTAAACCTAAGGTCATGGGAGAGGGGAATATAGTTATAAATCCTTCACAATGAAAATGAACATAAAATTTATTCAAGGTCACATAACTATAAAGCTCAAGATATTCCCATTTAAGTCAGGAGCAAAATAAAGATGTTATTACCACTATTATTAAATTGTTTGTGAAGTTTACCCTAAATAATTATGCCACAAGAAAATAAACTATAAGATATAAATAATTGAAAAAAGATATCTATTTCTGAAGATGACATAATGGTCATACAGTCATGTCAATAGAGAAAAACAGCCAAATAACTATAGTAAATAATAAGTTTCATTGGACCAGACACAGGACTAATACACACACACAAAATCATTATAGTGAGTGCCCTACAATGCAGCAATATTTAACATCATTATAATATACAGATTTCTTTTTTTGTATTACATTATATTTCTAACCCTCAATACAACAAAGATCATTCATATTAGCAAAAAAAAAAAAAAAATTAGGAATTGTGTTAAAATTTATAAAATGCCACTGAGTAATCTTTTATTTTTTATTTTGTTTCTTTTGGAGAGGGGGAGAGGGGGAGAGAGGGAGGGAGGCAAGGAGGGAGAGAGAAGGAGGGAGGGAGGGAGAGAGCGAGCACTCTGGTGTCTCTTCTTATAAGGATACCAATCCTATTGGATCCGGGTCCCATTCTTTTTTTTTTTTTCTTTTTTTTTGTATTTCTCTGAAGCTGGAAACGGGGAGAGACAGTCAGACAGACTCCCGCATGCGCCCAACTGGGATCCACCCGGCACGCCCACCAGGGAGCGATGCTCTGCCCCTCTAGGGCGTCGCTCAGTCGCGACCAGAGCCACTCCAGGCCCGGGGCAGAGGCCAAGAAGCCATCCCCAGCGCCCGGGCCATCCCTGCTCCAATGGAGCCTCGGCAGCGGGAGGGGAAGAGAGAGATAGAGAGGAAGGAGAGGGGGAGGGGTGGAGAAGCAGATAGGCGCCTCCCCCGCGTGCCCTGGCTGGGAATTGAACCCGGGACCCCCGCACGCCAGGCCGACGCTCCACCACTGAGCCAACCGGCCAGGGCCGAGTAATCTTAAATACATAAACCAGCAGGAGGAAAATTAAAAAACTTCATTGAGAAAATGAAAAGACAACTTGAATGAGGATATATTATACTCATAGCCACGAAGATTCTTAAAGATATCAAACTCCATCCATTTAATTCCACGAGAAATTATTTTGGATATTGATTTTAAAATGATCTTGAAATTCACCTGGAAGTATACTGATACCTGAATAGCCAGGATATCAGCTTAAAAGGAAGAGTAATGCTTAATAAAACTGAAAAAACATTTTTTGTTTTGTAAACAAAACTGTTGAAATGCTGGAAACCACAGGATGGAATAGAGAATAAAATGTGCCCTATTTACAAAAAGTCTGGACCCTGATATCTTCTCTACACTCCCTTCCATTTTTAAAATTCTGCACTATACAGATGGCTCAAGTCAGACCAGCAACGTCTTTGGGGTGGCAGAGTTACGTTCGGACCACCCAAGACATCTAACTCTTTTCAATAATCTTACAGCAGCACTTCAACCATCTCTACAGCAACACTGATCTTTGGAATCTTACTACTACCCTTCCACACAAGGTTTTTTATTTCATCTAAAAAAAGAGAAAATTTATCAATAAAACCGCTTCTGGTCATCTAGAGAATCCTGAAATGTTTCTCTTAGGACCAGCAGGTTTAGTTCCACCGTATAAATGACCTACCATGTCCCAAACTCTTGTTAAATTTTTCATGTACTGTGGAAAACGACTGAAGAGTTCCATCTTGACCTGTTGACAAATACAGAAAAAGCCTAATCAAGCTTCATGAAAAACAATGGACCATCTGAATCACAGATCTTATAGTAAAATTAGATTCTTTAAAACTATTGAACTTACAGTTTGGGATGCTTTAAAAGGAGAACCATATTGCAACTACATTCTTTATTACAGTATTCAATTGTGTACAGAATACTATTTATTAGGAACAAAGAATAAAACGAGGCACTAATAATTCTCAGCATTTAGAATAGCAAGGGCTACATTTTCAGAATCTGACCATTCTGTTTCTCAGGATTAGTAAACACAATGACACTCCAAACAAAATAATTATCACCTACAATGTTTCCTGAGTATTAAAAAAAAGACTCATTTTTCTTTACCTCCTTTTACCTAGATTCCCAAGTCAATCAAAGTGATATCTAAATACTAAACTTAATAAATCGTAAGTATTTTGTTCTCAAAACTTGCTGGAAAAATGAACAGCATGAAACAGAAACTCACTTGCGCTAAGAATTTGTTGTCCATTTTGTCCATAATATCTAATTTTGGTAAGAGGAGCACTATGTCCCATTCTGAATCTCAAAAGCCGACCTTCACCCGTGGGACCATCAAATATCCATATCTGCCAAGAAATAAGAGGGTAAGGTTCTTCCACAATGTGTTATGTGACTGCAAGCAGTCAAATCATATTCAATATAAGTCAACTGGCACTGCAGAGTGCTTACCAGGCCGCTGACCCTGGAGTGGGAGTTGGGGGAGAGATAAATCATAATTCTTTCTCACTTCATTGCAATTAGTATAACCTACTGTGGTTTTTGTTTCATTTATACCAGTATCTTATTCCACATCCCTTTCACCTTCCAGGTTCCAGGTTGATACATAAAGTAGATGTGTAATAACACCAGGAGTAGGACAGATAAGCAACAAAGATGACACAATAATCACAATACCCTGAGAGCATTGTCAGCGCCATTTGTGACAAGAAGTGGCTCTCTATGGAGAAATGTCAGCCCAGCAATTGCGGTAGAATGTGCACTTCTCATTTGATTGATAAGTTTTTTGTCTTCAAGATCCCAGAGTCCAATATGGCCACAGGGGCTTCCAGCTGCCATTACTGGATGACCGTCTGTTAGTTAAATAAAATACATTAACAAAAACATGTACAATAAAACAACTAATCAATTCTTCATTCCATTCTTTTAATCCATAAAATATAAAGTTAGAAAAGAATCTACCAACACTCCTTAGACTCTTTATATGCTACTATTTTATTCATTTCTATTAAATTACAAAAAAAATCTATTAACAAAATTTCTAAGGGCTTCAAAGTAATGGACTTTAAATGTTCTTAAGTTTTATCAATAATAGTTACCTGTGCGAAATGAAATAGAAGTAATAGGCCCCCAGTCTTGACGAAACTTCATTAACGTTTCATCAAACTTAATGTTGTGCACGATAACCTGACCCGACACAAGACCAACAGCAACAACATCCACAGCTGGTGCCTGAAAATTAAATTACTACATTTTAAAAATATTTTCAAAGTTTTAATAACCCTGATTATATATATCATTAGTTATGAGTTATTAAATAGTTATTTAGCACAGAAATATTTAAGAATAATATATTTCCAAGTCACTTCCCACCATCAAACCTGGTAATCACCACCAGCCTCCCCTCTCTCAAAACATAGCTATCTTGGTAAGAATCTATCCATAACAGAAAAGGAAACTCATGTGCAAAATCACTATAGATCACTGACTAGATGGAAACAGAAAAAAAAGAGACAATTCTTAGAAAACACAAAGGCTCGCCGTATGCATGCCATCATAAAAGGCCAACTGCCAAGGAAGTGAAGAGCTGTTTACTCAAGGAAAACAGGAAAAACCTGTAATATGGTAAAAGGCAAAAAAGTTATACTAATAGTCAGTTCCAGCTCTAAGAGCCTATGATTATAATCTGCATTTTATACACGATCTTACATACAAGCTCTATAATACGTTCCTCAATTTTAGCACAAAAGATTAATGCCCAACACCATTATATGTAAAATGGAATCAGGCTAAATGTTTTATTAATTTGCCATCATATGACTATAAGGCATAAGACCCGGTGTAGAAGTTGTAGATACTAAAACAAGTATATCCCTTGCCCGCAAGGGATCTAATCATCTGATACTTTGGAGGCCTTCTGGGTAGGCAAAAACAGCATGGCTGATAGTAATGAGAAAGAAGGAAGAAATACATATAAATTGAACAGGTATAAACAATGGATATTTAGAAAGACAAGAGTACGCTGGCTGCATATTGTGTTCAATATACATATATGTGTAAGCCCGGAGCCAAGGCTCCAGTGGAGCATAGTTGGCCCAGAGGCTGAGGATGGTTCCAAGATCTCTGCCTCAGGTGCTAGAATGGCTCTGGTTGCAATGGAACAATGTCCCAGATGGGCAGAGCATTGCCTCTAGTGGGCTTGCTGGGTGGATCCCAGTGGGCACATGTGGGAGTCTGTCTCTCCGCCTCCCTGCTTCTCACTTCAGAAAAATACACACACACACACACACAAAGATTCTCTGCAGAAATACTTTCATTCATTCAGAGGTGTTCAGTACGCATAGAAAAAGATCAGTTAACTTCTAGAAGAGCCCAGAAATATAATGAAATACTAGGATCTGGGCCCCAATTATTCCAAGCCACAAACCTCAACATCCTGACAAATGTCTGTACTACTGACAATCTTCCTTGTTTCACTGAACATCCCACTCTGTACATGACTAAATGCTTGCAAAATGATTGGAAAAAATGGTACCACAGTAACCATAGGTTAAAAGCCTAATTTCAGCAAAACAGTTTCCACAGAATTTATAGACAAAGGTTATATTATTTGTTTTCAATTATATTTCCAAACAAAAAGTCTTAGCATAATACTTAGAAAGATAAACTAGTCTATATATTATTTTAACTTTAGGTCTAAAAATATGACCCCCCAAACTGAAAGATACTACTACTAACTTGGTTTCTTTTTGACTTAAAAAAATACTAACCTGCTGAAGAGCCGTCACTCCAACTTTCCATCCTGGAAATGTATATAGAAGTTTACTACAAGAAGAAAAACAGTTGATAGCTATTTTTCTGGAGGAAAACAATTACACATTTATTAAGTTCTTACTCTGTCCCACACTATTCTAAGTACACATATTAACTTATTTAATACTCAAAACAATACCATGAGGTAGACTTATACCATTTTCCAGATAAAGAAACTAAGAAACTAAAATATGTGACATAATTAAGCTAAGATCACATGGCTATTAATTGATAGAGCCCAGAGAGACCAAATCCAGATCCCAAGCTGCTAATAGCTATGATACTATTCCAATTCTTTTAAGAAATCAAATGGAGAAAAATAAATAAATGAGTAAAAACTATTTCATACTCTAGACCAGTGTTTTTCAACCACCACTCTAAGGACCAGTTCTCCAGAAATTTTGTGCCAATCTGACAAAGATTTAGCCACCCTGATGTTGTAGGAAGATTACAGATCCAATGATCTTAGTCAAATTCACTTATGCTCAGGGTGAGTTCTGACCTAGCATTCCCTGAAATAATTCTCCTATTTTCATCTGTCTCCAAGCATAAAAAGATTGAAAACCACTGTTATAGAGGACAATACAAAACATTCTTAGAATATAGGCAGATCTTATTTTTCACTGCGATACGTTTCTAGAAACATCACAAAGGGATTATAACTATAACATTACTCATGTTATCTAATTTATATGACAATAGTGATGTTGCTCTAAATTTCAGAATCAAGCCATGAATAAGTAAGTCCAAGGAGCAAAGTGAAATACCAAAGTTGTTATAATGATAACCAATAAGGACTAAATCATATATTATAAATTCTAATAGTGGGCACAGATTAGTTAACTCAGCGATTACCCCCAAAATACCTATTGTACAATAAAAAATGTAAACATCACATCAAGAGCCTAGAGATAGCTGCAGGTACAGAGACAGTATCTCAGCTATTGGCCCTCACTGTGGCTCAGTGGACAGAGCATCGGCCCAGTGTGTGGACATCCCAGGTTCGATCCCCAGTCAGGGCTCACAGGAGAAGCGACCATTTGCTTCTCTCCCCCTTCTCTCCCACTACCCCTCCTGCAGCCAGGGCTCAGTTGGTTCAAGCATGGCATCGGGTGCTGAGGATACCTCAGTTGGTCTGTAGAAGTCAGCCTCAGGTGCTAAAAACAGCTCAGTACTTGAGCACAGGCCCCAGATGGAGTTGCCAGGTGGATCCTGGTAGGGGCACATGTGGGAGCCTGTCTTACTATCTTCTCTCCTCTGATGTGTAAAAAAATTAAAAAAATAAAATAAAAAAAAAAAAAAAAAAAAAATCTCAGTCATCCCTGAGCCTTCCATAGTCAATGATATTGTTAAACTGAATAGAAACACTGATTTGAAACTAAAAACTAGGATAACTACGAAATCTTTGATAATCTCATTTTCTCTTTCAAATTTATAAGGGCTTTGGAAAGGACAATTTGGATGGTTATATATTTTTGTTTGCCTTTTTAATGATATATAAAGAAGCCTGCACTGCCTCTTTTTTCCTCAGATAAAAGTTCAAATAACAAGTAGAAGTATATGAAATTATTTACCTAGCCCTCCTGCTGTATCAATAATATTACAGTAGATGTCTATCATGTTTCTGAATGATGATAAAAGTACTTTTACCCTGGAAATAATTTTTAAATGCTACTACTAAATTAATACTGATTTGCTTTGCCTTCCATTACTTTCTTAGTTTATCAAAAACATAAGTTTTTGCCCAGTGACAACCTTATTATTAATTATTTTCTGAATTTATGTTACTTTATTAGAGCCTTCTCTACAGCCACATTTTTTTTACAGTGACTAGGACCATTAGTATATACATTCCAGAATATATGAAGCTGCCTACCATGTGCCACATGACTGTGTGCCAGCTTTCACACGTGATGCCATGGAAACAATTTCAAAAATATATGTATATTTATCGAAAACTCTCAAAGTAAATATATGAAGGCAGGGAGAATTGAGAGACTTACATATACCTCAGGGAGCAGTAGATAAAGTAGGAGCCACCCATATTATGTTCTAAATAAAGTGCTTACTTGCCTGGCCTGTGGTGGTGCAGCGGATAAAGCATTGACTTGGAATGCTGAGGTCACTGGTTTGAAACCCTGAGTTTGCCTGGTTAAGGCACAAATGGGAGTTGATGCTTCCTGCTCCTCCCCCCTTTACTCTCTCTCTCTAAAATGAATAAATAGTCTTAAAAAAAATAAAGCGCTTACTTGGATTTCACATTCCACAACTGTAGGCTTCCTTGTTCACTGCCAAGAAGTATTTTATTCAAGTAGGTACTTGGATGCAAAATTGCAGAAATTTTGAATACTGATTTATCAAAAGTCAACTGCAGGTATTCTTCTACAAAAGTAAAAGTTATAAATAATATAATTGTATTTTATAAACTAGTTCAAAATATTTTTCACATACCCATATATCGAACACTTAAAAACAAGTCTAACACATCAAAGATTTATATACTAATATAAATCAAAGACTTGTATACTAACCTATAAACATTAAGAAATGAAACAAATGTGATGGGAACAACTTGCAAATGACATTGAGACTGTCAAAACTTTTCTAAACGCTCTAAATCAATACTATTAAAAGTTTCACACACAGCTGAATTGGCTTATAGAAATGAAAAATAAGAACTTAAAAGAACTACTCAGCCATAAGAAATGACGACATCGGATCATTTACAACAACATAGATGGACCTTGATAACATTATACTGAGTAAAATAAGTAAATCAGAAAAAACTAAGAACTATATGATTCCATACATAGGTGGGACATAAAAATAAGACTCAAGAGACTCGGACAAGAGTGTGGTGGTTGGGGGGGGGGGGAGAAGGAGGGGGGGAGGGGAGGGACACAAAGAAAACTAGTTATCAGGTGACGGAAGACAGTTTGACTTTGGGTGATGGGTATGCAACATAATCAAATGTCAAAATAACCTGGAGATGTTTTCTCTGAACATATGTACCCTGATTTATCAATGTCACTCCATTAAAATTAATAATAATAAAAATAATGAAAAAAATAAAAAACAAAAAAGAACTTAAAGAGAGTGACATTAGGAATCAGCCTTAATATTTTTATAATCAAGAGGCAGAGTGAATGTTCCACATGCAATGTCTGCTCTGAGCTCTTCCGGGAAGTAAAGGGCAGAATACCTGGAGAGCTTGCGGCGTCTCTCAAAGATGTAAAAAGAGGCAAATCTCAGTAAAACTAGGAACATACTTCTCATACATTTCCACTGAAGAACCTTGAACATATACTTCTCACAAAAATTACGGGATATTTCAAAAATGAATATGAAGTGATAAAATATCCCCTAATTTTTGTGAACAGTGTATTTTTAAATCTTACATGATTAAAATTTCTGTGCGTGAATTTTGTTTTCTATTTCACACACTGTATTCATGATGACAACAATTTTTCACCAAATTTTCCAATAAATTTGAGTACCCAAGAAGGTATTCTTCACTTAACCTTTGGTTTCACACACCATCTGGCACACTACTGCACATTCCCAAGGGAATGTGTATCCCAGTTTAAGAAGCACAGAGACAGGCCTTGGCCAGTTGGCTCAGTGGTAGAGCACTGGCCTGGTGTGTGGAAGTCCTGGGTTTGATTCCCGGTCAGGGCACACAGGAGAAGCAGACATCTGTTTCTCCACCCCTCTCCCTCTTGCTTCTTCGCTTCCCTCTCTCTCTCTTCCCCTCCTGCAGTCCTGGCTTGATTAGAGTGATTTGATTTGGCCCCAGGTGATGAGGATGGCTCAATTGCCTCCACCTCAGTTGCTGAGCAATGGAACAACGGCCCAGATGGGCAGAGCATTGCCCCCTAGTGGGCTTGCCGGGTGGATCCTGGTTGGGGTGCATGTGGGAGTCTGTCTCTGTCTCCTCAACTCTAACTGAATTTAAAAAAATGCAGCACAGATACTGGTAAAATGTATACAGTTTACTTTAAATACTATTCACAAACCGTTCCCTGAAGATAACAGATCCATATGAAGCTGTAATAGTAACTAAAAGTTGGGCATAAGCATCAATAGAAGGCCAGTTGGACTCTAAGAATCAGATTCTCAAACTATAAAGGGCCTTTTAACATCCACCTGCACAGGGACTGCTTTTGGAATTGTTCCCTCTACTTAAAGACAAAACTAAGAAAAGAGTAAGTAATCTGAATAATATGGAATAACTCCCAGGAAGGTAATCTCTAGGATTTCTACTAAAAGGAAATGTACTGAAACAAACAATGAGTTAATCAAGTGGTAACATAACATAAAAATGTATACAGATTAAAAAACTTAAAAGCTTAAATTCATCAGACCCACAGTCTAAGGAAAGCAGGGAATATTCTGGTCATAACTTCCTGACCTTTGAAGATAACAATAGTCCCATAAACATTGCTCAGTACCACTGTATAATATCACTGTTAAAGGACACTAACTCAGCCTTAAAAATGATAGACATTTTTCTTCAGACTACAGAATCTTCAAGTTTGCTACATATTATAATCTCCTTTACTTAAAGTTGAAAATTAACAGGTATAAAATTAATTGCAATAGAGAATATATTAGTTGAGATAAACTCATTAACATATTAAAATGGTTATAAATAGCTCAACTGGCTGACTAAAATTGTTTATCCATTTTTTATTTAGAACCTTTTTCCCTATACATGTTAAAGATTCCTTCTTGGCCCTGGCTGGTGGCTCAGTGGATAGAGCATTGTCCTGGAATATGGACATCCTGGGTTCGATTCCTGGGCAGGGTACACAGGAAAAGTGACCACCTGCTTCTCTCCCCCACCCCTTTCTCTCCCTCTCCCCCTCCCCCTCCCCCTCCTGCAGCCAGTGGCTCAATTGGTTTGAGTGTCAGTACTAGGCACTAATGATAGCTCATTGGTCCCAGCATCAGCCTCAGGCACTAAAAATAGCTCAGTATTCAAGCACTGGCACCAGACAGATTGCTGGGTGGATCCTGGTCCAGGCACATGTAGGAGCTGCTTATACGTGAAACCTCTGGTAGAGACTTATGCTTACACAGATTTTTAAATTTCAACTATAAACATACTATCCCAAGATATAGCAGCAAACTGGTTCTTACCTTCTGAATATATGTGCCAAATAATAAGAATGCTGTCAGTATCAACAGAGATAATGTGGTCCCCAAAGGGTTGCAAAAGACGGATTTCTGCCTTATGACCCTTAAAGGTATGTACTACCTATAATGTCAAAGTTCAAAAAAATTTCATATTATTCATGTAATATTATTGATATTTACAAAAAAAAATAACACATGCTAATAATCTTGAAGATGTTCATGTTAAGAAATGTGGTCCAATATTTAACCATCCAAGGTCAGTTGGACAAATACCAAGGACTGAGGCATTTTCTCCAGCTTCCCCCAGCCAATTCAACAATAAGGAAGAAAGGGGTAGAAACACAGAAATGAGATTTTGGAAGCTCAGCCTCCCAACTGGGCCCAGGCAGGAGGCACACGCACAGCTGGGTCCCTCCTTCAATCCAACCAGCACAACTCCATGCGTCCTAGAAAAGCGGAACGTTCTAAAAGGCTGACCCCTACGGACTCCATCAAAAGCTTGCTTCTAGATGAGATGAGAAAGGGAGAGATATAGGGCACTTTTTCCCAGCAGCTTTCTGTCTTATGGAAGTGCTGTGTTCCTCAATAACTGTAGCCCCTTCTCCATGGTTTCAGTTCTCACCAGGCTCCAGTATGCTATTGCTTCTCCTTATCTATTAGGCCCACAGGTAGGATGCTGTCCTACCACAGGTAGTGATGATGGAGGACTTTGGGAAAACACGTCAGTCCATTCAACCCTTGACAAGTACAATAAATCTGTCACTTGGCTATCTAGGATCCCTGCTGCCACTTTCCCTTTCATTCTGTACCACTAAAGCCAGGTCATCTCTCAAGTTGGTTATCCCGAACTTGAAAAACTGGTAGATTAAGACCAAGAAAAAAGAAAAAAAGATTCTTCCTTAGCAATGAAGAAAACAAGAGACTTGAGCTTTCTCTATTTAGGGAACAAGCACTTGGTTCTTAGAAAAGGAGTCACTGGCTGAGTTGTTGTAATAAAATAAATCCAATTCCCCTAACTTGCAAATGTGAATAAAGTCCCAGAGTGTCTCAGAAGAATAATGCAACATTAAAGTTCCATCCACTATTATGACAATTAGCTACTAATTGCAAAGCCAAACAAACAAAAATCATTCAATGATACAAACCTCTTTATTACGGGCAAATGCAGAGAAAATGTTACCGTAAGCAGCAAAGACTAGCCTCCCATCAGCGGCCATACAGCAGATATCCTGTGGAACAGAATTGCCTAGGAAAAAAATAAAATAAAATAAAAAAGAATTGTTAAGATCTTGAAACAGATAAAAACTTCAAGTACACGTATAACATTTTTAATGATTACAATTTAAAAATATGTACATATATGTGTGTATATATATGTATGTGTGTATATATATGTATATAAGAAAGTTGAGAGAGCATAACATTTTTACTTTAATCATCATAATTCTAAAGAAGTGAAATGACGCTTTCTGAGGTTATTTGGAAAAAATCCTCACTTAATACATAAAACTCTAGCAGGTGGTCATCCAGCCTGCATGTGAACGCTTTCAGGAACATCAAGTCCACTAGTAACTCCAGAAAAATTTTAAAATTAAATCAAAACTTAGAACACCGTCTAACTCTACTTTGGAGTATCCTCAGAAATATTCCATACATATTCTGAAAACTATGGCTTCCACTCAGTATTCTATCACCTCTAGCCATTTCTCTTACGATGTATTTTCTTGAGTCTTCTCTCACTATCAGGGTCACACCGGCTGTTTTTTATTATTATTATTTCCTGTTTTGGAGGCAGGAGGATAGAAGATAGAGAATTAAGCATTTTTATGCTGCACATTACACTTTGGGATGTTATTTCCAAAATACTATTTTTATAGGTTTATTATTCACTTCTGTATTCAACTTAGGTTATATCTTCTTTTGCCTTCTATAATCTTTTTCAAAAAAATGTAAGTTTATCAGATATACTCACTGGATTCCTTACAGTTCTCCTGTTTCTCATACAAAGACTTTATTTGATGGTATAACTAGAATTTCTCAGCTCTAGCAAGCCCTTCATTCTATTAAACAGTTTTCAAAAAAATAGATACACCTTCCATTGGAAAAATATCAAAATGTGGGGAAAGGGAAAACTTTCTTACAGTCATAGTAAGAATGAAGTCAGAAAATCACTATTTGGTAATCATAATACTAATAACTGATTCAGTCAAGAATCATCACTAAATTATAAAAACAGTGGATGACACTTTGAAGGGTAATAGGATATTTACATAATCTCATTGTATCTTACTACAATATACGTATTAATTACAAAGGGTAAAACTAAAATGGAGCTTCCTGATAAAGGTCACCCTAACCAAATGATCAAAGTAATCACTGCCAGGAAAAGGGCTAGCCAATAGTATGTGCCTTCTGATAGGATTCACTGAGAATTAGCATCATTTCATTGTTATTCTTGCCATAGTGCATAATCTGAATTTAATCATGACTCCGCGCGCGCGCGCACACACTCACACTATATACAGTATACTTTTTTTTTTAGTTAGAGGAGGGGAGGCAGAGACAGATAACTGCAATATTTTAAAAAATCAAATTAAAGAACATTCTAAAAAAAAGAACTAGCCTATATAATCTTCAAAAATGCCAATGTTGTAAAACACAAAGAAAGTCTCACAAAATATTCCACATTAATGAAGACTAAGATATGATAACAAAATGTAACATATGAATGATCCTGGCTTTTTTTTTTTAATTGAGAGCAGGGGAGGCAGAGAGACAAATTCCCACATGCACTCTGACCAGGATCCATCCTGCAAGCCCCCTATGGGGTGATGCTCTGCCCATGTGATGCGTTGCTCTGTTGCTCGGCAACCAAGCTATATATTTTTTTAGCGCCTGAGGCAGAGGCCACAGAGCCATCCTCAGTGCCCTGGGTTAACTCAGTTGAATCAATACAGCCATGGCTGCCAGAGCAGGGTAGGGAGTGAGGGAGAGAGAGTGAGAGAGTAAGAGAGAGAGAGAGAGAAAGACAGAGAAGGAGAGAGGAAGGGGGGGGGAAGACAGAGAGTGAGAGAAAGAGAGAGAGAGAGAAGGGGGAAGGGTGGAGAAACAGATGGTCACTTCTCCTGTGTACCCTGACTGGGAATCAAACCCAGACACATCCACACGCCGGGCTGACAATCTACCTCTGAGCCAACCGGCCAGGGCCCTGACTTTATTTTTTTCCTATGTAAGTTTATGAGCAATACACACTCAGTCCCTGTATGTTCTGTAGGTCCTAAATTTATGTCAAAATTTTAAAAATATACAAAACATGTATGAATTCAGTATACAGTCTATACTTACTTATTGCAACCAGCCTAAGTTTCTGAACCTGTTTAAAAAAAGAAAAAAAATTATATAAACTTTTATTAACAAAAACAATTATAAATAATCTGACACTATAAAGATCAAGATATAACCTCATATATAAATTTACGAAGCTGTTCTTCCATTTTTTTTTTTTTTAAGATTTCTTTATTGATTTTAGGGAGGAGAGAGTAAGAGAGAAAGAGAAAGGTGAGGGCGGGGGGAGAAGAAATGAGAAGCACCAAATCATAGAACAGGGAGTACTCAGGTCACAACACAGTTGTGTTCCTACCACAACGACAGAACCCGAATTTTGATGTAAGTCAAAACACACCCTAGCCTAAGTCACTTACCTATCCTAGCACAGTTGTAAAATCATCATCTAACATGGGTAGTCAACCTTTTTATACCTACCGCCCACTTTTGTATCTCTGTTAGTAGTAAAATTTTCTAACTGCCCACCGGTTCCACAGTAATGGTGATTTATAAAGTAGGGAAGTAACTTTACTTTATAAAATTTATAAAGCAGAGTTACAGCAAGTTAAAGTACAGTGTGTCCGTAAAGTCAGGGTGCACTTTTGACCAGTCACAGGAAAACAACAAAAGATGATAGAAATGTGAAATCTGCACCAAATAAAAGGAAAACTTTCCCAGTTTCATACTTATTCAGTGCAGTTCGATGTGGGCTCACACACAGATTTTTTAGGGCTCCTTAGGTAACTATCCCGTATAGCCTCTACAGACTCGTCACTGACCGATGGCCTACCAGAACGGGGTTTCCTTCAACTGCTTATTCCACTGAGTAATGTTATTCCTATGTGGTGGCGCTTCATTATAAATGCACCAATATTCACGTTGCACTTTGGTCATGGATTCAAATTTAGCGAGCCACAGAACACATTGAACTTTCCTCTGTACCATCCACATTTCGACTGGCATGGCTGTGGGCTGCTCCGCTGTATACGCAGTGTTACATAGTCATCTGTGCATGCGCACATGCTGCCACATCATCCTGCAAAAACTGGGAGGGTTTTCCTTTTATTTGGTGCAGATTTCACATTTCTATCGTCTTTTGTTGCTTTCCTGTGACCGGTCAAAAGTGCACCATGACTTTACGGATACACTGTATATAGTAATAATTACTTACCAAGTATTTTATGTTGGATTTTCGCTAAGTTTGGCAGAATAAATCCTTATAAAACAACTTACTATAGTTAAATCTATCTTTTTATTTATACTTTGGTTGCTCCGCTACCGCCCACCATGAAAGCTGGAACGCCCACTAGTGGGTGGTAGGGACCAGGTTGGCTACCACTGCTCTAGAACATAAAAACACAAGTAAGCCACAGAAAAAGGACATAAATATACTGTACTGTATGTACACTGTACTGCGTATTCTTCTGACGCATGCAGCCAAACTACTATAGTTCATCCACGAAGTTTGTAAGTATGACGCTAATGGCGTAAGCTGAAACACTCATGTCTCAATTTTTTTAAGTTTTTGTGGAAGTGAGTGTTGTAAACTCGAAACATCATGTCAAGACTGTAGTAACCTGAGGACCCCAGTAGTTGCTTCTCTTATGTACCTTGCCTGGGCAAGCCCAGGGTTTCAAAGCACGACTCTGCATTCCAGGTTGATGCTTTATCACTGTGCCACCACAGGTCAGGCTATGCTGTTCTTCCTAAAAAAGGTAATTACCGATCCTGATTTTCATTATTAGGAAAGATTATAGTTTCAACTATTTCATCAGGAGTGGTGAAGGAAAGAGTAGGTGAACGTTTCCTATAATGGGCCATATAGTAAGTATTTTAGGGCTTTGTAGGCTGTGCGGTCTTCGTGGCAACTACTCACTCAACTGCTAATGTACCCAGAGAGCAGCCATATATGAAACACAAACAAATGTGTGCGGCTGTATTCCAATGAACTTAATCTATGACTACAGAAATTTGATTTTTATGTAATTTATATATGCCTTGAAATATTCTTTTGACTTTTTCCCAAACGATTAAAAAATATCTAAATTGCCCATTTCAAAAGCACAGAAGTCAGAGGAGTAAATATAAGTGGAAATTCAAACCCCCGAGATTGAAAGGTACGTGCTAAGTCTGAAAGGGCCCATAGAGATGAAGTAAATACTCTGTTTCTCAATGAAAGGAGACTCCTGTCTCCATCCTATGCCAAAATCTGATTATACTGAATCCTACTACTGTATACATTTTACCTGGAGGCTGTTACATTAGAATAAACACAAATATACAAGGAAAAAATTTAAATGTCATACAAAACAAATGGTGGGCAGGACTGGTCTGCAGGCTATAGTTTGCTTACCCCTATCTATCAATATTTAATGATCCAGCTGTGAAACTTTGAAAAAGTTATTCAACCTCCCCGTATTTCAAAGTCCTCACCCACTAAATAAGGATGAATATAGACACCCATTTTATGGGATTATTATGAGGATTCAACGAGTAAAATCTGTGTAAAACAGAATGGAGCCAGTCGTATAGTAACAGCTCAATAAATGTTAGCTACCGCGACCACCTACCTCCACCTTGGGCATAGCCCTCACTTCCCTATTCCACTAACTCACTATGCTACCAACAACCAGGTCTTGCTAATAACCCATCTGATTTTCACGATCCTTCAAAGAGTACAACTTTATAGCAGTTTTTAGAAAAAGTGCTTAATTAACACTTGTTATTATCATCTCCCTCATCAAAAAGAGATCTCTGCTTTCACAGAGCATACATTCACTTGAAGACAAAAAAACCAAGTAGACAGCAACAAAGACTATTTCAATGACAGATGACATATGAGATACTAAAGGAGAAAAACGCATCACTAACAAGCTGGAAGGCCTTGGCCAAGTAACTTAATTTTTCTGAGATTTAGTTTCCTAATTTACATAAGGATGCTACAAAATAATCATACATACTTTGTGAAGAAACTGCTGCAAGGCTGAGAGTGGCACCATGCCAGACCCTCAACATTGGTATAAAACAGATGTTCAGGGGAACTTTAGAGAAATTATTTTGCTATCAAATATGGACAGTTCCCTAAGTCATAACTAATCTCACCCTCTCAAGTTCTCTCAATATACGTTAGTGTGAATTTCTAACCTAACTTGTGTCACCAATTGCACAATAAAATGCCTTGAAAAACTTTCTCATTAAGATTTCTGGGGCTACAAGTGTCCATCAGTGGACAAGTGGATTAAAAAGCTGTGGTACATATACACAATGGAATACTACATGGCCGTGAGGAAGAAGGAAATCTTACCTTTCGAGACAACATGGATGGACCTGGAAACTATGATGCTATATGAAATAAGCCAGGCAGAGAGAGAAAAATACCATATGACCTCACTTATTTGAGGAATCCAATGAACAATGTGAACTGAGAAACAGAACAGAGACAGAGGCGGGATGGAAGGGACCACAGGGAAAGCAGTCAGAGGGAAAGTAGAAGAGAAGATGGGATCAGAGAAGGGAAAGAGATTAATGAAATTATACACACATAACACAGCATTAGAGAGAACAGGACAGCACATCCTGGAGGAAAGGGGGGAAGGCAATGGGGGGAAAGGGCATGGGGGCCTAGGTGAACAAGGGGGTGGGGGGGAGATATATTCGGTGGGACACTTGAATCTGTGTAAACACGAATTAAAATCATAAGTAAAAAATATATTTATTTATTTATTTATTTATTTATTTCTGGGGCTAGGGACTTGTCGCAATCACTTTTACATCTCCAAGGGAACTTCTATAAATATTTAGTTAACAAATATACTGCCACAAACCGGAAGGTCCTCTCGTACTTTCCCCTACCCAGAATGCCTCCGAACTCGCCCCAAGCGGACTTCACGGTCTACATCAGCACGTGGAGGTGATGCCACCGCAAAATGGGGCAGGAAGGCGTTAAGGAAGAGCAGGACAGAAAGAATGGCCCTACACAGGTGGCGGGGAGAAGAGCGGGGTCGCCCCACTGCGGAACTGGGGGCCCGGCAAGTTGTCCTGGGCAGCGGGTGAAGGAAGAAGGCACTCACGTCATAGGTGTGGAAGCTCTTGCCCACGCAGGTCGTCACATAGAATCGGCGCTTCAGCGAACTGAACCGCACCACGTGTGGAATGTCGGTGCTGAAAAGCCCCAAGGCCCGGAACCCGGCGAACAGAGCGCTGCCCGTGCGGGCTCCCGCGTCCAGCTCCATCGCTGGGGCGGTCCCGGTGACTCTGGGCCCCAGTCCCGGCAGAAACCGCGCACCTGGTTCTCCGCGCGTCTGGTGGGACCAACCTTGGCCGGGGCTGTAGACTCACAAGCGCTTCCGTTGTCCGCTGCCAATCGCGTCAGCCAGTATGGGTCTCAGTGCAAGTGGAAAAGAGCTCCCTCCGCAGCTTACAGGGGAGACGCCACTTGGTTCCGCGGGTCACAGGCTCCGGCACTTGAGCGAGCCTCCGGCTATCTGATGGTCGGGAGACGTTGTCACTGTCCGGCGGGACCTGAGGGAAGCAGAGCGACAAGCGCAGCGCTGAAGTCCCGAGGGAGGAATGGGAGATTATAAAGTCTTACCCCAAAAGGGGGTCAGGTTAAACATGTGAATAACGCTGACTAGCAATTTCATGATATTAATAAAGTATTATATTTGATAGTAGTTTATTACCATGATTTTAAAGGTCCTTATCGTTTGGAGATACATATCGACATATTTATGGATGAAAGGATATATCCGCATTTCCTTTCAAATAATTAGGGATAAAAGGCACAGTTTAGAATACTTATAATTGTTGAACCTATAGAATGGGTATGTGAGAGTTCACGGTACTAGCCTGATGCTTCCAATAAAATTGAAATTTTTCATAAAGTATTTTTGTTTTTTGTTTACAGTGGAAAATATTAGAATGTTAACGGATTATTATTTTTTTACCTCAATTACAGAAAATATTTACAAATAATGTTAATTACCAGATAAACATTTTTAAGAATTTTCTAAATTGTACCCGTATGTTGTTTTAATAATTATAAGCAAAGACTGCATCTATTGGCAGTTTAGGGAGAATATTGAAAAGTTTCTGGACCAGAACTTTACAATTCACAAAGCCTTTGACACTATGCTCTTAATATAGTCCTCAAATTAAGGCTGTGAAGTGTTTAAGACAAAAATCATATTGCTGTTTTACAAATGAAGAAATTGGTTCATTGGGGTTAAGTGATTTGTCCAAAGTTCCAAGATTATTTAGTGCCCAAAACCAGATTAACACAAGGGTTTGTTTTGTTGTGTTTTTTTTTTAGAGAGAGAAGAGAGGAGAAAGGAGAAAGGAGAGAGAGAGAGAGAGAGAGAGAGAGAGAAATGGGGAGGAGAGGGAGGAGCAGGAAGCGTCAACTCTTAGTAATGGCTTCATGACCAGGCAAAACCCCCAGGTTTTAAACTCCAACTTCTGTATTCCAAGTGGAGACTTTATCCACTGCACCACCATAGGTCAGGTAGCACAAGATTTGAAGAAGGAGAAGGAGAGAGAACTGAAGGAGAGCTGGAGGATAGGAGAAATATGCATTCAGCAATATATTTTCAAGCCCTAACCTTGGGCCAAATGATGGGTGCAGATTCACATTAGATGAGGAATATGAAGTTCCTGGAGATTACTTAACTTGCTTCTTATTTAAAGGTAATGTAAGGATTTGAATGTAGGCCTGCCAGACACTCAGATTTATGTTTTTTTACCTACATCTGGGCAGTGAGACAAAAGTTTAAAAATGATAACTGTCATGGAAAAATCTACTGGCAGGAGATAAACATTGTTAGCTGTTATGCTGTGCTCCTTTAACAGGGAGGATGTTATGAGCTGATTGTGAATTTTCCAGTTTTAACAATTGGCCAGAGCTCATTTTTTTCTACCAGTTGCCTAACTGAGTTACAGTTGCCAGCAAATTTTGTAAATGTGTGGTGGGTGAAAAAGAACTAGCAATACTCTTTTATTTAGCGATGTCCCCAAGAATTCTAGTACCAAATTAAATTTAAATAAAAAGTTAATGTAGTTGATTATTTACAAATGATCACTTTTAATTTAAGTCAATGCATTGGGGCATCACTATATTCAGGTAAATTAAATATATGGCTATGTCATGTTGCCATTTCTAACTTTTAAAAAAAGTTTAAATATGACTTTCTGAGTGGTTTATATAATAAAGGCCATTTCCTTTTTGTTACTGATTTCTTCTATTGTGATCACCAACCTTCAAGATGGCTCTCAATGATTCTTACTACCTGTATTCATGTCTTTGCATAATTTCCTCTCATACAAAATAGAGGTCACATGTATAACCAGGCTAGTTCATAAGAAACATTGAAAAATTTGACTTTCTCCTTCTTGAGTCATTGCTCTTCAGAAAGTCATCTGCCATGTTGGGAAGATACTCAAGCAGTCTTGTGAAGTGTCTCATATGGCAAGAAGCTGAGGGCCTTCTGCCAACCTTCAGCACTACCTTGCTAGACATGTGAGTAAATCACCATGAAAGCAGATCTTCCAACCCCAAGTCAGGCCTTCACATGGCAGCTGTGCTGACATATTGGATGCAATATCATGAAACGTTCTGAGGCAAAACCACTCAATTGAGCCACACCTGAATTTCTGTTTGAATATGTGACATGATAAATGTTTATTACTGTTTTAGGCCACTAAGTTGTGGGGTAATTTGTTACACATTAGTACATAACCAATATCTTTATGGTTATCTTACTAATCAAATTTAGAAATGCTTACACTTCATTTCATTGTGTTGACAGAAGCATGTCAGAAATCCAAGGGAATTTCAAGATCTTTCTTGTTCCTCCCCGAAATCTATAGATACACGAACTACTGTGGGCTACAACTGTGCAATTTGATTGTAGAACAGAAGGTACCACATGTCAGTTCTCCTTATTCTCAATCTAAGACTCTTTTCACCTTGGGGAATAGTTCATTCTAGCTATCCCATTTTTACCCTGGTGGTGGAAGATGTATGAGGGCATGTCTGCCACTGGTACCAAGATATTGGTAACCAGGGTAGAAATAAGAGGTTTGCTGAATAAGTCAGATCTACCTTTTCTACAGATAGGCATGTACAGCCTGACCAGGCAGTGGCACAGTGGATATAGCACTGGACTGGGATGTGGAGGACCCAAGTTTGAAACCCTGAGGTCACTGGCTGGAGCACAGACTCATCTAGCTTGAGCACGGGCTCACCAGCTTGAGCGCAGGGTCACTGGCTTGAGCATGGGATCATAGAAATGACCCATGGTCACTAGCTTGAGCCCAAAGGTCACTGGTTTGAAGCCCAAGGTCGCTGGCTTGAGCAAGGGTCACTAGCTCTGCTGTATTCCCCTGCTCAAGGCAATATGAGAAAGCAATCAATGAACAACTAAAGATGCCTCAACGAAGAATTGATGCTTCTCATCTCTCTTCCTTCCTGTCTGTCCCTCTCTCTGACTCTCTGTAAAAAAAAGAATATAAGCATGTACATATCATGTCTATGATCCCACACTCAAGCTGGTGAGCTCGGGCTCAAGCTGGAGGAGCCCATGCTCAAGTTGGCAACCTCAGGGTTTCAAACCTGGGTACTCTGCATCCCAGTCCGATGCTCTATCCACAGCACCACCGCCTTGGTCAGGCTTGCCCATGGCATATCTGGGTTGGTTGTTTCTCTAATCACCTACTTTGTTTGATAACACTGCACTACTCATCTAATCAGTCCTGAGAATTATGAACTTTGCTGCCTTTATTCAAGTTTCATATGGAAATGGGTGGTGAATTCTTTTTCCAAAACTCAGAACAAACTTTGCCTGGTTAAATATCATAATAATAAATGAAACAGTTCTTCAATACTACCTATTAGCACTTAGTCATCTTTTTGGAAAGAGTATGCTTAGGTTGGCTATCACTACAGGAATCCATGTAAACAGTTTCCTTTCCTAGAGTCAGCCTGGAGAAATTGTATTGGTTTTAAAGATCCTTTAACTTTCTTTTTCAATTATGCTGGGAACTCAGAGCTGAAGTACACCACTGTAATGAGCTGGGATAATAGGATATGTGGGCTAACAACATCAGATGATATTATGAAAATATCATTCAGTGTCCTGTTGCTGTTCTCTTAAGAATTTTTCTGAATTGAAGACCAGTAATCTAGCCCCGTCCTGATTGTCTATATAAAATGTAGCGCCCAAAGGATGCTACCTTTCATGTAACAGCTTTTCTTAACTATTCTATACAGTTTTTTTCCCTGAATAAACTATCTGGTATTGGACTAGACCCATGAAGGCTCACTGACAGTGAGGTTACTATCTTTCATCCTCATTTTAAAAAATACCTTATGCTACATTGATGGGAATAGAAACTTTCGTCTACATTCATTACTAGACCTTCCTTATACTAAGGGACTAAGAGTAGTAGTGGGGGGGAGAATGAATGGAAAAATTAATCTGCAAATTACCTTGCATTAGATCAGGGGTCAGGAACCTATGGCTCATGAGACATATGTGGCTCTTTTGATGGCTACATCTGGCTTGCAGACAAATCTTTAATAAAAAAAATAACGTTAAAAATATAAAACATCCTCATGTATTACAATCCATTCATTTCCTACTGCTCATGTTCATGGTTGTGGGTGGCTGGAGCTAATCACAGCTGTCCTCTGGGACAACATCAAATTTTTATTGGATAATGCCTAACGTACACGGGTCGTTGTGAGGTCAGGAAGTAAACTTCCCTCCTTTTAATCAAGTACTCAGCTAGCTAATTGCAAAAACCCTTTTGACAAAGAAGATGGCTAAAGAAAAAAAGATGAGGAGTATTGTACTTTTCAGCAGGAATGGACAGAGGAATTCACCTTTGTGGAGAGAGCAGGTTCTGCAGTGTGTCTAATATGCAATGATAAAATTGCATCAATGAAATGGTCAAATATAAAGCGGCACTTCGACTCACACCATACTACATTTGAATCAAAATATCGAGCGGAGGACAGCAGGAAGAAAGCATGTCAACAGCTACTGGGCAGAATGTAAGCTAGTCAGCAGCAACTCCGTGTTTGGACCCAACAAGGTGACTGGAATTCGGCTAGCTTTGCTGGTGCTTTAGCAATTGTGAGAAACGGAAAGCCATTCACAGATGGGGAGTATGCCAAAACATTCATGCTTGATGTTTCCAATGAGTTTTTTTTACTATTTTTCGGATAAAGACAAGATAATCAAACAAATAAAAGACATGCCTCTGTCAGCAAGAACTGTTTACGATCGTACCATCATGATGGCAAATCAAATTGAGGCAACCCAAGTGAAGGACATAAATGCAGCACCATTCTTTTCTCTCGCTTTGGATGAGTCAACAGACATAAGCCATTTATCCCAGTTCAGCGTGATTGCAAGGTATGCTGTCGGTGACACACTATGTGAGGAAAGTCTTGCTGTTTTGCGTATGAAAGAGACAAGGAGAGGGAAGGATTTATTCAAGTCTTTCACTGAGTCCGCTAAAAGAAAAAAATCTACAAGTGGATAAACTTATTATTTCGGTGTGTACTGATGGTGCTCCGTGCATGGTGGGGAAAAACAGGATTCGTAGTGCTTCTTCATGAACATGAAAAGAGACCCATCCTAAGTTTTCACTGCATCCTACATCAGGAGGCGCTTTGTGCTCAGATGTGTGGTGAGCGGCTTGGTGAGGTGATGTCGCTGGTCATTCGGGTGGTCAACTTATTGTTGCCAGAGCTTTAAATGATCGCCAGTTTAAAACACTGCTGGATGAAGTTGGGAATAATTATCCTGGTCTGCTTCTGCACAGCAATGTGCCTTGGTTGTCAAGAGGGAAGGTGCTCAGCCATTTTGCGGCTTGTCTGAGCGAAATCCGGACTTTTCTTTTTTTTTTTTTTTTTTTTTGTATTTTTTCTGAAGCTGGAAACGGGGAGAGACAGTCAGACAGACTCCCGCATGCGCCTGACCGGGATCCACCCGGCACTCCCACCAGGGGCGACGCTCTGCCCACCAGGGGGCGATGCTCTGCCCCTCCGAGGCGTCGCTCTGCCGCGACCAGAGCCACTCTAGCGCCTGGGGCAGAGGCCAAGGAGCCATCCCCAGCGCCCGGGCCATCTTTGCTCCAATGGAGCCTTGGCTGCGGGAGGGGAGGAGAGAGACAGAGAGGAAGGGGGGGGGTGGAGAAGCAAATGGGCGCTTCTCCTATGTGCTCTGGCCGGAATCGAACCCGGGTCTCCCGCACGCCAGGCCGACGCTCTACCGCTGAGCCAACCGGCCAGGGCCCGGAGTTTTCTTGAAATGAAAAATGTCGAGCATCCTGAGTTAGCTAACACTAAGTGGCTCCTGAAGTTCTACTATCTCGTGGACATGACTGATCATCTGAATCAGTTCAATGTGAAAATGCAAGGCATTAGAAATACAGTGATATCCCTTCAACAAGCAGTGTTTGAATTTGAAAACCAGCTGAAACTCTTCGCTGCGGACATTGAAACAGGTTGTTTACTACACTTTGAAAAACTGGGAGAGTTTAAAGATGAATGCACAGCAAGTGACTCTGCTCAACATCTTGATCTCCAGCAGCTAGTGGGCTTCACATCTAATCTCCTGCAGTCATTCAAAGTGCGCTTTGAAGAATTTCGTGAGTGCACTCGTCTTTTTAAGTTCATTACCCATCCACACGAGTGTACAGTGGACAGCACCCACCTGAGTTACATCCCTGGTGTCTCTGTCAGATTTTGAGCTACAAGCTGCTGACCTGAAGGCCTCAGACATGTGGGTGAATAAGTTCAAGTCACTGAATGAAGATCTGGAAAGACTTGCACGACAGCAAGCAGAGTTGGTGAGCAAACACAAGTGGGGAGAAATGAAAAAACTTCAACCCGCAGACCAGCTGATTGTCAAAACTTGGAACGCGCTTCCCGTCACATACGACACACTGCAGCATGTGAGTATTGCTGTCCTGACAATGTTTGGCTCTACGTATGCATGTGAGCAGTCTTTCTCACATCTAAAGAATGTTAAGACCAACCTATGATCACGTTTAACGGATGAAAGTCTCAACACCTGCATGAAGCTTAACTTCACCATGAATCAATGAGACTACAAAGTCATCATCAAAACCATGCAGCACCAGAAGTCACATTAAGGGTAAGAAGTACTTTATTCATCATTGGTTAGCAACAGCATAACAACGTTATTAAAAAGAATTCAGAGACTTTTTGTACTTTAAAAGTGTTGGTCTTACATAAAATGCACACATTTACTTGTATTTAGTGTTAAACATATTGTATGGCTCTCACGGAATTACATTTTAAAATATATGGCGTTCATGGCTCTCTCAGCCAAAAAGGTTCCCGATCCCTGCATTAGATATTTATAATAGTATTATTTAGAGGGAAGGTGTTGGTGTGTTTATGATCAACACAGCTTGAGCACATTTTAGGTACATAATAAACACAAAATGAAGACATTATTATAAGAGGTGTCCACCAATGTAGAAAATTGTTAGAGTAGTGAGGACATAATTTCCCATGCTTATATCATTGGTACAGAATCAGTATCCACTGTTGCAAAAATGGGCTCCCCAGAAGTGATACCCTGACCTCAAAGACCTCTCCAAAACTAGAAATTCAGCTGGAATAATGGGTTCTTATAGTTCTCTTCCTTATCTGCAATAAACCTCAAAAGACAATACAAAACTATGTTTATGGATCAGTTTAAAATTCCAAATACTAGCCTGACCAGGTGGTGGCACAGTGGATAGAGTGTCAGACTGGGACACAGAGGACCCAAGGTCGCTGGCATGAGCAGGGGCTCATCCAGTTTGAACGTGGGCTTACCAGCTTGAGCAAGGGGTCACTGGCTTGAGTATGGGATCATAGACATGACCCCATGGTCGCTGGCTTAAGTCCAAGGTTGCTGGCTGGAGCAAGGGGTCACTCACTCTACTGTAGCCCCCTGCCAAGGCACATATGAGAGTCAATCAATGAACAACTAAGGTGTCACAATGAAGAATTCATGCTTCTCATCTCTCTCCTTCCTGTCTGTCAGTCCCTATCTATTCCTCTCTCTCTCTCTCTCTCTCTCTCTCTCTCTCTCTCTGTCACACACACACATACACACAAAAAAAGTTAAGTGCTAAATACATGGTGGGATGTCTGACTAGTGGTGGTCAATTTGCAAGAGAATAACTGAGACAAAGCAATATTCTGATTCAGAAGGAAAGGACAGGGGACAAGCAGGAATCTGCATTTAGAAAGCTTCTCAGGTGATTCTGACACTAGTGGTCCACAAGCCATTTTGAGACCTATTGACTATTAAAGGAATGGCTGGCACAGTGATGCTGTTGGATCCTGGATGGATGAGATCATGGAATGCATGCCGCCAGTACATCTTATTAGGGCTTCAAATTCTCTGGCACCCATTGAGAAAGGGCATCACTGAAATAACACAGTCTTGCATGATGGAAAACCTCAGTCACATACAGTCCTGAATTCATTATATTCACTCTGAAGTCCTCAGGCAAGTTCCAGGGGAAGGAATAACTGAATCTCATTTAAGAATTATTTATAGCCCTTTAAAAAAAAATAACAACAAGGCTATTATATTACTCTTTTGAAGACCAGGGCTTATTTTTTTTAGCAAATAAACCCTAATTAATCCAGATTTGGACAGCATGCACAAAAGGGGTGTTGCTGTTGAAACTGGACGACGAAGTGAACATCATACACTGACCAGTGGGTCTGCTAATTCCTTTCGCACCATGCTGCCAGATAGCCAACCTTCCAGCCTGTCTACATTTCCAAACAGAAGACTGCAGAGAAACTTAGGAAACCGGAACAGTCCCGAGAAAACACTGACAGAAGCTGCCATTTGGTGATCTTGCACTGAAATATCTTTTATCGCCTGAGTGACCTACAGTTCATTCAAGAAGTATTTCTTTAACATCTATTAAATATGAGACATTTGTAGATGCTTCTGATACTGCTAAAACCAAAACTGATATACAAGATATACATACAAATAATTAAAATAGGCATACAAAATGTTACCCTTGTGGAGTTTGTTTTCTTTATAAAAAAAAAAAAAAGATGATTAAAAAAAAGAGGTAAACTAGCCCTGGCCAGAAAGCTCCATTGGTTAGAGCATGGGCCCGATATGCACAGACTGCCAGTTCTGTCCCCAGTCAGGGCACATATAGGAACAGATTGATGTTTCTGTCTGTCTCTCTCTCCCTTCCTCTCTTTCTAAAATCAATAAATAAGATTTAAAAAAGTGAACAATAACTTAAGAATATTGGTTAAGTGTTCTGAGAGAGAGAAAAAGCATGGTAAGGAGTAGACAGTGTCAGAATTACAATATTAAATAGTGTCCAGGGAAATTCTCACAGAGAAGGTGACCTTTGAGCAACCTGAACAACCTAATGGTTTATTTTTTGTTCCACCATTATTGAAAGAAGAAAATGTTTACTAACAACATAATACCTAAAATTGGGGATAGGCTATAGTTTTAAAACTTAGGATAATCACATTAATTACATTAGAATTAGTAGTACAATAATTTCTCATTTCTAAGTTGTTCATTGTTGGTCAAAAAGTTTGTAAAATATGATTTTTACATTTGCTTGCTTATAGTTTGCATTGGGGGCTCAGCAGTGCCAGGTTATTGTGGTCTGTGAAATGGCAAATTACCTTCCTGCTTAGGAAGGGCCATTGTTTTGCTAATGTTTGCTGGAGGGGAGGTTTTCAAGCCAGAAAGTTTTTGAAAAGAGAAAGAAGAGGCAGAAAAAAGCCCTGTTTGCAGAGTGAAAGCAGAGAGAATGCAGAGTGCTGAAGAAGCAGCCATGTTGTCAGGACAAGAGAAGGTGTGCAGATGGGGAACCAGAGCTGAAGGGCTTTGCGAGCTCCGCTGAGATTGTTGAGGCCTTTGATTCCAGGAGGAACTGGAGAAGATTCTCCTGGTTGTGAAACCAGAGAATGTGTCAGGGCTTTGGAAACCCTGAGTGAAAGAGAAGTGTTTTCCTTGTGTGTTTGCTCATCGGCCAGTATGAGACTTTAATAAAGAATGGCCCACCATTTTTTGGCTCCACTGTTTCTTTACCATCTGTTCAAATTCAATGAGAACCTACATATGCATGGCCATGACAGTGGTGACCTCTGGCCATACATTCATTTTTTTCAAGTTTAACATTTTTGGAGTTTGCAATGTGTTGTACAACTAATGTCCTTAATGTAGATTTACATTGTATTTAAAATAATGATACTCTCTTTCTTTCTTTTTCTTTTTTTCTTTCTCTCTCTCTCTTTTTCTTTTTAATTTACTTGAAAGCTATAAATGACATTTGCACCTTGCAAGGAACTAAGAATAGAAAGGTGTCAAATGATAATTACCTAATCAGGTTTGACACTTGTTATTTTGAATAGTCATAATGACATATCCTTTGATTTCAAAAGTAGTTTCAATAAATGCTTATAAGGAGACTCTCAGCAAAAGATAAATAAATGAAATACATTATTCTTCCAGTTTTCCTCTTTTTTGGAAGAAAGAATAGGGGAAAAAATGAAACATGAATAAGTAAACATTCAAGAAGACATTAGCATTTCAGAAAATTGTAGTCAAAGAGAAAACCCAAAATAAGTTCCATGATCAGGTTGAGAGATCTTTTGGAGAATGGAGTTTTAAATTTTCCATATCTTCTCCTATAATAAGCATTGAGGTCCATACTTGTTACTATTATTTTTCTTCTTTCCACATCTAATTAGGTTTTAGGCTGGATCTCTTGAACATTGAAAAGAATTTAATCATTCCACCATCTGTGTTGTTGATTTTCTATATAGGCTACCCAACTGCATGGTCAGGGAGCATAGATGGCTTCACAGAATACTCTATAAATAGTCATGGAGGGCAATGGGATTAATAATAAAATTCTGTGGGCAACTTTTCCCAGTATTATTCTTAATTATAAAAGGAAAGGAATAAACATGGTACTATCTTATTTATCATATAGTGTACTTACATTGATACTCTGACTTATTCCAGGACATTTTAAAAGAGATTTAAAAAGAGATATACAATATAACCTGATAGTACAAAATAAAAGTAGAATTAAGGTAAAGAAAGACAAAACACAAGATGTCAGGGAGAATAAAATGGAGATTGATTGAGATTAAACAAGTTTATAAGCTGCTTTCATCAAAAACAAAGAGAGGAAACATAAATTAACTCTGAATTTTGAGAGACAGCTTTGGTTCTTATGATTTATTTTATCTAAACTGGCTATCTTTACAAGAAGTAAACTTGAATATGCAGTTAAATTTACATGTTCAATCCTGTCTGGAAATTAATTTCCTTGTCCTAAACAGAGTGTCTCAGGAAAAACAGGAGAAAAATCACCTCAAACAATATAATTCCACATTTTGGAATGCTTGGCTATTTCAAAACACTATCTATCAATAGATGAAAAGTTAATCAATCTCTCAGTCACACACCTTAGGAATATATTAAATATATTTAAAAATTCAATGTTAACTGTATTCTAGCAATTTCTGTTTCTTTCCATTTCTTTTCTTTTCTTTTTTCTTTTTCTTTTTTTGTATTTTTCTGAAGCTGGAAACGGGGAGAGACAGTCAGACAGACTCCCGCATGCGCCCGATCGGGATCCACCCGGCACGCCCACCAGGGGTGAAGCTCTGCCCACCAGGGGGGGATGCTCTGCCCCTCCGGGGGGTTGCTCTGCCTCGACCAGAGAGCCATTCTAGCGCCCCGGGCAGAGGCCAAGGAGCCATCCCCAGCGCCCGGGCCATCTTTGCTCCAATGGAGCCTTGGCTGCAGGAAGAGAGAGACAGAGAGGAAGGGGGGGGGGGGTGGAGAAGCAAATGGGCGCTTCTCCTATGTGCCCTGGCCGGGAATCGAACCCGGGTCCCCCGCACGCCAGGCTGACGCTCTACTGCTGAGCCAACCGGCCAGGGCCTGTTTATTTCCATTTCTAGAAACGTTCATCGTGCTTCTATGTAAAAACCAATTATTTTTACTTTATAAAATATATGTATTAATGGTAAAAAATTAACATAATAATCTTGTTTTACTTTATTACATAGACATCTTTGCTTTTTATTCAAATTTTATTTTGAATTTTGAAAATAGGTGATACAGTATTATGATAATTTAAATATCTTTCTACTTTGGTCTAGAATGTATAATTGATGGTTGCATTTCTTTTAGGTGAATTAGTATGTAGATATAGAAAATAATTAGAAGCAAACTATAAGGAATCCCAGATGCTTTAGTCCTACTTAATAATAAAAAGGGTATATGAGAGGTACAAATAATTATAATCTGTTTGCATTTGTAGACACTTTCATTAATAGAAATGCAGGCAAATAGGTGATATCATGATTTTTTTTAAAGTTTATTTTATTGATTTTAGAGAGGAGAGAGAGAGAGACAGGAACATTGATCTGTTCCTGTATGTGCCCTGACCAGGGATCAAACCGACAACCTCTGTGCTTCAGCATTGATGCTCTAACCAACCGAGCTATCCAGTCAGGGCGATGTCATGATTTTTACAAGTCATCTTATGGAGGTAGGGCATATGCATGAAATATCCTGTATTGAGTAAAGATCCTCACCTTAGGATCAAGACATCCCAGAGGGCAGGGTTTTAGGTAGAGGAATGTTCTCAGCAGGCAGTCTGCCAGCCCCTGGTCAAAGTGAATAAATTGATAAGAGGTGATATAGCTAACTGTGCCTGTGTAGTGTGTCACCTCAGCCAGAATATTACTGTGGCCCCAATGTGTGCCAGCAGTGCTGATACAATGGTGATTCTTCATGAGGCAGCTAGGGAGAACTCGATGGCCTGGCTTCACTCTGTCCCAAATGTGTGGACAGCTGTTACTAGAACAAGTGGGGGTTCGAGTTGCCCATTACCACAGAGATGAAAACCATGTGAAACATGGTTGTCTTTAATCAAATTGCAACCCGAAAAAGCAGGGACTTTAAGTACAAATAACTGCCTTAACAGTCTCAGCTAACTGGCGCGTGCGCGCGCACACACACACGTATATTTGGAGGGGGAGGTTAGTGATTTATCATAGAGCATACAGTTAGTCACACAGGAGTGTGTGGGTGGTGAGACAGGTCCACTGGAGGGCCTTTTGGGAATGTATTCCTGATGCCAGCTCAGGTCTCTATGGCATACTTGGCTGTTATCTCTGAAAAATGGAGGTGTCTGGCTCTGAAAACTTTCTGCAAGAGAGCTCCCTGTATTCCTTAGGAAACAAAGTAAAGATTAAGGTTTGTGAATTAAGTTTCTAGCTACTTACAGCGACTTAGCCCCTTATAAGAATTACTGTGACTTAACCCCTTACGAAGCCTCAGAAATACAGATACGGTTCTAAGAAGATGGACATTTGAATCAAATGAGAAAGGCAGTGCAGTGTAATAGAAAGAACACCAGCCTGACCACGTGGTGGCGCAGTGTATAGAGCATCGACCTGAGAGGCTGAGGTCCCAGGTTTGAAACCCCAAAGTCACCAGCTTGAATGCTGGGTCGCTGGCTTGAGCATGGGATCATCGACGTGATCTCAAGGTCGCTGGCTTGAGCCCAAGGTCCCTGATATGAGCAAGGGGTCACTGGCGTGGCTGGAGCCCCCAAGGTGAAGGCACATATGAGAAGCAATCAATGAACAACTAAAGTGACACAACTATAAGTTGATGTTTCCCATCTTTCTCCCTTTCAGTCTCTCTGTCTTTTTTTCTCTTTCCCTTGCTAAAAAGATTTGGATCAAGTGTCTAATAGAGTAAGTAAAAATGTACATGACCGTGTTTGAACTTGACAGTGATGAGAGGTCTTATTAATGGTATCTAATGTACAGAGGCTTGAGTGAATAATCTCTTGGGTTCCTTCCAGTTCTAAAATGTCATTATTTTCTTTTGAAGATGAAACTATGTTGTCAGCTAATTTGAACATCTGAGCCATACATTCTTTTTTTTTTTTTTTTTCCTGTATTTTTCTGAAGCCGGAAACGGGGAGAGACAGTCAGACAGACTCCCGCATGCGCCCGACCAGGATCCACCGGGCACGCCCACCAGGGGGCGACGCTCTGCCCACCAGGGGTGATGCTCTGCCCTTCCGGGGCGTCGCTCTGTTGCGACCAGAGCCACTCTAGCACCTGGGGCAGAGGCCAAGGAGCCATCCCCAGCGCCGGGACCATCTTTGCTCCAGTGGAGCCTTGGCTGTGGGAGGGGAAGAGAGAGACAGAGAGGAAGGAGAGGGTGGGGGTGGAGAAGCAGATGGGCGCTTCTCCTGTGTGCCTTGGCCGGGAATCGAACCCAGGACTTCTGCACGCCAGGCCGACGCTCCACCACTGAGCCAACCGGCCAGGGCCTGACCCATACATTCTTGAACAAGAACATTTTGGTTTGTTTTATTGTATTGGCACAAAAGAATATTGAACCTTGAAATATTTGGGTATTTAAAGAACAGAACGCTAACAGAATAATAGCTTATCATTTGTTTCTTGACACCTTGTACTTGCTTGACTTTTATTTTTATCCTGGATTTCTCAATAACAGTTCATATTTCTACCCATGTTTGGGGATTGCCTTGACAGTGACCAATATCCTAATTATCTGTAAGTATTTATTCAAAATCAAAAAGAAAGAAAAATAGCTTATTACACTATTGGCTTACTTGTTAGGTTTATTTAAGTTTCACAATGGTGAGATTCTTTTTTCTTGTTGATACATAACAAGCATCCAGAACAGTACTTTAGAATAAAAGAAGTGCTCAGTAAATATTTATTATTTTAAAAAAACATACAAAAGACCTACATTTAAATATATAAAATGCTAAAAATGTGAAAAGTACTCTTTTTTAAAGCCATTAATGCCCTTTCCAGAGTAATGAGTTGTGTCTATTGCTTTGGTGTTCCCAACATTTATGCTCCAAACCTGTAAAAATATTAATCTTCCTGCCTTTTGCCCATGAGTTGTAGTAAAACCTTTGTGGTCAGAGTAGGGAACATTGGATTTGCTTTGACCATTGCACATGAGCAAATGTGATGTACACTGGATCCTTGCAAAAGCTTGAAGAGTCACTGAATGTTTCTGCCTACTTGTTCTTTTTCTAAGTCATGAGAGAAAGACAGATCGCAGAAAGGGGCTGCTTTTTCAGCCTGAAAGATAAGATTTGTGGAGAAGCCCTGCAGCTAACTTACAATTGCCAATTGTAACGTGAGTGAGAATGAACTGTTGTCGCCAGCCTTCAGGGTTGGGTGGTTGTTTATCATCTCACCACAACTTGGTAAAAGCCTATATGATTTCTGGAGAAATGTGTGAAAGTTAGCATATAAAAAATGAATTTTTTTAAAGGGTAGTTTGGAACTGACCTGGTGTAGTGGATAAAGCATGGACTTGGATGCTGAAGTTGCTGGTTCGAAACTCCAGGCTTGCTTGGTCAAGGCACATGTGGGAGTTGATACTTCCTGCTTCTCTACCCCTTCATCCCCTCCTTTTCTCTCTAAAATGAATAGATAAAATCTTTTAAAAATATTGTTTTTCTTTATAGAATTAGGAAAGCTGCATTACAGAAGGGGGGGCACTAGATTCACAAATGATAAGTATCCTTTGTATAATTTTAAGATTTTCAAATTATCCATGCTCTCAGCTGTGTGCCCAGGGATGGCACAAATAAAGGCTCAGTGGATATTTGATGCTTGAATAAATGTAAATTTAATTTTTATATTGCATTTTGGTGGGGAAGTGGGTAGAGAATGGTTGTTGCAAAGAAGCCTGTGTGGAATAGTAGCAGGCTGCAACCACATTGGTAATTTGGGGATATGACCATTTTTTCCCTTTTATATACTTACAAAAGTAATAGGACGAGAAAGCAGGTGAAAGACATCTGATCGCTCATCTGATAGTTGCTGCTGCCAATTCAATCGCTGACTCTTGATGGCCTTTAAGGAACAGTTTATTCTTGGGAAACAAGCATTTAACTTTTAATTTAAATGTATTTATTCATTTACTCAGCATATTTACTAAGAACCCACAATATGTTAGATATTGTACCAAGATAAAATATGAATGCTCATAAAATTTTACCAAGTCTTCCCCAAACTCCACAACCATGTGATATATTTACCACAATTATTCTGCGAATTTTTACATCCAAGATATCTGCTCCAAACATAGTCTATATTCATTCTCAATACAATTTGAAATCCCTTGGCATTCCTTTTCATAAGAAGGGAGAGTGGAAGGGGAGGGAGCAGGGACATAAAAGCAGTGTGTCGATGAGCACATTCTAAAGAAGTATCATCTTTAACTAGAATCTCAAGGCCACAACACTTTGACATGAGAGTTCCTGATGTTTTCTTCTGCAATGTCTAATCTTCTATTGATGCCATCCACTGTATCTTTCCTCTCACACATTGTAGGTTCCACCTCTAAAAGCTGGAAGTGAGTCTTACTTATTTCTTCCATGTCTCTATTTAACTTTTTTGTACACATTGAAAAAAAATTTTGCCCTAGCCAGTTGGCTCAGCGGTAGAGCATTGGCCCAGCATGTGGATGCCCGGGTTCGATTCCTGGTCAGGCACATAGGAGAAGCAACCATCTGCTTCTCTAACCCTCCTCCTCTATCTTTTCTCCTTCTATCTCTCTTTTCCCACCCTCAGCCATAAATTGGTTGGAGCAAGGTGGCCCCGGGAGCTAAGGATGGCTCCATGGGCTCACCTCAGGCACTAAAATAGCTCCATTGCTGAGCAATGGAGCAACCACCCCAGATAGTCAGAGCATCGCCCCATAGGGGGCTTGGATGGATCCCAGTTGGAGTGCATGAGGGAGTCTGTCTTTCTGACTCCCTGCTTCTCACTTAAGAAAAATTGAAAAAAAATTTTTTTATTTCTTTAATGTCCTTGCCAGCTCATTTAAAGCTCTGTGTTAAGTTTAATATTCCCCTTCTCATCATGGGTTGTGTATTCCTATTTCTTCATGTCTGATGATCTTGAATTGCATACCAAACACTGTGAATTATGTTATGTTGGGTACTTTTTATTCCAATACATAATCTTGAGGTTTGTTATAGTATGCAGCTAAGCAACTTGGAAATAGTTTTATCCTTTCAAGTCTTGCTTTTAAGATTTGTTAGGTGGAATCATTGCAGCTGTTAGGCTTGCCCTAATTATTTTCCATTATTGAGATAAGACTCTTCTGAGTACCCTTCCAATGACTAATAAATTAAAATTTTTCATGTCTGGCTGGTGGAAACAGAGTCTTCCTGGCCCCAGGTGAGCACTGGGCATTCTTTTCTCTAATCTTTCAGATTGTTTTTTTCCCTCAGTCTAGAGCAGTTTTCTCACAGGCATGTGTTGGTCAGTATTCTGCTAAATACTCCAGGGATGCCCTATACAGATATCGACTGGGGATTCTTTCTCTCCTGAGGTACTGTCCTCCCATCTCTGCTGCCTTGGTTTCTCTGGCCTTTCAGCTTACCTCCTCAACACAGGAAGCCTGCTGGCTCTGCCTGGGTCCCCTCTGAGAAATTATCTCAAGCCAGTAAACTTGTTTTCCTCCTTTCAGGGTTATTGTCCTTCATTACCTAGTAGTGTGCAATGTTATGGAAACTACTGTCCTACATATTTTGTGGGGGTTTTATCTTCCTTGGGGTATGTATCTGTGTTGGAGCAGGGAGAGGTAATTTCAGGTAATAGGGTAAACCCAAACCCTGTTTACTCCATATTTGCCAGAAAGAAAAATCCTCAATCAAAAATTTTAAGTACAAAATTGCTAAGCTGTCAGCAGTTATGTGATTAAACTTTTCAGCATTATTTCCATTGCTACAAAGTAGTCCTAGCCAGAAAGCTAAAAACTAAAGAGATTTTCCAGACTCTGTAATTACCTTTTTTTTTTTTTTAAACAGGGACAGAGAGAGAGTCAGAGAGAGGGATAGATAGGGACAGACAGACAGGAACGGAGAGAGATGAGAAGCATCAATCATCAGTTTTTCGTTGTGACACCTTAGTTGTTCATTGATTGCTTTCTCATATGTGCCTTGACCGTGGGCCTTCAACAGACCGAGTAACCCCTTGCTCGAGCCAACGACCTTGGGTCCAAGCTGGTGAGATTTTTGCTCAAACCAGATGAGCCCACGCTCAAGCTGGTGACCTCGGGGTCTTGAACCTGGGTCCTCTGCATCCCAGTCCGATACTCTATCCACTATGCCACTGCCTGGTCGGGCATTACTTTTTTTTTATCTATATAGTAAAGTGGTATTTGAATAGCTAAATTTAAAATATTTTTTTTACTATTTGCCAGGGTCTTTATATTTATTATATACTTTAATCCTCATAATAATTTTTGAATTAGACATCAGCATCCTTATTTTAGAGGTGTAGAACCTGAGACTCAAGAAAGTTAGTTAGCTATTATCCTCATGTTTAAACTATTACCTTTATGCTTAGACACAAATAGTTTTACATAATAGTAATCAGTGAAACTTTATTAGCTGGTATTCTATAAACAATAGAAGTCAAAAAGCATAGCTGTATTTAAAAAGTACTATGCCAACTAGGAGATATTCTCAAAGATACAGCTAAAAAATATTTGAGGGAAGTTAATACTTTTGGAAAGTATGTAATGAAAAGGAAGAAACACTAAAAAACCTAGATCAGATTGACATTATTTTCTACTATAATTCTTACTGGTTTGTAAGATTTAGAAAGGAATACAATTGAAATATTAAGTATTTCATTTATTTTTTGGATAAAATTATTTCATTTGTATATTTAAGTGATGATATAGGCTTATTAGATTTTGACTTCAGTCAAGCATTTGACAGGTTTCCCTGACATTTATTGTATTTAGTATGGTTATTATGAGTAAACGGAAATTCAGTTCTACAAAGTTAAAGAAACCTTTTTATTTAATTCAATTTATTGGGTTGACATTGTTTAATAAGATCATACAGGTTTCAAGTGTACATTTCTATAGTACATGATCTGTATAGTGCATAGGCACCCAGCATACAAAGTCAAATCGTCTTCCATCACCACACGTTTAGCTCCCTTTACCCTTTATTACTCCCCCCAACTTCTTTCCCTCTGGTAACCCCATACTGTCTGTATCTATGAGTTTCAGTTTTATACCCCATGTACGAGTGAAATCATATGGTTCTTAGCTTTTTCTGACTAACTTCATGTAGCATAATATTCTCAAAGTCCATTTATGTTATCCCAAATGGAGATATTTTAGCTTTTCTTATGACTGGGTAATATTCCATTGTATATATGTACTACATCTCTTTTTATCTAATCATCTATCAAGGGACACTGGTTGTCTCTATGTCTTGACCACAGTGGATAATGCTGCAGTAAACGTAGGGGTGCATATATCTTTGTGAATAAATGTCTTCAAAATTCAAGTAGATACCCAGAGGAGGGATTGCTGAGTCAAATGGTAATTTTATTCTTAATTTTTTTAGGAACCTCCATACTGTTTTCCATAGTGACTGTACCAGTTTACATTCCCACCAGTAATGAATGAGAGTTCCTTTTTTCTCCACAACCTCTACAACACTTGTTATTTCTATTTTTTTTTTTTTTTTTTTTTACAGGGACAGAGAGAGGGATAGACAGGAACAGACAGACAGGAACAGAGAGAGATGAGAAGCATCAATCATCAGTTTTTCATTGCGAGACCTTAGTTGTTCATTGATTGCTTTCTCATATGTGCCTTGACCGTGGGCCTTCAGCAGATCATGTAACCCCTTGCTTGAGCCAGCGACCTTTGGGTCCAAGCTGGTGAGCTTTATTCAAACCAGATGAGCCCGTGCTCAAGCTGGTGACCTCGGGGTCTCGAACCTGGGTCCTCTGCATCCCAGCTAGATGCTCTATCCACTGCGCCACCACCTGGTCAGGCTGTTATTCCTATCTTGTTGATAATAACCATTATAACAGGTGTGAGGTGGTACCTCTTTGTAGTTTGCACTTGCAATTCCCTAATAGCTAGTGAATTTGAACTTCTTTTCACATATCTGTTGACTATCTGTATGTCTTCTTGAGAGAATTGTCTGTTTGGGTCCTCTGCCCATTTTTTAATTGAATTGTTTGTTTAAGTTATTTATATATTTTGTATATTAAACCCCCTGTTGGACCTATTGTTTGCCATATCATCTCCCATTTGGTTTGTTGCCTTTTTGTATTGTTGAAGGTTTCTTTTGTTGTGCAGAAGCTTTTTACTTTGATGTAGTCCCATTTATTTATTTTTGCCCTTACTTCCCTTACATTTGGAGTCAAATGAATAAAATTTCCTCTAAGACAAAAGTTCATAAGTTTAGTATCTATCTTTTCTTCTGTGTAATTTATTGTTTTAGATCTTATATTTAGGTCTTTGATATATTTTAAATTAATATTATACATGATGACAAACTATAGTCTAGTTTTTTTCTTTTGCATATGGCTTTCCAATTTTCCCAGCATCATTTATCGAAGAGGCTTTTTTTTTCTCCATTGTGCATTTTTGGCTCCTTTGTCAAAAATTATTTGCCCATATACATATGGTTTTATTTCTGGGCTTTCAGTTTTGTTTCATTAATCTGTGTGTCTGTTTTTCTGCTAATATCATGCTGTTTTGATTATCATAGCTCTGTAGTATAACGTGAAGTCAAGTAATGTGGTACCTCCAGCTTCATTTTTTTTCCCCTCAGACTTTCTTTGGCTATTCTGAGCCTTTTGTGGTTCCATACAAATCCAATGAGTTTTTGTTCTATTTTTTCTTTTCTTTTCTTCCCTTTCCTTTTCTTTTAGATAGAGAGGAGGGGGGACAGACAGGGACAGAAAGACAAGAAGGGAGAGAGGAGAAGCATCAGCTCACAGTTGCAGCATCTTAGTTGTTCATTGATTGTTTTCTCACATATGCCTTGTCTGGTGAGCTCCAGCCAAACTAGTGACCACTTGCCCAAGCCAGCAACCTTGGGCTGAAGCCAGTGACCTTAGGCTTCAAGCCAGCTACCTTTGGGCTCAAGCCAGTGACCATAGTGTCACGTCTACAATCCCACGCTCAAGCTGGTGATCCTGCACTCAAGCTGGTGACTTCCAGGTTTCAAACCTGGGTCCTCAGCATTCCAGGCCAACACTCTACCCACTACACCACCGCCTGATCAGGTTTGTTCTACTTAAAATATTGCTTTGGTTAATATGACATTTTATTATGTTGATTCTTCCAATTTATGAACAGGAAATATTTTTTTATTTCATTGTATTTTTTTCAATCTCTTTTAATAATGCTTTGTAGTTTTCGGTATATAGGTCCTTCACATCGTTTCTTAAGTTTATTCCTAGGTATTTTATTCTTTTTGTTGCAATTGCAAAAAATGTTTTTTTTTCTGAAATTTTATTGCTAATATATAGGAATACAGTGGATTTGTGTACATTAATTTTACATCCTGCAACTTTACTGTATTTGTTTATTGTTTCTAATAGTGTTTTTGAGGAATCTTTAGCATTTTCTATATACAGAATCATGTTATCTGCAAAAAGTGATGTTTTTACTTCTTCATTCCCAATTTAGATGTCTTCTTTTTCTTTCTCTTACCTGATTGCTCTGGCTAGGAAGTCCAGAACTATATAGACTAAAAGTAGTGAGAGTGGGAAACTTGTCTTGTTCATGATTTTAGAAGAAAAGGTTTCAGTTTTTCACCATTGAGTATAATATTAGCTAAAGGTTTATCATATAAGGCCTTTATTATCGTGAGGTACCTTCCTTCTATACCCATTTTATTTAGTATTTTAATCATAAATGGATGTTGTATCTTATCAAATGCTTTTTTCTGCATCTTTTGATAAGATGATATGATTTTATCCTTTGTTTTGTTAATGTGGTATATTACAATGACCAATTTGCATATGTTGAACCATTCTTGTGCCCCTGGAATGCAACCCACTTGATTGTGCTGAATTATTTTTTAAATATGTTGTTGTATTTTATTTGCTAGTATTTGTTTAGAATTTTTGCACTTGTATTCATTAGAGATTTTGGTCTGTAGTTTTCTTTTTCTGTGCTTTTCTTACTAGGTTTTGGCATCAGGGTTATGTTGGTCTCATAAAACATGTTAGAAAGTATTGCCTCTTCCTCAATTTTTGGGAGAGTTTGAGAAGGATAGGTTTCAAACCTTTGAATGTTTGGTAGAATTCACTAGTGAAGCCATCTGGTCCAGAACTTTTATTTTTGGGGAGTTTTTGATGATTGTTGCAATATTCTTACTGTTGATTGGTCTATTTAGATTATGCAATTATTCATGGTTTCATCTAGGAAGTTTGTATATATATATATATTTTAGGAACTTATCCATTTCTTCTAGGTTATTGAATTTGGTGGCATATAGTCTTTCATACTATTTAGTGTGATTCTTTATATATCTGTGATGCCTGTGGTAACTTGTCTTTCATTTGTGATTTTGCTTATATGAGTCTTTCTTTTTTCCTTAGTGAGTCTATCCAGGGGTTTGTCAATTTTATTAATCTTTTAAAAGAACCAAGCCAAGTTGTATTAATTTTTTGTATAGTCTTTTAGTTCTTTAATTCAATTCTGCTCTAATTATTTGCTCTCTTCTGCTGACTTTGGATTACTTTATTTCCCTAGTTCTTTAAGATGTAATGCTAGGTTTTTTACTTGGGATTTGTTTTGTTTCTTGGGATAGGCCTGTAATAATATAAGCTTTCTTCTTATTACCACCTTTGCTGCACCCCACAAGTTTTGATATGTTGTGTTCTCATTCTCATTTGTCCTTATATATCTTTTGATCTCCTTCTTTGACCCAATCCTTTTTTAGTAGTATATTGTTTAATTTGCTCATATTTGTGTGTTTCTTTACTTCCTTTTTACAGTTGATTTATAATTTCAAAGCATTGTGGTTAGAGAATATACTTGGTATAATTTCAATCTTCTTAAATTTGTTGAGCCTAGTTTTGTGACCGAACATAGAGTCTATCCTTGAGAATATCTCATGTGTACTGGAGAAGAATGTATAATCTGATGTTCTGGAATGAATGACTCTGTAAATGTCAATTACCATATTCCCCATGTATAAGATGCACCTTAATTTTGGGGCCCAAAATTTGAAAGAAAATGTATTGCATTAATTTACTGAACTCAAGTTTTACTCATCATAAAATTTATAAAATTCCTCATCACTGTCAAAACTCCCATCCTTATAAAAAAACAAACAAAAAACAAAAAACAACTCCCATCCTTTAGCTTGTCTTCATCTGTGTCTGATGACGAATCACTGTCTTCATATATTGCCTCACCCTCAGTTCCATCTATGGCATTTGAAATGCCATATTTCTTAAATGACTTGATAATGATCTCAATCTTGATATTATCCCAGGATCTTTTCACCCAGGTACGAACTTCTCCTATAGTTGGTTTCTTCACTCTCCTTGCTGCTGTCAAATTGTCCCCAGAAGATGTCACCTATTGGTTCCATTTGTCTCTCATGGCAGCTTTGAAGGGTTTGTTAATGCTGATATCAAGTGGTTGGAGCAGGGATGTCAAGCCTCCAGGTATAATGGCAAGTTTTGATTTTTGTTCTGCAGCAATCTTCTTTGTGTTTTTTGTTATGTGTGCTTTGAACTGATCAAGCACCAATAGGGCAGGTTTGCATAAGAACCCGCCTGGTCTCCTTCTCCAAACTTCCTCAAACCAGATCTTCATCCCATCCTGATCCATTCAACCCTTGTCATGAACATGGACAATCACTCCTTGAGGAATGTCTTCTTTTGGCATTGTTTTGTGTTTGAAAATCAGCATAGGAGGCAGCTTGGTTCTGTCAGCACAACAAGATAGAATAACTGTATAATGGCTCTTTTCATGTCCACTTGTCTTCTCAGTTACAATTTTCACCCTCTTCTTATCAACAGTTCTGTTATTTGGGACATCAAATTGAAGGGGGACTTTGTCCATATTTGCAATATATCCCAACTCAAACTGATGTGTCTTCAGACATCTTTTGGGCAAATCTGGTGCATGTCTACATGCTTAGTTCATTCTATTTCATAAATCTGAAACACCAATTGTGTCCTTCTTTGAAATCAGTAACTTATTTTTTATCAGTAATTCTTCTTGCGTCATGCTGAACCATCTTTGTGGACACAGGAATTCCAATTGTCTTTTGCTCTTCATTCCATATCTTCAATTCCCTCTCTAAATCAGGCCATTTTGCTGACTTGCCTCTCATGGCCTTCTTATGCCATGGTGTTTTCAGTAGGGTTTTTTCTTCCCATAGCCAGTCTCAAATCGATTTTTCAGTTGGAGGAGGACCAAACTTACATTCAGCAGCACAATTTTCATTCACTTTGCAAACTGGATTACTTTTAACTTAAATTCAGCACTATGAAAATCTTTTCTGAGCCATTTCTGGGCAGAACATGACGAATGTAGTCTACCATAATATACCGGTAACAAGTGCAAAACAATGAGCATAAAGACAAGTGAGAAAAAGCAGGAAATGCAAGTTAAAAAATCTACAACAATGTGCACAAAAAATAAAAGTGCAGGAAATGCAAGTTAAAAACCCTACAACCATTGTATAAAACACATCCAGTTTTTAGACCCCAAATATTTTGAAAAATGGTGAATTTTATAAATGGGGAAATATGGTATGTCCAATTGGTCTAATATATCAATTAAGGTCATATTTCTTTATTAATTTTCTGTTTGGATGATCTCAGAGTTGTCAAGTGTATTTAGATCTCCAACTATGATCATAGGTGTTTTTTTCAAATTGTTCCTTTAGTTTTGTTAGGAGTTTGGTGCTTCTTGAATGGATGCATGTATATTGAGAACTGTTGTGTCTTTTTGATATTGTGTTCCCTTTATTATTATAAAATGTCCATCTTTGTTTCTTGTTACCTTTGTTATCTTGAGATGTATTTTGTCAAATATGAGCATGGCTACACCTGCTTTCCTGTGGATGCTATTTGCTTGGAGAATCATTTTCCACCATTTCACTTTGAGTTTATCTTTGTCTTTACAGGTAAGATGTGTCTCCAGAAAATAGTATATGGTTGGGTTTTGTGTTTTTGATTCAATCTGCTACTTTTTTGGGGGAGGGGGTGATTTTAGTCCACTTAAATGTAGGGCAATTATCGATGTATGAAGATTTCCTATAACCATTTTATCTTTTGTTATCTGGTAGCTTTGTGCCTCCATTGATTTTTTTTCTTTGTGTTTCTATCTGTTGTTTTAGTTTGGTTTTCCCTCTATTTCTTCTTTTTTAATTATGTGTCTCAATTTTGGGTATTTTGAATGTGGTTATCATTAGGTTCATGAAAAAGAAAATTTCATATTTATAGTAGTCCTTTTTACTTTTTATTGAATTTATTGAGGTGACATTGATTAATAAAATTATATATAAGTTTCAGGTGTACAATTCTATAATACATCATCTGTTCATTTACTGTGTTTACCAGTCCAAGTCAAGTCTCCTTCCACCACCATTTATTCCCCCTTTACCCTCTCCTACCTTCCACCACCCCCTTTCCTTCTTGTAATCACCAAATATATCTGTGTCTATAAGTTTTTTCTTTGCTTAATTCCTTCATGATTTTTACCCAGCCCTACAACCCTCATCCCCTCTGACAGCTTTCAGTCTGTTCTCTGACTCTATGAGTCTATTTCTATTTCATTTGTTAGTTTATTTTGTTTATTAGAGTACACATGTAAGTAAATTATATGGTGCTTGTCTTTCCCTGTCTGGCTTATTTCACTTAGCATAATATTCTCCAGGTCCATATATGCTGTTGCAAAAGGCGAAATTTCCTTTTTCTTTTTACAGTTGAGCAGTATTCTATTGTGTGAGTGTATCACTGCTTTTTTCCCCCCTCATCTACTGATGGGTACTTGGTCTGTTTTGCTTCCAAATCTTGCCTCTTGTAAATAATGTTGCAGTGAGCATAGAAATGCAGATATTCTTTTGAATTAATATTTCAGGTTTCTTTGAATATAGTTCCAGAAGTGAAATTGCTGGGTCATAACGATGTTTTATTTTTAACTTTTTGAGGTAACTCCATACTGCTTTCCTCTGTGGCTGCTGCACCAATGTGCATTTCCACCTAGGAATCAATTTAACCAAGAATGTAAAAAGCCTGTACTTGGAAAATTATAAGACATTGAAGAAGAAAGTGAAGAATATACAAACAAGTGAAAGCATATACTGTGTTCATAAATAGGAAGAATTAACATATTAAAATGTTAATAACACCCGAAGCAATCTGTAGATTTAATGCAATTTCTATCAAGATACCAATAGTGTATTTCAAAGAACTAGAAAAAATATCCCTTTTTTTTTTTTTCTTACAGAGAGAGAGAGTCAGAGAGAGGAATAGAGAGACAGGAACAGAGAGATGAGAAGCATCAATCATTAGTTTTCCGTTGAGTGTTGCAACACCTTAGTTGTTCATTGATTGCTTTCTCACATGTGCCTTGACCACGGGCCTTCAGCAGACTGAGTAACCCCTTGCTTGAGCCAGGGGTTGACCTTGGGCCCAAGCTGGTGAGCTTTTTGCTCAAGCCAGATGAGCCGCGGTCAAGCTGGCGACCTCGGGGTCTCGGACCTGGGTCCTCTGCATCCCAGTCCGATGCTCTATCCACTGCGCCACCACCTGGTCAGGCTATCCCAAAAATTTTTATGGAACTACAAAAGACCTTAAATAGCACCAGTGATCTTGAAAAAATAGAACAAAGTTGGTGGACTCACATTACCTGATATAATACTACAAGACCATAGCATTCAAAACAGCATGGTATTGGCATAAAAACAGATATATAGCCTGATCAGGTGGTGGCGCAGTGGATAGAGCATCGGACTGGGATGCAGAAGGACCCAGGTTCAAGACCCTGAGCTCGCCAACTTGAGTGCAGGCTCATCTGGTGTGAGCAAAGCTCAGCAGCTTGGACCCAAGGTCACTGGTTACTCGGTTTGCTGAAGGCCCACAGTCAAGGCACATATGAGAAAGCAATCAATGAACAACTGTGTCGCATTGAAAAAACAGATGATTGATGCTTCTCATCTCTCTCTGTTCCTGTCTGTCTGTCCCTATCTATCCCTTTCACTGACTCTCTCTCTGTCTCTGTAAAAAACAAAAACAAAAAAACCAAAACAGATATATAGACCAATAAGATCAATGGAAGACAATAGAGAGCCCAGAAGTAAACCCAGACTTTTATAGTCAATTAATATTTAACAAAAAAGACAAGAACTTACAATGGGGTAAAGATAATCAATTCGATAAATGGCATTGGGAAAATTGGACAGATATGTGCAAAAATAATGAACTGAACCACCTTCTTATATCACACACAAGAATAAACCCAAAATGAATTATATACTTAAATGTTGGCCTTGAACCAATAAAAAGAAGAAAAATAGGCAGTAAAATATTGAACATTTATCATAGCAATATTTTTTTTCTGATGTATCATCTCAGGCAAGGCAAACAAAAGATAAAATACTGGAACTACATCAAACTAAAAAGTTTCTGCCCAGCAAAGGAAACCATCAACCAAATGGAAAGATAACGCACCAAATGGGAGAACATATTCGCCAATACATCCAATAAGGTATTAATATCCAGATTTTATAAGGAACTTATAAAACTCAACACACAAAAAACCAGACAATTCAATTAATAAATGGCAAAGGACCTGAATAGACAGTTCTCCAAAGAGGACATACAGATTACCAATGACATATGAAAAGATGTTCAACATCACTAATCATCAGAGAAATGCAAATTAACACCACAATGAGATATCACCTCATACCTGTCATGATGACTATCATCAATAAGTCAACAAACAACAAATGTTGGTGAGGCTGTGGAGAAAAAAGAACCCTTGTGCAGTTTGGAGAATTGTCCTTTTTCTTCTTAATGCTTCTGATCTCCATCCTCCTTTACAAATTTAAACTTTTACCTTTTCTCCTTTTATGTTTTTGTTGTCAGAAATTATCCGGGTTTATGCCATCAGTCTGTTGGTGATCTTACTTGTAGTTTTGTGGCTTTTACTTCTTTGTTTTAGGTAGAATAACTCCCTTGAATTTTTCCTGCAATGGAGGTCTTCTGGTGATAAATTCCCTCAGCTTTTGTACATCTAGAAAGTCTTTATTTCTCTCTCATATATAAAGGATAACTTTGCTGGATATATTAATATTATTCTTAGTTGGTAACTCCTTTCTTTCAGTAGTTTGAATTTTTGGTTCCATCCTCTTCTAGCTTGTAGAGTTTCTGCTGAGAAATCTGATATCTTAATGGGCTTTCCTTTATAGGTTACTTTGTTCTTTTTTTTTGTTTGTTTGCCTTGAGAATTATTTCTCATTAATTCTTTTTTTTATAAATAAATTTTTATTTTAATGAGGTGACATCAATAAATCAGGGTACATATATTCAAAGAAAACATTTCCAGGTTATCTTGTTCTGTTGCATACCCATCACCCAAAGAGAGATCGTCCTCTGTCACCCTCTATCCAGTTTTCTTTGTACCCCTCCCCCACCCCCTCCCCCTCTCCCTCCTTCCCTCCCCCCACCCCCCCGTAATCACCACACTTCTGTCCATGTCTCTTAGTCTCGCTTTTATGTCCCGCCAATGTATGGAATCCTGCAGTTCTTGTTTTTTTCTGATCCACTTATTTCAATCTGCATAATGTTATCAAGATTCCACCATTCTGCTGTAAGTGATCCGATGTCATCATTTCTTCTAGCTGAATAGTATACTATGGTGTATATGTGCCCCATCTTCTTTATCCAGTCTTCTATTTTTTTACAGTGATTAAAAGCCTTTAAGCAAACTCTTGGCCAATACAGCAAGAATCCATAAAAGAGTAGTGTCCTTAACATGTTCACCAAGTCCAAGTTGGCCCCATCACCATGCCAAATCCCTGAAAAATGCAACCCAACCACAGTTCAGTCTGTTAGGAGCTGTCACAGGGAGCAGGAGTCCAGGAAAAGTCCACATCCAGGAAAAGTCTGCATGGCACTGGAATTGTTGTCACCATTCTATACTTTGCAGCTCATGTCCAAGTCCCAATGACTGCTGCTTCTAGCTGGTAGTGATTCAGGTAGACTGGAAAAGCCATTTGTAGCATGCATGGATATGGAGCTTCTGTTCTCCTCTGCCTGGAGAGATGAGACCAGGTTGCTTTTCCCTGGAGCTCTGCGACTGTGGCATGGTAAAGAGAACCTTGGGATACACTAAGCTGGGTGGCAAAGGTAGATTCATAATAGAAGTTGGCAAAAGGGGGAAAGAGAGCTCTAAATTAGGAGTAGGTCCCAGCCTGAAATATGAGTGGGGCATTGAGGTAGGAGGGATAAAGGAAACACTATATATTAAGCAAAGCAGCAGAAAATAAGACTATCAACACCCACAGCAGAGATCTTTGAGGGAAGAATAAAAAACCTGACTATTCAGGCAAAACATAGTTAAGTGGCCCTTGTGCGAATGAGATCAGTTTACCTGCTTCTTGGAAGAAATAACCTAGGCTCATCCACAGTGTCGTAGATGGGGCCAATGGCCCTGGGCACCTTCAGCCTTCAGTGGCCAACCCCAGCTTTCTGGGCAAGGTTAGGTCATAGGTGGCTGGAGCAGGGCTGGAAGAGACTGAACCCTCCCTTAGAGAAGCGAGGGGGAAGCCCACCTTCCAGTGTCCCTGTTTCCTCACAGCAGAGGCATGTAAACCTGGCAGGCTTTAGCTCAATGACCTTCCTTTCCACTATTGAAGCAGGACCCAGATGGCATCTTATGAGACCCCTTTGGGGTGTTGGAGCCTTTAAGGGTGTATCTTAAAAGCTGGTAGTTTCCCTGATCTCTATTGGGCTTTTTCTGCCTCTAGGTATCTTAAAAGCCATGCTCAGAAGATCTCGCTGAGGGGTTTGAGGATCCCTATCCGCCTATATAAATCTTTTCCATATATCTGGAGCTATTTGGAAAAAGACAAAACAGTGTTATTAGCTGGATCTAATAAAGAAGGTAGTAGTATGCAGGCGAAAAAGATTTGGTGTCTCCTGTTCATCAGCATTCAAAAGAAATGTAAATTTTTTTTTAAGTAAAAAGCATGATATGGCAGACCCGTAGGGGTTCCAGGATATGACTACCCTCTTTAAATTTTTTTTTAATTGACCTTAAAATGTTTGCTGAGTACACTTTAATAATACCTTAACTTTAAAGATTGTAAGCATGAAAAAATACAGTAAATGCTTTTGCTCCATATGCAGGAGCATTTTCAGTTTAGCCAGTTTAGGAAATTCAATAATAGAACAATACAAACAGACCATGAGCTATAACATGCTTAGCAGCCTCTCCTGTTCTGACAGAGGTTACTATAGATCCGGAATATGTATCTACTGTAATGTGGACATATGACTGTTTGCCAAATGAAGGTATATGAGTAACATCCATCTGCCAAAGTTGTCCTGGTAGTGGTCCTTGAGGGTTAATTCCAAATGAAGGGGCAGTACAGGACCCCTTAGACAGGATTTAGCAATATGCCGTGCTGCTTCCCGAGAAAGTTGAAACTGTTTACACCGGGCTGCAGCGTTCTGGTGATGAATAGTATGAGACTGACTTGCTCGGTCTGTCATGGTTGCTCCATATAATTTTCTTTTGGGAAGCTTGATCAACAAGGGCATTCCTAGGCCCTGGCCAGTTGGTTGGCTCAGTGGTAGAGCATTGGCCTGGTGTGCAGGATTCCTGGGTTCGATTCCCAGCCAGAGCACACAGGAGAAGCACCCATCTACTTCTCTACCCCTCACCCTCTCCTTCCTCTCTGTCTCTCTCTTCCCCTCCCGCAGCCAAGGCTCCACCGGAGCAAAGCCACCCCGGGCACTAAGAATGGCCTCAGTCGCTAGAATGGCTCTGGTTGCAACAGAGCAACACCCTAGATGGGCAGAGCATTCCCCCCTGGTAGGCATGCCAGGTGGATCCCGGTTGGGCGCAATGCGGGAGTCTGTCTGACTGACTCCCCATTTCCATCTTCAGAAAAATACAAAAAATAAATAAATAAAAGAAAAAATACAACAAAAAAAAGAAAAGAAAAGAGAAACAAAAAAAAGGGCATTCCCTTGTGTTAAAGTTCCAGGGAGCATGGAGTGAGCTTGAGTATGTCCTATGAAACATGGAGCTCTATGTTGACATATAAGTCTTAGAAGAAGGAGGAACTGCTGAAATAGTTCATCAGCATTTGTCCCTAAGACAGCAATCTTTATAGTGGAAACACCATAAGTAAATATTTGCTGTCTGTCTATAGATTAAAGGAGGAATATGGCAAATGCTGAAAAGCCATGATCTTTGTGCCCCTCCCCTCCCCCAACCCCCTCCCTCTCCTCCCCCCACCCTGTATCCCCAACACTGTTGTCCATGTCTCTGAGTCTCACCTTTATGTCCCACCTATGTATGGAATCATATAGTTCTTAGTTTTTTCTGATTTACTTCTTTCACTCAGTATAATGTTATTAAGGCCCATCCATGTTGTTGTAAAAGATCCTATGTCATCATTTCTTATGGCTGAGTAGTATTCCATAGTATATATATACCAAAGCTTTTTAATCCACTCATCCTCTGATGGACACTTGGGCTGTTTCCACATCTTTGCTATTGTGAACAATGCTGCCATAAACATGGGGGTGCATTTATTCTTTTCAAACAGTGCTATGGTGTTCTCGAAAGGCAGTTTGATTTTTAATTTCTTGAGGAATCTCCATACTGTTTTCCACAGTGGCTGCACCAGTCTGCATTCCCACCAGCAGTGCAGGAGGGTTCCCTTTTCTCCACATCCTCACCAGCACTTATTCTGTGTTGTTTTATTGATGAGCGCCATTCTGACTGGTGTGAGGTGATATCTCATTGTGGTTTTAATTTGCATTTCTCTAATGATTAGTGATGTTGAACATTTTTTCATATGCCTGTTGGCCATCTGTGTGTCCTCTTTGGAGAAGTGTCTATTCATTTCTTTTGCCCATTTTTGGATTGGATTGTTTGTCTTCCTGGTATTAAGTTTTACAAGTTCTTTATAAATTTTGGTTATTAACCCCTTATCAGATGCAATGTCAAATATATTCTCCCATTGTGTAGTTTGTCTTTTTATTCTGTTCTTATTTTCTTTAGCTGTGCAGAAGCTTTTTAGTTTGATAAAGTCCCATTTGTTTATCCTGTCTTTTATTTCACTTGCCTATGGAGACAAATCAGCAAATATATTGCTGCAAGAGATGTCAGAGAGCTTACTGCTTATGTATTCTTCTAAGATGCTTATGGTTTCACGGCTTACATTTAAGTCTTTAATCCATTTTGAGTTTATTTTTGTGAGTGGTGTAAGTTGGTGGTCTAGTTTCATTTTTTTGCAGGTAGCTGTCCAATTTTCCCAACACCATTTGTTGAGGAGACTATCTTTACTCCATTGTATTTCCTTACCTCCTTTGTCAAATATCAGTTGTCCATAGAGCTGTGGGTTTATTTCTGGGTTCTCTGTTCTGTTCCATTGATCTATGCGCCTCTTCTTATGCCAGTACCATGCTGTTTTGAGTACAGTGGCCTTATAATATAACTTGATATCCGGAAGTGTGATCCCTCCCACTTTATTCTTCCTTTTCAAGATTGCTGAGGCTATTCGTGTTCTCTTTTGGTTCCATATAAATTTTTAGAATATGTGTTCTATATCTTTGAAGTAAGTCATTGGTATTTTCATTGGTATTGCATTGAATTTATAAATTGCTTTGGGTAATATAGACATTTTAATGATGTTTATTCTTCCTAACCATGAGCACGGTATATGCCTCCACTTATTCGTATCTTCCCTGATTTCTTTTATCAATGTTTTATAATTTTCTGAGTACAAGTCTTTAATCTCCTTGGTTAGATTTATTCCTATGTACTTTATTTTTTTGGTTGCAATGGTAAAGGGGATTGATTCCTTGATTTCTCCTTCTGACAGTTCATTATTAGTGTATAAAAATGCCTCTGATTTCTGAGTATTGATTTGGGATTAATGTTTGTGTGCATTTTTCTCATTAATTCTTGACAGTTATAATACAATATGCTTTGGAGAAGTTCTTTTTGGATTGAAGTAATTAAGTGCTCTGTTTGTTTAGATTCAGGGACCTGGCTCCTTCCATAGATTTGGAAAGTTCTTGCCAACTATTTGAATAGGCTCTCTGTTCTTCCATCCTTCTCTTTTTATGGTATGCCTCTTATTTGTATATTGCTTTTTATTATGGAATTAGATAGTTCTCATAGAGGGTTTTTTTCCCCATTTTTTTATGCTTAAGCCTCTCTCTTCTTCCTTCTGCATCATTTCTAGATTTCTATTCAAAATTTTTTTTATTTATTAATTTTAGAGAGACACAGAGAGAAAGGGGGTTAGTGAGAGACAGACAGGCAGACAGACACATAGGAACATTAATCTGCTCCTGCATTTGCCTTGACCGGGAACGGAACTGGCAACCTCTGTACTTCAGGGTAAAGCTCAAACCAATTGTGCTATCTGGCCAGGGCATCTAAATTTCTATTTTTGATATCACTAATTTTTTCTTCCATTTGGTCTGTTCTATTCCTACGCTCACTTGTTCATTCTCAATCTTTTTTATTGAGTTCTTCATCTCCAGAATTTTTGCTTGATTCTTTTTTAAAGTTTCAATTTCTTAGGTTAAATGTTCATTTTATTCATTGATTTGTTTTCTGAACTCATTAAACTGCCTATCCATGTTTTCTTGCATCTTACTGAGTTTTTTCAAAACTGCAATCTTGAATTCTTTGTTATTTAAATTATATCATTTTATGTAGTTAAGTTTGTTTCCTGGAGATTTTTCATATTCTTTCTGAGCTGCCTCACTACCTTGGAATTTTGCAGTGTTTGTTGGATTCCTTCTCTGTCTAGGTATCTATATATTAGTGGCACTTCACTTGTAGATTGATATTCCTGTACATGACACTGAATCACAAGTTTTTTAGATATTATGCACTTCTCTGGTTATTCATATCTCTATGGGGTAGTGGAAAATGGCCTGTATTTCCTGGGATGGTGGGTGTTACCCCTGTGACCTGGTCACCCTGGTCCCAGGGGACCAACCCTGCAGGGAAATGTAGGTAATGTGGCTCCAAATCTGTAAAATTCCAGTGCTGTCCACTGCAGCCAGATGCTGCTGTTAGTGTACCCATGGTGCATGGTGGTGAGGTTGGCTGGGGGAACCTGGGGCCACCTTAGTTGCTTTGCTCTTCTAGCAATGGCAATCTTGTACCTCCACAGAAGCCCCCATGCATGACCCCAGGACCAGTCACAGAGTGTATCCTTGGTTCAGGGAAAAAATGATTCTGTTGTACTAATTCTGAGGTTTTCTGTCAATGTGCTCCATAACACTACATGAAGGATGAAGGGAGGCAAGTTCTGGGAGATTACGGGGTGACCAGACTCCATGGCTTTATCTCTCTGTCTGGAATGCTAATTGGCTGACAACCATGGCTGCAAATCTATGGTGCATCCCTATTCAGATCACTGGATTCAGTTGCAGCTTATACTGCCCACTCTTGCAGGAATGACCACCAAATCTGTTTGATCTTCCCAGCTAAAGGGAGCACCAGCCACAACCAGATTCCTCCCATCTCTGGTCTGAGCTCTGAAGTGAGTTGTCAGATGCAGGACTGCCTCATTTCTCGCCTTGCTGGTTTATTCCCACTTGCCCACCTTTAAATGTTCAATCACAGAGCTTTCAGGTATGTTCCTGCATTTAGCAGGGAATCTTTTGTGGAGTTGTAGCTGTTAAAGTTGTTGAAACTTCAAGAGGAAAGACCAAGGGGATCTCTACACTGCCATTCCTCTGATGTCACCGTCCTTTTTTCCCCTTTTTTAAAAAAAACAAAACAAAACAGAAAACATGGGAAAATAATTTTATCAGCTTGTAAGGATGCCTATTTTGAAGGAAAAACAGATCTTGCTTCTGTCTTGATCAATATATTTTTGATAACATTTTTGGAATTAATCCATAAAAAGCATATGAAAGAGAAACATATGATAAATACCAGAATCAAAATTCAAAATTTAGAGATCTCAAAAATCGCTTGAAAAAATAAATGAAATGTTTACTAGGAATAAAGGTAAAGCCCTATTTTAGGTTAAAATTATACAGATAATGTATTAATATAAAAACAGAAAACATGGTGACGTCAGAGAAATGGCGCCATGAGGAGGGCTCCCAATACCTCTCCCTGAAATTTCAACAAATTCAACAACTAGAGACAGAAAAACAATCCCAGGAACATCTGAAATACACATACATCAAACAAAGGTACAATTGGGCGAAAAGGTGGCTGAAAAACCACTCTGATGGAAATAGGATGGAGAACGGAGTATTCTGCTTCCCTCACTGACCTGAGGAAACTTTTTTTTCACTTGGAACTGAGAGGAAGGGAGGGATGGGGCAGAAATATTCAAGCCAAGGAGAGAGTGTGCCCGTGGCACTCAACCTATGCGGAGCTAACATTAGCAGCAAACCCCGGTAGAGGTGGGCGAATGGCTTGCCTGTGAAGTGGGCTTTATTTACCCCCAGTCTCCGGATTAGCGAGCGTGGGCAGTGTACTAGTGGTTCCTCCTAGTTCCTCGGGCGTGGGTGCCCACATTCCCGAGGAGATAGTCAGCAGTGGCCTTCTGCATGGGCTGTACACAGAGTCTCTGTATAATTCCTGATCCCCGAACGACAGCGTGCGGGAAGTGCATGAAAGCCAGCTTCCCTAAGACTGGACTTCTCTGGGGCAGGGTGCCTCTGCCAGCCATACAGGCTAACAAAGAAAATTCCCTGGGGAAGAAACTATGGAAGTGCTGGGGTGAAGGGTGCACAGGCAGCTTGCAGACAGCCTCTGGATAGTAGACCCACAGATCACTGAAAGAAGCCTAATCCACAGTCTGTTGACTGCCCGGCTGGCTTATGCTGGCAGTGGCTCTGGCTGACAAGGTCTTCTTTCCCAGGTCTACAATTTAAGAGAAATTGAAGGAGGGACTTGATAGTTCTTAGGGCCTCTCACTCAGCAGGCAGTGGCTGGGGCAACTTCCTGCCAGCCGATACAGGGTAAAAAACACATTCCTACAGAACAGACTTCAGAGAACACTGCAGAAGTTGGGAGGGCTGGGCTGTAGGCTTCCCAACAAGGAAGAAGCCTGTGAAGAGCAGATCCACAGAGTGCTAAGGCAAATTTAACTAGACATACCTAGGAGCCTTAGAAAGGAGCCTGACCAGAAGTCAGCTCACCCCCCAGCCTGCTTAAGCTGGTGGCCCTGATTGGCAGAGCTTTTATACCCAGGGCTGTGCTTTGAACAAACCTGGAGGAGGGACTTGGCAGCTTTTAAGACCTCTTGTTCTGCAGGCAGTGACTGGGGCATCTTTCTGCCAGCTGATACAGGTTATAAAGTGCAAAAAACCTGGGGAGAGTAGTCCTGTGGAGTGCTGAGGCATACTAGACATACCTGGAGGCTCATAGAAAGACACCTGCGGAGCAATCGGCTCCTAGCCCTGCCTGATTATGCTGGTGGCTCGGGCTGGCAAGGCCTTACCCAGAACCTTGTGTTGAGTGGGGATAGAGGGGGGATTTGGCAGCTTTTAGAGTCTCTTGCTATCCAGGCAGTGGCAGTGGCAACTTCACAGCTGGGTCCCCAGGCTACTAGTTCAGGAAGGAGACGCTGAGGGAGAGGTTCCAGGAAAACAGACTCTCCCATTGTCGAAGCCTGCAAACGCTAACAAGCCCTGCCTACCAACGGGACTGAGGCTTAGTTTATGTCATCACCATAGCAACACATCAACTGCAAATCTCTACCTAAGAGTGCCACAGGGGTAGAACCTGGGGTAGAGTGCCACTGGCCAAATAGAGAAAGAAGAAAAAGGAAGAAAATAAACTCTCAAAACCAGAAATCCACAGTCTTTATAACTTTTTCCATATTTTTTTTCTTTTCATTTTTGTATCTTTTTTTCTTCCACCTTGGTCCTTTTATCCTCTTTTTGTTTTATTCTTTTCTTTTCATTCCAAACTTCATTACCTATAGGTGTTTTTTTATTTTTAACTATTTTTTATTAGTTTTAATAGGGTGACATTGATAAATCAGGGTACATATGTTCAGAGAAAACATCTCTAGGTTATTTTGACATTTGATTATGCTGCATTCCATCACCCAAAGTTCAATTGTCTTCTGTCACCTTCTAACCCATAGGTGTTACATTTTTCATTCTTGTGTTTCTCTATGAGGGTTACATTCCAAAAACCTTAACTCTCTCCTTTTTCTTTTCTCTTTTTTCTCCCTCTCTTTTGGTTTCCTCTTTTCTCTTTCACTTTTCATTTGATCCTCACACACAAATTATTTTATTTTGGATTCAAATTTTTTCTTTGTGGTATTTTGTGTGCTTTTTACTTTGCTGTTTATTGCAATAGCATTCCCTCACCTCTGGTTCTCCATTCTATGTAGTTTTTGTTCCACTTAATACAATAGAATTTGCATCTTTTACTGTATTTTTCCCTTTTTTTCTTCTTCTTTTCTCTTTCACTATATCTCTCATTTGACCATCATTTACAAACAAATTATTTTATTCTTAATCCAAATTTTTTTCTTGTAGCATTTTGTGAGTTCTTACCTCATTTTTTGCCTCTTTGTCACTCCTCCAAATGCAGGCTCTCTGTTCTATGTCATTTTTGTTCCATTTAGCACAATATAATTTTCAGTTTTTCACTGTATTTTCTCAAAAAAATTATTTTTATTTTTTTATTTTTTTATTTTTTATCCTTATTTTTTTATTCTTTATCAACTCTTATTAGTGTTACTAACAATACCACTCTCAAATTTCATTAAGGAAAAAGTAATTGAATATCATGGATACAAAAGACAAAGATATAGCTCAGATAGATGAGAAAAAATCTATAGAAACAAATTTCAATACCTTGGAAACCTTGGAGTTAAATGACAGAGAATTTAAAATTGAAATCCTAAAAATACTCAGGGATATACAAGAAAGGCAATTTAGGGAGCTCAAAAAAACAATTCAATGAATAGAAAGAATACATCACCAAGGAAATCAAAACTATGAAAACGAATCAAACAGAGATGAAAAACTCAATTGATGAACTGAAATATGAGATAACAAACTTAGCTAATAGAACAGGCTGGAGAGAGGAGAGAATTAGTGACATAGAAGACAGGCAACTAGAGGTACTACAGAGAGAAGAGGACAGAGACTCATGAATTAAAAAGAATGAGATAGCCTTACAGGAATTGTCTGACTTCATCAAAAAGAGCAACATAAGAATAATGGGTATATCAGAAGGAGAAGAGAGAGAAAATGGAATGGAGAACATATTCAAACAAATAATAGATGAGAACTTTCCAAGCCTGTGGAAAGAACTAAAGCTTTGAATTCAAGAAGCAAACAGAACACTGAGTTATCTTAACCCTAACAAACCTAGTCTAAGGTATGTTATAATGTAAAAAACTTACTCCAAGGCACATCATACTGTGAAAAAAGAAGCAACAGAGGAAAGAAGTGTGGGTTACAACCAAACTAAAAGAATGATAGAAAAACAAAAGAGAAAAACAAACCAATGACAAAGAAAAAATTCCCAAGACAGCCAGGGAAAAGAAGAATACAACATATAAAGGAAGGCCCATTAGATTATCATCAGATTTCTCAGCAGAAACTCTACAAGCTAGAAGAGAGTAGACCCCAATATTTAAAGTTCTGAAAGAGAGGAATACTATACCCATCAAAGCTATCCTTCAAATATGAAGGAGAAATAAAAACATTCACAGATACAGAAAAGAGGAGGAAATTCATAATCAGAAAACCCCTCTTTAGGAAATACTAAAGGGGTTTTCTAACCAGATATAAAGAATAAAACAAAACAAAACCATAAGTAAAAGCTCCATCAAGAACACAATAAAATCAAATTTAATCTGTGACCACAAAAACAGAAAAGGGGAGAGGACAAAGATTAACAGTAGCAAAGGAGAATGGAGTGCAGAAGCACTCATGAGATAATGTACTACAATGAACATGATAGGTACCCTTTCCATTACTTAGTGGTAACCAACCCTGAAAAAACCACCACAGAAGCACATGGCTTGAAAAAAGAAGCAACAGAGGAAAGAAGTATGAATTACAACCAAACAAAAACAAATGATAGAAAAACAAAAGAGAAGAATCAAACAAGATACAAAATTATCAGCAAGCAATATATAAAAATAGCAATAGGAAACCCTGAAGTGTCAATAATTACACTAAATGTAAATAGATTGAACTCACCAATAAGAAGGACATAGAATAGCAGAATTAAGATTAAAAAAGAAAATCCAACAATATGCTGCCTACAAGAGACACATCTAAGCTACAAGGATAAAAACAAATTCAAAGTAAAAGGCTGGAAAGCAATACTTCAAGCAAATAACATCCAAAAAAAAAAAAAAAAGCATGTGTAGCAATACTCATATCTAACAATGCTGACTACAAGACAGCAAAGGTAATCAGAGACAAAAACGGTCATTTAATAATAATAAAGGGGACACTGAATCAAAAAGACATAATAATTCTTAATATATATGCACCAAACCAAGGAGCACTAAATATATATATGACAGCTACTGACTGACCTAAAAACAAAAACTGACAAAAATACAATCATACTTAGAGACCTCAGTACACCACTGATCACTCTAGATTGTTCATCCAAACAGAAAATCAATTAAAAAATATTGGCCTTAAACGAAACACTAGAACAATTGGATATGATCGACATCTACAGGACATTTCATCAAAAGTGCCAGAGTATACATTTTTCTCTAGTGTACATGGAACATTCTAAAGAATTGATCATATATTGGGCCACAAAAATAACATCAACAAATTCACAAAGATTGATATCATACCAAGCATATTCTCCGATCAGAAAGACTTGAAACTAGAGTTCAACTGCAAAAAAGAGGTAAATGAACCAACAAAAATGTGGAAACTAAACAACATACTTTAAAAAAATGAGTGGGTCAAGGAGAAATAAAAGTAGAGATCAAAAGTTCCATACAGACAAACGAAAATAACAATAAAACATATCAGAATCTCTGCGATGTAGCAAAAGCAGTAATAAGAGGGAAGTTCATATCACTACAGGCCTAGATGAATAAACAAGAGAGAGCCCAAGTAAACCACTTAACCTCACATCTTAAGAAACTAGAAAAAGAAGAACAAAGGCAACCCAAAAGCAGCAGAGGAAAGGAAATAATAAAAATCAGAGCAGAAATAAATGAAATAGAGAACAGAAAAACTATAGAAAAAATTAGTAAAGAGCTGGTTCTTTGAAAAGATCAACAAGGTTGACAAACCCTTGGCAAGACTCACTAAGGAAAAAAGAGAAAGGACTCAAACAAAATCCAAAATGAAAGAGGAGAAATCACCACAGACATCATAGATATACAAAGAATTATTGTAGAATACTATGAAAAACTATATGCCACCAAATTTAACAATCTAGAAGAAATGGATAAATTCCTAGAACAATACAATCTTCCTAGACTACATCATGATGAAGCAGAAAGCGTAAACAGACCCATAAGCAGGGAGAAAATAGAAACAACTATCAAAAACCTCCCCAAAAATAAAAGTCCAGAGCCAGATGGCTATACTAGTGAATTCTATCAAACATTCAAAGAAGACTTTGTTTCTGTTCTACTCAAAGTCTTTCAAAAAATTGAAGAAGAAGCAATACTTCCAAACACATTTTATGAGGCCAACATAACTCTCATACCGAAACCTGGCAAGGACAACACACAAAAAAACAAAACTACAGAACAATATCACTAATGAATACAGATGCTAAAATACTAAAAAAATACCAGCAAATTGAATACAACAGCACATTAAAAAAATAATACATCATGATCAATTGGGATTCATCCCAGAATCACGAGGATGGTTCAACATACACGAAATGGTTAACATAATACACCATATCAACAAAACAAAGGACAAAAACCATATGATCCTATCAATAGATGCAGAAAAGGCATTTGATAAAATACAACACAATTTTATGTTTAAAACACTCATCAAAATGGGTATAGAAGGAAAATATCTCAACATAATAAAGGCCATTTATGATAAACCATCAGCTAACATTATATTAAATGGCATAAAACTGAGGACTTTTCCCCTAAAATAAGGAACAAGACAAGGTTGTCCACTCTCTCCACTCTTATTCAACGTAGTGCTGGAAGTTCTAGCCAGGGCAATAAGACAAGAAAAAGAAATAAAAGGCATTCATATTGGAAAAGAAGTAAAGGTTTCACTTTTTGCAGATGATATGATCTTATACATTGAAAACCCCAAAGACTCCACAAAAAGACTACTAGAAACAATCAACCAATACAGTAAGGTTGCAGAATATAAAATTAATATACAAAAATCCATTGCCTTCCTATATGCCAACAATGAAACATCAGAAAACGAACTAAAAAAAATAATCCCCTTCACGGCTGCAACAACAACAACAAAAATACCTAGGAATAAACATAACAAAGAATGTAAAGGACCTATATAATGAAAACTAAAAAGCATTATTAAGGGAAATTGAAAAAGATACAATGAAATGAAAAAATATTCCTAGTTACTGGATAGGAAGAATAAATATAGTCAAAATGACTATATTACCCAAAGAGATATACAAATTTAATGCAATTCCCATCAAAATTCCAATGTCATTTTTTAAAGAAAATGAATTTTGTTTTAAAGAACAAAAAATCATCAGATTTATATGGAACTATAAAAAACCCCAAATAGCCAAAGCAATCTAAGGAAAAAGAACAAAGCTGGGGGCGTTACAATACTTGACTTCAAATTATATTATAGAGCCACGACAATCAAAACAGTATGGTATTGGCAGAAACATAGACACTCAGACCAATGGAACAGAATAGAAAGCCCAGAAATAAAACTACATATATATGGTCAAATAACTTTTGATAAAGGGGCCAACAACACACAATGGAGAAAAGAAAGCCTCTTCAACAAATGGTGCTGGGAAAACTGGAAAGCCACATGCAAAAGAATGAAATTCAACTACAGTTTGTCCCCTTGTATTAAAATTAATTCAAAATAGATCAAAGACCTAAATATAAAACCTGAAACAATAAATTACATAGAAGAAAACGTAGGTACTGAACTCATGGACCTTGGCTATGGAGAGCACTTTATGAATTTGACTCCAAAGGCAAGGGAAGTGAAGGCAAAGATAAATTAATGGGACTTCATCAGACTAAGAAGCTTTTGCACAGCAGGAGAAACTGACAACAAAACAGACAGCCAACTAAATGGGAAATGATATTTTCAAACAACAGCTCAGATAAGAGCCTAATATCCAAAATATACAAAGAACTCATAAAACTCAACAACAAACAAACAATCCAATAAAAAAATGGGAAGAGGACATGAACAGACACTTCTCCCAGGAAGAAATACAAATTGACAACAGATATATGAAAAAATGCTCATCTTCATTAGCTATTAGAGAAATGCAAATCAAAACTACAATGAGATACCACCTCACACCTGTTAGATTAGCTATTATCAACAAGACAGGTAATAACAAATGTTGGAGAGGCTGTGGAGAAAAAGGAACCCTCATCCATTATTGGTGGGAATGTAAAGTAGTACAACCACTATGGAAGAAAGTATGGTGGTTCCTCAAAAAATTAAAAATAGAACTACCACATGACCCAGCAATACCTCTGCTGGGTATATACCCCCAAAACTCAAAACCACTGGCCGTAAAAACACATGCAGCCCCATGTTCATCACAGTATTGTTCATAGTCGCCAAGATGTGGAAACAACCAAAAAGCCCTTCAATAGATGACTGGATAAAGAAGATGTGATACATATATACTATGAAATACTACTCAGCCATAAGAAATGATGACATTGGATCATTTACAACAACATGATGGACCTTGATAACATAATACTGAGTAAAATAAGTAAATCAGAAAAAAACTAAGAATTATATGATTCCATACATAGATGTGACATAGAAAAGAGACTCAGAGATTCGGACAAGAACGTGGTGGTTATGGGGGGTGGGGGAGGAGAGGGAGGGGTGGGGGAGGGGAGGGGCACAAAGAAAACTAGATAGAAGGTGACGGAAGACAATTTGACTTTGGGTGATGGGTATGCAACATAATCAAATGTCAAAATAACCTGGAGATGTTTTCTCTGAACATATGTACCCTGATTTATCAATGTTACCCCATTAAAATTAATTTTAAAAAAGAAAAATATCATATAGATATAGAAATTTTGAAAATAATGACAAGTAAACAGAAAACCACAAAAAACAAAGATCAAAAAAACAAAACAAACAGGAACAAAACATATATGAAAGAATAAGAATAAAAATATAAAAACTAAAGAAAATAAAATTCAAGAAAAAAGGAAAAAATGGGGAAAATTTTTCAGGTGTAAGAGGTTGCTGTTTTCTTTCAGTAAGTGTCACTGTATTATAAGTTTTAGCTCCCTGAAAGTCTTGGGCTGACTTTCAGTGAGATGTTGCTATTGCAGTGATGTAGATGGGGCTGCAGTCATGTTGGTGTTTGGAGTCTGTTGTGAGGACTTTACGGCTTTATAGCTTTTGCAATAGGAATCCCAAGCCTCTCGGTGCTCCCCCTCCCATCTCAACAGACCACAGGACAAGACACGAAGCACCTCTGTTCTTCAGGGGACAGAGTAGTTCTGGAGGGTTATCTGCAGGATTTGTCTCTGCCACTCTCCATACCTATGAGGTGAGAGAGGCAGGATCTGGGAGGCTTGGGTGCCACAATATGATTTCCTCTGTCTCTACGCTGAATGTGGGCTGTGGGCAGACCACAGGAACACTGGCCATAACCCCTCATTTTGCCATCATTTTGGTTTAGTATCTCTCCCCCTGCACCTCAATCCGTTCACTTCTCCTGGCAGAAGGAGGCCTAGTCATTCAAAAGCACTACTTTTTTCAGCAGTGCCCCAGCAGTCAAAACCCAGTCTCATTGTGGTTTTAATTTGCATTTCTCTAATGATTAGTGATGTTGAGTTTTTCATATGCCTATTGGCCATCTGTATGTCTTCTCTGGAGAAGTGTCTATTCATTTCTTTCACTCATTTTTTGATTGGATTGATTGTCTTCCTGGTATTGAGTTTTAGTTCTTTATAAATTTTGTTATTAACCGCTTATCAGATGTATTGTCAAATATATTCTCCCATTGTGTAGTTTGTCTTTTTACACCAGTCAGAATGGCGCTCATCAACAAAACAACACAGAATAAGTGCTGGCGAGGATGTGGAGAAAAGGGAACCTTCCTGCACTGCTGGTGGAATGCAGACTGGGGCAACCACTGTGGAAAACACTATGGAGATTCCTCAAAAAATTAAAAATCGAACTGCTTTTTGACCCACCTATACCACTTTTAGGAATATACCCCAAGAACACCATAGCACTGTTTGAGAAGAAGAAATGCACCCCCTTGTTTATGGCAGCATTATTCACAATAGCGAAGGTCTGGAAACAGCCCAGTGTCCATCAGTGGATGAGTGGATTAAAAATCTTTGGTACATATATACTATGGAATACTACTCAGCCATAAGAAATGATGACATCTGATCATTACAACATGGATGGACCTTGATAACATTATACTGAGTGAAATAAGTAAATCAGAAAAAACTAAGAACTATATGATTCCATACATAGGTGGGACATAAAAATGAGACTCAGAGACATGGACAAGAGTGTGGTGGTTACGGGAGGGGGGGCGGAGAGGGAGGGGCTGGGAGAGGGGAGGGGCACAAAGAAAACCAGTTAGAAGGTGACGGAAGACAATTGGAGTTTGGGTGATGGGAATGCAGCATAATCAAATGTCAAAATAACCTAGAAATGTTTTTTCTGAATATGTACCCTGATTTATCAATGTCACCCCATTAAAATTAATTAAAACAAACAAACAAAAAACCCAGTCTCTCTGGGCTCCCCTCTTGTCCAGAGCCCCTTTAGTTCATTCAGTGCACAGATCGTTTAGGAGCACCTGTGAGCACCTGGGGTTGCTTTCCTGTGTGATAGTTGTTCAGTTTGTTGAAATTTCGAGGTGAGAGATAAGGAGTATTTCTCACGCCATCATTACTCCATTTGATTTCCTGTAATGTTCTGAAATCAGGAAATGGAAGCCTCTAACTTTGCTTTATTGAAGATTGTGATCAAATTCCAGGTGGTGAGATAGAGAGACTACGTACTCTGGATTTTCTGGGTTGTCCCTCATGGAACCACAAGTATTCTTATGAGACAGAAAGAGAGGCAGGGGGAAATTAAATGACAGAAGGAAAAGAGAAGGTGTTACCATGGGAGCAGCAAAGGGAAGGTGTATGCAATGGGTTGTCAACCCCCACTCCCCAAAAAACTTTCAAGCCTATAAGAATTTTTTACGAGTTTATTTAAGCCAAACTGTTAAAACCTGCCAGGAAGCAAAGTCTCAATATATTGAGAAAGTGTTCTGAAAAATGGCAGTTTTACCACTTATACATTAGAATCAAAGGGGAAGACATAAGGGGGCTACATGAAATTGATTGGTGATAGATTAGGGAGGCAGGAGAAAGCAAAGCAGAGGAATCTCTGGGACTGGGTAAAAAGTAAAAGTGTACATACTGAAACTTCTTTACATGGGTGGGAACAAGACCGTTAACAGTTAATGGTTCACATAACAATAACAGTGAGTGGTCAATTGGCTTACTTTCCCAGTGGGATGTCTCAACCCCTTACATTCCAAAGGCATGTTATCAGATACATTATCATAGATGCAAGAGATAGCAGACAGGCTTGAGTAAAGTAAACATGACCTTTGTTTAGAGAAAGTTCTTCCCTAGGACATGACTACTCACCATGAACTGCTTTTAGTTAGAAAAGTTTGATTTAGATCATCTTCTGATTACCTTGAGGACAGAAAAGCCTAAACACTGATTAGGTCAGTTTAAAAATTAACAAATCCACAGCTACGCAGCTCCTAATCAGCTTCCTGAAACGACTTGCAACACAAAGCAAGTAAGACAGGATATGGAAACAGCCAGGGCAAATGGTCTGAAACTCCCTCATTTGCCCCCTCTCCCTCTTAGAGACTCAAGGGTCAAGTCTGTCTGAAAACAAAAGAAATCATGGACCATATGTGTGAACACTGTAAAGGTATATAAAACTCAAGAAAGTCAACTTCGGGGAACTCATGTCTTTTGGGGTCATGCTGCTCTGCTGGCTAATAAACCTCCTTCCTTCAGCACAAAACAAAACAAAACAAAACAAGCCAAAAACAAACAAACAAAAACCCCAGAAAACATAATACAACAACAGTGCTAAAACTAAAATGCTTCTCCCTCACACCAAACTTCTCCTTTTGGCACACACACACTAAAATGCTATATCGATATAAAAGATACATGGATAAATCAAAGGGACTCAGAAAGATTGGGAGTAAAATAACATATATTACTTAGCAAATCATATTATATATGGACATATAATGGTACAATTCTCAATAAACAGCTCTCATGAACTTGGGGACATTAAATAAAAATAGTATCAACAAAACTGGGGAACAATTTTGTTTTTCCATTTTCTGTTGCATGAGGTTTTAGAACTGTTTCTATATATTTCTGCATCGTGATTCCAAATCTGAAATCCATTTTTTGGTGCATGCTCCAGTGTTTATGCAATTTTAACTTCTTTTTGTTACAGTTAATGGCATACATTGGTTTTTAAATTTGAGTTAAAGGGCAACGACTCTTGGATTGAACATAATCACAAGGCATTTAATGTTTTACAAACATCACTTTTACATAATTGTAGTTGGTTTTTTGTTTTGTTTTGTTTTGTTTTTTGAGGGACTGAGAGAGAGTCAGAGAGAGGGATAGATAGGGACAGACAGACAGGAATGGAGAGAGATGAGAAGCATCAATCATCAGTTTTTTGTTGCAACACCTTAGTTGTTCATTGATTGCTTTATCATTTGTGCCTCGACCCTGGGCCTTCAGCAGACCGAGTAACCCCTTGCTTGAGCCAGTGACCTTGGGTTCAAGTTGGTGAGCTTTTTGCTCAAGCCAGATGAGCCCGGGTTCCAGCTGGCGACCTTGGGGTCTCGAACCTGTGTTCTCCACATCCCAGTCTGATGACGCTCTATCCACTGCACCACCGCCAGGTCAGGCTGTAGTTGTTTTTAAATGTAAAAAATTATTATCTGATAAAAGCACCCTCTTACTTTGTTTTAAGATTGAATCATGGCTTCTTCGATTAAGCGTAAATGTAAGAATAGTCCTGACACCTTCTATTATATATGTGGCTGTTATACACTTCAACGTCAAAGGCACAATATTTCATCATTTATGACACGTGCATAGATTGCCTATTTTCAAGTTCCTCTTGGTGATCAAGACAAGAATTGGGCCCTGGCCAGTTGGCTAAGTGGTGGAGCATCGGCCTGGGGTGCAGGAGTCCTGGGTTCGATTCCCAGCCAGGGCACACAGGAGAAGTGCCCATCTGTTTATCCACCCCTCCCCCTCTCCTTCCTCTTTGTCTCTCTCTTCCCCTCCTGCAGCCAAGGCTCCATTGGAGCAAAGTTGGCCCGGGTGCTGAGGATGGCACTATGGCCTCTGCTTCAGGTGCTAGAATGGCTCTGGCTGCAACAGAGCAACACCCCAGATGGGCATAGCATCACCCCCTGGTGGGCATGCCAGGTGGATCCCGGTCAGGCGCATGTGGGAGTCTGTCTGACTGCCTCTCCATTTCCAACTTCAGAAAAATACAAAAAAAAAAAAAAAAAAAGAATTGGGCTTCTCATATTGTGTGTCATAATTGTGAGGAAATGCTTCGTGACTGGACAAAAGAAAAACGCAAAGGAATGCCATTTAGTATTTCCATGGTTTGGCGTGAACCTAAGGACCACAGCAGTGACTGTTATTTTTGTCTGATCCATACAAAGGGCGGCAAGAAAAAATGGTATATGATCACATTTTTCTCACCACACTCTGAGACACTCCAGTTTTCAATGGTTTTATTTCTTCTAAGGACGAAGAAAGTGAACATGGTGATCAAGTGTATTTTGATAAGATGTATGAGGAAATGGTTGTAGAATCTGAAGAGTCTTCTTTTGATGCCAAGCAGTCATTAACCCCTCAGCAGTTTAGCCAACCCGAATTGAATGACTTAGTAAGAGATTTAGTCCTATCAAAGAAAGCAATTGAGTTACTAGCCTCCAGGCTTCAAGAAAAGAATGTACTTCACCGGTCAGTTAAAGCAGTGGTCCCCAACCTTTTTTGGGCCATGAACCGGTTTAATGTCAGAAAATATTTTCACGGACCGGCCTTTAGGGTGGGACAGATAAATGCGCAAAATAAAATTATGTGACTGGTGTAAAACTGTGATATTTTAAAATATAATTGTCAAACTTATGAAACAAGTGTCAAGAGTGAGTCTTAGATGGAGACGGATGTAACAGAGGGAATCTGGTCATTTTTAAAAAATAAAACATAATTCAGACTTAAATATAAATAAAATGGAAATAATGTAAGTTATTTATTCTTTCTCTGTGGACTGGTACCAAATGGCCCACGGACCGGTACTGGTCCGTGGCCCAGGGGTTGGGGACCACTGAGCTAAAGTATCCCATTTCAGGAAGCGTGAACAAATGTTTGTGGACTTTTTTTCTGAAGACAAACACTTTGTTTACTGTCATGATATCAGTAGTCTTCTCAGCCAGTGAGGTGTTACCACTTACAGTCCAACAGAATGGCGGCTATTTCTTGACAGCTCTAAACGAAGTCTGAAATGTGTTCTCCTACACAACGGTAATGTTTATGCAGTGGTTCCAATTGGTTATTCAACTTATCTGCGAGATTATAATGACATAAAAATTGTCCTCTACTTTCTGAAGTATGAGGAGCATAACTGGATCATTTGTGTGGATCTTAAAATGGTAAGTTTCCTGCTAGGACAACAGAGAGGTTTCACGAAGTATTCTTGTTTTCTGTGTTTGTGGGACAGCCTAGCTCGGGAGAAACACTGGACACAGAAGGAGTGGCCGCAACGTGAAGCTCTGGAAGTAGGGATGCAAAATATTGTGAATGAACCTGTAGTTAATTGAGACAGGATCATTTTTCCCCCACTTCACATCGAACTTGGCTTAATGAAGCAGTTTGTTCAGGCTTTGAATAGAGAAAGTAAATGCTTTCAACATATTATTTCTGCTTTTCCAGCCTTGTCTTTCAAGAAGATAAAAGCAGGTGTATTTGATGGACCTCAAATTCGAACCCTCATACGTGATGAAGAATTTGCCAGGAAGATGAACAAGGAGAGAAAGCAGCATGGCAGTCTTTTGTGGCAGTTACAAAGAACTTCCTTGGCAACAAAAAAGCAGAAAACTATGAACTGGTTCAACGGATACTGTTGGCTTTCTGCAACATTGGATGTCACATGAGCATTAAGATTCACTTCCTGAACAGTCACCTTGATAAGTTTCCTGAAAATCTTGGAGCTGTTAGTGATGATCAGACTACTGTTGAAGCATCAAATGAGATTGTCCTCAACAAGTACACAAACGCAAGAGCTACAAACACAAATTTTTGCCTGAATAGAATTTAAATAAGTTTTGTGCAAATTTTATGATTAAAATAAGTGTTTAAATATGTTCTATTTCAAAATTGTAGACAAATTCTGATGCAATCATATCTTTTAGTGTATTTACTGCATTATATAAATTATCTTTTTACAAAGATGATGCCCAAGAAGACATTCTACTTCATTATGTTAAACTAAATGTTGAAAATTTTACAATAAGATGAAAACCTAAAATCTTGAATTGCAAAAAACCTGTATCTCACAGAGAAAAACTAATGTCAGATTTGAGATCAGCACGCTCGAATTAGATAAGAACAAGTATTTTTGTGGATGCAACAAAAATTTTGTTCCCCAGAGTGCAATCAAAAAGTAAAAACCTTAGGGATGTAGGAAAACAAAGTACTATAACAGCACTAGACTTTAACTCAGCTCGCTAAGACTCTGACTGAAGGAAACAAATGTAAGGATATAGGTTATGTAAATAGTGTAATTAATAAGATGGCCCCAGTAGGTATATATTCACACAGTATGCTTAACCCTGAATTTACAACTTTCTTTCCATTGATCTTGAAACATTTATAAACCTGATCGTATATTTGTCCATCAAGAAAATCTTAATACCTTTTAAAGAGTAGAAATGTGTAATTCATTTTTTAACAATATCAGAAAATGTTGTTACTAGATTAATATGATGCAGCTTCTTGCACATTACTTTTACTTGGTAGTAACTAATTTAAATGATTGTTTTTACATTAAAATATTTATGGGATACATAGAAGAATAAAATATATTTTAATGCCAGTGGCCAAGGCCAGGCAGGTCCACATCAGATTTGGGCAGACGGTAGAGAAACTGCGGAGCTGGAAAGGGTTAAAGGCAGATGAGCACACAGACAGGGGAAACTTTGCTGCTTCTCAGGCAGCAAACAGCAAAATGGCCCCTCACGGTGGCGGGCGGGCAGGCAGGCATCCATAATCCACCATCTGCAACCCACCCTGAGCAGAAGCACCCAGAGCCTTATATAGTCCATACATACGTGGTGCAGCCACACACTCAATGGGCCAAGCAGGCAAAAGACTTGCAGCTCGTAAATCAGCGAGTTAGCCTAACACAACTGTTTTCCTTCCCCACACAGGCGGATTTAACGGCGGCTGCACCAGGCTTGCACCCTGGGCCCCGACTTCTGAAGGGCCCCGCAAAACCCCAATTTTACACTTTTTTTCTAATGACACCAAGTTTGGTTTCATATGTGCAATTTTAACATTAATAGTACATAATACTTTTATTTATTTAAAAATATGGTTAACATGTATTTTTATTTTCCCTCTCTTTTTTAAGAGGCCCACTATTTTCTTCTGCACATGGGGCCTCAACCAACCTTAACCTACCTCTGCCCACATATATAAATTATATAAATTTTTTAAGATAAAACTGAAAACTCAAAGAAGCTGCATTCGATGGGATGACTTTGAGTTGTCTTCTCTCTCTTTAATCCTTCATTCCTCTCTGATCAGAGGAAAATTACACCAAAAGCCTTGAAAAAAAAATGTGAGAGTATTATTTTTTTTTGTATTTTTCCAAAGCTGGAAATGGGGAGAGACAGTCAGACAGACCCCCGCAAGCGCCCAACTGGGATCCACCTGGCACGCCCACCAGGGGCGACACTCTGCCCCTCCGGGGCGTCACTCTGCCAAGACCAGAGCCACTCTAGCGCCTGGGGCAGAGGCCAAGGAGCCATCCCCAGCGCCCGGGCCATCTTTGCTCCAATGGAGCCTTGGCTGCGGGAGGGGAAGAGAGAGACAGAGAGGAAGGGGGGGGGGTGGAGAAGCAAATGGGCGCCTCTCCTATGTGCTCTGGCCGGGAATCGAATCCGGGTCCCCCACACGCCAGGCCGACGCTCCACCGCTGAGCCAACCGGCCAGGGCCGAGAGTATTTTTTTTAGAGTGAAATCTAGTCAGTGGACTAAGATGGAGATAATATGCTTAAAGTATCTTCCACTTCCCCACTTTTTGCATTGAAAATTAGTGAATACTGGCAGTAATCCTGGTGGCGGAGGCCAGGCAGGTCCATATTGGATTTGGGCAAACCATAGAGAAACTGCAGAGCCTGAAAGAGTTGGGCCATACCGGTTTATTGGAGGCTCGCAAGGACTGGCGAGCAAATAACCCACGAAAGGGAAAGAACTAATAAACAAAGGAAAATCTGCTATTCGCAGTGAGGGCAAGGGAGCAAAGAAACCGCATCTCACGGTGATGGTGGCAGTGACGGTGGCAGGAGAGGGATCTGGGAGAATCACTGCCCAGGGAAGCACCCATAGGCTTATATAGGCTATGCACACGTGCCTCTGCCAAGAGCAAGCTTAACACAGCTGCCCCACTCTCGGAGTTTCTCTTATTGAGGAGCCACTGCGCCACCTCACCCGCAGGTGTTGTAAAGTACCAAAAGCTACAGAATTAATATTAATATTTTGGGAGACTTGAAGAACCTTTTATTAATTTGGGTTAAAGTGTGCAGAGAAATTGTGAGAAATAGTCTCTGTACTGTGTGATTGGCATGACCAGGATGGCCCTTGGCATTGTATTGTAAATGCAAAGGGAAGGAAAACATGGATCCCCAGACATCCCACCACACCTGTGGGAAAAGGGGTGAATGGCTAGCCAGGTGCAGGAAGAGAAAAGCCAAAACAAACCTTTTCTTATAACTATGAGCCATTTGCAGGCATTTGTCCCCACGAAAACTACCTCTCCTATGTAAATGCATGTGGTTAATACGTGTGACTCTGGACAGAGAGATGGTGGATGAACACTAGAAAATATAGGAATGCTTTTTAATATGTAAAGAGACATCTTTCTACCAATGTGTTGATTTGTAAATTTTGTTTTCTCCAAAAGGATGTATGGCTTGCAAATTGAACATGGTCCTATCATGTTAAAGGACATATGACTATAACCAATAGTGGTAAAGGGCTCCTAATTACAATGTTTGCTTCTGTACTTCCCACTTACAAAACTATAAAAACTAGGTAGAACAAAGGGCCAGCGCGCTCTCCCTCAGACCTCTGTGGGAGTTGCCGCCACTTGGCCAAGCTAGACAATAAAACTTTGGTGTGTAATCGACGGACCTTGTTTGTGTCTTCAATGTTTCGGGTCCCTCCGGATTGGGCTTAACATTATGATGTCAATTAAAGCCCTGGTACTAGTCTTTAAAGGACAGTTTCGGAAGACAGGTGTGTTTTGCTTTCCATCAGGGCAAAGGAAACTTTTTCAGTTTGAGATTCTCTAGGTAAGAGCTTCATCTTATTTCCTTTTGTATCCTCAGTACTTGGCTAAAGGTTTGACTAGGTGTTCTTTAAATACTTGCTGGATACATAATATAAGGTTCTTTTTACCTGTTGACAGGTAAGATGATTTTAGGGATATTGAACTTCCTCTCTTCTCTCATTGCTCAGGACCACTCCTCAAGGCAGTGGGCCGGAGAGTTTCCTCACGCAGGACAAATCAATGTTCTACCATCTGCTCTACATTGGCCTGAGTATTAGAGCTAAGCTGACCCCTCCCACTGTTTTTCAGAGCACTCTCAGCTGAGGATGAGTTAAAAGAGTGCCTGTGGCTCTCTCGAACTTGCAACAGGTGTTCAAGAATAAGATAATGAATTTCTCTTGTTTACCTTTGCCTCTTTAGTCTCTTTCAGGTGTGGGGAAGTCCACTCAGGAAAGAAGAAAGGACTAGAGACATAATTTAAGAAAACAATTTTTGGAAAGTCTTCTGAAGCCACTTATCCCCAAATACTCTCTCTATAACGTGCACAGTGCAGGCAAGGAGTAGTCAATGGGCTCCAAGAGTCAGGAGAGGTAAAGAACTGAAGAAAAGTGAAGCCCCTCAGAAAAAACATGTAGGTGAAATTGTCTACTAACTACATTAAAAAGAACACTCACAAGAAATGAATTTGATAATTATTTTATTAAGAAACGTATTGTATCAATAACAAAGCAATATGTACATTTTAAAAAGTGCTTACAAAATAAATTAAAACATATTCCATTAGTTTAAAAAATATATATATATTATTTTAGCTTTAACAAATGCACTTCTTCAAGATCTGCTAGCATATACCACTCTCCTCTACATATAATTTTAAAACTTGACTTAAAATACTTGAACAATATTTTACCTGGAAATTCTCTCAGATTGTTCCATTATATGTACAACTTTTTGTGTGTACCCATTTGCTTTCATTTTCTTCTTTTGTAAGTTTTTAGAATGAGAACACAAGAAGTATCAGTATATATGAAAGAAATGCCTGCCTTTTAAACAGAGGTTTATGTGCTATTGAATTAAACTTGTTTTCCTTGTTCAAGTGAAAAAGTTCTCCTTCTACTATACTTTTAGATTCTTCTATTGAGTAGGGCCTATGTAGCTCCAGCTGAGAATTATTGTCACAAAACCAGGGGCAGACATCAATGCTACAGAAGTCTCCCAGGACATTTGAGGGATACTACTCTCCCCACTCCCCGCATTATAAATCAATATTAAAATATAAAAGTTTACAAAAATAAATTAAGAAACACTTCTGTAATTAAAAAAATAGTAGTGATCTTTCAAATGTCACAGAGTTGACATTCCATCTACCTAATAAATATAATTTATTTTGTTTTTGCGAAATATGACTTCAGTGAAACTTTGTTTTAGGTATAGAGCGAACGAAATGATCCCACAGTCCTTTTAATTGTAAGATGTTTTCCCGGCATCCTTTTTTTGTGTCTTCTCTTCTCTTTCTTTTCTTCATTGCCTGGGTATTATTTCTCTGTAGAATAGGAGAATTGATAATCAAAATTAATTGTCATTATCTTTAACAACTGTTGAATGGCAGGTTATACTATGTTCTCTATGCAAATCCATCTCTCAATGTATCGCCCAAACACCTGCTTACAGGCTGTTCCTGTGTGCTTTCTCCAAAGGAGTGCTTTCTCATTTTTCCACCCACCTACTCAATGCTTCAAGGCCAAGCACCACCTCCTCCACAAGGCTTCTGATAGTTGCTCTTTTATTTTGAAAACTCTTCTAGTGTTTCATAGTGTGTTTCATTTAACTTGGCTCTCATTTAAGTACTATTTTCATGATTTCATCATGGATATTCCCCATAGTGCTCAGCAAAATGTTTTATACATAGGAAACATGAATATTTATTGATGAGTAAATAAATGAATAAGTTGATGATTTTATGATCTCCCTGACAATATCATAATTTCCTCAGAAACAGGACATAACTAATGCTTCTTTATGGATATAATTCAATAAACCTATTTGGACCTAAAGTGCTCCTGCCTTTTAGTTCCTTCCAGCACTGAGATGTGCCATAAACACCAAAGGCTTTTCTGAAGAGGAGCCTAAACTCAAAAAAGATTGCAATAATATTCTGGTGTTTTATTCCACCTACATTACTCTTGAGTAGTGATAGACCAGGCCTTCTACACACACAATAAAATTTACCAGGTTACTAAGCAAAAATCTTATAATCTAAAATTTGCTAAATTATAATTCAGTATTTTTGGTCTTACCTCTTTCTTTGGTTTGGGTAGGGGCTGAAATAAACTATTTCATACTCTCCCTTTCTTACTGTCCAGAACTTAATCTAGTCTGTTCTCTATGATCCTAAATGGATAAACTTCACTATGGTCATATACTGATTTCCTAAAGTCTCCTTGGTAGAAAGTATAGACCGAAACAGATTTTTCCCGTGCAGCCAGAGCCATCCTATGGCTTTAATCTTCAGTCCCTAAAAAAGTGATACCCTTGGCCACACAGACACAGTCATAGTACAGACTGACAGAGTTTATTGCTTACTAGGCAGCAAGTAAACATGTCTGCACTTGTTTCTCTTTGTTTAAAATTTATCATCAGGAAGATAAATTCCCTGCTGAAATAACCGCTATTGAATACTAGTACTTTTACAAGTATTGACTCATTTAACACTTTAAAATACTTTGTGTGGGGCTTCTAATATGATTCTCATTTTGCAGAAGAGACAGCACACAGAGACTAAGTAATTTATCCAAGTTTTCAGTTAGACGTTAAGGGGCTAGGATTCAGTCAGGCAAGACTGTCTCCAGACTCCCGCCCCTAACTGGACTACTACTATTCCCGTATTTAAAGTTACACATTCATTCAAATATATGTAACTACATATGCAAAATCCACTATAGAAAGAGGTAGCAATACCACCCACACAAGCATTTAACAAACATGGGGTAAAGATTTGATGTATAATTTATCATTTTAAGAAAGAACACACATTTATTAAGGATAAGCCTAAATCACCCTGCTTAAATTTTGGAATGGGTAAGATTCTCAGAAAAAGTCCATACAGGGACTGTGATTTTGAAAGTCTAGGTTGGGTCCCTGGGAAATGGCATTTTGGCCAACCTCCCATGTTCTGGTAGCCAGGTGACATTCGGATGTAGGAAGCTCACTGATCATAGCTTGGAACACTAGCCTAAGGTTTAGAACCATAATTTTACACAAAGAAACAGAACCCTAGAAATAGGTGGGTTTGGGTCGAGGTATCAACTTGGGACTGACAATCGACAGTCCCGCCTCATTTGCTCTCCAAAAGATAGACCCTGAATAAAAATCATAAGGACTTCTGTCCTGCACGAAAAGTCTCCCTCCCTCTTAATTCAAGGTTAGCGCCAAGATACTGAAAAGCGAGAGTGCTTACCTGCACTCCGGGGTAGTCTCGGCATTCAAGAGTGAGTGTAGCGATAGTTTTCTCTGCTAATCCCTTGACGAGTGACGTGCAGTTGGTGTAATCACGGGAGAAGGTACGGCGCTCGATTTCCATCAGGCAATTCGGCTGCTCACCAGCGGCAAAGTTTACGGGAAGAGGAGAAAACGCCGGGTCGGGGAGCGGAGGGACGATAATATAAAAGAGAAAGAGAAAAATTAGAGTCGACAAGAAATGAGTGAAAGGGGCAGCGAGGGATTCCAACTAGTGGGATTCGAGTAAGAGGAAGAAGGTCTCGGGGGAGAAGAGGGACAAAGACCCCAAGGCAGAGGAGGGTGGAGGGACATCCGGAGAGGAGCAGAGGGCGCCGCAGGAGACAGACCGAAGCCGCGGCTCGCTCCACCCCAGACGCGCGGTCCCGGGGACTGCCAGGAGGACTGCCAGGAGGACTGCCAGGAGGACTGCCAGGAGGACTGCCAGGAGGCGGCGCGGCGCGCGGAAGCATCCCCCCCCTCCCGCCGCCCCGCGGGTGTGAGAGGCGTGCCCTGGACGTGGTTCCGGGATCCCAGTTCCCTATTTGCCTCCCCTCCCGTGGGGGCGGGGGACCGGGAATCTGTTTCAGAATCCCGCTCGGTTTCGAGAGAGACTTGCTCGCCCTAAATTGGAACAACAGTGGCGTTCCGAGCTGGGCACCAGCCCAGGGTTTCCGGCAGCCCACTTGTCCCTGCTCGGTCAGAGGCGCCTGTTTCTACCCATGGCAGGGGACCCCCTCTCCGGAATGCCTGGCGTCTTTCCGGAGAAAGCCAGAAGTACTGACCAGCTACTCACCGGATCGGTACAGAGAACGCATTTGATACAGTTCTGGAAGAAAGAAAGAAAAAAAAAGCATAGGATGAGAAGGATAAAGACTTAAATTCACAGAAGTTCCTCCCCATCCCATTCCCCGTTATTCCAGATTTTAAAGATGCTCTGAAAGCAGTTTCCACTTAGGCACTTGTTTCCTATCCATCTGTTCTTGTCATTGACAAGGTAATGAAACGTTTAGTCTTGCATAGAGTGGCTGCTAGTGTTTGAAACTGGATATCAAAGGATCCTGGTTCTGGAGGGAGACACCCCTCCCCACCAAGAAGCACAACTGCACACAAGGCTGCATATGTGAGCGATTTGCCGTTTTCAAATGCCCACATATGTCTTGTAGCTAGCCATTCATGCATTTCACACGTACACAATACAACCAAAAAGTAGAATAATTAGGAAAATGACTACTGCTGTGTATTAAACACACTGAATATCATCATAGTATCCCAAGGCATTTAGAACACTAGGTAGATCTAAAGAGCCAAGCTCACTGGCTAGGGCTCAGCTCACAAGAATTACCTGTTTTACTCAAACCCTCTCTTTCTCAAACCTGTGCCCCGCCTTCCTCCTTCACTGGTGGAGCAGCACTTGAAGGGAGGTTAGACATCCTTGCTAGATGTATTACCTATCAATATCTGCTCATCAGCATCAGCACACTTAATGTGTTCCAATTCCTAGATAGTCATTTTAGAAGCTGCAGTATCTCAATATCACTTGTAAAACTTTTTGACAAAATGCTGCATCATGATATCTTCCCCTAGTTAATTTTCTTTTCTTTTTTAAAGTAAAATTGTGTTTGGTATGTGTGTTCTCTTCTGATAAAAACACATTTAAAATGTTTCTTTGCTTACCCCTTTCACATATGAGTTCAGGTCTTTAACAATGACATTCAGGTAATTATTTTCGATCTTCTCAAAGTCACAGTCAGTGAAATTGTAGGTTAGCACCAGCCCTACCAGTTGCATGGTGAATATCTTCCTGAAAAAAGCTGACAGAACAAAGAATAAGGCATCAGGCAATGTGTTTGGAAACCCCAGTTTCCACCCCAGTTTCAGGCTAAACTCTCCACCCACACTGAATTGCCTCTAGATCTGCAAGGCTAGCCTTAGGAGCATGTGACCAGGCATTACTCTTTGCTTCTTATTCCCACTGTACAGAAGCCCATATTCACCCATGCTGTTGCCTTAAGTTGGAGTCTCCCTGATGCTCCAGAGCTGTCTGGCTCCACATATATAACACCTAAACGCCTACGGGCTCTTTTCTCCTAGGCCAATGATTTTCCTTGATGTCATTCGCTTCCTTTATAGAATTCTGAATTGATGACATGAAAGAAAAAAATAGGACTAGCCAAATCAATGGAATTTAACATTAGTAAAATCATCAGGAATTTCCCTCACCTTCCTCTTCTGATCTTTGACCTAATCCTTGATATGTGCCTTCATGTGCTTTAAGAAAGACATACCCACATCTTTCTCCTACAGGGCCATTTCCAACAATCCTCTTTCTTGTAGGAAATAAATGCGCCCAAACAACAGTCACTCTAAGGACTAGGTACCACTGCTTGTGCACACTGCACACACTTCCTCTGGCCACTTTGAACTAGTGTTTTCTCTCCTCTGTGGCCACTGAGAAAATTCATGTGCTTCCTTTAGTAGGATGCTTTGGAGTGTGGGTGCAGCCTGAGGCTTGGACCGAGTTTCCATGTGAAGGCATTAAATATACAATAGTGACCAGAATCTTAGGGGCAGGAGTGAAAAGAAATTGAAATGAACGGGAAAAGATCTGATGGGTCTTGTTCTGAAGTTCTGAAAAAACTTAACTCTTTAAAATACCCTTTTCGATTTCAGGAAAGAACTGCCTCAGGGGCTACGGCTTCCTCTTGTACTTCCTATAGGTGTCAAGGACTTTTCAAAACCACTAACTCCAGAGTCCAGCTCTCTTCACAGCCTCACTCTTCTGGCCGAATGGAAGAGCGAGAACGCTAGACTGGAGCCGCCAAGGCAAGCGGCGGCGCGGAGCGATGCATATCGGCGCGCGCTCTGGAAGGTGCTGTCCAGCGCGCAGCGATCCTGGAGATCAAGCACCAATCAAGCGTCCTGCGCCCCACGCTGCGCAGCCCAAACAATTTGGGTCGTCTCTGGCTGGCCTTGGGCCTGAGCACCCACACTGGTTTTAGGGACAGAAGATGCAACAAGATAGAGGTCTCCAATTTGAACTGACAAACCCTTGTCAATCCAGAAAGAGGAGTTTGAGTTCAGCGAAATGAGTCAGGGAGAGCGCTAAACAGGATGCTTAGACGCCTCTAGGCTCTGGCAGCGCCAACAGAGGTTTGCAAGGACCAAAGGCAGGCAAAACACCTACCAGGCTGCTAGGGATGAACTCCACCCGAGCTTGGCCCGCACCGCCCTGGGCTCTCCAGACACCCAGCTCCCCTCTTCCTCCCACCCCCACCCCCTTGCGTGTCAGAGCCTGCAGAACCCTGGTCTTGGGAAGTTTCTAGTAGTCATCACCAGAGCCGCAGAGGAAGAGCGCCCCATGTGAGTCCTAGCAAATGTTACAGGCCACAGGGCGCCTGGAAACAACGGGAGGGGGTGGCAAGGGAAACGAGAAGGACACAGGCTCCGTGGCTCCATGGTGGGGGTGGGGTTAGGACTCGAGCCAGAAGTGAACTTTTTTTCATTGAAGGCGCTCAACAGCTGCACCAATACAGCTAGACCTAGTTCGCTGCTTAAGAACTGAGGATAAACGTTGTGGAGATAACACAAGTGTGAGAAATCCGCTGCTGATTCACTGCTCACTTCAAAGATGGGCTTTTCTGGAAGTTTCTAAGTCTAGGGTTTAATGTCATGGCAGCATCCTTTGGTAAAGAAGTCACCCTCATCACCATTTTTTTAGGGTGTTGTGGGATGATGCCAAAACCTGATTCATCTGTTGTGACATCAGAGGTGTTCCTGGTGAACAGCTGGACATTGGCTCAGCAGACAGGAGCTGGAGACACAGTTCTCATCACTGGATTGAGATATGCTGATGGGGGCAGGAATAGGAGAAAGGTGCCCTGGCTAAGGTTCTACCTGCATTCTTCTAGAGTATAATCGAGCTGCCTCCTTTTCTGTTTCTTTTTTAAAACATTACATCTATATCAATCTTTGTAAAGACGGGGCAGACTGGGTGGTTCCCGCGCAGGCATCTTAGAGGGTGGCTCTTTGCCTATTAAACACATTGCTAAACATTTGTCCCTGGGGACCCCAGTTTCTTCATCTGTAATTACGTGACCTGTTAAATCACTTCAATCTTATTACTTCTCTGCTCAAAATTTTTTTGGTAGACTCCCAGGTGTCTTGACACTTAAAATCATCCCTCCCCACTTGGCTCTACACTGTCTTTTAGCCTTATCTCCAAATTTCCTAGACTTCTGCCAAATGGTGTCTGAAGTTAACATGCTCTAAATGTGCCCCAGTCTTTGTTCTTCCTACCTTCACACACTCAGATTTGGGCTTTCTCCTGTCATTTAATGCTCATTTCACTGACCACCTGCTCCAAAACTAGTCTCCTACTTGGATGCAATCTCATTTTCCTTTAAGCCATATTTAATTTGGGCTTCCCTCTGTAGTCTCAATTTATTAGGTAATACTTTTAATAATATATATCAACCTTATTTATTTATTTGACCGTGAGTTTCCATAGAAGCAGGAAATGTCTTATGGTAAGGGATTTTTTTTCACTATCAATTTACTTTCTCTGAAAACATTTGAAGTGACTTGCAATAATTCAATTGATTCCAAAAGATGAAAAACAGTCAAAATGAGGCAAAATTAAGGACAAGAAGTAGAGGTGAGGATCATTTACAAGGAATTCCATAGGAAAACATTATTAAGAACTGGAGAATTAGTCTGACCAGGTAGTGGCACAGTGGATAGAGAGTCGGACTGGTACTCAGAGGACCCAGGTTCGAAACCCCAGGGTCGCCAGCTTGAATGTGGGCTCATCTGGTTTGAGCATAGCTCACCAGCTTGAGCCCAAGGTCGCTGGCTCGAGTAAGGGGTCACTCGGTCTGCTGTAACCCCCCGGTCAAGGCACATATGAGAAAGCAATCAATGAACAACTAAGGTGTCGCAATGAAAAATTGCTGCTTCTCACCTCTCTCCCTTCCTGTCTATCTGTCTCTATCTGTTCCTCTCTCTGTCACAACAAACAAACAAACAAACAAACAAACAGAAAAACTGTGGAGAATTAAATCAAGCTCAAAAGTGAGTTCTGATCTTCCACACAATTATTGCAAAGGTAAGCCTATGATGGGCTCTACAAGTTCATTAGGAAAGGCAGTTTTTCTTAGGACTGTGGTCACCATTATGTATTAAAAGATACTTCAAAAACTTAATAACTTGAAGTACATTAACTTTCTTTTAAGACCATTTTCAGCTAACTTATCATCATTTCTTATTAAAAGAATCTCTCTTTAAAGAGTTCTTTTTCCAGATTTTTGCAGCCATCCCTTTGGAACCCAGTTATGACTTGTCTAAGGCAGCCATTGAGGGAAGGGTACCTCTGAAAACCCTGCTGGGCTGAGGAGCTTCACGTTTCTCTTCTCTTTTTGTTTGTTCAAACGCTAAAGGTGTGAACAGTATCTACATGTATGGTTTGGGAAATCTTAGGTTAGGTCAAGAATGGAAGTGAGATCATTTGTAATTCTTCATGATTACTCAGAGGGCTTAGGCAATATTCTCACCCATGATATGGGCCAGAAAATGACCCAGAACACAACTCTTTTTTCTCCTATCTTAACTAGAAAGACCTATCATTCATTTATTTCCTTAATATTTTAATTTTTAAGAAATAATGGTCCCCGTTTTTTAAAATTTTTTTCTTCCTTCATTTTAAATTTTTTTCTTCCTCTTCTAACTGTCATGAATATTTAAAGTAGCCTAGTCCTCATGCAAAACTCAATTTGGGTTAGAAGAAGTTGTCAGAAAAAGATTCTATTTTTTTAAACTTATTAAATCAGAGAGTCATTGAACTTAAAAATGGAAGAGATATCAGATATGTTGATATAATGGGAAATATCCTTGATGAAATGGAAGAGATCTCCTTCTATGGAGTAATGAAAGTAAACGGCACTAATCTTCTCTTGGTAATATTTTAGAAGGTGTAACAATGGACTCTCCCCAGCAGATGGGAGGGGTTTTTTTTGGGGGGGGAGAGGGCAGGAAGTAAAGAGATTTCTCTAGATTTTCCAGAATGCTGGTCATATAATCACTCTACCTCTTGCCTTTTATATACTCATCCAGAAAGTAAGGACTTCACTTTGCAGAGGTGAACATTCTTTCTCTCTTGATATTCTGCCTTCATTGTTCACAGTCAGGTTTAGTACTTCTATAATGTGAAGTGGTCAGTGTGTGATTTGTGATGACTGTGACATATATCTATTCAGGCCATTAATTTTGCATTGTACATTGGTATTCAAGCAGCCTTTTATTGGTCTGAACTATTGATTAGTTTCACCAAACCCTATGCTTCCTCTAAGATCCTTTGGGGACATATGTACACAAGAAAGTGAAGTGAGGGACACTATGACAAATATGAAAAACATACCTTTTATTTAATTTCATTCTCAGGCTGGTGATACCTGCATGATCAGCCTATGGATTAGGAAGTGAAGGAGGCAACACCTATGCATGAAAACCTAGTGCTCGCACTCATTCCTCTGCAAAGCAACAGTCTTACCCTCAGCCAGTTGGATGTAAAAGATCTTGTTTGCTTTACTGTTTTTCTACAGTCTAGTAGAAGTGAACAGGGAGAAGATTATTCAAGAAGGTAGGTGTTGAGCTTTCTTTGAATGCTTCGAAAGAGTGGTAGGAGAGGTCAGAGCTGAAGGATAGTCCTAATTTTACATACCTTGGCCAGGATATTTACTATATTGGTTATCTTTTGTTTTTCCCTCCAGATATACTGTCCACCCTACCCTATCCTGCTTTGTATCCCAGGGAAGCTGACCCATAAGGACTGCATCAAAGTCTCCCTAGACCTCCAGTTTCTGGTTAGTTCGACTGATGAAAGATATTGGCAAGAATTCAAAAAGTTGAAGGACAGTTAAGTTGGGATTTTAATTCACCCACTCCTTTCGTGTTAGCTCCTCATAGACTGTGTGCCTTTCCCGAGGGCCCCAACCCCAGTTAGCTGACCTTTATATTTTGCTACCTACTGGGTTCTGGTAACCATTTCCTCACTTTGTCCCTTTAGTTCTAAAGGTGATAACAACTCCTCATTCTTGCTATCCTGGATGTACTGCTCTTTTCTAAATGTTACAACTTGGCAGGGCCAGACCCAGTTTATACCTGTTGTTCTGATAAAATCAATTAGTAAAGCTTCTTTTTACCCTCAAAAGTGGCACCATTTAAACAATAAATTATATGCTTATTGTTGATGTCCCTAATTATAACTTTTATAAATAATTCCTTTGTTATACTCTCCTACAATTTCCCAGTTGGAGTGTGCCATTTGTTTCCTATGGGCTTCCTCACTGATAAAGTTACCTACAATTATTACCAGTATGTGATCTTTTGAAGCCATCAACTAATATTCCTTTTCTCTACCTTGTGGCATCAGACTAGTTCTACAACTTTTACAGAGGAAATAGTGATGATATGTAATTAAATTCTAATTTTTAGAAAAAGTTTGCGGCTCCTACCTTCTCTGTGAGAGATAGTATGAGAAATTCTGCAGTTTTTGTTTTCTTGTCAAATGAAATCCCTTCCTAGTAACATTGTCAGCCTGGATTTGCAGAAAAGCTACTCATCTACTTGATTCTGTTGTGTAACTTGTTTCAGCTGAACCCGCTTTGTTTATGTATAAAAACGTCATAAGAAAAGTGATCATTCTGTGAGTCAGGGGATAGCCATTTCTCGTCTGGTACATTTGAGGTCCTCCAAATATCACCCCTATGGTGAATCTCTATTATCAGTAATGATAGCTGAGTCAAGCAATCGCCCAAGTATTTCCTCTCTCAAATGTAAGAAACCCCTAACAACCATTTTATAACCATGCCTCATTAAGGTTATATATACTTTCTTCTGATAGAGCTGTCAGGGTTTCTGAGAATGGGTTGACTGGGAATTCCAGACTCGTGATGGGGGTGGAGGGATGGAAAAAACAAAAGGAGAAGACTGTGGGAAGCTGAGGAAGATAATGGGCAGCAAAGACATACAGGATTTAAGAGTTTGACCTGGGCCTGTCCTCAGGGGAGACTATCACTTAGAAAAGACATTGGGAGTTTAGAGCAGGTGGTCAGCAAACTACAGCCTGTAGGCTAAATCCTCTCTACTTACTGTGTTTTACAAATAAAGTTTAGTGGAACACAGCCATAACCATTTGTTTTCAGCATTGTCTCTTTTTGCGCTGCCAAGACCAAGTTGAATAATTTAGATGGAAACCATATGGCTTGAAAAGCTTAAAATATTTTATATCTGGCCTTTTGCAGAAAAAGTGTACAGATTTTTGGTTTAAAGAATTATACCATTTCACCTTACCATGGATTTTGTAATTCCATGGTAATTCTTTTATCAGCAATGTGTAAGGTCCCATGGTTCCAAACCATTATTTTCTCCCAAATACAGTCTTGTAGTCAAGGGAAGTATTTCTCCTTCTCTTTTTACATCCACCTTTGTGCAACAAAATCTATATAATAGACTCCTAATTCACATTAAGTACATAGGAATATTGACTAATTACATTCCCAGATTCCCAAGTCCTTCTTCAAGTATCGCTAATAGGGGTACTCTTAAAGGATCAAATCTCTTTTAGAGAAGAGTTGTTGCAAAATGCATTTGAAAAGAGTTGAAATCTAAAAACAACGATATGCAATAAGAATTTCATACTTCGTTATTTGACAAAAGCAGGAAAGAACCTCAATAATTGCGTATCTCAGAGAATACAGTCTACTCTCACCTCTTTGAAAAAAGAGATTTATAGAATGGCAGTGTGGGTATTATTCCTGTTAGAAGAATGTGCCCATTTATAACTTCATTGTAACTTAATTTTCTAAATCCCTAAACTTCTCTGATACAAGTTGAGTTACTTTCCCACTCGTATTTTTGTAAAGTCAAAGTTTTTTTTTTTATTGGTGATTTAATTCTTTAATTTCTTCTAGAGGACAATAGTTTTTGAATAATCTTGATAACTTCAAACCTATGTATTTAATTCCATATAATGATGCTTATATCTGCATTGTATTTAGGGCCTGGCACATTGTCTCATTATATTTTAAAGTAATTCAAATATATTTAGTGTTTATTAAGCAACTATTAGTTGCACAGTAGTAAATCCAAAGATTTAGATTATGTTCTATGGTATGTTATTTGTAAATAAATGATTTTTAAAGAGAAATATGAGAGTTAATACTTGAAATTATTATTTAATTATTAACAAATAAAATGTTGACATACCTGTAATTAAAATAAAATGAGTCAATTAGTAGTGAATTAGTATGGGAATTCAGAGATGAGGACTTGTGGTCCTGACTTTGACCCAGAACAATCTGTTTACACATTCTGCTTTCTCTTCATGCCTCACTGAGATGATTTAAAGAGAAGTTAATTACACAAAAGCCCTTGAGTAAATGGAGAGAGGCCCATTTGTACAGTTAATGTGAAGCGCTGAGCATACAGACCTCCTTTCATCTTCAGAGAAGCTGCCCACCACTAGGTGTCTCAGTGGGAATGCACAGCGTTATGTACACCCAAGAAGAGTGCTTCCGACAATTATGGATAAGCAGCCTCTGGCATTTTTGTCTCCTTTTCCAAAGAGCTTGTAGTAAAAATTTTCATGAGTCATAAGTTTTCAGTTGCAGAGTGAGGCTAAGTATCTCTCTTTCTCCGCTCAGGCTGCTATAACGTAATACCATACAACTAGGAAGCTTAAAAATAAACATTTATTGGTCACAGTTCTAAAGCCAGGGGAGTCCATAATCTGAGTGCTGGCTGATTTAGATGCTGGTGAGGGCTCCCTTACTGGCTTGCAGATGACTGATACCTCACATGGTATACAGAGAAATCACCTCCTGGTGTCTTAGGACACTAAATAGGGTAAGGACACAAATCCTATCAGGCCAGCAACACACTCATAACAGCATTACCATCCAAAAGCTCCATCTCCAAATACCATCGCATTGACTTCAACATTTGAATTTTGAAGGTATATAAACATTCAGTCCATAACATGCATATCTATCTGATAAAATGCAGACCAGAAGCATTTACCATCTTTCTTTGTTTCCTTTTTCGCTACATTTTTTTGAATTAATTCAGTACTTTGTTAAGATTTCTTTTTATTGCTTTATTTGCTCATTAGCTGTCATTCTTTTTTTGTGTGTACGGCTGTTTTAGACTTACAGTACATATCTTTAAATGACCACAGTCTACCTTTAAGTAATATACCATTTCATGTGTAGTACATATGTTATAAAAGTGTATTTCTTTTTTAGCTTGATTGGCTTCTGTCCAATTGCTGCCATGCACTTTATTCCTACATATTTCTTAAACTCCATGATACATTATGATTTTATTTAAACAGTTAACTATATTTAAATATATCTTTATAATAAGAAAAATTGCTGTACATATTTACTCATGTAGTTATTTCCTCTGCTCTTCTTTATGTTGTGTGGATCTATATTTCCCTTAAATAAGGGAGGGTTTTTTTTGTTTTGTCTTGTTTTGTTTTTGTGACAAGGACAGAGAGAGAGACAGAGAAAGGGACAGAAAGAGGCAGACAGACAGGAAGGGAGAGAGATGAGCAGCATCAAGTCTTCATTGCATCACCTTAATTGTTCATTGATTGCCTTTTTATATGTGCCTTGATGGGAGGGGCTACAGCAGAATGAAAGACCCCTTGCTTCCGGCCAGCAACCTTGGACTCAAGGCAGCGACCTTGGGGTCATGTCTATGATCCCACGCTCAAGCCGGGGACCCTGCACTTAAGCTGGTGAGCCCACACTCAAGCTGGCAGCCTCGGGGTTTCGAACCTGGGTTAAGGGAGGTTTTTTAAGGGTATTTTTTGTAGTTCAGATTTGCTGTAATGAATTCTTTCAGCCTACTTATATGTCTAAAGTTCACCCTCCCTGTTCTTTGGCCTTCAATTTTCAAAAATATTTTTTCTGGATACAGAAGTCTTTTTTCTCCATTACGTATTTTAAAGACTTGTTGTAAAGTCTAATGGCTTGCATTATTTACAAAAAAATCTACTGTCAACTTTATGACAAAACAATGAACATATGATGTCTTTTTTCGTTTAAGTGCTTTTCAAATGTTCTCTTTATTACTATCCCCCCCACTACCCCCTTCATTGGGTTGTAATTGACATATAACATTGTATAAATTTAAGGTATACAAAAATATTGATTTGATATACTTTTTTATGTGTAAAATGATTACCACCAGAGTGTTACCTAAAACCTGCATCACTTCAAATAATTACCATTGCTTTTTTTGTGGTGAGAAATTTAAGATCTACACTCTTAGTAACTTTTAAGTATATAATGCACTGTTATTGATGAGAATATTATAGGGCAGCTCACTTATTTCTTATAAATTTTCCCAATATATTCTATGTTTCATTTTTTATTGTTTCTACCCTCATATCCTCAACTTCACCATTTTTTTTCTCCTGCTGAGTCTAATATGCTACTGATGCCATCCAATGTACTTTAAATTTAAGATGTTGCATTTTTAATTTCTAGAAATTTGATTTTGGCTTAAAAAATCTGTTTCTAGTTAACAAACTCAGTCTTTTCTCTAGCTAATTAAAATATGAAATACAGTTTTATTAACTATTTAATATTCTTTCTACCAATTTGTTTTTATCAATGCCACTTCTGGATTTGTTTCTATTGATTGATTTTTTTTTCTACCCTTATGAGTTACATTTATCTCCTTTGTATTTTTAGTAATTTTGGATTGGATGAGTAATATTGTGCATTTTACCTTGTTATGATACTTTTGTAATAATATTTTTGTGTTTTGTTCTAGGATATAATGAGAAAGTTTCATTCTTTTTACCTACAGTTAAGCTTGTAATGCAGAATCAGAGTAGTCTAGGTCTAATTTTTCTTCAGCATATTGGCTACAACTTTCTGAGTACTCTATCTGATGACCTAGGAAATATGAGCTTTTCCATTTTGGTTGCATATTATTCCTGACCCTGTGCGAGTACTGGGGATTATTTCCATGTCTCCTCTGTGTGATTCTTCTCCTGAATCAGGTGTTATCCTTAGATGCATGTGCCAACGTGCCAATCAGTATTCAGCTGAGGGCTCCAGGGACAGCAGCAGAGGGTCATACAAAGAAAACATGCTGTGCAGTTACACAATCATGCGTTCTAATTTTAGCGCTGCCAGTTACCAGCTGTGCAATTTTGGTCAGCTCACTTATATTTTCTTAGCCTCAAGTTTTTATTTGTAAAAGAGGAATAACAATAACTTCTGTGAATACTGAAGAGGGTAAGGATTGCTTGGGCTTAATATGGTTCCTGGCTCATGGGAAGTTTTGAATGCTGCTGTAAAAGTAAACAGAGGTACTAAATAATGTTAATAGCATTTCATTAAAAAAAAGAGAAGCAGCCCTGGCCGGTTGGCTCAGCGGTAGAGCGTCGGCCTAGCGTGCGGAGGACCCGGGTTCGATTCCCGGCCAGGGCACACAGGAGAAGCGCCCATTTGCTTCTCCACCCCTCCGCCGCACTTTCCTCTCTGTCTCTCTCTTCCCCTCCCGCAGCCAAGGCTCCATTGGAGCAAAGATGGCCTGGGCGCTGGGGATGGCTCTGTGGCCTCTGCCTCAGGCGCTAGAGTGGCTCTGGTCGCAATATGGCGACGCCCAGGATGGGCAGAGCATCACCCCCTGGTGGGCAGAGCGCCACCCCATGGTGGGCGTGCCGGGTGGATCCCGGTCGGGCGCATGCGGGAGTCTGTCTGACTGTCTCTCCGTGTTTCCAGCTTCAGAAAAATAAAAAAAATAATAATAAAATAAAAAAGAGAAGCACACTGTTCAGAATTTTTCAAAGATGGATAATCTGTAGTTGATTATATATATAGGATTGTAATCTTCCAATTCAGCTTCCTACTAAAGATGTGTCAGAGATAAAATCAGTTTTTCACTTGGAAGATTCATTGAATCTTAGTGCAACTTTTCATTTTACCTTGAGTAAATGTAGTTTTTAAAAGTGTTTTATATTTTTCCAAAAAATTTAAATATGTATATTTATATATTAAAAATTGATATAAATTACTTATGAGTGCACACAAGTTATCAATGGTAGAACTAAAACTACAATTCAGGTATCTTTCTGCATCTGGAGGCAGCCTGACTGGAGGAAGTAAAATTTTCCCTTTCTCTCTCTTCTTTCTTTCTTTCTTTCTTTCTTTCTGCTTAAAGATGTCTGAATACTTAAAAGAAAATCATCCATCTTAATATTAATTTTCCAAGAGCATTGGATTGGTTTTATGTTGTCTTTGTCATTACTAAGATGACCAACATTTTTACAATGAAAAGGAGGATAAAAATAAATTGAAGAAACAATATCATAAATAAAAGAAACATTTTATTCATTGCAACAGTAATATATACTATGATATGATAAATGCATAATAAAACATTTGTAATATTTTATAATTAAAAAATTATGCTTACATGGCTATTAATTTTTAATAATAATTGTAAGAAAAAGTACTCATTTAGATACAAATACATCACATCACACGCAATGGATCAGCTCTGCATTGATCAAATACGGACATTTACAGATTAGTCTTCCAATATCAAAAAGGAGGACATGTAGGAGGACACTGTTCAAGGGAGGATGGAACTTACAAAAGAAGGACTGTCCTCCCTAAAGGAGGACGATTGGTCACCTTATCATTACATGTTTGCTTAGTTACCTTGCCAAATTTGAAATCAGAAATTTGATCTTATATCTGCTTTATTATTCTGTTTTGATTATAAAAGTTTCCTTTCTCAGCTTGTTTTCATTCCAACATTGACTGTTGAGCTATTGTTGTTAGCATTGTTCCTATGTTTCTGTTCTTCTTTTGTTTTTGCTTTATTTTATTTTACTTTAGTTCAAATGTTGGCTGATGTTATTTTCATTGTAGGCAAGCACTGCTGCAGAGTGACAATGACAGAGTTTGGTTAACTGTTCTAATATTAAATGGCTATCTCTCTTACCTCCACCCTTTTGCTTTATCTCCCTCCATCTAAGATTATTTCATTACAATCATTCCTTTCCCTGTCTTCACCTCCTCTCATTGGTTGCCAGTGGCTATCTGCTGCCAAAAAGTCAGTGGTAGATAGAAAGGGAGTAGTCAAGGCAAGTTACTGTTAAAATCTATCCAAAATCTGTTGCTTCTTTTTTGAAATATGCTTTGTCTTCTTGCAATTTATTTGTTTAAAATTTACTTGGCCAAAATTAGTTTTGTTTTATACAAAGTTCATATTGGGTCAAACCATTTTGCTTTGCCATTTGCTTTTTAACATTTTAATTCCACATCTGCTGCCTTCTGTTCTTTGCTTTTGTTACCATTTCCTTTTTTGCTTTTGCTTTTTACTTTCCTAGGCCAATTTTTGCTCTGTGGTCCAGCTTGGTATTGCTTTTCCTTTTATTTTCACTTCTATTTAGTAACATGGAATTGTTTACCAGTACAGTATTAAGCTGAAACTTATTGGGATGTTAGCAGCTACTCTATTTTGTTCATAGTGGACCTATTCTGGCTCAGATGCATGTGCTTCAAATCAATAAATATTTATTAAGTACACTATAAATTTTTCATTTTACTGAGTACTACTGACATTAAGGTATCTTTAAGAAGTTTGCTATGTTTTACAAGTATGTTCAGGACATCAATATCCTTGGAGAGACTAGTATGAATAAATATTATAGGATAAAAAATAAAGAACAATGTGAATTAGAATTATTTATTAATAAAGCACTATTAGTATTGGCAAATAGTAGCATTGGAAGAATTATTCTTACTGATTACAAGGTCATTACACTGGAATCTGACATTAACTAATTTACAAAACACTAGATATCAATCTTAAAAGATACTTATCTCTCAGATGATTTTAAAATTCTCACTATAATTCACTGAGGTACGATTCCATTAAGTCCTGTTTGTGAAGTAGTGACGATTTCTAGTTGTCCTCCAAAACTTTTTCTCTTCTGCTTGGCATTAATAAAATAATGACTGAAGAGTGACTGTCCGGCTAAAAACTGTACGTATTTTCTTGCTCTCCTTGCAGCTGGGCACGTCATTCTCTATTACATGGAAAACAATACATTCTTTCCTCTCTAAGTGACTAATCTCTGTTTCAGCAGCTGGTCTTTCCTAATTAAATAGAGATATTCTACCAAAACGGAGTACAAGTATAGAATAAATCCTCTGGCTATGAGATAAGTAGGACTGTCATATATCTTGATATAATTCTGTGGGATGTGTTCTATTTGAAGAATTGTTAACCTTAATTTTACCTGTTTCTTTCAGATCTCATGGCCTTGAATCATGAATGCTACCAGCTATAGCTCAGTCAACTTGATACCAAAAGGAGCCAAGCATAACTTTCCTTCTAAGCTTCTTGTTTCCTGTCAGTTTTGCTTCCTATTACTTTCCTTTGAGTCACATAGTCCATTATAAATATTTAAAAAGAGATAATAATTTTTTCCAATATCTTAAACTGTGTTTGTACTTAATGACTGAGACTCTGTCTTGTAATTTCAATATTGACTCTGGTCTAGATTGTTGGTTTTTTGTTTTGTTTTGTTTTGCAGGTATAGGCAACAGCAAATAAGTACATCCTTTCAACCTGAAGTATCAGGCAGCCCTGGGCAGTTTGACAGGACCTCACGACTGCTTTCGAGTCCATGTGTATAAATGAATGGCCTACTGAAACATGACTGCAAGAGATTTATTTCAAAGGTTATTCTTCTGTTTTCACAGAGGGTGACTAGTAAAAGTGCAGGAAAAATTAAAATTGAGACCAATAAATTCTTCTCTTATTTAGAGATTTATTAGGAATGGAAGTTGACAGTAAAAGATAAGAGTGATGAGAAGCTTTAGAATGATTTCATGGATGTCTCCTGTTCCCAATTTGCTTAGATGTATATTTGAAGAGATCTCATTTTCTTATGTATCAAATTTCTTAACTATAAATGAAGAAATTTAATAAATTGTCTTTAGGATATCTTCCAAACTTCAGATTCTATGTTTTTGTAGTTTTTTTCCCCCTATATCCATGTTCAAATAGACAAGAGAAAGGGAAAACATTAAACTTTTACTGGTTTGTTTGTATTGGTTACTAGCTAGTTGTTTTATTGGTCGGTAACAATTGTTTTACTGACATTAACCAATTGGCCCTGGCTGGTTGGCTCAGTGGTAGAGTGTCAGCCCAGCGTGTACATATCCCAGGTTTGATTCCCAGTCAGGGCACACAGGAGAAGCAACCATCTGCTTCACCACCCTTCCTGTCTCTCTCTCTCTCTCTCTCTCTTTCTTCCCCTCCTGCAGCCATGGTTCAATTGGAGTGATTTGGCACCGGGTGCTAAGAATGGCTCCATGGAGTCTCACCTCAGGTGTTAAAAATAGTTCAGTTGTGAGCATAGCCCCAGATGGGTAGAGCATCAACCCCAGAAGGGGGTTACCACAACTATATCTGTTGGGACATGCGTGGGAGTCTGTTTATCTCCCTTTCTCTCACTTGGAAAAAAAGAAAAAGAAAAAATAATAATAATAAAAAAGAAATTAATTATCAACAGGCAATTTTGGGAAGAGTAGTCAGAGGTAGAGTATTTATGCATCTATCTATCATCTATCTACCCATCTCTCTATCTAATCTAACTACTTATATAACATTTATTATGTGCCAGACAGTGTTGTAATCACTTTATAGATATTAGCTCTTTTAACATCACAATAATCTTATTAAGTAGATAGTATTATTTTACCATTTCACAGATGCGGAAACTGAGACATAGAGTTGTAAAGTAACTTTCCAGAAGTCACACAGTTAGTACCGGATAGATTGGAATTCAAGCAGTCTGGCTTCAGAATCAGAGATTTTAAGTACAATGTTATATTGATAGAAAAAATAAAAGGAAAAAAACATATTCAAGAAGCTTCCAGGTAATAAAGGACAAGAGCAAAAATATCCACTTGCTTTCCATCTTCACCCTTTAAAATGCACATAAATACAATTCAGAATAAACTAATACAATATCTTCTCAATTAACATGGTTGATATGTCCTTGGACAGTGAAAAGACATATAACAAAACCAATTCAACCATAAGCTAATTGATATAAACAAGAGTTAAGTTCCTTGTCAATGTAATAACAAAACAACATTGAACAAAAAAGACACTGAATGAAACAGTGTTACTCAAGGACCTACTGTACTTACTAGAAATTACTGTGTTCTTATTCTGTGTCTGCCACTGCGTCATGATTATCACATGCACTATCATCCACTCTAATATTCACAACTGCTCTAGAAGGTGGTATTATTAGATTGAATCATACAAAATTGCCCACATTTGACCATATCTGACTTAAAAAGATGACAACATTATAAGGTTACAACTAATATACAATTGTTACCTCTAACTTTTGAAAGAACAGAAGCTTAACATGGTTACTTTTCCAAAGTGACATGGCTTGTGAATGATGGTACTGGGAGCCTGAAATAAAGTTTGTCGGTCTTAAGTCTTCATGCTTTTAACCAAAATGCTATTTTGCTTCCGCATATGCTGTTCCATAGAACTTTTCAGTATATATGACTATGTACTACTCTTCTATTCCCTATGTCCTCATATATGGTTGTACACACTCAGAATGGTACTGCTTGCTGAGGCTTCTCAACATTGAGATCATGGTAGGGTCTTCCTCCTCAAAATGTGGTCTGTGGGTCAGCAGCATTCTCACTACCTGATATAAATGGACTCTCAGGCCTGCCTAGGACTAAGAAGATCTCTGTTAATATACATAAATGTTTGATAAAAACTACTAGGGCACTCAAAAATGCTATTAAAAAGCATATAATACAGGCAGTTCTCATCTGGTGAGGAAAGGCAGTATAACATTCCTTAAATGGAAAAAGCGAAGAAGAAATGTACCCTATCAAATATAGATGTTTCTTATACATTCAGATACATGGGTATGACAAAAGGAATTTTGCAACATGTTCAGAAAGTTCAGATGTTAAGATCCTTGTTGAAAGAGAAAAATGAGGTAATAGGTTCTAATTGGCCAACCCTTTGAGATTCTTAATTCTTCTGTCCCTCACATTGACCTTTCAATCTATCCCCACTTTATGAGAACTGTGCTCAGTTTCTGAAAATACTATAAAAAGTTTGGTTTTACCATTTCTGTGGAGTTTAAAAAATAACATGCTAAAAATGTGTAAATATAAATAAAAAGTTTACCTTAATCCAAGGGGATTTACCCAGCTCTGATTCACATCCTATCAACTCTAGGGAAAGCCTTCACCCATGCTACTAGAGAACTCACAGGAAGAAGTTTTTTGAATTAGATAGAACATGAATCAGGCCTTGGGAAATCCCAAGAGTTAGAATGCAGAGTTTTGAGAGGAGCCAGCTAGGAATTCAGTCTGAGCTAACAGGTACCAAGTATAACAAAAATGGCCAAGGTGATGAGAAGTATGCTGAGGAAATAAATCAGAGCTGTATAATGTGGGGTTGTAATCAAATCCCTTACATACTCCCCAGCTCAATACAACTGTGAGTGGTTACTTCGCAGGTAATGGGATCAAAGAGAAGGTAATGAACATCAATTAATCATCTCTGCTTCTAGCTGGGTTGAGCATAGGAAATTCACAGGTTACAAAAGATTAAACCAATGCATATACATATAATTGTCATTATTTTAATCACCCTTCATATATTTTTACATATAAATAAAAGATAGTATTTGTTTCAAATGGGATTCACTAGGACGTATTTCAAAATTCCAGTAGTACAAAATGGTATTCGGAGTTTCCCACCAAATTCTCAGTTCCTCTCTTAAGGGTCTTTCAATATTACCCTTTCCTTGTGATTCTTTTTCCCCAAAGAGATCCATTTCTAAATTTTTTACACAATGATTGTCTACTATATGCATTGTTTGTCCTCTAATCTTTTTGCTAATCAGTATATTCCAGAGATTGTTTTACATCAACACATATAAAATTGCCTCATCATTTTTAATAGTTCTGTAGTGGTCTGTTGGACATTTGGATGTTATAATTTACTTAACCAATCTCTCACTGATGGACATTTAGGTTGTTTTCCATCCTTTGCTTATGTCTCTGTGCATAAGAGAGATAGCAGTTAAGGGCAGAGATTCTAGAAATGAACTTCTTGGGTTTAGATCCCAGCTCTGTCAATTACTAGTGAGGAAGTGTCCTCTGACACATGGTAAACAGTATGCAAGCCTGAGCTACTTTTACTTGAGATAATATTCTCTAGAATATATGTCTAGAAGCAGAATTGCTGTGTTAATGGACATGTGCATTCAAAATTGTTAAAGACATTGTCAAGGTGCACAGGTGCTTACGACATACACAGAATAATTGTATCTTTTCCCCAATATTCTCTTCAACATTAAGTATGTTGAGTTTGTTGGGAAACAACTCTTTAAATATATTTCTTCTGTTTACTAACTAGTTAAAATGCTTACCACTTGTGAACTTTGGAGAGAATAGAAAGAGAACCCTAAGATAAAGAATAGGACTAAAATGAACTGTTTTTCATTTTTTCCCCATGTATATTTTATCATTGATAAATATAGGAGTTAAAGATACTTAAATTCTTATCAACCTAAGGGCTTTGAGACTCCAGTAAATCTTAAAATTCTTATACGATGAGGCAAAGATCAGTTTATTCTTCTCCAATAATTCTTTTTTCTCCTTACCTGCATAAGGCTAGGATATTATTTCCAGATGCCTTGAATTTATTTATTTTTATTTTTTTAAAGTCAAAGTCTTTATATAACATTTTCTTTTTTAAAATTTTTATTTATTCATTTTAGAGAGGAAAGAGAGAGAGAGAAGGGAGGAGGAGCAGGAAGCATCAACTCCCATATGTGCCTTGACCAGGAAGGCCCAGGGTTTCGAACTGGCAACCTCAGCATTTCCAGGTTGACGCTTTATCCACTGTGCCACCACAGGTCAGGCCAGATGCCTTGAATTTAGAAGATATCATGTGAGTAGTCTGTGGAAACATATAGGAGATGAAAATTGTGTGCCCACTGCCACACCTAATCCTCAAAATATTCTGCATTATTTTCTACTTGCTCTTTATTTATTTATTGGGCAGTCAAATGCAGAGAATCCTGGAAGATTCTCAAAGACCTTAAGGAATGGGGTAGGCATCAGTTGGAAGGACCTGGGTTCCTATATGACTATGTAGAGGAAAGCACCTTCCACAGCCCCCACTAATGAGTATTAGACTGATAACAGTGAGAAAAAAATTTATTTTATAAATCCACTGATATTTTGAAGGTTTTTGTTACAGCAATTTAGTCTACATTATTTTTATTACCACCTTTCAAAGTAGACTTAACATTTTTTTTGATAATTGCCTCCTAAAATTTTAATACCACAGGCATAGTGTATTTCTGTTTATATACTGGATGTACAGCTGCGCTTTTTAAATAAAGAGAGTAAGATTTTTTGCTCTCCACTTCCTCGCCGAGAACCATTTATGCCCCAGTAGAGGTGTTGCTGTCACTGGTAATTCATAGCCCACCCTGACTAGTATATTTTAAGACACTTTGAAGAACACCTTAAATTTTTTCTTGGGGTAATTCAAAGCAGTACTCCTAGGAAGTAAAAGAGGAAGAATACTGGCTAACTTATCAGGAGTTTTTTCTGCTCTAATTTATGTCTTGCATTTATAATCTTCACAAATTTTATGATAGTCATTTTTCAGGAATTCTGACAGCTGTGCTTTTAAACTTACTCATTACAACACATTGATTCTTCTGTTTGTATGTAGCTGGTGAAAGTGGGAAATGGGGAGGGAAGGGACTAAGGATTGGGGAGAGTGGCTTAGTCTAGTATGCATTACAGTCATTTTCAAGTAACCAAATTGCATAATTACCATCATTTACCCCAGTGCCTCATGGAAGTGAGCTGAAGAAGAATGAGAAAGCCCAAGCATACTGAATGATTAACACCAGGCTGCTTGCACAGCTTGCTCAGATTCTGTATCTGAGAGGATACTGTCATCTTTACTTGCTCAATAAGTGTTTCAGAAACTTCAGAATGGGAAGAGATAGAGACAGACGCAGGAGCTATTTTTCCACGGACCAGACACTCTGTGTGATGGACACAAGCATAAGCATATGTCCTTGCCAACACTTCTTATTTGCTGTTTTTATTCCTTTTCTTTTTCCTTTCTTTTCCTTTCTTTCCTGTTTTTCCTCCCCTCCCTCCCTTCCTTCCTTTCGTAACACTGATGTTAATGGGTATAGTTTTGATTTCATTGTGGGTTAGATTTGCACTACCTTAGTGATGAATGATATTCAGCATCTTTTCATTAGCTTGGTAGCCATTTGTATATCTTCTTTAGAGAAATATCTGTATAGGTCCTTGGCCATTTTTATTTTATTTTATTTTATTTTGGCTAGAACATTTTTAAAGAACACTTAAGTTTTATTCTCTTAGCAAACTTCAATTATACAACCCAGTATTATCAACTGTAGACACGATGTTTTACATTGGGTTCTCAAACCTTTTTCTATAGCTGGATGTTAGTACTCTTTTACCAACCTCTCCCTATTTCCTCCACCTTCAAGCCCATGGCACTTTGCTCATTATTTAATGGGGTTAATTTATTATTATTTTTTGGTGTTGTTGCTGTTGAGCTGTAGGAGTTCATTACACATTGTGGATATTATTAAATATATGATTTAAAAATATTTTTGTCCATTCCTTGGGCTACCTTTTTGCTCTGTTGGTTATGGTCTTTGATAACACTGCTATTTCACTTCAAAAACTCCTGTTTGTTTAATTGTAAGTGAGGTTTTCATATGCATATTGGCTACTTCTTTTTCTGTGAATGCCTAAATATATATTTTCTGTTTGGTGGTTTGTATTTTCTTATTGAATTGAACTTTCTTCCCACTGAAAAAGTTGAAAATATTTTTTATTTCCCATGGGTCTTTTGAATTTGTTAATGAAATTTAATTTATAAAAATTGTTTAAAACTTTTTCATAGTCAAATGTAATAATTTTTTATTCCATGAGTTAGAAAAACTGGAAGTCTCATCCTGCCCTGGTAGCTCAGTTGGTTAGAGCATCATCCCAATATACCAACCTTGCAGATTCAATTCCCGGTCAGGGTGCTTACAAGACTCAACCAATGAATGCATAAATAAGTGGAACAGCCAATCAATGTCTCTCTTTCTCTTCTCCTTCATCTTTTCTCTCTAAAAGAAATAAACAAATAAGTAAATTAATAAATTAAAAGAATAGCTGGAAGTCTTGCTTAGATTGCATACTCAGAGAGGACAAGATGCGATGCAGTAGGTGGATGTACCAACTTCCACCTCCCAGAACCAAAATGGATTACAACTTAATTTTAAGAACCATCATCTGGAAAAACCAACTTTGGACTAAAATAAGAGGACTCTTCAACAAAGGAACACTGAAGAAGCCACACTGAGACTGATAGGAAAAGCAGAAATGCGGAGGGGGCTTCCCAGCTCCCTGGAGTGAATGGCAGCCTGGAGAGACTCTCATGGTAGGAAGTGAGTTTAGCAGAGAGGGGAAGGTCCTGAGCCCCAGGAACAAAGCCCAAGCCTGCAGCCCCAGAGCCTAGAAGAGGCGTATGGAAAATATTTAGCTGGAAACAAGTCAAGATACTGTTTGTGAGAAAGAGACTGATTTCTCAGACCCAGGATTCTTTTTAAAGGGATTGCACAGAAAACCTCTCTCACAACCACTCAACTGGGGCTCCAGGGGATGGAGAAAGAGGAGAGGAACAGAGCAGCGGGAAGAGAGTGTAATCTAGGAGGCACACGGAGAAACACTTTGAGGGACAGCTACCCTAACCCCTGGGCTGAGCCACTCCCCAAATCTGAAGTGAATATTTCCCCTGGAAACAGCAATACCAGCAAAGGGAAGCAGGACACCAGCCAAACAAGCTCTTCTGCAGTACTTAGAGCAGAGTCGCTTAGAAGAAAGGAGCTTTCGGGACTACAGTATTGAGTGTTAGGGTCTGAGCTGCAGCATCACCACCCACAAGGCTGAGGGCTCACCTGAGGGCAGGCAGCAGGAGGACACAGAAATGCAGTTCTGTCAGCAAGGGCAGAAGCCAGCTGGCCACAACTGAGGCCCAGGTGTGAGCTCAGTCTCACCCAGCTGGGGTGGAGGGGATGCACAAAAGTGGTCAAGCCCAGCTGTGGGCCGCCTGAAATCCAGCCTGTGGGGGAGGGTAGGAGCCCCAGAAGGGGTGGAGACCTGCCCTTGAGCAAGGGCACAGGAGCGCAGCCTCGCCCGGCCTGTGGAACTGAAGCCTGCCACCTGACATGGGAGCTGGTTCCTCCTGCGGGGGTGGAGCAAAAGCCCAGAACAGGTGGAGTTCCATGACTGAGCATGGGCACACAGCCTCATTCGGCCTGTGGAACCAAGGCTTGCAGTCATCCCACGAGTGGGCTCCTCCTGCAAGGGTGTGCTGAAAGCTCGGAATCAGGTGCAGACCCACAGTTGAGCAAAGGTGCTCACCCCTGACCTCAGGGTTGAGGCTCATGGCTTGGACATGGCACCCCACCCATGGGAGCAGGGCAAAGGCCAAGGCCACCAAGGCTTGTACATCCAAGCATGTGATCACAGCCCCTCCTGTGAAGGCAAGGCGGAAACCACAGCAACAGCCCCAGTGGGCTGGCACCAGCAACCCCCATACCCAAACGCCCTAGGCAGCAGCGGCAGCAGAGGGGGTAGCAGGCCTGCAGACAGACCACACCAAGAAAACACAGAGGCCACACCCAGTGGACCTCAGTAGCCAAAACCTTCTTTTACACAGACAAAATGAGAAGGCAGAGAAATGCAACACAAATGAATCAAGAGAAATCCCCAGAAAAGGACTTGAACAAGTCAGATATAACCAAATTACCAGATGCAGAGTTTAAAATAATGATTGTTAGGATGCTCAAAGATCTTAGAACAACAATATATGGTCATTACGAACACCTAAGTAAAGAGATAATAAATATAAATAAAAAACATTGACATAATAAAAAAGAATCAGTCAGAAATGACAAATACAATATCAGAAATAAAAAAAACAATGGAAGAAATTAAAAGCAGTATGGATGAAGCTGAGAATCGAATCAGCGAGTTAGAGGACAAGATAAATGAAGGCACGGAAGCAGAGCAGAAAAAAGAAAAGAGACTCAAAAAGTCTGAGGAAACTCTAAGAGAGCTCTGTGACAACATGAAGAGAAATAACATCTGCATCATAGGGGTTCATGAAGAAGAAGAGAAAGAACAAGGAATAAAGACTTTGTTCAAACATATCATAGCTGAAAACTTCCCTAAATTAAGGCAGGAAAATGTCTCACAAGTTCAAGAAGCACAGAGAACTCCATTACTGAGAAACTCAAAGAAATCTACACCAAGACACATCATAATTAAAATACCAAAGCTAAGTGATAAAGAGAAAATATTAAAAGCTGCTAGACAAAAAAAGACTATCACCTACAAAGGAGCCCCCATAAGGATGACTTCCAACTTCTCAACAGAAACACTTGAGGCTAGAAGAGAATGGCAAGAAATATTCCAAGTAATGCAGAACAAGAGCCTACAGCCAAGACTACTTTATCCAGCAAGGCTATCGTTTAAAATTGAAGGAGAAATAAAAAGCTTTCCAGACAATAAAAAAAACAAAAAACAAAAAAAAACCTCAGGAAATTTACTACAACCAAACCAATGCTGCAAGAAATGCTAAGGGGCCTGCTGTAAACAGCTCAAAGGGGAAAAAGAATATAGCAAAAGAGGAATACAGTTTTAAAGAATAAAATGGCAATAAACAACTACATATCAATAATAACCTTAAATGTAAATGCATTAAATTATCCAATCACAAGATATAGGATAGCTGTGTGGATAAAAAAACAGGACCCGTACATATGCTGTCTACAAGAGACACACCTTAAAACAAAAGATGCATATAGACTGAAGATAAAAGGATAGAAAAAAATATTTCACACAAATAGAAATGAAAATAAGCTGGGGTAGCAATACTTATATCAGACAAAATGGACTTTAAAACAAAGACTATAGTAAGAGATAAAGAAGGTATTATATAATGATAAAGGGAGAAATCCAACAGGAAGATATAACCATCATAAATATCTACGCACCTAATATAGGAGCACTTAAATATATAAAGCAGACTTTGATGAATATAAAGGGCAAGATCAATAGCAATAATATAATAGTAGGGGATTTCAATATCCCACTAACATTACTAGATATATCCTCAAGAAAGAAAATTCACAAAGAAACATCAGACTTAAAGGACACACTAGATCAACTCGATTTAACAGATATCTTCAAAACCTTTCACCATAAGGCAGCAGAATATACACTCTTTTCAAGTGCCCACTGTTAGGGCACAAAAGCAGTCTCAACAAATTTAAGAAGCTTAAAATCATATCGAGCACTTTCTCTGATCACAATGGCATGAAACTAGAAATCAACCACAACACAAAAACTGAAAAATACTCAAACACTTGGAAACTAAATAGCATGTTATTAAATAATGAGTGGGTTAACAACAAGATCAAAGAAGAAATAAGAAAATTCCTAAAACGAATGATAATGAGCATACATCAACTCAAAATTTATAGGACACAGTAAAAGCAGTCCTGAGAGGGAAGTTCATAGCATTAAGGCATACCTCAAGAAGCTACAAAAAGTGCTAATAAACAACTTGACCCTGAATCTAAAAGAACTAGAAAAAGAACAGCCAGTAAGGCCCAGAGGTAGTAGAAGGAAGGAAATAATAAAGACCAGAGTGGAAATAAATGACATAGAGGCTAAAGAAACAATACAGAAGATCAATGAAACCAGGAGCTGGTTCTTTGAAATGGTAAACAAGATCGACGAATCTTTAACCAGACTCACCAAGAAAAAAAGAGAGAGGACTCAAATAAAATTAGAAACAGGAGTGGAGAAATAACAACTGGCACAACAGAAATACAAAATATTGTAAGAAAATACTATGAAGAACTGTATGCCAAAAAACTAGACAACCTAGATGAAATGGACAAATTCCTTGAAACATATAATCTTCCAAAAATTAATCTGGAAGAATCAGAAAACCTAAACAGACCGATTATAACAAATGAGATCGAAACAGCTATCAAAATACTCCCAAAAAAGAAAAGTCCTGGGCCTGATGGCTTCACAAGTGAATTCTACCAAGTATTCAAAGAAGAACTAACTCCTATCCTTCTCAAGCTATTTCAAAAAATTCAAGAGGAAGGAAGACTTCCAAGCTTCTTTTATGAGGTGAGCATAACCCTTATTTCAAAACCAGGCAAAGACAACACAAAAGAAAAAAATTATAGGCTAATATCCCTGATGAATTTAGATGCTAAAATCCTCAACAAAATATTAGCAAACCGGATCCAGCAATATATGAAAAAAATTATACACCATGATCAAGTGGGATTTATTCTGGGAAGGCAAGGCTGGTACCATATTTGCAAATCAATCAATGTGATTCATCACATAAACAAAGGAAAGGTGAAAAACCACATGATAATTTCAATAGATGCAGAAAAAGCATTTGATAAAATCCAGCACCCATTCATTATCAAAACTCTCAGCAAAGTGGGAATACAGGGAACATACCTCAACATGATAAAGGCCATCTATGACAAACCCACAGCCAATATCATACTCAAAGGGCAAAAATTAAAAGCAATCCCCTTAAGATCAGGAACAAGACAGGGTTGCCCCCTTTCACCACTCTTATTCAACATAGTCCTGGAAGTCCTAGCCACAGCAATCAGACAAGAAAAAGAAATAAAAAGCATCCAAATTGGAAAAGGAGAAGTAAAACTATCATTATTTTCAGATGATATGATATTGTATATAGAAAACCCTGAAGTCTCAGTCAAAAAACTACTGGACCTGATAAATGAATTCAGCAAGGTGGCAGGATATAAAATTAATACTCAGAAATCAGAAGTATTTTTATACACTAACAATGAACTGTCAGAAGGAGAAATTAAGGAAGCAATCCCCTTCACCATTGCAGCCAAAAAAATAAAGTACCTAGGAATAAATTTAACCAGGAAGATTAAGGATGTGTACTTGAAAAATTATAAAACATTGATAAAAGAAATCAGGGAAGATACAAACAAGTGGAAGCACATACCATGCTCATGATTAGGAAGGATAAACATCATTAAAATATCTATATTACCAAAAGCAATTCATAAATTCAATGCAATAGCAATTAAAATACTAATGACATACTTCAAAGATATAGAACACATATTCCAAAAATTTATATGGAACCTAAAGAGAACACGAATAACCTCAGCAATCTTGAAAAGGAAGAATAAAGTGGGAAGTATCACACTTCTGGATATCTAGTTATACTACAAGGCCATTGTACTCACAGCAGCCTGATACTGGCATGAGAATAGGCATATAGATCAATGAAACAGAACAGAGAACCCAGAAATAAACCCACACCTTTATGAACAACTGATATTTGACAAAGGAGGTAAGAGCATACAATGTAGTAAAGACAGCCTCTTCAACAAATGGTGTTGGGAAAATTGGACAGCTACCTGCAAAAAAATGAAACTAGACCACCGATTTATACCATTCACAAATATAAACTCAAAATGGATAAAATACTTAAATGTAAGCCGTGAAACCATAAGCATCTTAGAAGAAAACATAGGCAGTAAGCTCTCTGACATCTCTAGTAGCAATATATTTGCTGATTTGTCTCCATAGGCAAGTGAAATAAAAGACAGGATAAACAATTGGGACTATATCAAATTAAAAAGCTTTTGCACAGCTAAAGACAATAAGAACAGAATAAAAAGACAAACTACACAATCTGAGAACATATTTGACAATACGTCTGATAAGGGGTTAATAACCAAAATTTATAAAGAACTTGTAAAACTCAATACCAAGAAGACAAACAATCCAATCAAAAAATGGGCAAAAGAAATGAATAGACACTTCTTCAAAGAGGACATACAGATGGCCAATAGGCATATGAAAAAATGTTCAACATCACTAATCATTAGAGAAATGCAAATTAAAACCACAATGAGATATCACCTCACACCAGTCAGAATGGCACTCACCAACAAAACAACACAGAATAAGTGCTGGCGAGGATGTGGAGAAAAGGGAACCCTCCTGCACTGCTGGTGGGAATGCAGACTGGTGCAGCCACTGTGAAAAACAGTATGGAGATTTCTCAAAACATTAAAAATCGAACTGCCTTTTGACCCAGGTATCCCACTTTTAGGAATATACCCCAAGAAAACCATAGCACTGTTTCAAAAGAAGAAATGCACCCCCATGTTCATGGCAGCATTGTGCACAATAGCGAAGATCTGGAAACAGCCCAAGTGTCTGTCAGTGGATGAGTGGATTAAATTGCTTTGGTATATATATATACTATGGAATACTACTCAGCCATAAGAAATGATGACATCGGATCCTTTACAAAAACATGGATGGACCTTGATAACATTATACTGAGCGAAATAAGTAAATCAGAAAAAACTAAGAACTATATGATCCTATACATAGGTGGGACATCAAAATGAGACTCAGGGACATGGATAAGAGTGTGGTGGTTATGGGGGGGGAGGAGAGGGAGGGGGTGGGGGAGGGGAGGGGTACAAAGAAAACCAGTTAGAAGGTGACGGAAGACAGTTGAACTTTGGGTGATGGGAATGCAGCATAATCAAATGTCAAAATAATCTAGAGATGTTTTCTCTCAACATATGTACCCTGATTTATCAATGTCACCCCAATAAAATTAATAAAAAAAGAAAAAAAACTAACCAATAAAAACAATGGATATTATTAAAAAAAAAGATTGCACACATGTATACAATCATATATATATATATATATATAAAACAAATATACATACAAACTTACCTATTATTTTCTAACACTTTTTTACTTGTAGTTTAAACTTTTTTGGGTTAACATCAGCTTATTTTTCCAGTTTGCTATCCAGTTGACTTTATACTCTTCATTAAATAATCCAATTTACTCACAAATTTGGAATGTCACTTCTTTATGTAAACATATTAAATAATTATATTATTTTGTATATTTTCTTAATCATAACATTAAAATTAAAAATTTTCTGAACTTTCATTTGCTATAATACAGAGTATCTGGAGGGTACACAACAAACTAGTATTAGTAGTGACTCTTCCAGAAGGAACAGAAAATAGGGTAACTGGAGTGAATGGGAAAAAGAAATACCTGCCACTGTATACCCCTATGTGTATTTTGAGGCTACTGCTATTTGAAAGTATAAACCTATTCAAAAATAAATAAATATCTTTAAATGGCACATAAACATCAAAACACCACCTCTCTATCCCCCCTCTCTGCTCCTGCTTCTTACCCTTACATCCCAGTCATTTCCCCAGAATCTCTATCTTTGTTAGTTCTTGGGACCTGAGGCAATATTCAGTTCCTTAAAATGGAGACTGCAAGATCACATAAAGTCTCTACTGCCTTCCTGACTCTGTTAAGAAAAAACAGAATTTGCCTAACCAGGCAGTGGCACAATGGATAGAGTGTTGGCCTGGGAGACAGAGGACCCGGGTTCGAAAACCTGAGGTCATCACCAGCTTGAGTAGAGGTTCATCTGGCTTGAGTGCAGGCTCACCAGCTTGAGTGTGGGGTCATTGGCTTGAGTGTGGGATCATAGACATGACCCCATGGTCACAATGGCTTGAAGCCCAAGGTTGCTGGCTTGAGCCCAAGATTGCTGGTGTGCCCAAAGCATCCATGAGAAAGCAATCAATGTACAGCTAAGGTGCAGCAACGATTAATTGATGTTTCTCATCTGTCTTTCTTCCCATCTGTTCCTGTCTGTCTATCTTTCTCTCTCTCTCTCTTGCTTGCTAAAATAAAATAAAAATAAGAAGAAAAATAAGGAAAAATCAGAATGTGCTGTGGAAGGCTGATGGAGTTCCAGAAAGGAGAGAACAATGGAAGTCCATTGTGGGCAGTTTACACATGCTCCCAGGATGTAAGGCCTCTGGAATACAGGATTCTCTGGTATAAGAGCTAGATAGAGCTTTTGAAACTGATATGATTATTATCTTTATCATCACTAATGATAAATAATGAATTTCATAAGTATATTTTATGAAATATCAGGTTTCCCTTGTGGTCAATGGAGTTTGCACACTTCTTTGAACAATGATGATATACACTAACATGTTAACTGTTTGAGAAATTTTGCAATAAAAGAACCTCTTTAATTTGTGTCTGAACTAGAATCTCCAAATTTATTTGCCTACAGAATCATTCTCACTCACCCTTCTCTTCAATACTGGTCACGATCTGTGACAGTGTAAAATTCCATAAATAGTAATTATCAAAAGGCGATGACTATTGAAAGAGTGGATAAGAAATGCTAAGTTGAACTTGCCAAAAGCTAGATTTTGGAAGACTATTTTGACATTTCAAACTAATAAATAGTGATGGATTATAAATAATTTAGAAAGTAAAATATTGCTAATAAATGGGTGCTTTTGAAACTTGAAGGAATTCCCTTCTGCCAACAACACCAACAATAATCATATTTTACTCTTTGCACTTTTTGTCATCAGTTCAGAACTATTCTGAATGAACACAAATCTGAATTAAATAAGTCTAAATCAGTAACATCTGCCTAAGTGTAAAAGTTCTGGAATAAATATAACAAGCTACATTTTCCGTGTGCTTTTTTCTCTAGGATATCTAAAGCAAAGGCGGCAAATGGTAGAAACTAAAAGACTATGCTGGATGGGTGTAAAAAGCAGGGAGGAAAAAGGAAAAAATAGGCACATAGTCAGAAGATAGAAAATAAAGCCCTGGCCGGTTGGCTCAGTGGTTGAGCGTCGGCCTGGCATGCAAGGGGTCCGGGGTTCGATTCCCGGCCAGGGCACACAGGAGAAGCGCCCATCTGCTTCTCCACCCTTCCCCCTCTCCTTCCTCTCTGTCTCTCTCTTCCCCTCCTGCAGCGAGGCTCCATTGGGGCAAAGATGGCCCAGGCGCTGGGGATGGCTCTTTGGCCTCTGCCCCAGGCACTGGAGTGGCTCTGGTTGCAACGGAGTGACGCCCTGGAGGGGCAGAGCATCACCCCCTGGTGGGCAGAGCATCGCCCCCTGGTGGGCGTGCTTGGTGGATCCCGGTCGGGCACATTCAGGAGTCTGTCTGACTGTCTCTCCCCGTTTCCAGCTTCGGAAAAATACAAAAAAAAAAAAAAAAAAAAAGAAAGAAAATAGAAAATAAAGAGAGTGGGGAAATAAAAAAGAGGGAAAATAAAAGAGGCCAAAACACGGAAGCAAGCAAAATGGCCTTCTATAGACGATTGATTTTGTATATATATATATATATACACACAATGGAATACTACTCAGCCATACTCAGCCATAAGAAAAGATGAAATACTGCCATTTGTGACAACATGGATGGACCTTGAGGATATTTCGCTAAGCAAAATAAGTCAGCCAGAAAATGCTAAGAACCATATAATTTCACTCATATGTGAGATATAAAACTGAAACTCATAGACAAAGACAACAGTAGAGTGGTTACCACAAGGAAGGGCATTGAGGGGAGTAATAGGTAAAAGGAGTCAAATATATGGTGACAGAAGATGGTTTGACTTTGGGTGATGTGCACATAATGCAATACAGACTGTGTATCTCAGAAATGTACACTTGAAGCCTATATAATCCTATTAACCAATGTCACCACAATAAATTTAATTTAAAAAGATATGCCACAAAGAAAAAATGGAAAAAAAAAGAAGAAAATATAGAGATTGCCACTGACTGTGCCTCAAGTATTACTCAGTAGCCTTGAGGTTAAGAGTCTTCTGTCCAGAGAATGGAAGGCTTTACTGTTCTCGCCTCCCAGGCTTGCATTTTTGGATCTAGGCAGAGTTAGTGTGTTTATTCTACCTTAAGGTGCCTTTTGTGTCTGCTCTGACATTAAGAGCTGGTAAGAATGTTCACAATACTTGTGTCAATATAAGGGAATGCTCTAAGATATAACTCTCAATTCAGGCAATATATTAGAATCACTCAAGAAACCTTAAAAGTATACAGCTGCGCAGGCCCCACCACAGTCCAGTTAAACTGGAATTTCTAACATTGGGCTTTAGATGTGGTATTTTTAAAAAACATCCCAGATGACTTTAATGTGCCATCAAGGTTGAGCCACTGCTGTAATGATCTAGGAGATCCCTGTTAAGACTCCACCAGCTCACCAACAAGGGGCACAAAGGACAATAAGCAAATTTGGTTGATTTTAGGTCAGTGACATTGAGAATGCTCCTGGCTATTTGCAAGTAATCCTGTAGTTCTGTAAAATCTCTAATTTCTGGATCAGAGAATTTTTGTATAAAACTACTTGTTGAGTGGTCAGTGATTCCAAATTTGGCTCTAGAGTTGGGCTGGCTCTGATAGAATGATTTAGGAATCAGAGGAGGCATTATGATGCACTATATGACATCTTAAGAGATCTCTTGCATCCAGGTATGTTCTTCCTTGCCTTAACTGTGGGTAGTATCCAAATTCTCGTTGGTGGTTAGTATAAATCACCCCAGCCAGCACAAAAGCTCACCTTGTTGCCAGTTAATTCAGAAACGTAGAAGTCCAAAGTGACCAGGTGATAGTTTTAACTTCCAGTTCCATAAAATTATTATTGTGTCTCCTAGTTGAAGTATTCCTCTCTCTGGAATTAAGACCTCTGGGAAAGCAGAGCACCAGATTACAGGAACAGGAAGAAAACATTTTGCTTGTGGTCTCTAGGAGAAATAGTGTCACTTCTATTTCCATCTCTTAATTCTTGGACCCATGAATCCTGACTATGGGAGGAATAGCATCATTTATTGGAACCTGATTAAGAGTATATACAGCCTTCTGAAAAACCTTAGCCCTGATCTGCAAGTTAATATCACCTAACTGCTGCTGTAACTGAGTCTTCAAAACCTTTTATACTGTCTTATCAAGCCAGTCATTTCAGAATGGTGGAGGAAATGGTTAGACAACTGAATTCTATGAGAATGGGCACATAGCCACATTTTTTTTTTTTTCAGAGAAGTAAGTTCCTAGATCAGAAGCAGTGCTGTGCAGAATATCATGACAGTAGATACAGCAAAGGCATTCTGTAAGTCCATAAATGGTAGTTTTGGCAGAAGCATTTCATGTTCAATTCATACATCATCACCTAAACAAACTTAGGAAATACAACTGTGCAAAAGGAAAATATAGCAAATGAAAGAACTGTCATTAGAAACAACGGTTAACATTTTAGGTTCAAGTAGGATATCTGTTAATTGACTTCTTCTTAACTGAAGATCTATTGAGTGAGATTATTTGTGCTTCCTACTTCTGCTACTCAGCAAATATTGGTTGCCATGGTGTGGCCGAGAAGGGTGGCCAGCAGACAACTAATTCTTCACCCTTTGGCTGGATTTTGTTTTGATGATTCTGATGAATCATCAGTTGTGTTTGAACATAATTATTAGTTTTGTCACTATGTAATTGTTATGTGAAATGAGTAAAAAAGGTTGTCATCAATTCCATGATAACTAAATTGAACACTTTCAGAAAATTTGAGTAATAGTGATATACATTAATTGAATAATTTGTATGAGCAAGATAGCTATAAAAGATAGAGTAAAATAAAATCTAAAAAAATTCTGAATTCAGATTTTTTTACATCTCTAAAGATTTGTTTGCCTTTGATTTTTGTAAAAATGAAATAAAATCCTATCTAACCTTAGGAGGCTGTTTGTTTTCACTTGGCAGTTTCTGAGAATCTGTAGTTATAGTAGATTCTTTAATTATGGCTCATTCATTTTCATGGCTACAATGTTGAATACCATGTTCGTAAATACAACAAAATTTATTAACCTGTTTTTTTGTTGAAAGATATCTTAGCTTGCTTTAATGTTTACTTCTATAAACAATGCTACAAAAACCATTGTTGGAGTGGATTCCCATTAATAATTCTTTTAGCAAATTTTGTTGACAATAAACTTAGATGAGATACCTCAAAGTGTATTTTTTATTGACTTAAAATAGTATTTTTTTTTAGATAAAAAACTTGAGGTTGACAGGTTTTCTAAACTCATCATTTTGAATAAAAATGACTAATTTCCTCCTATATTCTTTTGTTGCTGGTGACATATAAATCATTTCTCGGTAAGCTTTGTTTATGTTTTGATAGTTTTTGTGGTTTCTTATTATAAATTTTAATGTGAATATTCACATCTTTTTGGAATATTATTACTTTGTCATTCTCTCTATTCTCTGCTTTTGGAATGCTTGTTAAAAATATGTTTAACATGAAAATGATGTTCAACATGTTTTTTATTTAAATATTTTAAGTGCTTTTTCATAACAATTTATCTCTGTTATGATTCTTTGTGAATTCCTTATTATTGTATTCTATTTTGATGATTCCTCTTTGAATTTTATTCAATATTTGTCCCGTACATTCTATTTTTAATTGATAAGTATATCTAATATCAATTTTCAGATTTCATATTAGTTCATTTCTTATATTTTCCCTTTTTTTCTTTATTTTTTTTCTCTCCAAGAACCAGAAATACTTATTTTAAAGTCATTTTCAAGTTTTTCTGTTTTTTACTTGGGATCTATTAATATACTAATTTATTTTTTATATGTCTTTATGATTTTACCTCATGTACAATGAAAGACTCATCTTGACTAGGACATTATTCTTTCACCTCTTTCTTCATAGTTGAATATTTTAGTGAAGCTTTCATTCACAAACCAGGTCAGAGTCAAGGCTTGAACCTCCTGTCCCCTTTTAGAGTAAGACTAGTTTTATTTAGTTCCAGGCTGAAAGGGGTCTCTGCATTTCCCTAGTTCCTTCATTAAAAGGCTTTGCAAAAGCAGTAGCGTATGTGATGGTAATAACTTTTTTAAATGTTTTACTTGGTATTAAAGTCTCTTTTTTGTACTACCTGTTTCTAATTACCAAGAACTGAGCCGAATGCTGGCCCTTAGCCTATGTGGTGACTTTGAGTTTTCATTTCCCACAGGAATGCCATTTCAACGGTCTTGCCCTGCTTCCAGAGGCCTGTAGACTTCAGCCTTACTCACTGGTTTGGTATTTGGTCTTGTTTCTGAACTACAGTGGCATTTTATCTTTTATAGAAATGTTTAAGGTTATGAATTTTTATTATATTTAAAAATATTTGATCAATTATTGCTGTATTTGGATAAGGAAGATTGTGTGTTTGTGTGAAATGTGACTCACAGCTTTACCTTACCTTTTGCTTCATATACATAAGATTTGCTTCATATACATAAGAATAGCAACCCTTTTGCTACCAATTTGCTACATTTTACTCAGTTTATTACTTTCTTTTGCATATTGTATTTTTTTACAACTATTTTAAAGTTTACAATTAGTCTCATTGATATTACACTTAAGAAATACCTACCTATAGATAGGGCTTTCATCATTCTTAACATTCTGAAGTGTTTATATGCGCAATTTTCCTAAAATATACTTTTATTTTAGATAATAATAGTACTATTTTTCCTAAATAATCAGGATATTTTTACTATACATCTTATATATGTTAAATAATTCATAATATCAACTGACTTGAAAGGTCTGATATTATTATACATTTGTTGTAAGGTGCCAAAAGCTACAGAATTAATATTAATATTTTAGGAAGTTTAAAGAACATTTTGTTGATTTGGGCTGGGCCTACAGAGAGGTTTTGTGGATGACCTCTCTGACTTGTGTGATTAGCATAAAACCAATATGGCCTATGGCATTGTGTTGTAAATGCAGAAGAGGAAGGAGACTTGGATTCTCTGACCTTCCCCCATACCTATGGGGGAAGGGTGAATAGCTAGCCAGGTACAGGAAGAAAAAGATTAAATTAAAATCTTTTCTTATACTGATGAACCATTTACCAGCATTTGTTCCTATGGAAACTACCCCTCCCCTCCTGAAAGCATGTAGTTAATGTATGTACTTCTAAACAAAAGGTATAAACTTATAACGTGATGTCAGGTTTTTTCCCCTCCCATGTATAATTAGGAGTATATAAACAGCCCCTGAACTATTTTTAAGGTCTGCACAATTATTTTTAGGGTCTGTTGCCCTGTGTCAGCCATATGCGGTCAGCATATTTAATAAATTTCCTCTTTTAATAAAACTTTTCAAAAACTTATTTGGACTACGTGCCTCTACTAAAACCTGTGGAATTGTGGATTGGGTACTTTACAATACATTCTAGTTTATACTAGATGATTCATTATATTGTGTTCTTTTGAACTCCATTGATGCCAGCAGCATTTCTACTTTATAGTTAATTTTTTGTAGCTCCGTTATTCCTCTCCCCCTCGCTTCCCTCTCTCTTGTAACCATTTACTTCACTTTTATCTGTGTCCATGAGTCTCAGTGTTATATTCCACCTATGTGTGAAATCATGTAGTTCTTAGCTTTTTCTGATTTACTTGTTTCACTCAATATAATATTCTCAAGGTCCATCTATGTGTTGTTGCAGTTAACTTTAATATGAGGAGCTGCCTTACTAATTTGCAGACACCTGGGTAGAAGAGATCAAACTGTGACCTCTGGTGGGGCTTCCCAAGATATCACTTTCTGAAATATGGTTTGAAAAGAACTGTGCCTAACTTTTACTATACACATTTGCCAAAATTTTTCTTTACACTGTTGACATGAATTGAGAACTGGTTTCTGTGAAAGAGTAAGATTATAGCAGAAATACTGATAGGCAGAACTCAGTCTATCACTTACTGGTTAGGTGACCTCTGTGATCCTGTCTTTCCTCATTTGTAAAATAAGGATGAGAAGCTTACAGCATTTCTGTTAAGCTGGGGAATCCTGAAGAGAGTCATTGGTAAAAATAATTTAGATTTCATCCTTTGGCAGCCTCCTTTGGCAATCCAATTTCCAGAAGAGCCTCATTGTGTCATTTCAAGGTGTCAAATTAAAGCAGTGTAATAACTATCTAGGGAGTATAAAAGAATCACTGTGAAACTAAAGAGATTTCATTCTCTTTCTGGGAATGGTGACTCTTTTTCTTGTAATTTACACATCACACAAAAGCCCCTTACTCCCTGGAGATTTTATTACATATTCAAGATATAAAGTCTTATTTGCTATCTTGATATAAATTTATAATATCAAATACATGTATGGGGCATTTGAGGCTCTTATTTTCTTCCCGTCTAGTGTGTGCAGAAATCTACCCTGCAGTCTTTCTTATCCAATCTTAGTCCTTCCCGTGACCATTTCTCTCTTCATAAATTATGATTTTTGTTTTGAACATTCAGCCAATAGGCTGTTTAATATAATTTTTAATTTACTCTTTTAATATACCCTGGGTGGTTGGCTCAGTGGTAGAGCACCAGCCAGCCTGGTGTGTGGAAGTCCAGGTTCAATTCCCAATCAGGGCACACAGGAGAAGCAACTATCTGCTTCTCCACCTCTCCATCTTCTCTCTCTCTCTCTCTCTCTGCCTCTCACAGCCATGGCTCAATGATTCCTGCAAAGTTGGCCCCAGGCACTGAAGATGGCTCCATGCCTAGCCTCAAGCACTAAAATACATAGCTTGGTTGCTGAGCAATGAAGCAGCGGCCCCAGATGGGCAAAGCATTGCCCCCTAGTGGGCTTGCTGGGTGGATTCCAGTCAGGCTCATGCAGGAGTCTGTTTTTCTGCCTCCCCACCTCTCACTTAATAAAAAAAAAAAAAAAGAAAGAAAACAATTTACTTTTTCAATTTTTAGGGATCATTTCGCTATAATTTTCCTATTAATTTTTTTTTTTTTTTTTACAGAGACAGAGAGTCAGAGAGAGGGATAGATAGGGACAGACAGAAAGGAATGGAGAGAGAAAAGAAGCATCAATCATCAGTTTTTCGTTGCAACACCTTAGTTGTTCATTGATTGCTTTCTTATATGTGCATTGACTGGGGGCTACAGCAGACCAAGTAACCCCTTGCTCGAGCTAGTGACGTTGGGCTCAAGCTGGTGAGTTTTGCTCAAACCAAATGAGCCCGCACTCAAGCTGGTGACCTCGGGGTCTCGAACCTGGGTCCTCTGCATCCCAGTCCAATGCTGTATCCACTGCACCACCGCCTGGTCAGGCCCTATTGAAATTTTTTGAGATGATAATGTCTCAATAAGGTACACCAAGATTTGTCATTTCCTAGCATATTCCAGCTTTCCATACCTTCATCCTCTTCACCTTATTTGGTCTCTCTTACTTTCCTGATAAGGTTATGTTCACTGATCCTGAATTTCATTATGGATTTTACTCTTCACTTTAATGTAGCATTTTCTCTATGAATTTACTTTTGTTTATTCCTCCAGATTCAAGGGAAGGCCTCTCTTTCCTAAGATAAACTACTTTATGTTCTGGATCTTCATATTGACTCTCATCAAAATCTTTCGTTCAGACTCATCTCATTCTTATCGTTGCCTCTCCCTTCTTACTGCCCCTTCTCCTGTGCCTTCTAAATGTTGTGCTGTCTGCCTGCTCTTTATAACATACAGTGGTCCCTCATCTATTGTGGGGGATAGGTTCCAGAACCCCCTGTGATAGGCAAAAATCCACAAAGTAGCGACATTATATTTATTTTATTATTTATATATATATTTTAAGGCTTTATAAACCCTCCCTATACTCTTATAACCTTTCCCACACTCATTTTGCTTATTTTACATAAAAATAATTAAAATAACAAATATATAAAAATACCTATGTACTGCAAAATCCCATGCTATAGCAAAAAATCCACGATACAAAGTTAGATATATACAACTTAAAAATCTGCGATACAGTGAGACCGGGAAAAGTGAACCGCAATATGGCGAGGGAGGGTTCTATTGGCTTTCTCTTTCAATTCACTGCCAAACTTTTGAATCAAAAGCCCACATTTTCCATGTTTTCACCACTCATTCTCTTTTTAAACTTTGTAATCTTACTTCTATTTCAAAACTGTTTTCCTGATAGTTAGCAATGATTAAATAACTAAATCCAGGGAATGTTCTTGGCTTAAACTTCTTGGAGATTTGGGCTGTAAATCATATTCTTCTTGAAACTGCAATGCTGTATCCTTCATTAATCTAGACCAAATATTTTCAAGTGTTTTACATATAATAACTCATCTTGTCATCACCACACTTTATGAGGTGGTACCATCATTACCCCCATTCTGTAGGGGAGGAAACTGAGGACCAGAGAAATTAAGGATTTGTCTTAAAATCCAGTTCAAATGTCTGATTCTTTTCCCTCTCATTTCTGTTTATTTTTCTGGCTTCTTCTTTGCTGGCTTCTCCTACCACCTTCTTGTGAGCATTCCATTTTCTCATTTTTTTTTTCTCTCCCTCCTTTAAAGATTTTACTTATTGATTTTACAGAGAGAAGAGAGGGGTTGGCGCAAGAAGTTTCAACTCATAGTTGCTTCACTTTAGTTGTTCATTGCTTCTTGTTGCATGGGCCCTGACAGGACAAGCCCAGGGTTTCAAACCCGTGACCTTAGCATTCCAACTGTGCCACCACAGGTCAGGCCCATTTTCTCTCTTTATTAAGTTGCCTTCGATAATATGGTCCTGTCTTCAGTTTGGTAATAAATGACCTATGTATTTGCTTCTTATATGCATGTCTTACCTTTTCAGCTGTACAGGAAGTTCTTGGAAGAATGGGGCTCTGCTTTTTGATTACTTTATATTCTTTTTCTATCACTAGTATTTAGCATCTAACATAGTATTAAATACCACATAGTGGTGAGAGGTAGCTTAACAGCTAAATTCTTTAGTTCCAAACAAGATAAAACAATTATGGCTAATATAAACAGAAGCAAAACTTGTGTTATGGATTAGAGGAGCTCTGGGAGCTGATGGAGACCAAAGGTCCTCTAGCCAAAGATCAAAAGCTGCTGCTGGTCAGAAAGCGGCTCCAACCACTCTCGGACTTTTTGACTGTTAAGATGAAAATAAGAGGAAAGGTTACTAATTAAAGTCTATCCAGATTGAATTAGGTAGGAAAAAGTGAATTTCTCAAAATTCCTTTGCTGTTAGAGAAAAAAGAATATTGGGAAACAAATCCAAAGAACATTTATAATAGGTGCTAAATAAACATTTGTTGAATGAATGAGTTGATAACCCTGTGACCTTAACCTCCGCATTTAGGTTTAGTTTTACAAGAGTAACATAGCATAGTTGCATTTATTCTTTCTGATTAGGACTGAGTCACATGCATATTATAATTGGGAACTGCAGAAGTTCAGAGGCAGAGAATCAGGCAGGTCAAGGTCAATTTAGAAAGGCTGAAGAAAGCAGGCCCTCATTTAGATGTGTAAAAGTCTAGACTATTTACTAAGACGTAAGTCAGAGTATTTGGTTAAATGTTATCTGAACTACACTTCAGCCTGTACACAATTTCAGAAAGAAGAGGCTGAGTAATTGTTGGCAAGTCATAAAGAAGGCATGATTGCTGGCTTGACCTGAGAGCTGGACCCAGGCAATGGCAGGCTCCCTGTTCTCCCTCCTGTGCTTGGAGAGTGTGTGTAGCTTGCCTTCCTGGAGCTAGAAGTTGCCCATGGCTACAGCCTTGAGGTAGTAATGCTGTGGTGAGACTGTTTGAACTGGGTATGTGACTGAACCCTGGGTGCTGTAACAAACTAAACATTTAAGATTTGGCAATCAGGTAGCAGGACGAGCTTCTTAAATAAGTTTCCTTGCTTATTAAACCTGGAGTGGGTAGCTTTCTTTTTTAAATTTTCCTTGTTCTAATTTTTATGAGTTTATTTGAGCCAGACTAATGCCAAATGCTGGGGAGCAAGATATCAAATGATCTTTTCTCTTTTTTTTTTTGAAGTCTTTTTTGTGCTTAATTTCTTTACTTTTTCCACGCTTTCTCCTTTTCTCTTCCCTCTAACAGCTGTCAGTCTTATTTTTGTATCTGTGTATTTTTCTTTTTAATCTGCCTTTTTCTTTGGTCTTTCTCTGCTCTCTGAGGATGAGTGCCAGTAAGATTACACCTGGGAATCCGCCACGGAGGTTGCAAATCGGCAATACTATAGACATTGGTTTTAAGGTCAGCAGGGTAAATTGAAGAGAGTCCTGACTCTGTTCTTCCACTAACTCTCTTGCTGCTAGGTTGATCACTTTGCCCTTTTGCTTCTCTGATACTTCAGAAGAAAAAAGAGAGGATTGAAACAAATTAAATTTAAAGTCTCACCCCTTAAATAGCTTACTTTTTCAGAAAGAATCTTTTATTTATGTTTGATATAGTGTTAAGGTAGCTTATAATAAATTATCACTGGTGGGAAACACAAAAGAATACCTTTATTGGTTACTTATCTAAAAAGATCATAAATAAATAAATAAAAATATATAAATAAAAACATCAAATGACTGTCCAGATAAACTCCTCATGGACTTATTTATCCCCATCAGTCTGAGATGTTCACAGGACTATGCCTGTCTGCATTTGCTCAGACTACCCCTCGGTCCCAGGCATGCCAAGCTTTTTTGAATAGTGTAAGTCCAATCTTTTTGCTTGTCTACTGGGATCTTCAGCAGTGACAGAAACCAGAGCTCTAGTTGTCACTTTAGTTCTCTCTGGATTTGTGCTGAGGGCTTCATGGCCTTCTTCCCCTTCTCTGGTCTTCCTTTTATATAAAATGGTTACTTTGCAGCTCATTGGGCCCAAATCTTTAGTCCTGGTTTTTATTTTTATTTATTTTATTTTTAAATTTTTTCATCGAATTTATTGGGGGTGACATTGTTTAATAAAATTATATAGGTTTCGAGTGTACAGCTCTATAATACATTATATGTATATTATATTATGTGTTCACCATCCCAAGTCCAGTTTCTTTCTATCAGCATTCATCTCCCTTTCACCCTCTCCTATCTCACTTCAACTCCCTTTCCCTCCGGTCATCACCACACTGTGGTCTGTGCCTATAAGCTTCCTGTTCTTTGTTGTTGTTGTTTTTTGCTTAATCCCTTTATTGTTTTCACACAGCCCTGTACCTCCCCTCCCCTCTGACAGCTCTCTGTTTTCTGTATCTATGAGTCTGTTTCTATTTTGTTTATTAGATTCCACATATGAGTCAAATCTTATGGCATTTGTCTTTCTCTGACTGGGTTATTTCACTTAGCATAATATTCTCCAGGTCTATCTATGCTGGAGCAAAGATTAAGATTTCCTTTTTTCTTTTTATGGCAAAGTATTTCATTGTGGAAATGTACCACAGTTTTTTATCCACTCATCATTGATGGGCATTAGGACTGCTTCTAAATTGTTGCTGTTGTAAATCACAATGTGATGAGCATAAGGGTGCAAATATTCTTTCAAATTAGGGTTTCAGGTTTCTTCAGATATATTTCCAGAAGTGGCATCACAGAGTCATAAGATGGTTCCCAACAGAGCACAGGGGTCTCCCACTTTTTTGTTGAAAGGAGGGAAGATAGTGAGGCAGACTCCTGCATGCACCCTGACCTGGATTCACCCAGCAACCAGGTCTCGAACCAATGCTGGAGTACTGAGTTATTTTTAGTGCCTGAGGCTGACGCACTCGGACCAACCGAGCCACTGGCAATGGGAGAGGAAGAGAGAGAGAAAGGGGAGAGGGAGGGAGATAGAAGCAGATGGTTGCTTCTGCTGTGTGCCCTGACCAGGAATTGAACTTGGTACATCCATATACCAGGCGTACACTCTATCCACTGAGCCACCAGCAAGGGCCAAGGGTTCCCTTTTCTCCACAGCCTTACCAGCACTTGCTGTTTGTTGATTTATTGATGATAGCCATTCCTTTTAGTCCTGATTTTTAGATACCCTGCTTTTAATTTAAAGATAGGTGGCTACATAAAAGACAATAAAATATTATATAATGTATATTGTGTTAGAATTAACGCCTACCTGTACAAGGTTCATATGGGACTTACTTTTATGGTATAAGCTTAGAGTGCTTGATTCTGTATAAGCACTTGCCTCAAGGGTTTTAAAGTTCAAAAACTCTTTCATAGTTTATAGCTTCACCCAGATTAGATGATGGTATGTCATCAAAATCATGTACTTTTATTTATTATTATTTTTAAATTTATTGGGTTGACACGGCTTGCCAAACTATACATTTTTAAGTGTATAACTCAATACACCCTGCATCATACCCCACCCAACCCAAGCGAAGTCTCTTTCCACTCCCATTCCCTCCACTTGTCCTCCCCCCCTACCTTAACCTCCCTTTCCCTCTGGCTATTGCCAATCTGTCATGTGTATCTATGTTTTATGGCTAATCTCTTCACCTTCTTTGATCTAGTCCCTTCTTCTCCCTTTCTCTGAAAGTTGATCATCTGTTCCCTGTGTCCATGCCTCTGTTTTTATTTTGTTCCTTAGTTTATTGTGTTCATTAGATTCCATATATAAGTGAGATTATATGGTATTTATCTTTCTCTGACTGGCTTATTTCACTTAGCATAAATGATCTCCAGGTCCATCCATGCCATTGCAAAGATAAGGTTTCCTTCTTTTTTATGGCTGTGTAGTATTTCATTGTGTAAATGTACCACAGCTTTTACCCACTACTATACTGATGGATATTTGGGCTGTTTATAGATCTTGGCCATTGTAAATATAGATGTGATTTTTGTCCTATGGACTAAGTATAGTAATGTAGGTAAAATTTTACTAAATCACATAATGTTATAAAGAACAAACTATTATAATAAAGTGATTTTAGTGTCCTTGTAGTGCATAATAAGGTTTTATGGATGTCATACTCCCTTCTATCCCATCCCCAACCCACTATACTCACATGTAGTTATGTAAATTTTGCACTGCTTCTCCTTAGGGGCACCATTCACATTTTAATTCAAGTAAATGGTGCTATCTGGGTCTAAGCTTACTTTCAACAAAACAGAGAAACATAAGTCAATTAACAAAATCATAGTGTCCATGGGCCAAACACAAACCATGTTCTTAGGAGAAGGCCAATTTTTGATCCTTAAGTAGGCCTTTGGACAATGTCAGACTTGAAAGTATTTCTAGCATGAGCCTTTCCCAATAAAGTGCAAAGTGATGTGGTGTGCAAATTCTCAATAAACACTATGATAAATAGAATGTATTTTATTCTTCAAAAATAACTAGATAATAGGAACTTATAATAGAGAAGGAATAATTTTTAAGCAGCCAAGCAATGTGCTGATAATATGTATACTTTGTTGATGCTATGACTGGATGCAAGAGAAAATCTAGTGTACCAGGAAGTATATAAATCACACATTATTTTAAGCAACCATTCAAGAATATTATATCTCACAATTAAGCAGACAGTAAACATTGTTTATTAAGGGTCCGTATACAGATTGTATTATTATCAATGGAAAAAATATAAGGCTTTTATAAAAAATCAGGGATATATTTATTTAAGTCATTCTAAGATATATATCTGAGTGGATCGTCATCCATCACTTCATGGAGATTAGCAAAGGCTCAACTAGTTTCTGGGTTTATTCCAGCATTTTGGAGTACGATTGTCAATGGTCTCCTGATTTTTACTTCAAAAACAGTTAAAATAATTTTAGCTGTTAAATTTTCAAAAGTGGCCTGACCAGGCGATGGCGCAGTGGATAGAGCATCGAACTGGGATGTGGAGGACCCAAGTTCGAGACCTCGAGGTCGCCAGCTTGAGTGCAGGCTCATCTGGTTTGAGCAAAGCTCACCAGCTTGGGCCCAAGGTTGCTGGCTTGAGCAAGGGGTTACTCGGTCTGCTGAAGGCCCGGGGTCAAGGCACATATGAGAAAACAATTAATGAACAACTAAGGTGTTGCAACGAAAAACTTATGATTGATGCCTCTCATCTCTCTCTGTTCCTGTCTGTCTATCCCTCTCTCTGACCTCTGACTCTCTCTCTGTCCCTGTAAAAAAAAAAAAAATTATAAAAACAAAAAATTTTCAAAAGGGAATTTGAAAAACGCTTTAAATGGTCATAAGTAACTAAAAACAAAGTAGCTAACTTTAGTTATTATAATTTCTGGGCAATCCCTTCAAGTTGATTTAGATTTAAAATGTACTTTTCCATTCTTAAATAAATTGACCTGTCATATTAGGTTGTTGATATATGCTTATTATTTGTTAGAGGATATTCATCCAAAATACTGATTTTTGACTTTGCTGTAGCTGGTTTTAAGGCAATTGTTGTTGTTGCTGCTGCAGCCATTCTGTAGTAAAACCTGAACTGAGATAAGTCATCCCTACTTAGTTTATACAATAAATCCATGTCATCAGCATGTAGGATCCTACTCTGTTCTCCAGGGCAGGTGATAGGGACAGAACATAGACAAACATCAGAAAGTAGTTTCAAGCCAATAAGGTACCAGTTAAAGATAGAGGAAATTCCAATATGATGTTATGGACTGAGCACAAACATTTGTCTCCGTTGTCTATCAGAAATTTTACAACAAAAAAAATACAAATGGGAAAAAAACCTCATAAAATCTGTCCAGGAAAAAATTTAAAATTAGGACCAATTTCCTGTTCTTCCCAACAAAAATGTTTGGAGATGAAATATTACTCTTGATGAAATACATGGGTGTTGGTGGCAGACTTCTAGGAAAAATTACAGTGGTCCCTTGAGATACGAGGTTAATTCGTTCTGTAACCAAGCTCGTAAGTCAGTCAACTCATATATCAAACAAATTTCTCCTATTTAAAATAACTGAAATAGATTTAATCCATTCTAGCCCTGTGAAACATCCCCAAACTACCCTAAATTGTGAAAAAGACATGTTTTTAATTAAGAAATACTCATGTACACTTTACCAATGCATAACAAAATATATGAAATAAAAGAAAAAAGTGATATTTAGTATTGTATTCTTATCTTGGAGACAGACGAGTGCGACTAACGGAGGTGAATGGTGGAGGAGAAAGGGGAAGGAAGGGGGAAGGAAGGGATGCAGGCCCTGTAGACACATAAACTAAAACTGCGCTTTCTTAACACTAAATGTAAACTAAAACTGCATTTTCTTTACTTTAAACAAAACTAAAACTGTACTTTCTTTACTTAAACTAAAACCATAAAAATTTAATTGTAAAAAAATGCACTTTCTTAACTTTAAACTTAACCTAAGCTTAATATTAGGTATTTTTCATTTAATCATCACCTGTTTTTGCCTTTTTGGCTGCACTTTCGGCATTTTCACTTGCAGGACTTTTGAATAAAAATCTATCCAAAGAGGTTTGCTTTTGTCTGCCTTTTAAAATGTTATAGAAATGTGACAAACAAGTGTCATTAAAAAGTACTGAAGCACGACCAGTTGAAACTTTTTCTGGGTGTTTCTTTTCAATGAAACTTGGAAGCTTCTCCCACATTGCCAGCATGTCTTTAATTTCACTTGTAGAAATCACTTCCTCCGACTCTACTTCCTCCTCACTACTAATCTCTTGCAAAAGCTCCATATGTTGATCATCTGTAGCTCCTTCAACTCCTCAGTTGAGAGTTTCTCTTCATGTTTTTCAATGAGCTTGTTTACGTCACCCTCATCTACCTCCAGACCCATCAACTTTCCAAGAAACACAGTCTCCTCCAATGCTTCTACTTTGGTCTCGGTCTCTGGTTCAAATCCTTTGAAGTCCCTGTCTGCAACAACATCAGGCCATAACTTTTTCCATGCCGAGTTCAAGGTTCTTCTTATAACCTGTTGCCATGCCAAGTCAATAATGCATAAACACATCATGATGTTGTAGTGATCTTTCCAAAGCTCTTGAAGGGTTAGATTTGTGTGGACAAGGCCTGCCAGGGGTGAGGACAATGAAGATGCAAAGATCCAACTCTGGAGACCAGGTTCAGTGACACAGATCTGCTTTATTCAGGAAGCAAGCTAGCTTATATACACAGGTTCAGCCTATAGGGTGTTACAGTGTGTTCTTCAAAGCCAATGGCTGAAAAGGTCAGGTAGTTGCCTGGTTGGCACTGAGTCACTTCCTTATAGCAGGCGAGCTCCCTCCTGAATATGCCTAGGAGGGTTTCAGGTGCTGGAGTGTTCTCACAGCATTGCATCAGCCACAGCTGTTAGAAATGTGCTCTGCACTCTACCTACATTTCCCCCTTCTCTTTTAATTAGGGCCAATTGGACTTGATGAATGACAGCTTGCTGTTGTTGTTTCTACAGGCAGGACAATGCCAGAGTGGGAAAAAGCAGCCCAGACATGGGGGTCTGCCTGTGTCTGGGAGTCAGTGGTCACTATAGCACACACAAGCAATAACAGAGCACCAGGGCCTGGGGGCCCACCAGGGGCCACTCTCTAAGCCCACCCCACCAAAGCCTCCACATCCCCCCAGGTGATGGGGTGTGCACATCAGCCTGTGAGTTCTTCTTCTGGAGTACTGAGGACCTCCTCCCTTCAGGTGTAGTCGGTGTGGAGGAGGCCAGGGTTGTGGCTTTGGATGGGTGAAGACTGAACCACTTAGTGGGTGCCCAAAAAACCCTGTCAAGCAGGTTGGGGGGTTCCTGGGATCCAAATTGTCTGAAAAACAAGCATAACCTCTCCCTTGTGTTAGAAGAGGGTGTGGTTCCTGCCACTGTGCCGTGGCTGGGTCCTCCCAGCATCATTTCAGAGAGAGGGGAGGAGGAGAGAGAGTGAGAGATTCAGAGACAAGACAAACGAGGGGGGGAGGGAGAAAAAAGACACATGGAGGGAAAAGAAAACAGCCACAGCTGTTAAGAATGCACTCTGAGCTCTACCTACAGATTTGTATTCTCAGTCACCTCAAAGCAATGGCAGAACAAGTGCTTTGTGTAAAGCTTTTTAAAGTTGGAAATGACCTGCTGACCCATAGGTTGCAGATTGAAGTCATGTTAGGTGGGAGGTAGAGGACTTTCACAAATCTGAACTCATTGAGAATGTCATTTTCAAGACCAGGTGGGTGGGCTGGAGCATTTTCCAGGATTAGTAATATTTTCATCAGGAGTTTATTTTCTTGAAGATATTTCTTCACTGCAGGACCAAAGATGAGATTTACCCATTCAATAAAAAACTGCCGCGTAACCCATGCCCTAGCATTGGCACACCACATAACCTGCAGTTTTTCTTTAAGAATCTTGTGAGTCTTAAAGGCTTGAGGATTTTCAGAATGATACACTAGCAGTGGCTTTACTTTACAGTCACCGCTAGCATTTGCACACAATGCAAGGGTCAGATGGTCCTTCATGGATTTATGGTCTGGTAACTTCTTCTCTACGATGATGAAAGTCCTTTGGGGCATTTTTCCCCCCAAACAATCCTGTTTTGTCACAGTTGAACACTTGTTGGGGGATGTAGCCTTCCTTTACAATAAGCACAGCAAAATGTGCGATGTACTACTTTTCAGTTGCCTTAATGCAGGGGTCCCCAAACTTTTTACATAGGGGGCCAGTTCACTGTCCCTCAGACCGTTGGAGGGCCGGACTATAAAAAAACTATGAACAAATCCTTATGCACACTGCACATATCTTATTTTAAAGTAAAAAAACAAAACGGAAACAAATACAATATTTAAAATAAAAAAGTAAATTTAAATCAAGAAACTGACCAGTATTTCAATGGGAACTATGGGCCTGCTTTTGGCTAATGAGATGGTCAATGTGCTTCTTTCATTGACCACCAATGAAAGAGGTGCCCCTTCCAGAAGTGCAGCGGGGGCTGGATAAATGGCCTCAGGGGGCCCCATGTGGCCCGCGGGCCGTAGTTTGGGGACCCCTGCCTTAACGTCAGCACTCGCAGCTTCACCATGCCTCACCACCGAGTGGATGCCAGATCTCTTCTTGAAATTTTCACACCAGCCATGACTTGCCTTAAACATATCTTCTGCTGCCTCTTTTGAGGTTGATGGTTCTTTTTTCTTCAAGTCGCTGTAATTAATACCTGCCTTTTTGTATATAACAGTCTCCGTCACTGTATCTCCTGCCAGATCTTTCTCTTTCATCTACGCCAGCAGAAGCTTCTCCATTTCTTCATGGATATTTGTCCTTAATTGGGACTGAATTGTAGTTCCTTCCACTGGATTTGTGCTTTTGGTGGCATCCTTTTGTTTAAGGATGGTACAAATTGTAGATGTATCGTGGTCATACAGCCTTGCCAGTTCAATCACTTGTACACTACGCTCATGTTTTTCTATTATTTCTTGCTTTACTTCTATGGACATCATTCTCTTCTTCTTCTCACCACTGTCCTTTACACTTACTTTCTTCAGCCCTATGATAGCACACAAAAAAGTTAGTAAAAAATGCAAAAATGATGCAAGAATGAGCACAGCGCATGAGATTTGACTTGATTCTGCAGGTAACACGTGAGAAAGAACGAGATGCTGGTGTTGTGCTGCTGATACTAGACCTGTGCGCCAATGTGTCACCTAGGGGCAGCTTCCCGAATCACAACTCGTATCTCAGAATTTTGCTCGGATCTCGAACAAAAATACAGACCGAGTTGCAGCTCCTATCTTTAAAAAGTATGTTAGTCTGCTCATATCTCGAGGTACCACTGTACTTTTAAATTTCTAACTCAAAAATAAAAAAGATTTCTAACTCAGAACTTCCCCCAAACACCCAGGTAATTGAGATATATAAGGGCTGTTTAAAAAATCAAGTCTTTCTTCAAGGTCACAAAACCTACCTGCAAAAGTTCAGTTTTATCAACTATTTAGTTAGATGAATTTTCTTTTATTTATTTAAACAAAAAGGTTGTCTACTGCAAAACACTTGTAACTTAATGGGCTATGTAACCTGTATATATCTGATTCTCTAAAGCTAAGCATTGCTCATTCCAAAAGAAAGGGCTTGGTTAAAGGTTTAGTCTGATGACTAATGTTCTCCGGTAGTATACAGCAATGAAATCATTGCTTATAATGATTGGTTATTTTCTGATAAATATGAGAGCAAGAGATGTCAACAAATAAAAACTTTCAACAAATTTGAAAGAAAGTATTTGGAGACAAAGTTCATGGATGAAATGTAGCCAAGAGCCCCACAGCACAGAATATATTCCAGAAGTATTGAAGAAGTACTCCCAGAAGTCACAGAGTCCATGCTGAGGGTGAGCAATTGCTAAGGCACATTGGGTGGGAGGTAGAGCTGACATTAAGGAAATTAATTCCAAGTCTCTCTATGAAACAGGAAAGTCACATCAACTACACAAAATAATATCTGTATTCTTTGTTTAAAAATTATTTTTAATTGTGGTAAAACAAACATAACGAATTTATTATCTTAACCGTTTTTTCTTTTTTTTTCTTTGTGCGTGTGTGTGTGTGTGTGTGTGACAGAAACAGAGAGAGATGGAGAGAGGTACAGATAGGGACAGACAGGCAGGAAGGGAGAGAGATGAGAAGCATCAATTCTTCATTGTGTCACCTTAGCTGTTCATTGATTGCTCTCTCATATGTGCCTTGACCAGGGGGCTACAGCAGACAGAATGACCCATTGCTGAAACCAGTGACCTTGCTGGTGAGCAAGGTTCAAGCTGGTGAGCCTTGCTCAAACCAGATGAGCCTGTGCTCAAGCGGGGTTTCGAACTTAGGTCCTCTGTGTCTCAGTCCAATGCTCTATCCCCTGAGCCACCACCTGTTCAGGCTTATCTTAACCATTTTTAAGTGTACAATTCAGTGATATTAAGTACGTTCATATTGTACAACCACTACCGCCACCCACCTCCGGAATTCTTTAGCCTACAAAACTGAAACTCGGTAACCATTAAGCAATATCTCCTCAACCTCTCCAGCCCCAACTCATGTCAACCACCATTCTACTTTCCATGTCTGTGAATTTGACTACTATAGGTTCCTCATAGAAGTGGAATCTTGCAGTATTTGTCTTTTTGCGACTAGCTTATTTCACTTAGCATAATGTTCACCAGGTTCATCCATGCTGCAGAATGTGTCATAATTTCCTCTTTTATAAATGGCTGAATAACATTCCATTATATGTATATACCACATTTTGTTTATGTATTTATTCCTTGAGGGACACTTGTGTTGCTTTCATCTTTTGGTTATTCTGAATAGTGCAGCTATGAACAGGGGTGTACAAATATCTGTTTGAGACCCTGCTTTCAATTCTGTTGGGTATATACCTAGAAGTGGAATTGATGAAAGATAGAGTAATTTTATTTTTTATTTTTGAGAAACCATCATACTGTTTTCCATAGCAGCATTATTTTATATACCTACCACAAGGGTCTAATTTCTCCACATCTTCACCAACACTTTTTATTTTCTGTTTTTCTTTTTTTTGTTTTTGTTTTTAGATTTTTTTTTGATAGTAGTTATCCTAACATGTGTGATATAGTATCTCGTTATGGTTTTGATTTGCATTTTTCTAATGGTTAGGCTGTTTACATATTTTATTGTGCTTATTAGCCATTTATGTTTCTTCTCTGGAGAAATGTCTATTTGAGTCCTTATTCAATTTTTAATCACATTTTTCTTTTGTTCTTAAATAATAAAAGTTTTATATATTCTGAATATAAACGTTTATTAGATATATAATTTGTAAATATTTTCCCTCATTCCATGGGGTTTTTTTTTCAATCTGTTAATTGTGTCCTTCAAAGAAAAAAGTTTTTAATTTTGATGTAGTCCAATTTATCTATTTTTCTTTTGTTGCTTGTGCTTTCGATATCATAGCCAAGAAATCTTCTCTGAATTGTGTGTTTTATTTTTAACATGACTAAATGAGAGTATAGACTCTCAATTATGCAAATTCTTTCAGACAACAGCAAAGAGAAACTACTAATCTGCTTCTGAGAGACATGAGTAATACTGATATCAAAATTAATATTTATGAAAAAGAAAAATTAAAAATCTGTTTTACTTATTATATACTTTAAATATGAAACATATATTTGCAAATAAAATCTCATAGTATCTACAACAGTTAATACACTAGAGACAATATAGGTTTATCCCAGAACATAAGAAAGGTTTAATATGAGAAAATTTCAAAAATTAAATTAACTCCTTAATACACTAAAGAAGAAAATTTTATCTAATGAGCTTAAAAAATCCAGAGGAAACATTTAATAATATACTCAATCATTATTCAAAACTCTTTGTAAATTAAAAATAGAAGAGAACTAATAAAGAGTGCTATGTTATACCATATAACACTCAAAACAAATGAACCACAGTAACATCTAAAAAGATAGATAGTCAGCTTCACACCCTAGTGGTACATAATTTATGAGAAGAGCAAGCATTAGTAATAAAGTCATCCTTGCATTCCCAAGTAATTTTTCTTGGGGAGTGGGTTTCAGAGTTTTAATTCTCTTTATCAGCTTATGTATTTTAACCTGATTTCTTTAAATACAGAAACAGGAACACTCCTCCCATTTAGTAAATTTAACCAACGATTGGGTCAAAATAATAAATCATTTATATTCTCCATCTCATTGCTTCTTTTTTTTTAAGTGTATATTTTTTAATTAAAATATATGGTTTCTCCACCCCCCAATTTTTTAAAACAAAAAGGATAAAAAATCTTATCATAACATTTAATATCCTCTTATAAGGTTAAGAAAACAATATCTTTTGAAGATTACATAGATGCAAAACATTTTTAAACTATCTTTAAAACTATTAAAAGCAAAACGTGTTAATGACTGATAGCATTCAGAAGGATGGCACCTTGAAGGTAGGGAGGTGGGGTGGGGAGGCTGAATATTTATGTGAAGGACCCGGCATTTGCTTGGGATGGTGCTTTCATAGCAGCTTATTAGAGTTAAAATTAAGGGACTAACCAAAAAATAGAGTGAACTAGGCTCCCAGTGATGACCACCAACCATGAACCATAAATAATGATTAATCTAGTTTTATGCATCTGAGGTCAAAGAAAAGAAAAAAAAAACCCACATTTGACTATAATATGAGGAAGAATATAGTAAGAGACATGATGAAGAAATTTGTTCCATTATTTTTAAGAATTGCAAGACTTGAGAATGATACTATGCTGATGGAGAAGAGGCAGTAATGAGAATAAGTCTGGGGCCATGGAGAAGAAGAATGGAAGAAGCAGATCACGCTGACCAGGAGGGCTAGAACCAGCTTGGGAGAGATAAACCTTCTGCAGGGTGGGGTACCTCTTTCTCCTTTTCAAGAGAGAGAAACCTGTGTAAATGTAATGGCAGGAACAGATTTCCCCTCTTATGACTTATATTTTCTCTTTAAAGTGGGAAACAAGGTTATCTTTTGAGTGAGAGGGGTGGTGGCTGTGTAGAAAGTGTGAGGTGAGCCATGGATGCTTGCAATGGCTGTCTGTTAATAGTGGTTAAGAACTCTGGCTCAGCACCAGACATATTTAGGTTGAGGTCAGGATTTCTAGAAGATACTGTGAATGTTATTATATTTATAAGTTTTTTATTGTAATTGTGGTTTTCCCTCTCTTTATTTCCTCTTCTTTCTTCTTTCCTTTCTCTCTTCTTTTTTTCCTTCCCCAATTCCAGTTATCTCCAGAATTATCTGCAGAAGGACTATATTTAATCTGGTTTTTGTAACATTTTTACTTCTGTATCAGTCAAGGATGGTTGGTGGATAGGGAACTAGGATTGCTCAGGCTTGGTCCCGGTACCCACCCTGGACCATCAGCAGTGGACAGTGAAGTGAAATCTATAAGGTGCTATTCTACCATTCAAAGAAGAATTTATCAGAAGGAAAGATACTCTTCTGGGCAGGCAAACTAATAATACACACACACACACACACACACACACACGTATAGATTATAATTCTGCACCATTTCACCAGCAACAGTTAGCAACTCTGATGCAGATAGACTTTTGAATTGGTCTAAATTTGTTTCTTTCAGAGAAATGTGACAGGAAAAGAAAATAGGCCAAGGAATCGATAATATTGGTAAGATAGAGGATGAGGAGATGAGTGGATAATATAATTAAAAGTGAATATAAAAGGAATTGAAGAGTGGAGGAGGGGTTGGGAGAAAATAAAGGATAAAAAAAACTAATTGGGTCCCTGGCCGGTTGGCTCAGCGGTAGAGCGTCGGCCTGGCGTGCAGGGGACCCGGGTTCGATTCCCGGCCAGGGCACATAGGAGAAGCGCCCATTTGCTTCTCCACCCCCCCCCTCCTTCCTCTCTGTCTCTCTCTTCCCCTCCTGCAGCCAAGGCTCCATTGGAGCAAAGATGGCCCGGGCGCTGGGGATAGCTCCTTGGCCTCTGCTCCAGGCGCTAGAGTGACTCTGGTCGTGGCAGAGCACCGCCCCCTGGTGGGCAGAGCGTCGCCCCTGGTGGGTGTGCCGGGTGGATCCCGGTCGGGCGCATGCGGGAGTCTGTCTGACTGTCTCTCCCCATTTCCAGCTTCAGAAGAATACAAAAAACCCAAAAAAACAAAAAACAAACAAAAAACTTATTGGGAAAATATATGTAATGGAGCTGAAATAATCAGAGGTTGTGGTCAGAGAATTGGAAGACTTAATTTAATGTTTCAAAAGTGAATAATTATGCTGGGTAGTTAGTTTTAGTATCTGGCCATAGAAGTAGTTTACTAACATGGGAAAAATAAAATGAAAATGAGAGGTTAAAAAACAGATGCTAAACTTTGGGTATGTCATTTATGTGGACAGTTTATTGTCAAGTCTGGGGTTCAAGGAGGACATCAAACAAGATACTAAAACCTTCAGTGAATGAGAAGGTGTATGCTTCTTGGCACTTGCTAAATTTAGCAGTGACGATCAGAAACTATTTTATCCCCAGGGTGTTTCTGACTGGGAATGTAATTTCTTGCCACACGTTTATCTTAACGTCACATCATAACACCTTTGAAATGGAGTTTATTATAAAAGAATTTTTTGGAAGGAAGAATGAATTAATGAGTATATTTAATATAATGCTTATTATGTAGCTATTGAGAAAGGGCAGGCAGGCCCCTTTCTTCCTTGAGGAGGGAGAAACAAGAAGAATGCAAGGGAAAGGAGCCTGGAGGGGCAACTGAGTCAGCCAGTTTAGACGAACTACATCCTATAGTTTTCTGAGAGGTTGTCTGGAGCCACTTGCAACACAAAGCAAGAAAAATAGGACTTGTACATAGCTGAGACCAGTGGTCCAGAAACCCTTTCCCCTTGCTGACCCCACTGAAACTCTTATCCCCTCCTAGAGTCATGAGAGTAATGTATACTTCTAGACCAGAGGTAGTCAACCATTTTATACCTACCGTCCACTTTTGTATCTCTGTTAGTAGTAAAATTTTCTAACCGCCCACCAGTTCCACAGTAATGGTGATTTATAAAGTAGGGAAGTAACTTTACTTTATAAAATTTATAAAGCAGAGTTACAGCAAGTTAAGCATATAATAATAATTACTTACCAAGTACTTTATGTCAGATTTTTCACTAAGTTTGGCAGAATAAATCTTTATAAAACAACTTACTATAGTTAAATCTATCTTTTTATTTCTACTTTGGTTGCTCCGCTACTGCCCACCACGAAAGATGGAACACCCACTAGTGGGTGGTAGGGACCAGGTTAACTACCACTGATCTAGACAAAGGAATCACGAGCCCTTTGCATGAACACATGTATTATGTATTATGTAAATGGTATATAACCTGTAAGAAAATCAATTTTAAGGAGCTTGTGCTTTGGGCTGTTAGCCTCACATGCTCCGCCGGCTTTTAATAAATTCTCTTTCTTCTGATTAAGTTGTCTGAGTGTCTAATAACCTCCATTAGGTAAAGCTTTCTTGCAACTGATTTCTGGTGCATGGGTGGGGAAGTGAGGAGGAAAGACGCCTGAGTTTGGCGGACTTCAGGTACCCCACTGGGGGGGTCTCCAAACTGTCCTGTAGAGGGACCTGCTAAGTGCACACCAGGGACGTTCCCATGTGGATGCCTCACAGGGTGGGAAGGGGAAATGCATGCTGACACTTGGTATTAGCCTGCCCTAAGCCAAGAGGGTTGGATAGTCCTGTGAGGGGAGTGGCCAGTGACAGATGAAATGAGTGGCATCCCCTCCAAATTTTCCCTATCTTGCCCCAATTCCTTCATGTGTGGCATGACTGTTATCTGTCGTGGGAGGTATCAGAGGTTCACAGGGAAAACCCACTCCTTTAGCCACAATGGTCAAGAACTTTAAGAAAGGGTTCTCAGGGGATTATGGGGTTACCATGTCCCCAGGAAAATTAAGGACCTTGTGTGAACTAGAATGGCCCACTTTTGAGGTGGGATGGGCAGCAGAAGGAAGCTTGGACAGATCTGTTGTACAGAAGGTGTGGCAGGTAGTCACTAGAGATCCAGGCCACCCCGATCAGTTTCCCTACGTAGACACCTAGCTTACACTAGTCCTGCACCCTCTCCCTTGGCTTAGAGGTCAGGCTTCTACAGTATTGATAGCAAAGGCAGGGACGTGTTCCACCAGACCCAGAGAGCTGCTGCAGCAGCTGAAGACAGAAATTTTAACCCCTAGTGAACCAGAAAAAGCAGAAACGTTGGCTCCTCCACCTTACATGCTGGCGAGGTTTTACTCTTCCATACCTGATTCTCTATCCACCCCAGAGACTATTGCTGACTCAGGCCCGTCATCACCAGATTTATCAGGTTCCTGCATAAGCTTGCCTGAGCCAGAGGTTACTCCCACTGCTCCGCCAGAACCAAGTCCCGTCTCCCCTCTCTTAGCTGGGAGGTTACACTCCAAAACAATGCCTGGTATGCAGATAGATGCCTCTGAGAGAAGTAAGAAACACAATGATAGATGAGCAGGGAAATAGTAGAATGGTGAGTGCTGGTATATCAACCTTTTACCACCACTGACCTCCTCAATTGGAAGCACCACACTCCCTCTTATACAGAAAAGCCTCAGGCTCTAATAGACCTCATGCAATCATATTCCAGACCCACAATCCTACATGGGCAGATTGCCATCAATTGCTCCTCATTTTGTTCAACACAGAGGAAAGATACTGAATAATACAGGTGGCAACTAAATGGTTAGAGGAGAATACTCCTGAGGAACACCAGAATCCTCAGGAATATGCAAGGCTCCAGGTGCTAGGAGAGGATCCTAAGTGGGACCCAACCGAAGAGGAGGGCTTGAGATGGCTCAGGAGATATAGAGAGGCTCTCCTCCAAGACCAATGAAAGGGAGGCCAGAGGTCACTAATATCAACAAGGTGGCAGAGGCTTTGCAGAGGAAGGATGAAAGCTCAGGTGACTTTTATGAGAGATTGTGTGAAGCCTACAGGATCTATTCTCCTTTTGATACAGAGAATCCAGAGAAGTAAAGAATGGTTAATATGACCTTTGTCAGCCAGAGTGCAGGAGATATAAAAAGAAGTTCCAGAAATTAGAAGGCTTTGTGGGAATGAACATATTCCAACTCCTGGAAGTAGCCAATAAAGTTAATGTGAATAAGAAAATTGCAAGTAGGAAGGAAGATGAGTGCCAAATGCAGAAGACTGAGTTCATAGCTGCTGCCCACCGGCAGAAGGGGAAAGGAAAATCTCTGCCATTTGAAAATGGGAAGAAAACAGGCAAGGGGAATACAGGGCAGTCAGGCAGAGCCCCCTTGTGACATCATCAGTGTGCTATCTGCTGGAGAACTGGTCATTGGAAAAATGAATGTCCCACTGGGACAAGGGGGAGGTATGCCTGCCAGCCACCTCCCAAGGGGAAGGCACCCTGTTCAACATAGCTGAGGAGTCCCTCTTAGACTGAGGTGACTGGACTGAGGGGCCCCCATTCTGTCTATGGTCCACATGGAGATAGGGGGCCAGCAGGTGGACTTCCCGGTTGATACAAGGGTTGAACACTCAGTGGTGCCTTTGCCAATGTTGCTGCTTTCCATTCGTAGAGTGGACATTATAAGAGCTACAGGAACACAGGCTGAACAGGTGTTCTCTCTGCCCCGTAAATGTACAATAGAAGGTCATCAAGTTATGTATCAGTTTTTTTTTCTTTTCTTTTTTTTTTTTTTAGTTTTTCTGAAGCTGGAAACAGGGAGAGACAGTCAGACAGACTCTCACATGCGCCCGACCGGGATCCACCCGGCATGCCCACCAGGGGCGACACTCTGCCCACCAGGGGGCGATGCTCTGCCTCTCCGGGGCGTAGCTCTGCCGTGACCAGAGCCACTCTAGCGCCTGGGGCAGAGGCCAAGGAGCCATCCCCAGCGCCCGGATCATCTTTGCTCTAATGGAGCCTTGGCTATGCATCAGTTTTTATACATGCCTGCCTGTCCAGTGCCCTTGTTGGGGCATGATCTGCTGAGCAAATTAAGGGCTACTATATTGTTTGCTGGCTAGACTTGCAGGTGCCTAAGCCTAAACTTGTTCTGACTCTAACTGTCCCCAGGAAGGAGGAATGGAGGATTTTTGCCACAGAGTCTGGGAAGCTGCCCAGCCAGAGACTGACTCAGAAATGGCCCGGAGTCTGGACTGAAGAACCCTCCCCGCTCCCCAGCTGGCAATAAATCAAGCACCTGTGTGAATAGAGTTAAAGCCTGGAGCTCTGCAGGTCAGCCAGAAACAATACCCAATTCCTAGGGAGGCCTTGCAAGAAATCCAGGTGCATTTACAGAGGCTTACGAGCATGGCATTATTGTCCCACGCCAGTCAGCCTGGATTACTCCTTTGCTCCCTCAGAAAACTAGGGACCAATGATTATTGGCCAGTGCAGGACTTGAGGGTTGTAAATGAGGCAGCAGTGACTTTGCAACTGACAGTGCCAACCCCCTATACTCTCCTAATCCTCCCCCCTGTCCAAGTCTCCTGGTTCACTTCCTTAGACTTAAAAGATGCCTTCTTCAGTATAAGACTGGCTTCTGAAAGCCAGTAGCTGTTTGTCTTCCAATGAAAGGACCCAGCTACAGAGACAAAGGCGCAGTACAACTGAACTAGGCTCCCACAAGGGTTCAAGAACTCCCTTACCATCTTTGGGGAGGCCCTTAGTCATGACCTCCAGAGGTTTCCTGCACAGGACGTGGGGTGTGTCCTCCTTCAGTACGTGGATGACCTGTTGCTGGGTCACGAGACTCTACAAAGGATGTGCTGGAAGAACGGATGGGCTTCTATACCATGTAGAGAAGAATGGATACAAGGTCTCAAAGAAGAAGGGCAGATCTACCAAAGTCAAGTAAAATACTTGAGATTCATTCTCCAACAGGAGGCTAGGAGTAGAACAGAAAACAGGTTATTCAGAACATCCCAGCCCCCACCATGAGGAGACAAGTTAGAGAGTTCCTGGGCGCAGTAGGATTCTGCTATTTGTGGATCCCCAACTTTGCAGTACTGGTCAAACCGCTCTATGAAGTCACAAAGGGGAAAGAAAAAGAGCCCATGGAGTGGAGGCCAGAACAGGACTGTGCTTTTCAGACTCTTAAAAAGGAATTACAAGTTGCCCCAGTGCTAGGTCTTCCTAGCCTAGCAAAACCTTTTGTGCTGTATGTCTTAGAAAAGAGCAAAACTGCAGTGGGTGTATTAACCCAGGACTTGGGGTCATGGCCTAGACTGATAGCCTTCCTCTCCAAACAACTCGGCACGGCTACAAAGGGCTGGCCACAATGTTTGAGAGCCCTGGCAGCCACAGCCCTTCTAGTACAAGAGGCAGACAAATTAACTTTGGGACAAGACCTAAAGGCGCTGGTGCCACATACTGTAGTGACTGAGGAATGCGAAAGGAAACCATGGGTTCACTAATGCTCACCTCATTAAGTACCAGAGCTTATTATGTGACAACCTAAGACTGGTGATAAAGGTGTGTACCACTTTAAATCCAGCAAAACTGCTCCAAGAGGAGGAGGAAAAGCTGCAGCACAATTGCTTTGAAGTGCTTGATTTAGTACACTCCAGCAGGCCAGATTCACTAGATCAACCCCTAAGGGAGCCGAACTGGGAGCTGTATGTAGATGGAAGAAGCTCTATCAACTCAAGGGGAGAAAGGCAGGCAGGGTATGCAGTAGTGACTCTAACAGAGACTATAGAGGCACGGCCTCTACCCCAAGCCACCTCTGCTCAGTGGACAGAACTGATTGTCCTGACTGGAGCCTTAAAGCTCGGTGAAGGAAAAAAGAGTAAATATCTTTATGGATTCCTGTTTTGCATTTCTCACTCTCCAAGTGCATGGGGCAATTTACAAAGAGAGAGGATTCTTAACTGCTGGGGGCCAAGATCTTAAATATCCAGGAGAAATTCTCCAGCTGCTGGAAGCAGTCTAAAAGTCAAAACAAGTAGCAGTGATTCACTGCTGAGGACACCAGAAGGGAGGAACAGTAGAAGCCCAGGAAAATACCAGAGCAGATACAGAGGCACAGAGGGCTTCTATTCTGTCCTACCACATGGGTACTATAGCCCCTCTCATCCTATGGGCCCTGGGAACTTGCATGCAAATAGTTCAAGGGAGGGAAAAGATGGATAGAGAAAGAAGGGGCCAAGGAATTAAAGAACAGGTGGATGCAACTGTCAGATGGTAGAGTTGTCATTCCCCACCTGTTGGGGCCAGCAGTAGACCAGGCTTTGCATGCTGCCACCCATCTGGGATAAAAAAAGACAGAGAAACTATTAGGGAGATATTTCTATATCCCTCTCTTGGCAACCTTCACCAAGAGAGTCAGCTTGTGCTGCTCAACCTGCCATCAGAATAACATGAAACAAGGACCTTCAGTGCCTCCCCGGTATCCAGTCTTATGGGGCAGCCCACTTTGAAGATATACAGGTGGACTTTACCAAGATACCCCAAAGTCAAGGTAACCAGTACCTATTGGTGTTAGTATGCACCTATTCAAGATGTAGAATAGGGTAGAAGCTTATCCTGTGAGGTTGGTTGGCAATGGGGGAAGGTCACGTGAGGAACCAGGCCTGGGAACTTTGGCTGGAACTGCCCATACCCATGCCCACCAAAAAGAAACTTCCCAGAAGCCCTTTGAAAAAGAACGACCTCTGTCAGCCAATAAAATTTCACCATGTCATATCAACTCGCCATCACCCTACCGATCCTATAAATTATCTTCTGGTGGAAAACTCCATATGACTTTTCTGGTCCCTTTTCACGGACCAGAGAACCTCATCTGGAATGCACTCTACTAAATAAAGCTTTTGCTATTCCACACTTTGTGGCTACGCTCTTCTTTTTTTTTTTTTTTTTTTTTTTGTATTTTTCCGAAGCTGGAAATGGGGAGAGACAGTCAGACAGACTCCCGCATGCGCCCGACCGGAATCCACCCGGCACGCCCACCAGGGGCCACGCTCTGCCCACCAGGGGGCGATGCTCTGCTCCTCTGGGGCGTCGCTCTGCCGCGACCAGAGCCACTCTAGCGCCTGGGACAGAGGCCAAGGAGCCATCCCCAGTGCCCGGGCCATCTTTGCTCCAATGGAGCCTTGGCTGTGGGAGGGGAAGAGAGAGACAGAGAGGAAGGAGGGTGTGGGGGTGGAGAAGCAAATGGGCGCTTCTCCTATGTGCCCTGGCCAGGAATCGAACCCGGGTCCCCCGCACGCCAGGCCGACGCTCTACCACTGAGCCAACCGGCCAGGGCCGTGGCTACGCTCTTCTATAAAGCCAGTAGCCACGGCCACCATCATAGCCGCCTGGCCCATGCAGGTTCACATTTGATTTGGACAGTCGGTAATGAAACAACGGAGCCAAAAACTGGTGGGCCATTACCTTTAATCCTAGCTTGCACCCAACGGGAAAGTAAAAACACACACTGGGCTTTACAACTCACTCATTCAGTGCTCACAAAGCTACTGACTTATTCGAGTGTCCTAGAATCAAAGGTTTCTAGCTCACCAAACTTATTCACCTCTGTTCCCCATCTCCTTCTCTCTGCACAAACTCTACACAAACTGGCTTCTCCTTTTTCATTCTGCCATCTTGGCTACCTCTCCTCCACATGGCCTTTCTCTACTCTCCTCTCTAATGCTAATCTCAGGAACCAAAAGAGAGCAAGCTCCCAGTCTGCCCCATTTTATAGTGTAGAAACCAAAATCTTTAATCCAATATACAAACAAGGAAATCTCTGATACAAAGTCACTTATTTGAGGCATAATGGGATTTCTCATGAGAGTGCACTACCTTATATCAAAAAGGGTGGGAAAGGCTTAGTCTTAAAACTAAGCCTTAAGCTATAAGAATCCTGCCTGCTTGCAGCCTGTTCCCCCACATCCAATGCAAACTATAAGCAAGCAAACATATATATCATTATTTACAAACTTATTTGACCAACATCTTCTTTCTTCCTCGGGGAAGATACCTTACATTTGGTGCTGAAACCCGAGAAGAGTTTGAAGTCCACAAGGGACCGCTCCTCTCCTCTTCCCTTCTGAGGAAGAACTAGGACCTCCAACTTTCCACCCACTGTGGCACATGGTGTGGTAAGTGTTGTGGACTGTTAATGGCAAAAAGCCATTATAGATTCGAGGCTTGGCAGGGGGCTAAGTTCTCCCCCCTCCATCTCCATATTTGGCTTTGATGCTGAGTGTTTGCACCCACTCCACTTGCTTCCTTGGGTTGCAGGAAGCAATATACATGCCCTTCCTCTGACTCTTTGTTTGTTTCAGATGTTTGTAAATTTCACTAATGTATCCTGTTTTTGCCTTGGGAGAGTTCCTGTCTTAGCCTTTGATGTGCAACTTTGTATCAGGGTCCTTGATTTGCATAGGTCTATATAATAAAGTGAACTGGGGCTGTGAGGCACTCAGATACTGCCAGGCAGTTTGAAGAGTCCTCCTGGTCCCATCGGGTTTTTTTTGACAAGTGTGTTTCCTTAATTCCGCATCGTTATTCGGAGCTGTGCTGGTCCGCAGCAGGTAAGTCCCCTGCCTCCAGCCTCCCCTCAGTTCTTTCCGCCGAGACTCCCTGTCTGTAATTGTAGCTGCATCAGGGACTTCTTATCTGTTCCAAGTGCGTGTGTGCCCATGGAGATGTCCCATGCATTCCCACTCTACCTAACTATCAGGTAGCCAGAGTTTGAGTTGCGGGATGCCAATTCTCATCTCTGACCACTCCGAGGCTGAGGGCAACCCTGGGGGCACAGGAATCTAAACCTGACTCAAAAACATTCCTGGAGTTCCTTATCCGGAATCTCTCCCTCCTTAAATAAGAAGAAACTGATCTTCTTCTCCACCATGGCCAGACCACTATACCCACTGGATATACCCATTGAACCAGGTGGCCTTCTGAAGGGACTTTTGATTTTAACACCCTCATCAATTTAACTATTGCCAAAGAACTGGGAAATGGTCGGAGATCCCTTACATTCAGTGCTTCTGGCATTTGCACTCCTGTCGTAATCTCTGTGCCGCCTGCCCTACGGTGTAGGCCCTTTTTGGACCAGAGAAACCTCCGCTCCTAATCTTTCCTCCTTTGCCGACCCCCAACTCTCTCCCCCTCCTGCCCAACCCCTGGGGGCGCCCCTCCCTCGGAACCTTCTCTGGTCCCTCTGTGGACCTCTTCCTCTCAAGTCTCCTGCCCAACCCCTGGGGGCGCCCCTCCCTCGGAACCTTCTCTGGTCCCTCTGTGGACCTCTTCCTCTCAAGTCTCTTCCCTCCAGAAAGCCCCCTCCCCTGCCAGCCAGGAACCCCTCCCTTCTCCACTGTGTTCTTAAGCCCCTCCCCCATCAGGCCACCCTTTGCTGGCCATTGGCCCTCACCTGGGTTTGCAGGGCTCCTGGCTCCATGGCCCAGCCCTGGTCTTCTTGCAGGAAGGCCTGGCCCTGTCCTGCCTCTGGCTTCGGTGTTTCCAGCCGGATCTGGGTGCCAGGCGCCCCAGGAGCCCCTCCTTTATGCTCAACCCTTAAACCCCTATCCAAGACCTGTGAACATGGCATTTGAAGTTTTTAATGGTCGTGGCTAGTAGAAAAAGGCCTAGACTGCTCGCCAGGCCTGCATGCAGCAGAAGGTTACTCTCCAAACCCAGACTCTGTGGCAACCCTGAGTCAGGGCAGAGCAACAGGGGCAACGTAGAGAAGGTGCCCAACCCAAGTCCGGACCACAAAGAGGAACCCCACCAGAAGCTTGCTTTAAATGTGGCAAAAAGGGTCACTGGGCCTGATAGTGCCCCTGCCTGAGGCCGCCCACTAAGCCCTGCCCTAACTTCAAGTAGCCTGGTCACTGGCAGAGCGATTGCCCCCTTTGGGCAAGAGGTTCTTCCTCAGCACCTCCACGCAGAGGAAAAGCCACCCAAATGGGAGGTCAAGCCAGTCTGGTGCGCCCACCGCTCGAATTCTTCGGCCTCATGGATGACTGACGTGGCCCTCCCACAGGTAGCAGGTAAGTCCATCTCATTTCTTGTGGACACAGGGGCTACCTTCTCTGTTTTGCCATCACATTCTGAACCTCTAGTTTCCTCACAGGTCTCCATTATGGGAGTGGGTGGGACTCCTTATTTTCCCCTTCTCACGCCATCTCTGACATGCAGGTTGGACAGGACCCCATATGGTAATATTGACTACTCCTACTGCAGCTAAGCTCCTAGGGCAAACACCTTGGTACCATGTCTCTCACCTCAAGCTTGCCCCCATGCAGGACTGCTGGCCATTGGAACCACTGGGCCCCACCCGTCTCCAGTTCACTAAAAGGTTGGCCCCTGCAGACCCTCCTGTGGCTCCTGTCCCTCACACCGGAAACCTGCATCTAGAGTGAGTTAAAGCAGGGAGCAATGCTGTTCAATGAGACTGGCCCAATGGAAGAAAGCATCGATGTCCTTATCTGTCTGCAAGAGAAACTGCACAAGGACCTCTCTTCCTACAACCCGCTTAACTCCTGATGGCAGCCACCCATCCTCACCTGGACTGCCCCTATCCTAGGTCTTCTTCTAATTTTTAACATATTACTCATATTTACTTCTTCTTTTTTTTTTTTTTTTTTTAATTCTTATAGGACCACATCCATGAAGTTTCTCGAGTCACGGTCAAACAAGTGTTCCTACACCCATATACATGACTCTCCTCAAAGCCACCACCTTCCAACCTCCTCTCCCCACAACACCCCTAACCAGCAGGAAGTAGCCAGATAAATAGTGGCACCCCTATCTAACATAAAATGTTGGAATGTGAGGTTGGTTGGCAATGGGGGAAGGTCACGTGAAGAACCAGGCCCAGGAACTTTGGCTGGAACCGCCCACACCCATGCCCGCCAAAGAGCCCTTTGAAAAAGAACGGCCGTCTGTCAGCCAATGAAATTTCGCCACATTATATCAACTCGCCATCACCCTACCGACCCTATAAATCAACACCCCTCCCTCCACGGAAGAATCTGTGCAACTTCCCTGGCCCCCTTTCACTGACCAGAGGACCTCGTCCAGAACACGCTTTACTAAATAAAGCTTTTGTTATTCCACACTTCGTGGCTACGCCCTTCTTTCTTCCTCAGCGGGAAAATACCTTCCATGCCCCACCTGGATTGAAAAGGCCAGAGCAGTAACAAGGGTGTTGCTCAGAGAAGTTATTCCTAGGTTTGGACTGCCACTTTGGATAGGCTCTAACAACGGCCCAGCCTTTGTGACTCTGGTAGTACAAGGAATAGCTCAAGCATTGGGCATCACCTGGAAGCTTCACATGGCATATAGACCTCAGAGCTTAGGAAAGGTGGAATGCATGAATAGAACTCTGAAGTTAGGGCTTAGCAAATTATGTCAGGAAGCAGGTCTTAAATAGGTACAAGCTTTACCTCTAATATTGTTTAAGATTTGGTACACCCCCCTAAAGAACACCTGGTATTCTCCTTATGAGGTATTATACAATGGGCCTCCCCCCAATATTACATAGTTTTCCAGGGACCCCCAAGAATTAGGAGAAACAATTACATAGGCAACTACAGGCTTTAGGCAAGGTGGCAGGTACCATATTCAAGTGGGTACTAGATAGGGCTCTGATCAATTTGTTTGCCCCTGCCCAATCTTTTTCCCCAGGAGACCAGGTGTGGGTCAAGAATTAGAATCTAGCTCCCCTCCAGCCCAGGTGGAAAGGAACCTACACTGTGATCTTGACCAGTTCCATTGCTGCCAAGGTAGAAGGCATACCCACCTGGATTCACCACAGCCGGCTGAAGCCTGGAGCTCCACTGGAGACACCCTCATGGACAGCAGAGACTGACACTGCCAACCCTTGTAAGTTGACCCTGAGAAAGACAACATGCCGTACTCTAGCCACAAACCAGAAGATGGCTGGTCACACAGGGCCAAAGCCTGAGAAACCTTGCCACGGGGCTCCTTATAATTGGACCCTGGGGAGGGAAGGGATCTAGGGTAGAGGACTGTGAATTATGTATCCATGTCACCAAGGAAGGTAAAAAAGTCTCCACCATCTTGCTTTTCCATAGCTACTATGAGTGTAAGGGAAGTGAGAAAGAAATGTGTACCTACAATCAGACTCAATATTCAGTGTGTGACCAAGGGATAACCAGCCCTTTGTCTGTTATAATCCTACAGATTCTCCTACCACAATAGTATTTGAAGTAAAAATAGCAGCAAGAGGATTGGGGAAATGGATAGGACCAATAATGGCCCAGAATGAAGTTAAAGAAAACCCCAGTCAATTTACACTGAGGTTTGGTGCATGTGCAGCCGGAAGCCAGGCACAATGGGGAGAGGGAAGGACTCGCGGGTCTCTCAGCTGGGAGAGAAGCTTCAGGGTAGAAGAAAAGTATATATGCTCACAAAGTTTCATCTGTGAAACCAGCTGTGTATATTGGTCATGTGTTTTATGGGCAATCTGAGAAAAAGATAGTTCTAAGAACAGGGGAGAAACCAGCTGTGTATATTGGTCATGTGTTTTATGGGCAATCTGGGAAAAAGGTAGTTCTAAGAACAGGGGAGTATACCTGAGGAAAAGACAGCCCTGTCAAATTGCACTAGCCACAGGTGCAATCCCTTAGAGCTAGTTATAACCAATCCTCTGGACTCCCGCTGGAAGAATAATGAGATACTAACCCTTGGCATTAATGGAGCTGGCCTGGACTCCTATGCTCAGCTCATCATCCAAAGCCAGATGCAGAACCACTCAGCCCGAGCCTTCCTAGTATATAAGTCTTTTTATGAAGAAGCAACTGGACCTCCTACCACCACTCCCACAAACAATTAAGAACTTGTTCCTCAGGATGGCTGAGGGAATAGCCCATTCCCTAAATGTCACCTCCTGCTATGTATGTGGGAGAATTCTGATAGGGGACAGATGGCTATGGGAAGCCACCTGGTTCCCACTAAGGCTATGCCAAATGTAACGACCCCTGCACCTCTGATGACAGCCAATGGATTTTAAAACATACTATCATAGGGCAGTACTGCTTAGCTAGAGGAGGAGGAAATCTGACTGAATTAGTTGGCAAACTAACTTGCCTTGGGCAACGATATTATAATGCCACCTCCAAGCAGAGTGTGTGGTGGGGAAACCAGACAGAGAGGAAACCGGAGCCTGGCAGGACCCAGGCAGGGCCCGAGACTGGAGAGCACCATGTAGACTTTACTAGATCTGTGGAAACAGGGCTTATACTCACCTTTCCAGGAATTGAGAAGGGAGCTGTGTAATTGGTATGATAAAGCCATCCTTCTTCCTCCTGCCTCTGAAAACAGGGCAACTGCTTGGCTACTCAGCTCTAGAGCCCTTCCAGTGTGTCAAGAGAGAGCTCCAAAAAGAAAGCCTCTTCAATAAATGGTGCTGGGAAAACTGGAAAGCCACATGCAAAAGAATGAAACTGGACTACAGTCTCTCCCCCTGTACAAAAATTAACTCAAAATGGATCAAAGATCTAAACATAAAACCTGAAACAATTAAGTACATAGAAGAAGACATAGGTACTCAACTCATGGACCTGGGTTTTAAAGAGCATTTTATGAATTTGACTCCACAGGCAAGAGAAGTGAAGGCAAAAATTAATGAATGGGACTACATCAGACTAAGAAGTTTTTGCTCAGCAAGAGAAACTGATAACAAAATAAACAGAAAGCCAACTAAATGGGAAATGATATTTTCAAACAACAGCTCAGATAAGGGCCTAATATCCAAAATATACAAAGAACTCATAAAACTCAACAACAAACAAACAAACAATCCAATAAAAAAATGGGAAGAGGATATGAATAGACACTTCTCCCAGGAAGAAATACAAATGGCCAACAGATATATGAAAAGATGCTCATCTTCTTTAGCTATTAGAGAAATGCAAATCAAAACGGCAATGAGATACCACCTCACACCTGTTCGATTAGCTGTTATTAGCAAGTCAGGTAATAGCAAATGTTGGAGAGGCTGTGGAGAAAAAGGAACCTTCATCCACTGTTGGTGGGAATGTAAAGTAGTACAACCATTATGGAAGAAAGTATGGTGGTTCCTCAAAAAACTGCAAATAGAACTACCTTATGACCCAGCAATCCCTCTACTGGGTATATATCCCCAAAACTCAGAAACATTGATATGTAAAGACACATGCAGCCCCATGTTTATTGCAGCATTGTTCACAGTGGCCAGGACATGGAAACAACCAAAAAGCCCATCAATAGATGACTGGATAAAGAAGATGAGGCACATATACACTATGGAATACTACTCAGCCATAAGAAATGATGACATCGGAACATTTACAGCAAAATGGTGGGATCTTGATAACATGATACGAAGCGAAATAAGTAAATCAGAAAAAAACAGGAACTGTATTATTCCATACGTAGGTGGGACATAATAGTGAAACTAAGAGACATTGATAAGAGTGTGGTGGTTACGGGGGGGAGGGGGGAATGGGAGAGGGATAGGGGGTGGGGAGGGGCACAAAGAAAACAAGATAGAAGGTGACAGAGGACAATCTGACTTTGGGTGGTGGGTATGCAACATAATTGAATGACAAGATAACCTGGACTTGTTATCTTTGAATATATGTATCCTGATTTATTGATGTCACCCCATTAAAAAAATAAAATTATAAAATAAAAAAAAAATAAAAAAAAGAGAGAGCTCCAGATAGGAGACTAGAAAGATGATGAGTGGCCCCCAGAATGGATAATCCAATACTATGAGCCTGCCACCTGGGCAGAGCATGGATCTTGGGGATACCATACTCCCATTTACATGCTAAACTGGACTATCTGACTGCACACAGTTTTAGAAATAATTACCAATGAGACCAGGAGAGCCCTAACCCTGCTTGCACATCAGTAAACTCAGATGGGAAATGCCATCTACCAAAATAGGTTGGCACTAGACTATCTGTTAGCAGCAGAAGGAGGAGTGTGTGGGAAATTCAATCTCACCAATTGTTGCCTGCAAATAGATGACCAGGGCTAGGCAGTTGAGGACCTTGTCAAAAGGTAACAAAAATAGCACACATGCCTGTGCAAGTCTGGCCTGGATGGAACCCCTGTAGCCTTTTTGGGGGATGGTTGTCAGCCTTTGGTAGGTTTAAAATCCTAATAGGAGGAATATTATCGCTCCTAGGGATTTACTTGATAAACCTGTGTCTGTTGCCACTGTTGATGAACAGCATAAGGAACGTGATAGAGACCACAGTACAGCAACAAACCATGACCCATGTATACTTTACCCACCATTATTGGGCATTCATTCCCCCAGGGGTCAGACAAAGAATATAATACTTCAGCATAAAAGAATTTCTAGAGTCTTAAAAGGGGGAATGAGGAAGGGGGCAGGCCCCCCTCTTCCTTGAGGAGGAAGAAACAAGAAGAATGCAAGGGAAAGGAGCCTGTAGGGGCAACTGAGTCAGCCAGTTATAGATGAACTACATCCTGTAGTTCTCTGAGAGGTTGCCTGGAGCCACTTGCAACATGAAGCAAGAAAAACAGGATGTGTAAATAGCTGAGATCAGTGGTCCAGAAACCACTTCCCCTTTGCTGACTCCACCAAAACTTACCCTCACCTCCTAGAGTCATGAAAGTGATGTATACCTCTAGAAAAAGGAATCACGAGCCCCTTGCATGGACACATGTATTCTGTAAATGGTATATAACCTGTAAGAAAGTCACTTTCAGTAGCTTGTGCTTTGGGCTGTTAGCCCTATTTGCTCTGCCAGCTTTTAATAAATTCTCTTTCCTCTGTTGAAGTAGTCTGAGTGTCTAATAACCTCCACTAGGTAAAGCTTTCTTGCAACACAATATTAGATATGTAAAGCTTGTGGCTGAGGCCAGGCAGTGTCACATTGGATTCAGGCAGATGGTAGAAAAACTGCAGAGCTGGAACAGGTTGGGCCACTCCATTTAATAAAGTCTCACAATGGCTGACAAGCACACAGGCAGGGGAAACTGCCTCTCAGGCAAACAAACAGCAAAATGGCTCCTCACAGTGGCGGGCAGGCAGTCTGTGCACATCCGCAATCCCCCATCTCTCTTGAGCGCAGGCATCCATAGCCTGATATGGGCTATGCACATGTGCCTCTGCCACGTGCTCACACACTAATCAGGCAAAGTGCCTGCAGCCAGTAATCCTGTGAGCAAGCCTAACACAGCTGTCCCACAAGATCCTATGAGAATGATCCAAGTTACGTTCTCTGGCCTTAAATAGTTTGTAATGTATTGTGGAAGTTAGGCTTACACATATAAAACCATGAAAGAATAACAGCCTAGTACAGGGTACAGGCGCAAAGCAGAGTAAATGTGTACCACAAGGGTTTGGAGAAAGGATAGGCCAATTTTATTAGGATCTTATATGAACTTTGATAAGAAAGAGGATGTAGACTGCTTTAGGGACTCCTCTATTTGTATGACTTCAAAATATATACATATACATATTGTGAGGTCAGTTAGCAATGGAGGAAAGTCAAGTGGGGAACCAGGTCCGGAAACTTTGACTGGAACAGCCCACACCCATGCTCGCCAAAAAGAAACTTCCCAGAAGCCCTTTGAAAAAGAACAACCATCTGTCAGTCAATGAAATTTCGTCATGTCATATTAACCCGACCACCCTACCAATGCTATAAGTTACCCCCCCCAGCGGAGGAATCCTCGTGACTTCTCTGGCCCCCTTTCACGGACCAGAGAACCTTGTTCAGGATATGTTCTACTAAATAAAGCTTTTGCTATTCCACACTTTGTGGCTATGCCCTTTTTTTTCCTTGGCAGGGAAAATACCTTACACATATAATTTTTCATCTAAGATGTATGGATATATGTTTGGACATATGAAATGTCCAAACCTGTAAAAATGTCTATGAGTTTATTTGAGCCAAACTGTTGACAATTGCCAAGAAGCAAAGTCTCAAAGGATTGAGAAAAAGCTCCAGCAAATGACCATTTTACCACTTATTTTATACATCAGAATTAAAGGAGAAGACATAAGGGGGTTATATGAAATCCATCGGTGATAGATTAGGGAATAAAACTAGATCAGGGGTGAAGGAGATCTATGGGATTGGATAAAAAGTAAAAATGTATAGACTCAAACTTCTTTTACATAGGCAGGTATAAAATAGTTAACAGTTAACAATTAACCTCATAACAATAACAGTGAGGGGTTTGTTGGTTTCTGCTCTGGTGGGATATCTGCCTTGAGGGGTCAGCAAAAGAAAATTACTCTTAAATTTTAAAGGTATGTTATCAGGTGTGTTATTGTAGGTGCAAACAAACAAACAAACAACCAGACAGGCTTGATTAAGGTAAGCATTGACCTTTGTTTAGAGAAAATACCTCCCTAGGACATGACTACACACTCTAAATTGCTTTTAGTTAGAAAGATTTAATTTCAGACCATCCTGTGTGGTTACAGCTAGTGCTCAACTTACGACCACGATTGGTTCCGACAGACCTGTTGTAACACGATTTGGTTGTAAGTTGAGTAGGCTATATGTACAGTACTGTGAAATGATGTTATAAAAATCTCTAAATCATATTTTATCATAATTTTCTTTCATTATTGTTATATATCATAATTTTCTTTGTTCATTTTATGCCATTTGTATCATCTCTACACCATTTTGTTTCTTATTTTTACATTTGTCAGGTTTAAGTAAAACGCTGCATTACCAGTACAACTGGTTTAATATTTGCAAAACATATAAAATTACAAAATACAGGTGCATACAAAAATACAAAATACAGGTGTAAAAAATATCATAGGAAACATTTTCCCAATTGCAAAAATATATATATATAAACATGTACAAAACATTTTATTGGCTGCTGGTGCTTGGCTGCAGATCGTTGATGTTGTCATCTGAGGCAGCAGTTGGGGTTACCAGAGTTGGTTTTTTCATAAACATGGTGAGCTTTGTCTGAATTGTATGTTTCTTTTTTTCTTCTTAAATTTCACGATATGGACAAAACACATCGTGTGCCATCCGTTCAATCCTTGCAAATCATTCAATGTTTGGGTCCATTGCTTTGAAATGTGTCAGAAGTTTATTCAGTAAAGATAAACCTTCTGATAATCCCTTAGTGGTGAACTTTCTTTCTGGCTTTTCCTCTTCTTTCTCTGCTGGCATCTGTTTCCAAAATAATCCAGTTTCATCAACATTGAAAATCTGTTCTGCTAGATATCCCTCATCTGTAATTAATTCATCCAGACTATCAACAAACTTACGTGCTCCTTCCTCATCTGCACTCGCTGCTTCTCCAGTCACTCGAACACTATGCATTTGGAATCTTTTCTTGAATCTCTGGAACAAGCCAGTGCTTGCTACAGATTCTTGACTGTAATCTTCTCCAGCACGCTCCTTCAGAGTCTGAAATAGACTTCTCGCCTTCATCTGCACAGTAAAAAGACTTAATGGTGTCCGTTTTTGAATTTGATCTTCCATCCAAATATATAGCAATCTCTCCATTTCATGGATGGGCCTGCTTCGTTGCTTTGTTATAACTGTTGATCGCATGGATGCAGAACCTTTCACAGCTTCACGAATTCTTTATCTTTCAAAATCATCGACACAGTCGAGTGTGATAACTTTGTATCACGTGCAATCACATTCACTTTTTTTCCTCCTGCATACTGCTTAATTACCTTCATTTTCATGTCAAGACTGATGGCCTTTCTTTCCTTCTTAGCAGGCTGAGGCATAGACAAAGACAATTTCCTCTTGGTAGACATCTTGGGAGGGGTTTGATGAAAAATATCCAGGACACAAAACACAAATTGCTGTACCGAGTCTGGGATAACAGTTAACATGGTGCACACAGAGATGGTAGTGCTACTGGAAGCTGGTCCGCACTGTCATGTGCCCAGCTGGGCAATGCTTGCGCTGCCAGATGCGGAGCAGTCGTGGCTAGCGACTGTGGTCGTAAAGTTGAATGGTCGTAAGTTGCGTAGGTTGTAAGTCGATCAATACCTGTACGTTAGGTCTTTGAGTTCCTAAGGCCACCATGCAGGTCTCCCCTGAGCTTGTTAGGTTTAGTATGTGGCCTCTCTTTTGTCCACATATGAAAATATTTTGTACCAAAATAGGATATCTACTTATTCTTAACTTTCTATTGAGGTATTTATGAATTGTCTATAATGTTCTAAGTTTTCTGAGTCAGGAAATTCCTAATGGCATTACCATCATCCTTTTCTTTCTTCAAAGTCTATGCTCTCTAGTTTGAAATTTCAAAAAGACATTACTGTTGGTCAAATAAGTTTTTAAATATGATATATATGTTTGCTTGCTTATAGTTTGTATTGGATGTGGAGGACAGGCTGTAAGTATGCTGGCTTGTTATAGCCTAAGGCTTTGTTTTAAGACTAAGCTTTTCTTCACATCCTTGACTGATTGCATGATGTGAGGTGGTGCACTCTCATGAGGAATCCCATTATGCCTCAGATAAGTGACTTTGTATCAGAGACTTCCTTATTTGTATATTGCATTAAAGGTTTTGATTTCTACACTATAAAATGGGGGCAGACCGAGAGCTTGCTCTCTCTTGGTTCCTGAGATTAGCATTAGAGGAGAGAACAGAGAAGAGAGCAGAGAGAGGCCACGTGGAGGAGGCCAGGAGAAGCAGTCAAGATGGTGGAGTGTTGAAGGAGAAGCCAGTTTGTGCAGAGTTTGTGCCGAGAGAAGGAGATGGGGAGCAGAGGTGAATAAGGCTAGTGAGCTAGAAACCTTTGATTCTAGGAAACTCGGATAAGTCAGTAGCTTTGTGAGCACTGAATGAGTGAGTTTTAAAGCCCATTGTGTGTTTTTACTTTCTCGTTGGGTGCAAGCTAGGATTAAAGGTAATGGCCCACCAGTTCTTGGCTCCGTTGTTTCATTACTGTCTGTCCGAATCTAATGCAAACCTGCATGTGAATGGCCACGATGGTGGCTGCTGGCCTTACAATTGGTGTAGTTTGTGGCAGGATTTGGAGATTGGTATGGGGTCACCACCCTTGAGGGGTAGAGTAGAGGACTGGCTGATTTTATGGTTCCCCATGGCTGTTCTTTTGAGGGCCATAGGCTGGCTAACTTTTACAGCCATGCATGAGGGAACCGAGAGCTCTGTGGAAGAGGCTGCCCGGGACCTGCACACCGAGCAGTGGAAGGAGCTGGAGCAAACATGGGAGAAACAGATGCTGACCATGGAGCTGGAGCAAGCACTGGAGGAGGAGGCCAACCAGGTTTGCAAGATTTGCCTGGAAATGGAGCAGCAACTGGAGGAGAAATCATAGGTTCATGTGTTGCAGATTGCCCTGGACGTTGTAGAGAGACAGCAGCAGCAGGAGGCCAGGGCCAGAGCTGCAAGGCCTGCAGAACAGAAGGCGGCAGTAGCCCAGAGCTCAAGCCCGGCAGCGCGAACTGGTGTTTTTAGTTCTTCTTTGAAGGATGAGGAGAATCGGGCGGGAGTTGCAATTCGCAGTCTCCAGAAGACGAGCGTCCAGCAGCAAGGAGTTCTTACTACTCCCCTGATAGGTCTGCGATTTTGGGACATAGGGGTGAATGCCATCATGCTCTCCAGAGCAGAGATGAAAATGCTGACTGCCATTGCCACGTGTTCCTCTTTGGGACAGTGTAAGACCTGCCAGGACGGCAGAGATGAGGGCAGTGGCTGAGTTCCCATGTGCGTGGACTGATTACTGGATTATGACCGGAGTGATCACTGGCTCCTTTGTTGGATGGACTTATGAATTTTGGACAATGTGAAATACTCTGATGGGGGTGGGGGGTGGCTTTGCTGGAAGCACTCCCCTGCCCCAGTAGGCTTTCCCCATGGTTAGAAAGAAGGCCGAGGACATTTTGCACTTTTGGCAAAGTGCTCAGAGACTGGTGAAATGTACCTTTGTAATTGTTGAAATTATATGATTTGTCATGTTGTTATAATTTGTGTAATGTGCTTAATTTCCTTGTGCAGAAATACCTGTGGTTTAGATTGTGAAGCAAGCAAAAGGGGTGAAATGTTAAGTTTTAAAATACGATATATAGGTTTACTTGCTTATAGTTTGTATTAGATGTGGGGGACAGGCTGTAAGCAGGCAGGGTGGTTATAACCTAAGGCAGGGGTCCCCAAACTACGGCCTGTGGGTTGCATGCAGCCCCCTGAGGCCATTTATCTGTCCCCCACTGCACTTCCAGAAGGGGCACCTCTTTCCTTGGTGGTCAGTGAGAGGAGCACATTGACTATCTCATTAGCCAAAAGCAGGCCCATAGTTCCCATTGAAATACTGGTCAGTTTGTTGATTTAAATTTACTTGTTCTTTATTTTAAATATTGTATTTGTTCCATTTTGTTTTTTTACTTTAAAATAAGATATGTGCAGTGTGCATAGGGATTTGTTCATAGTTTTTTTTTATAGTCCAGCCCTCCAATGGTCTGAGGGACAGTGAACTGGCCCCCTGTGTAAAAAGTTTGGGGACCCCTGACCTAAGGCTTAGTTTTAAGACTAAGCTTTTCCCCACACCCTTGACTGATTGCATGATGTGGGGTGGTGCACTCTCATGAGGAATCCCATTATGCCTCAGATAAGTGACTTTGTATCAGAGACTTCCTTATTTGTATATTGCATTAAAGGTTTTGATTTCTACACTATAAAATGGGGGCAGACCGAGAGCTTGCTCTCTCTTGGTTCCTGAGATTAGCATTAGAGGAGAGAACAGAGAGGAGAGCAGAGAGGGGCCACGTGGAGGAGGCCAGGAGAAGCAGCCAAGATGGCGGAGTGTTGAAGGAGAAGCTAGTTTGTGCAGAGTTTGTACAGAGAGAAGGAGATGGGGAGCAGAGGTGAATAAGGCTAGTAAGCTAGAAACCTTTGATCCTAGGAAACTCGGATAAGTCAGTAGCTTTGTGAGCACTGAATGAGTGAGTTTTAAAGCCCATTGTGTGTTTTTACTTGCTTGCCCGGTGCAAACTAGGATTAAAGGTAATAGCCCACCAGTTCTTGGCTCTGTTGTTTCATTACTGTCTGTTCGAATCTAATGCAAACTTGCATGTGAATGGCCATGATGTCAGATCCTGGCCTTACAATTACTTATTTTGAATAACTCAGAAAAAAGTTTAATTTAATGGAAAGATTATTACTTTGGTTTGTTCCCCAGATTTTTATAATTGTCATTGATCCATGCATAGTTAAAAAAATAATTATCTGTAACGATCTGAGTACAAGGTTGTCTGACCAGTGGCCACCACTGTCATGGTCATGCAGGTTCTCACTGGATTCAGGCAGATTGTAAAAAAATAGTAGAGCCAAAAAATGATGGGCCATTCTGTTTATTAAAGTCTCATACCGGCAGATGAGCAAACAGGCAGGGAAGATCACTTCCCTCTCATTCAGAGCTCCCAAAGCCCTGATTCATTTTCCAGTTCCACAACCTGGAAAATCTTCTCTGGTTCCTTCTGGAATCAAAGGCTCTACCAGTCTCAGCAGAGCTCCCAAAGCCCCTCAGCTCCTGTTCCACCTCTATACTCCTTCTCTTCCTGCAAAACCCAGGCTGGGGGAAAAATCCCTCCTCCAGCAAACATTAGCAATACAATGGCCCCTCCCAAGCAGGAAGGTAATCTGCAATTTGCAGTCTGCCACCCTGAGGGCAAGCACCACAGCCTTTCACAGACCGCATACACATGGCACTGCCCAGGCCAATGCAAAACAACAAGCAAGCAAACCTAAAAAACCACATTTTACAAATGTGTTTACAAATGTCACATGCTCCTCCTTGAGGCAGCATCTTCAGAGCTGCCATGACGGTAGGGATGAAGCGGGAGGCCTGAGGCCCCATGTGAACCTGGTTGCCTATAATAGACATTTACCTTGGTGATTTGTACAGAGAGCTGGGCTGTCTATCATGGACTAACTCTTGGACTGCAACCAGAGAGGTCACCAGCTCCCTTGTTGGATGGACATGCCACTTGTGGGCAATATGAGAGATCCTGATGGGGGAGGGCAGCTCTGGTGGAGGCCCTCCTGCACCAGAATGCACCAAGGACACTTGTAAGGTTTTCACAGACACAGCCCTGAGGCCCTCCCACCTACCGTGGAGTAGGGGGCTAGAGCTGGGCCTCCAGTTTGTGCTTTGGGCAGAGTACTCAGAGACATTGTAAAGGGTACTTATTGGTTAAATAAATTTGTATATATGATATGTAGGTTTGCTTGCTTATAGTTTGCACTGGGTGTGAGGGACAGGCTGTAAGTAGGCAGGGTCGTTATACCCTGTAAAGCCAGTATCCACGGCCAGGGCCATCACAGAAGCCCGGCCCATGCAGGTTCGCATTGGATTCGGACAGTCGGTAAAGAAACAACGGAGCCAAGAACTGATGGGCTGTCATCTTTAATTCTAGCTTGCCCCGGTGGGCAAGTAAAAATACACACTGGGCTCCAAAACCCAGTCACATTCAGTGCTCACAAAGCCACTGACTTATCCGAGTTTCCTAGAATCAAAGGTTTCTAGCTCACCAGTCTTATTCTCCTCAGTTCCCCATCTCCTTCCTTATCCCAGATACAAACACTACACAAACTGGCATCTCACTCAGCACTCCGCCATCTTGGCTGCTTCTCCTGGCCTCCTCCACGTGGCCTCCTTCTGCTCTCTGCTCTGCTCTCTCCTCTAAATGATAATCTCAGGAACCAAGAGGGCAAGCTCCCGCTCCGTCCCCGTTTTATAGTGTAGAAATCCAAACTTTTAATCCAATATACAAAATAGGGAAGTCTCTAATACAAAGACACTTCTCTGAGGCATGATTGGATTGTACCACCCCACATCAAAATGGGTGGGAAAGGCTTAATCCCAAAACCAAGCCCCAGGCTACAAGGATTCTACCTGCCCACAGAGACACACATTAATATCACCTGGGCAACGGCTTCCTCATGGGCAGTGCCGTCTTTAACAAAGTGAGCATAATATATTTTATCTGCCCAACATACCCTAAGGCTTAGTTTTAAGACTAAGCCTTTCCCACCCTATGTGACTTTGTATCAGAGACTTCCTTGTTTGTATATTGGATTAAAGGTTTTGATTTCTACACTATAAAATGGGGCAGACTTGGAACTTGCTTTCTCTGGTTCCTGAGGTTAGCATTAGAGAGGAGAGCAGAGAAAGGCCACATGGAGAAGAGGAGAAATAGTCAAGATGGCAGAGTTCTGAAGAAAAAGCCAGTTTGTTTAGAGAGAAGGAGATGGGGAACAGAGGTGAATAAAGCTGGTGAGGTAGAAACCTTTGATTCTAGGAAACTCGGGTAAGTCAGTGGCTTTGAGAGCCCTGACTGGAAAGGGAAGTGTTTTCCCACTGTGTGTATTTCTTGCCCGCTGGGTGCAAGCTAGGATTAAAGCTAATGGCTCACCAGTTCTTGGCTCTGTTGTTTCATTACCGTCTATCTGAATCAAATGCGAACCTGCACTGGCCAGACGGCTGTGATGGTGGCTGTGGATACTGACTTTACAGCATCTTTGTAATTGTTGAAATTGTATAACTTGTGCTGTTACTATAGTTTGTTTATGTAGTGTACCTCATTCCTTGCACATGAATACCTGTGGTATAGATTCTAAAGTGAGCAAAAGGGGTGGAATGTTGGGAAATAAGTTTGTAAAATGTGTTTTTTATGTTTGCTTGCTTATATTTTGCATTGGCCTGGGCAGTGCCATGTGTGTGCATCTGTGAAAGGCTGAGGTGCTTGTCCTCAGGGTGGCAGATTGCAAATTGCAGATATACTTCCTGCTTGGGAGGGGACATTGTACTGCTAATGTTTGCTGGAGAAGGGATTTTTTTCCCTAGCCTGGGTTTTGCAGGAAGAGAAGAAGGAGTGTAGATGTGGAACTGGAGCTGAGGGGCTGGTGGGGGCCTTTGATTTCAGAAGGAACCAGAGAAGATTTTTCAGGTTGTGGAATTGGAGAATGAATCAGGGCTTTGGGAGCTCTGAATGACAGGGAAATGGTCTTCCCTGCCTGTTTGCTTGTCTGCCAGTAGGAGACTTTCATAAAGGAATGGCCCACCATCTTCTGGCTCCACTGTTTCTTTACCATTGACCCGAATCCAATGAGAACTTGCATGGCCACGATGGTGGCAGCCACTGGCCATACACTTGGGAAAATCCATGTAATTTAGTTATAGTTCAACTTTCTTTTTCTATTTCACTTATCATAGACTGGAAAACCTTAAAAAATATACATGATCTATAATACTTACGAATGCGAACACTTCCATAGAAACATAAACTGTTAATTAAGTACTGCTTCCAAATAATATATGATCAGCAGAGAGAAAGTTGGAAAGGAGAGAAAAGTCCTTCCTCCTCTAGGCTGGAGGAGTGGTGGGGTGAACAGGTGTGTGCCTCCCAGGTGCTTTCACCAGTATTCGCAAGAGAAGAGAATGGGCAGACGTATGACACTAAGAAACTTTAAGGCTCTGTGGATGTCTGCTTTACTTCGTATACCCATATGTACTCAAACAGCAACAATTTATCCCTGCTGGCTCTTCCTCAAGTGAACCTAGGTTGAGGATTCAGGTGAGTGGGGATGAATATGCTGTTGTCAGATATAGATTTTGATGCTTCTTGGCAGCAGGTGTTTTCATCACGTTCACAGAGAACTAACTGAAGGTAGCGGGCCAGCTACTCCACCCAGGAGTGTGGTGAGAGTTGAGAGGTGAGAAGGTTGCTGTAGGCATTCTCACTGCAGGTATTTTGTCCTGTTTCTCTAATTCAGAGCCTTGAAGTGAGTTGGTATGGAGCAGATGGTGCATGTTCCCTGGCCCAGAGCCTAACTGCAGAGCTCTGATGCAAGGATAGATGATCAATGTAAATACATTTAAAGAAAGTCACTCTGTCAACCAAACACTCAGTTTCCATGCCAACCAAGTGCACAGTGATGAGTTGTGGTCATTGATGGAGGCTGGACTTAGCTAAAGTATATAGGCAAGGCTAATTATTTGACACTTCATCAAACTGATAATGCTAAAACATGCCTTCAATATTTACTTAAAGGGATGTCCAAGGATTAACTAAGGAGAAAGGGGTAAATAGAAAGATTATGGGGTGGCATCCCTTGACTATCAGAATTCAACTATCTCAATCTAGCCGATACCTGCAACCCTCACCAAAAGAAAGTCAACTGAAGTCATCAAGAATCATCCATTTTGGAAAGCAAATTAGTAATTAGCTATTATTCCTCAATTTAAACATTTAGGATTATGATAAAGGATTTTCCTCCTTACTGTCAGAGATATCATAATGGGAGACCAGTTAACAATTTCAAACTCAGTCCCATCAAAACTGTAGTACCTGGAAATTCATGTTTGTAAGTATCTTTCCTGGCCCCAGATTTCATCATGATGAGTTGTGAGGCAACTATATCATGTTCTTGTCACCACCTTGTCTGGGATTGAACCCTGGCTCTGACATTGTATGAACAGGAGAAAGTTATTTACCCTCTCTGTTCCTCAGTTTCCTGATTGTTAATATAAGTGTAACAATAATAGTACCAAAAGGTATTATAAACATTCAAAAAGCTAATATATATAACAGAGTAATTACTAATGGTTATTAGCTGTCATCTTTTTCTTTCAATAATTTAGTAAAATATAGGCACAGCTGCATCAGAAGCAAACAGTAAAATGATCCCTTAAACTAGATCTTAGTGGTACAACTCCAAAGATCCTCATCTCAAATAATCCTCCTAACAGGCTGCCTATCTTATCTATAGGATTACTCCTTAAGGTCCTCAAGAAGACATGAACTATACAACTACAACTGCTGTCCTTCACATTTTTTTCATCTTTTTGTCTCCATTAAACTACCTCCTTGTTCATTCTTCCCTAAGTAAAGAATTCTCTACTTTGTTCCCAACTTACACTCCAAACATATCTTTTTCTTGGCATGAAATTGTTAGGTTTATTTCTCTTACTAGACTATAAATCTCTGGGGGAATCTTGCTTCTTCCTTAGTAGGCAGCACAGAGCTGAGAATATAGTAAATATACAAAGAGTACATTTCAAATCAAATTGATATAACTCTTGAATCAGATCTTCAAGCCTCCAAACCTATTCTCCCTTTTTTGACTTGGAGTAATTTTTTACCGCAAGCTAAATACCTGTTCTCCATGATGAGTAACTTCAGTGTCAACAGCACTCCCTATTTCTTACCTCTCCAATGTTCTGCCACACCCAGTGCTGGCTCCTATTGACTATTTACTTTCTGTTTTTGCTTCAAAGTCTCAGGATTTTGCAAGAATAAGAAAAACCCTAGAGTGTGTGCATGGGTGGCATACCATGTGTACGAATTTCAACTCCACTCCTTTTTGGAAATCATGTGACTGCTCACAGTCACTTCCCATTTTTCCCCCTAAATCAGGGGTCAGGAACCTATGGCTCACAAGCCAGATGTGGCTCTTTTGATGCTACATCTGGCTCGCAGACAAATCTTTAATAAAAAAAAAATAATGTTAAGAATATAAAACATTTTCATGTATTACAATCCATTCATTTCTTACCACTCATGTTCATGGTTGCAGGTGGCTGGAGCCAATCACAGCTGTCCTCCAGGACAACACCAAATTTTTATTGGATAATGAGTAGTGTACATGGGTCATTGTGAGGTCAGGAAGTAAACTTCCCACCTTTTAATCAAGTAGTCAGCTAGCTAATTGCAGAAACCCTTTTGACAAAGAAGATGGCTAAAAGAAAAAAAGATGAAGACTATCGTACTTTTTAGCAGGAATGGACAGAGGAATTCGCCTTTGTGGAGAGAGCAGGTTCTTCAGTGTGTCTAATATACAATCATAAAGTTGCATCGATGAAATGGTCAAATATAAAGCAGCACTTCAACACATGCCATACTACATTTGCATTGAAAGATCCAGTGGGGAACAGCAGAAAGAAAGCATGTAAAGAGCTACTGTGCAGAGTGTAAGCTAGTCAGTAACAACTCCGTGTTTGGACCCAACAAGGTGACTGGAATTGGTCTAGCTTTGCTGGTGTTTTAGCAATTGTGAGAAACAAAAAGCCATTCACAGATGGGGAGTATGCCAACATTCATGTGATGTTGCCAATGAACTTTTTGACTACTTTTCAGATAAAGACAAGATAATCAAATGAATAAAAGACATGCCTCTGTTGGCAAGAACTGTTCACGATCATACCATTATGATGGCAAATCAAATTGAGGCAACACAAGTGAAGGACATAAATGCAGCACCATTCTATTCTCTAGCTTTGGATGAGTCAACAGACATAAGCTATTTATCCCAGTTCAGCGTGATTGCAAGGTATGCTGTCAGTGACACACTACCATGAGAAAAGTCTTGCTGTTTTGCCTATGAAAGAGACAACAAGAGGGGAGGATTTATTCAAGACTTTCACTGAGTTTGCTAAAGAAAAAAATCTACAAATGAATAAACTTATTTCGGTGTGTACTGATGGTGCTTTGTTCATGGTGGGGAAAAACAGAGGATTCATAGCGCTTCTTCATGAACATGAAAAGAGACCCATCCTAAGTTTTCACTGCATCCTACATCAGGGGGCGCTTTGTGCTCAGATGTGTGGCGAGCAGCTTGGTGAGGTGATGTCACTGGTCATTTGGGTGGTCAACTTTATTGTTGTTTGAGCTTTAAATGATCGTCAGTTTAAAACACTGCTGGATGAAGTTGGGAATAATTATCCTGGTCTGCTTCTGCACAGCAATGTGTGTTGGTTGTCAAGAGGAAAGGTGCCAGCCATTTTTCGGCTTGTCTGATCGAAATCCGGACTTTTCTTGAAATGAAAAATGTCGAGCATCCTGAGTTAGCTAACACTGAGTGGCTCCTGAAGTTTTACTATCTCATGGACATAACTGAACATCTGAACCAGCTCAATGTGAAAATGTAAGGTGTTGGAAATACAGTCTTATTCCTTCAACAAGCAGTGTTTGCATTTGAAAACAAGCTGGAACTCTTCATCGCCAACATTGGAACAGGTCATTTACTACACTTTGAAAAACTGGGAGAGTTTAAAGGTGCATGCACAGCAAGTGACCCTGCTCAACATCTTGATCTCCATCAGCTAGTGGGCTTCACATCTAATCTCCTGCAGTCATTCAAAGTGCGCTTTGGAGAATTTTGTGAGCGCAATCATCTTTTTAAGTTCATCACCCATCCAAACGAGTGTGCAGTGGATAGCACCGACCTGAGTTACATCCCTGGTGTCTCCGTCAGAGATTTTTGAGCTACAAGTTGCTGACCTGAAGGCCTCAGACATGTGGGTGAATAAGTTCAAGTCACTGAATAAAGATTTGGAAAGACTTGCAGGACAGGAAGCACAGTTGGCTAGCAAACACAAGTGGGGAGAAATGGTAAAACTTCAACCCGCGGACCAGCTGATTGTCAAAACTTGGAACACGCTTCCCATCACATACCACACACTGCAGCATGTGAGTATTGCTGTACTGACAATGTTTGGCTCTATGTATGCATGTGAGCAGTCTTTCTCACATCTAAAGAACATTAAGACCAACCTACAATCATATTTAATGGATGGAAGTCTCAACACCTGCATAAAGCTTAACCTCACCACGTATCAACCAGACTACAAAGCCATCAGCAAAACCATGCAGCATCAAGTCGCATTAATGGTAAGAAGTACTTTATTCATCATTGGTTAGCAATAGCATAACAATGTCATTAAAAAGAATTCAGAGACTTATTGTACTTTAAAAGTGTTGATCTTACATAAAATGCACACATTTACTTGTATTTAGTGTTAAGCATATTGTATGGCTCTCACGGAATTACATTTTAAAATATGTGGCGTTCATGGCTCTCTCAGCCAAAAAGGTTCCCGACCCCTGCATTAACCCTTAGGAATAACATCTAGACCTCAGTTGCATTTTTACTCCAGGCCCAGAAAAGCAGCAAAATAATTACTTCCATATAAAACCAATCTTATAGATACACGATAGTTAAAACTAACAGTGAGAAATGTAAAAGGACAGACAATAGACATATTCCCATTACATGAATCTTACACCCTATATTGTAAAATTGTCTGTTTTTGTTTTGTTTTGATTTGGTTATTTTGGGGGGAGGCATAGCAATGCCAGTTAAACTGCTTCTCTTGTCTGGATAACAGGCCTTGAAAACCAGATAAAATACAGGAGCCCACAGCTCTGACCATGGAGAGCTTGGATATGGTCTAAGTCAGGGGTCCCCAAACTACGGCCCGCGGGTCACATGCGGCCCCCTGAGGCCATTTATCCGGCCCCCGCCGCACTTCTGGAAGGGGCACCTCTTTCATTGGTGGTCAGTGAGAGGAGCATAGTTCTCATTGAAATACTGGTCAGTTTGTTGATTTAAATTTACTTGTTCTTTATTTTAAATATTGGATTTGTTCCTGTTTTGTTTTTTTACTTTAAAATAAGATATGTGCAGTGTGCATAGGGATTTGTTCATAGTTTTTTTTATAGTCCGGCCCTCCAATGGTCTGAGGGACAGTGAACTGGCCCCCTGTGTAAAATGTTTGGGGACCCCTGGTCTAAGTCCTTGAGAAAAATAACACCGTCAGAAAGGTTATTCTTCTGGGAGGCAGACAGGAGGAATAAGAGATCAAGAAGAAGGCAGAGCTTCTCCAGGTGGTGGCACAGTAGGTAGAGCATTGGGGGGGCGGATGCTGAGGACCCAGGTTTGAAACCCTGAGGTCGCCAGCTAAAGTGCAGGCTCATCCAGCTTGAGTGTAGGGTCACTAGCTTGAGCACAGATTCACCAGCTTGAGCACAGGGTTGTCAGCTTGAGCATGAAATCATAGGCATGACCCTATGGTCCCTGGCTTGAGCCCAAAGGTTACTGGCTTGAGCCCAAGATTGCTGGCTTGAGCAAGGGTTCATTGGCTCAGCCTTGATCTCACTGGTCAAGGCACATATGAGAAAGCAATCAATGAACAACTAAACTGTTGCAACGACCAGCTGATGCTTCTCATCTCTTTCTCTCCCTGTGTTTCCCTCTCTCTCTCTCTCTTTCTCAGTCCCTCTGTTTCTCTAGCAAAACAAAACAAACAAAAAGGCAGATAGTCTGCTCTTTATCTCAAGAACAGAGCTTATTGATCTGCCTTAGAAAGACACTCTACCACCCCTTGTTCCTATGCAACTAACTGCACAGATTTTGCTCTTGGTACCATTTCTCAAAGCTCCTGAATCATATAAAAAGGGTCAGTAGAACAAGACTGTTAAAGCAGACTTTGGGTTGGAAACCTTCTGCCTTCTCGGGTTTGCTGGCAATTCGATTAAAGGCACTTATATTCCCTCCACTCCTCGTCTCTGTGCGTTGGCTTTATAATAAGAGGCAACATAAGATCTGATTTCTCTGGTAACGGAATCTAACTTCCTCTCTTTTGTATTGTTTTAAATATCTAGTACTTAGTGAATGTAGGCTGTGACTATATCAACGTGAAATGAACCAGGAGCAAACACTGATTTGGGAAAGCCTATTTGATCGCCCTGTACACACCTGCTATGAAGTTAATATTTGAATCCTTCCAAAATTCTTATGTTGAATCCATAACCCACAATGTGACTATACTTGGAGTAAGGAAGCAGTTAAGGTTTAATAAGACCAGAAGGATGGGATGGGATTAGTGTCTTTAAAAGAAGAGACGTAACCAAAGAGCACCCTCTGTCTTTTTCTCTCTATTAAGTGAGGACAAGACAAAAAGGTAGTTGTCTATAAGCCCAGAAGAGAGCTCTCACCAGGAATGGAATCAGCTGGCACCTAACCCAGCCTTCCGAACTGTGGGAAAAAAATTAATTTCTGTTGTTAAAATACCCCTTTTATGGTAGTTTGTTATGGCAGCCCTAGCTGACCAAGAGACATTTTGGGACTAGGATTGGCATGCTGTGTGAACAAAAACTTAACAATGTGGAAGTGGTTTTTGAAGTAGGTGATGTGCAAAGGTTAGAAGTGTTTTGAGACATGCATTAGAAAAATCTGAGATTTCTTTGCAGAGACTGTAGAAATATGATATCAGATTTTGGTCAGCATCAAAGTATCTTAAGAACAAAACCTCAGGTCTATTGACCACAGAAACAGAGTTTGTCTTGACTTAGTTGTGCTTCAGCTCCAGGTCCATGAAAGCAAATTGACCTAATAACGATACCCTCAGGACACTAGACAGAACACTGCCAGGGTTGACATCAGGACCTGACACAAGGATTAACTATACTGTTCCCTGGTCCCAACCAATCAGTAGGCCCATGGCTCCAGCTCCCTTAGCCACTATGATTAATGATTTTTTCCCTGTATAACCTATCCCCTGACAGCCATCAGGGAGCCATGTCTTTGCACACTAGCTTATTTGTGAGTCTGGCCTTGATACCATTTCATCAACTACCCTTAGTTTCTTGGCTGCAAAACTGTCTTTGCATTTGATTGGGCTTTGATGTGCACAGGCAAATGAACACTTTTAATCTGGTAACAATGAGATCTCAGATTGGAATAGGAATGAGTGATACTTGTTATAAAGTGGCAAAAAACTTGGTTGAATTTTAGTCTAATGTTTTGTGGAAGGTAGAATGATAAAGTGGCATATTCAGCAGAGATTTCTAAGCAAAATATTGAAGGTGTGGCTTGGATCTTGCTTACTGTTTTATAGTAAAATCTGAGAGGAGAGATATGAAGCAAAGAAAGAATTATTAAACAAAAAGAAAACAGTATTTTAAGATTTGAAAAATTTTCAGCCTACCCGTATGGCAAAAAATGAGAAGGCACGGTCTGAAGAGAGCACTAATCATTTGGTACTGACAACATTGTGGGAAGCAAGATCTCAAATGTTCCGGAGAATGACAGTTTTACCGTTTCTTTTATACAGTTGGAATTAAGGAGCAAACAGAAGAAAGATTACATAAAGATGAAAGAAAGGCAGGGAAATCTTTAGGATTAAATCACAGGATACTTAACAAGATTATGTGTTCCTTTGAGTGAGGTTATATCTCCCAGGGGTCTGAAAAATAGAATTATTCTGGCATTTGAAAGCTGTGTTAACCTAGATGCACAAGAACAATGGGCAGGGCTTGCTTAAGGCAAAGATAAGCCTTTTACTTACTTAGAGAGTTAGATGCCTGGGCTGTGACTACCCACCAGGATCTGCCCAGGTAGGAATTTATGGTCCCGTTTTTTGTCCACATTCTCAAGCAATGCTACTTAGGAGGAAGAACCTACATGCTCTTAAGCTAAAATATGCATATGATAAATTCATAGGCAGTTCTACCGCCTCATCTAAAGATTAAAGAATCACAAAAAAAATTAAAGAATCAAAATTTAGAGTGCTAAAAAGAAAATATCCATTAGGTTTTGAACACTTTTATTTATCTTATGCCTATTTATCTTTGTATCCCTACTTTTGTAACATAAAAATTACTTGGGAAATAAATTTCACCAGTAACTTGTCAATGTATGCAGAATGGTAGTTTTCCACCTACCTTGGTAGACAAAGCATAAACATTAGTTTTTTTCACTCTCACTTTCACACTCCCTTCATCAGAACTGTCTGGTTTAGACAACATATGATATTTCTTTATAAATTTATAAGAATCATAATAATTATCTTCAAAAATATTTATGAAGATAGTATATCTTTTATAAAGCAGGAATAACGAATCAGCTGCAGTAAAAGCAAAACTTCAAAGCTCCTGGAAAATAAAAAAATAGTATTAAAAAGTTAAATAGAAAAGTCTGGAAGAAAAAGCTGAGAAAATCACAGAACATTGTGAAAATTAATAAACAGAAACATTGTTTTGTAGGTAAACTAGAAAATAGAACTATCATATATATACCTGTCACTCAATGCATACCTCTGAGTCTGACTATAACCATTGTGTTTTAAATCTACAATAATGTACCTAAAAACATGCCTTTGAAATGTAAGGGTAATCTTTATTTCCTGCTCCCCCCACCTCAGGGCAGGTGTCCCACCAGAGCATAAACCAACAAATCCCCTTATTGTTGTTATTATTGTGTTAATTAACTGTTAACTATTTTCTGCCTGCCTATGTAAAAGAAGTTTCAGTATATACATTTTTATTCTTTATCTAATCCCAGAGATTTCCCTGCTTTGCTTTCTCCCACATACCTACCCTATCGTCAATCAATTTCATGTAACCCCCTTATGTTTTCCCCTTTGATTCTAATGTATAAAATAAGTGGTAAAATCATCATTTTCTGAAGCATTTTCTCAATCCATTGAGACTTTGCTTCCTGGCAATTGTTGACAGCTTGGCTCAAATAAACTCGTAAAAATTTTTACAGGTTTGGATATTTCTTATGTTGACATTCATTTGAGTAATGCCTACTTCTCATGGTTCACTGATAGTTTTTATTTAAAAGACAACAATGACAAATACAGTTCAAACATTGATATTATCAAATATTAACAACCTTTGATATAATTAAAGTGGCATATTTGTTTTTGGCTACTATTACAACCTAAAAGGTTATACATGCTCACACAGGCCCTCACCCTAGCTAAGGGCAAAACTGTCAACATTTATACTGATAGTAGACATACTTTTGGAGTAGCTCATAATTTTGGAATGTGTGGAAACAACATGGCTTTCTTACTTTCAGTAAAAATAAAATTTAAAATGGCCAGTATGTTCAGAAATTATCAGATGCTTTTTACCTGATGTTTCAGCTATTATTATTAAGATCCCAGGACATTTTAAACTTGACTCTCTGGAAGTGAAAGGAAGTCCTCACCTTGCTTATACTTCTACACAAATGTTGCTCTTAAAGGAACCAACAGCAGTCAAACCTTTGCCATACCCCTAAGTTTACCAAATAAAAACTTAGGAAAATGGCTAGAATAGCCCAACAGTTGGTTTCAGAAGAGGATACACAAGGTTGAACAATCATTGAACAAAATGAGAAAGCTCTGGTTTGGGCCAAATAACAACCTTGTCCTACCAGAGACTCTAAAATTCCCACTTCTAATATTGTACATACATTAAACCATTGGTCCATTGACAGAATGATAGTATTCATAAAGTAATAGTAGTGGAAAAATAATAATAAGCCTACAAAAATAACCTATCTCACTTGTCCTACTTGACCAAAGTACAACTCAGGGAAGACTAAACTACTCCCAGACATTTTAAATTGCCTAATGGATCATTTGAGGTTTCGCAAATAGATTTCATATAGCTTCCTGGTCTCATGGATATAAATATGTTTTGGCCATTGTCTGTTTTCTGCTGGACTGAAACTTTTCCATGTAGACAGGGTGCTGCCTCTTCTGTGGTTAAAATTCTTTTGCAAAAAATTATTCCTACCCAAGAAACCTCTCTCAATCTTCACAGTGATCAGGGGATTCATTTTACCAATCAGGTGTTTCAAAAAGTCTGTGCTGTTTGGTCAGGTTTACAACACATTCATTGCATTTAATACTCTTAATCCTCAGGTTTAGTCAAGCATATTAACAGCATTATTAAGACTCAATTGGAAAAATTTGTAGAGATCTAATTACATTGGCTCAAAGCATTGTCATTGGTCCTTCTAAATCTCAGATCAACCCTTTTTCGAACTCATAAACTCTCACCTTTTGAGAAAGTCACAGGCTGTCCAATGCACCTGGTCCCTGCCTATGTTAATCTGAAGCTGATAAAAGAAGGTGTACTTCAATATGTTAAAGGTCTAATTGTTTCTGTCAAAATTAACCATGTTCTTGTAGACCAGGGGTAATCAACCTTTATATACCTACCGCCCACTTTTGTATCTCTGTCAGTAGTAAAATTTTCAAACTGCCCACCAGTTTCACAGTAATGGTGATTTATAAAGTAGGGAAGTAACTTTATAAAATTTATAAAGCAGAGTTACAGCAAGTTAAAGCATATAATAATAATTACTTACCAAGTACTTTATATCAAAGTTTTGCTAAGTTTGGCAGAATAAACCTTTATAAAACAACTTACTATAGTTAAATCTATCTTTTTATTTCTACTTTGGTTGCTCTGCTACCACCCACCATGAAAGCTGGAATGCCCACTATTGGGCTGTAGGGACCAGGTTGACTACCACTCTTGTAGACCAATCTTTACACAGTGTGTTCTATAGACACAACTTTAAGCAACACACCCAGAGACTTTATCTATTGAAAAGGATATTTCTCTAGCAAGACTCTTCAACCACACTGAAAAGGTCCTCATCAGATACTGCTAACCAACCTTTGTGCTCCCAAAACCCAGGAATAGACTTTGGGATTCACACTACACATCTAAAGAAAGCACCCAACTCTAAGTAGACCTGCACCCCATTGGATGATGGTGATAAAGGTGAAGATACCCTGAAATTGAAGCAAGTGACACCTGATGAGACAGTTCTCCCAAGACATTCAGACAGGCAGTTAGAAGGTTTAAAATTCACAAAAGTCTCTCTTTTAACTGGACTATTAACTGACTCTGGATTTTAATACTTCATAGTCTCTTCATTTGCAAGCTACAGGCTGTATTATTCATAAGATATTTTACTTCAAACTGTTTTTTTTTTGAGATAACAAAATGTTTAGTTTCTTCTGGTTTTATTATGCATTGTGTCTTTCTAAAGCACTTGTTTAATTCTTTCAGTTCTGAGTGTACTTTCTCCACATTCACTCTTCTAAAGTAAAGACTTTAGATGGAAAATGCCTGAGAGATCTCCCTCTTAGCCCTTCTTGTGACTCATATGTAACCACAATAGGTTTCCAATCTGTGCGCTTTCTCTCTGACATGCGACACCATACCAGGAAAAGTCCTTCTTGGCATCAAGGAACGAAAGGTCACTGAATCTAGAAAAACCTGACTCTTGATCAGCAATGTTTTTGGAGGCTAATCTTGATCAAAAGGGAAAAATGAAAAAATTAATAGAGAAAGTGTTGGGCAAATGTTTGAAAAATCTGTATTTTCTGGTTTTGCTCACTTTTATTGTTAAAAATGGCATTGCCCATGTGAGTGGCCATTGCCCAGGTGATATAGATAGTTACCATCATGCTTGGGAAGGGGCTTGGTTATTCTAATGTGTGCTGGAGGAGGGATTTTCAGCCAAAAAGTTTTAAAAGGAGGAGCTAGGAGGCCATTTTGGGGAGAGGCCATGTGGTTGCAGAAAGGAAGTAGCCAAGATGGAGGCATGCAGAGGGGACTGAGTGAGGCTAGTGGGGCCTTTGATTCTAGGAAAAACCAGAAAGATTATTCTGGTTGTGGAGCCGGAGAACATGTGAATGGGTTTTGGTGCCCATGTGTTTGTTTTTACTTGTTGGCTGGTATGAGTCTAGAATAAAGGTAATGGCCCACCATTTCTTGGCTCTGTTGTTTCATTATGATCTATCCAAATCAAATGCAAATCTGCATGATCCAGGTGGCTGTGATGGCCGTGGCTACTGGCCGTACAGAAAACTTTTTTAAAATGAAGTCAAGAGGATAAAAGAGAGACCTCTCAAAAATCTGTCACTCAATGTGCACCATTGACCCAAACAGGAAAAAAGATACTTTGCATCTATAACAGGAAGTGATACTATTTTACTATCTAAGCAGGAAGAAGATTTCTCTTTGCCTAGTAACAGCCTAGCCAATGGGAGACTCATAGTTCAGCCAATGAAACATCACTACACTTCAAACTTTTAGTTTCCTCCAATGAACACTTTCTTTACAATAGCTCCTCTAAAGTCCCTTAAAACAGTATTCCTCTCTTTTGTTTCTCTGGACTTGCATGTGGTTTGCTACTAGACTACATGACTCAAATTGCAGTTCTTTTCTGTTCCTGAAAAAAAATTTTTTTTTGCTGGATAAATAACAAACTATTTGTTTACTATCAACAAGATATAGAAAAAAATATAGAAAATAAAAGAATATGCTGAGTGTCTCTTTAAGATTAATCCAGAAGACACAAGGTCAAAACAATATTTTTGGGATGAAAAACTTTATTTCAAAATGAGAGCAAGAAATAATATTATCAAAGAAGTAGCAGAAAAATTCCCAGTGCTAAAGAAAGGTGAGTTTACCACAGGCAAGAGAAGTGAAGGCAAAAATTAATGAATGGGACTACATCAGACTAAGAAGTTTTTGCTCAGCAAGAGAAACTGATAACAAAATAAACAGAAAGCCAACTAAATGGGAAATGATTTTTTCAAACAACAGCTCAGATAAGGGCCTAATATCCAAAATATACAAAGAACTCATAAAACTCAACAACAAACAAACAAACAATCCAATAAAAAAATGGGAAGAGGATATGAATAGACACTTCTCCCAGGAAGAAATACAAATGGCCAACAGATATATGAAAAGATGCTCATCTTCTTTAGCTATTAGAGAAATGGAAATCAAAACGGCAATGAGATACCACCTCACACCTGTTCGATTAGCTGTTATTAGCAAGTCAGGTAATAGCAAATGTTGGAGAGGCTGTGGAGAAAAAGGAACCCTCATACACTGTTGGTGGGAATGTAAAGTAGTACAACCATTATGGAAGAAAGTATGGTGGTTCCTCAAAAAACTGAAAATAGAACTACCTTATGACCCAGCAATCCCTCTACTGGGTATATATCCCCAAAACTCAGAAACATTGATACATAAAGACACATGCAGCCCCATGTTTATTGCAGCATTGTTCACAGTGGCCAGGACATGGAAACAACCAAAAAGCCCATCAATAGATGACTGGATAAAGAAGATGTGGCACATATACACTATGGAATACTACTCAGCCATAAGAAATGATGACATCGAAACATTTACAGCAAAATGATGGGATCTTGATAACATGATACGAAGCGAAATAAGTAAATCAGAAAAAAAACAGGAACTGTATTATTCCATACGTAGGTGGGACATAATAGTGAAACTAAGAGACATTGATAAGAGTGTGGTGGTTACGGGGGGGAGGGGGGAATGGGAGAGGGATAGGGGGTGGGGATGGGCACAAAGAAAACAAGATAGAAGGTGACAGAGGACAATCTGACTTTGGGTGGTGGGTATGCAACATAATTGAACGACAAGATAACCTGGACTTGTTATCTTTGAATATATGTATCCTGATTTATTGATGTCACCCCATTAAAAAATAAAATTATTAATAAAAAAAAAAAACAAAAAAAAGAAAGGTGAGTTTACAGAATTTAATAAAAGAGACCACAGGGTGCAGAACAGGAGGAAGGGAAAAATGGCAACTATAACAAAATACCCTTGAGCACATCTTCATGCAATTTTAGAATACAAGGATAAAGAACAAGTTCTAAAATCTTCCATAAGAAACAAACAGCAATGACAAAAATAGGTCCCCAGCAATGGAAGAGGAGTCAAACTGTTATCAGATATCTCTTTAGGCTGTGGGCATACCCTTTGGAACTTTGAAGGCAATGGATTTCCTCAAAGTTGTGACAGAAAATTATTTTGAATAAAAAATCGCTGGAATGCTGAGGTTGCTGGTTTGAAATCCAGGGCTTCCACGGTCAAGGCACATATAGGGAGCAACTACTATGAGTTGATGTTTTCTGCTTCTACCTCCTTTTTCTCTCTCTCTTCTCTATCTAAATATCAATAATTTTAAAAAAAGTTTAAAAAATCTATAACTAGTGCAACTATCAATGAAGTATGAAAGCAGAAAAATGTTTTCAGACATGCATACATTCAAAATTTAACCCATGCTTCTTATCTCAAAACAACATGCTTGTGGAAATACTCTCCAAAACAAAGGAGGAATCATAAATATAGAATACAAAAATCATTAAGATTGAAACAAAAAAAGAATATTATACTGACAGTTCTTGTAGTCAATTTGTACATATTAAAGCTATCCACAAATAGTATATGTAACATTTTGAATATCTTAGTGATTTAAGACAAGTCATTTTTTTTTAGTCAAGGAAAATAAAAACCAAACAATTCTTACAAAAAGATAAGGTTCAAATATAAGAATAATCAAAATAAGGCATGATTTATGGGGTATAACTAGAGTTAATCTAATTGAACTTTTCATGTGGAACATTCCCTTCCAAGTAGAGCAGGTTTTATGAAATAGGACATATGAATCCTTCTCTTAGATTCAATTATATTATATGGTTGCAGTGAATAGTGTGTAGTTACTATTATAATATTCTTAATATTATTTTATTTGCTTTTGATTTTCCAAATCTACCTATGATCAAAGAGTAAAAAAAGTTATGGCTATATTACAGAACACAAATATTAGAAAATCTAACTCTATTAAAAACATTGTAGTTGACAGAATTTAGAAAGAAGATATACATGAAAAGAAGTATAAATATACTAATTTCAATAGGTTGCATAATGTAGTTAGAAGTTATTCTCTGAAATTGAAGCAATACAAAATTAAGGTTTTATATATTATGTAAAGTTATAAAGATGATCAATAGAAAAGATAATTACAAACATATGCAAAAACAAATGGCAGGAATAAGGAAGTATTATAAGAGATTTCAAATCCTATATAGCAGAGAATCAATAGATATTGCCAGAAGTTAAAAATCAATGAATATACTTATAAGAATATTATTTAGATTTAACAAGGTAATCAAAATATATAAAAACAGAAAAAGACAATACATTAAAGAATGGCCAACGGTAAGGAAAGGACTAGTACAGGGGTCGGGAATCTTTTTGGCTGAGAGAGCCATAAACACCACATATTTTAAAATGTAATTCCATGAGAGCCATACAAAGACCCGTGTATGTTATGCATCATCCAATAAAAATTTGGTGTTGTCCCGGAGGACAGCTGTGATTGGCTCCAGCCACCCACAACCATGAACATGAGCGTTAGGAAATGAATGCATTGTAATACATGAGAATGTTTTATATTTTTAACATTTTTTTAAAAGATTTGTCTGCGAGCCAGATGCAGCCATCAAAAGAGCCACATCTAGCTCGTGAGCCATAGGTTCCTGACCCCTGGACTAGTATAAAGAATGAAAAAAACCCCAACAATTTTAACTTTAATTTTTAAAATTTCAATTCTGTTTGAAATGTTTATTTATTCTCTTTAAAAATTGAATTCCATGTACATACATTATTTTACAATGATAATTAATAAATAATTACTCTTCAATGTGTAATTATTATTGACTATGGTTAATGCTTTCATTCATTTGGCCATCAAATCAGTATTATCTCAGCTCTTAATATGGGCCAAACATTGTTATAGATTTTGAGGCCAGAGATCATTGCCTCATGGAATTCACATTCTACTGGGGGAATACTGAAGATAAACAAGGAAACTAAATAAATGAATAAAATGTATGCAGATAGTAATAAGGCTTTAAAGAGAATTCAATATGATGATAAGATTTGGCTTGAATGGCATTGTAGGGATACATTACATAGGAGGTCAGGAAGGCAACTTTGTTGAAGAGATATTTGGCTGGGGCCTTCTTGTTGGTAAGAAAAACTACCTGTGAACAGAAGTCCCTACTGAATTGGATGAAAAGAGTTCAGACTTAACTATTGTCACAAAGGCCTGTAGTAGGTTCAAAGGACAGAAAAAGTATTAAGTTTCCATATGATAGCAAATGAGGGGAAAGTGTAGTATCTAGATGGAAAAAGGTTTTATAAGCCATTATAGAGTGGATTTTATTTTAATTGTAACAACAACTGATTGAAATAAGTCAGGACTTGAACTTTGGTTTTCTGATCGAGTCTAATGAAATTTTCTAAAGTATGGTGGTAGGCAATCAACTTTCCTGAAGGAATTTTACAAGTAAAATTCTGTCTATCTTGATTTTAGAGAATTAATTAATTAACTTTTAAAATATCTTCCAACAGTGATTTGTAACTTTTATTTAACCACATAGTGAAACTTATTGATGCCTTGTATTATCTATTTTAATGAAATAAATATAATCTAGTTTATTATTTGTCACAAAGAATTTGGAGATAATTTTACACTTTCTGTATTGTTTTTTGAAGAAAACAACAGACTTGTATTTCACAGAATAGTGAGTTTTAAATTTAACAAGGGGTAGTAGTGAGCAATTGACAACCTAACTACCCTTTGCATGAATAAAATAAGGAAACAAACACACAAAATGATGAACTATTGCTCTATTATCAACACCAATTTCTAAAAGAATGAACAATTAACATTTAAGAAGTAGGAAGGGCATATTCTAAAAACTATTGACCTTACTTCAATTGGCATACATTTAAGTTAATGAAAAATGTCAATGATATATCTTCGTTCTTTTACTACAAACCAAAGGCTTTTATTGAACTGTAGACCAAGTTTTGAGAGTTGTATACCAAAAAATGTAATAAAAACTACTTTCCTTCATTTTGGATTTATAGTCATGAAGAGAGCAATCTTTTTCAAGGTGCTTTGATTAGAATAGTTTCCTAGAAATGTGCGATGGTTTATTTTGTCTCTTCCTGTTAATGATTAAGATCATACACTGAAATATACACATGGGAGTACAGGTTCCAAGAATAAACCTGTGGTAAGCATAACTTTATTTATTTATTTATTTATTTATTTATTTATTTATTTATTTTAAGCATAACTTTATTAACTCACATTTCTCACTGCTCTCTGTCCAGTGTTAGATTCAGGGAGTACTGGGGCTGCCAAAGAGTGTAACTATTGAAGGAACAGGGAGTGCTGCAAAGAGTGTAACTATTGAAGGAACAGTAAGTGCTGATATGGCTCCTGTGGGGCTGGGAACAAAGAAGGTCAGAGACCCTTATCAGAAGTTTAGGTTTGAAATTCTCCACTAAGCTAAAACCGGCCTCTGTTGCTATGCCGGCCCCTGTTGCTATGCTGAGTGTGACCTCCCTAGCCAATAGCTAAACTGCCACATCTGCTTCTGTACTATGCTTGCTCACTTAGGATATATAAGGGCCTGGCTATAAGCTCCAGGTGTGGCTTCCGTTTGCAGCTCCTCGTGAGCACGGTGTCCCTGGACATCTTGGGAGTTCGCCCCTGTGCAGGTTAAACTGGCCAATAAAGTAACATCTTAACTCCTGAAAGTCTCCAACATTTGTTCTCATACCTGGTGGATGCTACATCCAGCACAGACACAAATGAAATTCTATACTTATACTCTTTTCAAATTTTGATACTGGGGCTACTGAGATGCCCTCTGCTACTTTACCTCCTTCTCCTTCCTTTTCTCAGTCTGTTCTCATTAATCTTCCCGGTATTACACCCTCTTTTCTTATTCTACCTGCATTTCTTCTCTTTATCTTTCCTGTTGAGTTTTTTATTTCCTTACCTTCTCCCTTTTTCTCCCTCCTCTTTCAATTTCACCTTTCACTGCCCCCTTTTTTCTCTTGAGTCTTAAAAAAATACTGGCTGTGTTGGGGGTCTGTATTCAGTCTTCACCAGTTCTTCCCACTTTCTCTTTTCGCTTTCCCCCTTTCTTTCTTCTTTCCTCGGGTGTTCAGGGAAGTAAAGATAGTGGGAGGTGGGAGGCTGTTAAAGTATAGTCATTACCAATGTAGAGTTCAGTTTAGTTATTTCAAATTCAAATCATCTGACTATCCTTTCAACTCTGACCTGGAAAGTCAAGGGCCTTTGGTAATCAAATCCTCCTGCATCTTCAAAGACTTGAGGGGTATGGAGTTAAACTTGGTTTTATCATTTGTAAATAAACTAACTAGAATGTAAACCTTTTCCTTTTATTTATTTTATTTTTAATTAAATGTGTTGGGGTGATGGCCCTGGCCAGTTGGCTCAGCAGTAGAGAATTAGCCTCGCATGTGGAAGTCTCAGGTTTGATTCCCTGTCAGGGCACACAAGATAGGTGACCATCTGCTTTTCCATCCCTCCTCCTTCTCTCTCTTTCTTCCCCTCCCACAGCCATGGCTCAGATGGTTCAAAGTGAGTTGGATCTGGGCACTAAGGGTGGCTCCATGGTCTCGCCTCAGATGCTAAAATAGTCCAGTTGCTGAGCAACAGAGCAGTGGCCCCAGATGGGAAGAGCATCCTCTGGTACAATGTGGGGAAAATAGCTATGTTAGGCTTGCTCACAGATTTACCTGCTGCAAGTCCTTTGTGCTGTTAGTACCAGAAGCACATGACAGCACTATTGCAAAGATATAAGTGCTTCGCCTCAGGGGTGATTAGATCATATCGAGCCCCACCACTGAGAGGTGGGGTTGGTTTCCTGGTCCCTTGCCCTCCACTCTGAAAAGCAGGTTTTCCTTTCCCTTTGTATTTTTTCTTTTTCTTTCTTCTTTTGGTTTGCCTGTCTTTGTGAACCTCCAGTAAACAGGAATGGTCCACCATCCTCCAGTTCCACAGTTCCTAGACCATCTCCCCAAATTCAATGCGAATCTGCATGGCCACAGCCACCCACCTTACATAGGGTGCTTGCTGGTTGGATCCTGATCAGGGTGCATGTGGAAGTCTGTCTGTCTGCCTCCCTGACTCTCACTTAATAAAAAAAAATGTATTGGGGTGACAATGATTAACAAAATTATATAGGTTTTGGGAGCACAATTCTACAACAGATCTTCTGTACACTGTATTGTGTGTTCACTGCCCCCTCAATGAGAAAGTCTCATTTATCACCATTTATCCCCCTATACCCTCCTTCACCTCTCCTACCTAACCTTGGTAATCACCACACCATTGTCCACATCTATGAGGTTTTTATCTCTTTTTTTATCCTTTTTTGCTTAATCTCTCCACTCCCACAGCCAATCACCCCCCACTGACAGCTGTTAGCCTGCTATTTATGATTCTGTTTCTACTTTGCTTGTTCGTTTATTTTGTTCTTTAGATTCCACATATATGTAAAATCATATGGTATTTGTCTTTCTTTGACTGACTAATTTCACATAGCATAATGCTCTTCAGGTCCATCTTTACTACATATCGCAAAATGTAAAATGTCCTTATTTTTCATGGCCAAGTAGTATTCCATTGTAAAGATGTATCACAGATTTTTTACCACTCATCTATTGACGGACACTTGGGCTGCTTCCAAACCTTGGCTATTGTAAATAATGCTGAAATGAACATAACATAGGGATGCATATATTCTTTTAAATTAGTGCTTTGGGTTTCTCTGGGTAGATTTATGAAATGGCTAGCTCATAAAGGAGTACCATTTTTAATTTTTTGAGAAAATTCCATATTGCTTTTCACAATGGCTGTACCAATCTGTATTCTCACCAATAGTGCATGAGGGTTTCCTTTTCTCTATACCCTTGACAGTACTTGTTTGTTGATTTATTGATGATGGTGATTCTGATGGGTGTGAGGTGATATCTCGTTGTGGTTTTAATTTGCATTTTTCTGATTAGCACTGTTGAGCATCTTTTCACATGTCTATTTGCCATCTGTATGTTCACTTTGAGGATGTGTCTACTCAGGTCCTTTGCCCAGTTTTAATTGTATTGTTTGTGTTTCTGGTGTTGAGTTTTATAAGTTCTTTATACATTTTAGATATTAACCTGTTAATAGATGTATCACTGATGAATATATTCTCCCATTCAGTGGGTTGTCTTTTAATTTTGTTGATTGTTTCTTGATGAGATCCCATTTGTTTATTTTTTGTTTTGTTTTTTTGCCTGAAGAGATATATTGGCAAAAATATCAATAAAAGAAATGTTTGAGATTTTATTGCCTATATTTTCTTCTAGGATTTTTATGGTTTTGAGTCTAATATTTAAGTCTTTAATCTATTTTGAATTTATTCTTGTTATTGTCTTAGAAGGTGATTTAATTTTATTTTTTTGCACATATCTGTCCAATTTTCCTAACACCATTTATTGAATAGAATATCTTTACCTCATTATATGTTTTTGTCTCATTTGAAAACATTTTATTTTTAAGTTTTCAGGTTTTTTGTTTTTGTTTGTATTTTTTTCTGAAGTGAGAAATGGGGAGGCAGAGAGATAGACTCCCACATATGCCTGACCAGGATCCACCCAGCAAGCCCACTAGGGGGTGATGCTCTGCCCATCTGGGGCATTGCTCTGTTTCAACCAGAGCCATTTTAGCACCCGGGCCAAATTTTGCTCCATTGGAACCTTGGTTGTGGGACGGGAAGAGAGAGATAGAGAGAAAGGAGAGGGGGAAGGGTGGAGAAGCAGATGTGTGCTTTTCCTATGTGCCCTGGCCAGAAATCAAACCCAGGACTTCTACATGCCAGGCTGATGCTCTACTACTGAGTAAACCAGCCAGGGCCAGTTTTCAGTTTTTAATAGCACCAATAACTGTGCAAGAACATATTGGGTACTAAAATATTTATTATTGTTAAGGGTATGATAGGTTTTTAGAGCTAATTTAGTTTCAAGGAGAATGGGAGAACTAAGTTTTGTAGGATCTTATATTGGCTGTTGAACATGTTAGAGTCTCAAAGATAGTGTCTTATTTCAACAAGTTAAGCACTTACATGACCAGGTTATCTAGAGTAGATAACAATATTATGAGGAGAGGCTGAAGATCAATTAGATACGAAGACAGTAGGACTCCTTCTGTCTTTTTTGAACCCTCATGAATCAGGAAGCATTCATATGAATGTCTTCAGTAATCTATTTGTTTTAATAACTTATTTAGGGATCATTATTTTACTCTGCTCAGCTCTCCCACAAATAATGGGCAATTAACTGTTCACTGATGTCTCTAGCCTTATTAAGGTTCATTTTATCTAGAGAAAATCCTTTTAGAGAGTACTGTAGGCCAAACCATATAGATCAGTACTTTGGTTTATGTTAGAGATTCTCAGAAATGTTCAGATAGTGGAGTACCTATACAACAGATACATTATTTGTATTTCTCAGTCCACATTAATCAAGAGGTAGGAATGGTTACAATATCAGCAGTGTTATTTGCCCACTTTTATTCTCTACTATAGAAAATGCTGACATTCTTGCATCACTTTCAAAGTTTCTTACAAATAGTTCAGAAATTTCCCTGGGGAAATCTCAAGTATTCTCTCAATTATCTTCTTACTACTCAATACATTCTCTGCTCCAGTTCTGGATATCTTTCATGATGATGACTGCTACTCCAAAGTTCTAATGCCAGCCCTTGTAAATATAGATGTTAGAGCTCAGGGAATTGTCTTCCATGTTTCCTAAAATCAGTGTTTCCAAAGAAACATAATTTAAAAGCACTGTTTTTTTCTTATGTAACACACAGTACCAGCTGCACTCCGAACTAATGGCAAAAGCATCAGATAGAGGAAGGAGGTCTAGGGGTTGTGGCAGTAATTCATTCTTTTAAATAATGCTTTTTGATGAGATGGGTAGTGTCACTAGGCACCAAAGAAGACAAACTAGATCTTTTTTTATAGATTGATAAAAGAAGAGCCCCTGAATTTGATACTAAGGCAATCAAATCTTTAGATGTCAGGTAGATCACCTGGTCCAATAAAGGATATTTCTTGGGGTTGCGACTGGTGTGGGAAAATACCAAGGGTGTGCTGCCACAGAATCTGAAAAGGGATTGGTCAACTAAATTAGTTACTTGCAAGAAATTAAGTAAGTAAAGACACAAGATAAAATACCATCTTTTGGATTTAGCAACATGGAGGTTGTCGGTGATTTCGATGAACAGTTTTAAAGAGCAGTGAAGATGGAAGCTCTATTACAATGCTTTATGCAATTTCTGTGAGAAAGTAGACAGAGTATAGAACATGTTATAATGTTTTGTATGAAGAGAATTGAGAAATGGGTCAGTAACTGGTAAGGTATGAGGTCATATTAGTGTGTATGAATACATATGTGTGATTGTTAAGATAAAAGAAGTGTTTGCATCTTGATGATAATGCTCCAGTAAAGAAGGTAGGGCTGGTTAGGGATCCAGAGGAGAAGCAGGGGACAAGAGTTTTTTTTTGTTTGTTTGTTTTTTTTTTCATTTTTCTTAAGCTGGAAACAGGGAGAGACAGTCAGACAGACTCCCGCATGCGCCCGACCGGGATCCACCTGGCACGCCCACCAGGGGCGAAGCTCTGCCCACCAGGGGGCGATGCTCTGCCCATCCTGGGCGTCGCCATGTTGCGACCAGAGCCACTCTAGCGCCTGAGGCAGAGGCCAAAGAGCCATCCCCAGCGCCCGGGCCATCTTTGCTCCAATGGAGCCTTGGCTGCGGGAGGGGAAGAGAGAGACAGAGAGGAAGGAGGGTGTGGGGGTGGAGAAGCAAATGGGCGCTTCTCCTATGTGCCCTGGCCGGGAATCGAACCTGGGTCCTCCGCACGCTAGGCCAACGCTCTACCGCTGAGCCAACCGGCCAGGGCGATAAGAGTTTTTTAACAGTGAGGATATATTCTCCTTTGAATCTAGAGGCAAGTCAGAGAGGTTAGATGCAGATTCAGACTGGTTTATAGTTTCAGTGGTGGGAGTAACATGACAAAAGTATCTGATAGCTTTCTTTTCTTTTTTTGTTTTGAATTATGAGGTTACAGCCAAGCTCCAGATCCCACTTCCCATAGTCTGAAGCAATGAGATTATCTGTAAATTTGATGAGCATATATTCAATTTCTTTTATTCAAAAACTGTGTTTAAGGGTCTGCTGTATGCTAGCAACTGTATCAAGCTCCTCAGATAGAAAATGAATAGGATATATGCCTTTCCTTCTGATTATAAAGTTTGAAGGCACACAAAAAATAGTTTTATGTGGAGTTACAACTTAGAGCTTTTATTTTCTTCTGGTTATTGAACCTGAAAAAAAGTGCTCTGTGAGCAGAAGAACAATGGTGTCTAGTTAAGTTTTTTTTTGATCACAAGTAATCAAGGATTGCTCAAGTTATTTTAAGCTAAAAAAATGGACATTATTGATAGCTATCTAGAGGCTAGATAGAACAAGGAACCCTAGAGCAGGAAATAATTCATTTGTGTGTGTGTGTGTGTGTGTGTGTGTGTGTGAGTGACAGAGATAGAGAGAGGAACAGATAGGGACAGATAGACAGGAAGGGAGAGAGATGAGAAGCATCAATTCTTCGTTATGACTCATTAGTCTCCTTAGTTGTTCATTGATTGCTTTCTCATATGTGCCTTGATGGGGGGGGCTGCAGCAGAGTGAGTGACCCCTTGCTCAAGCCAGTGACCTTGGGCTTCAAGCCAGAGACCTATGGACTCAAGACAGTGACCATGGGGTCATGTCTATGATTCCACGCTCAAGCCAGTGACCCATGCTCAAGCTGGTGAGCCTGTGCTCAAGCCAGCCACCTCAAGGTTTTGAACCTCGGTCCTCCATGTCCCAGTCTGATACTCTATCCACTGTGCTACCATTTGGTCAGTCAGGAAATAGTTAATTGAAACCAAGAAGTGGAAAGCTGGGCTGGATCTTCCTCTAGCTCTTGTTTCTGCTTTGGTCTTCATTCCCTCTCTCACACTGGCCTTTGGCACTTCTCTATGAAAATGTTCATAGAGCTAGCAAGTTTAAACTTCCTTTGTTCAGAGTTAAACCCAGAATTATTGGCTTTTTCTAAGTCTCAATTTTAAATTTCTGGGAGACAGATTTTAATTGACCTATGATTGAACTGGTGTCCATCTCTGGTCTAATCAATGGTGGCTAAGGGATTAGAATGACATAATACAAACACTATGAGGAGCAAGAGGGAGGCAGTTACTAAGGGAATGGTACCATTACAGGTGGTCTTTTAATATGTACTTGTGGATTGAAAAATGAACTTCTTATTGGTATGGTTAATATTATATTTGTATTCTATTTTATGGTTTTATAACAATTTATCCTTTAAAATAATTTTGTACCAACTATTAGATCTTGGTTTTTGGAGTTAAAATACTGCAAGTAGTAGTTGAGTGCTACCATATGAGTTCTTTCCATTGAGTTTTTAGCTTTTTTTGTGTAAACCTCTAAGTTTTACCTTTAGGGAATTTTTGAAAACCAGTGAAGAGAAGTAGTTCCAGCCAGATCATATAGTTTTTTCCAGATCTGGGACTGTCTTATCTTATTTCATCCAACCATAAGGGGAAAATCTTTTTTTCTCTTAAAGAAAAACATATTTAAAAAGAAAAATTTTCTTCCTGATTAATGTGTATATAATTTAATTGTTCCCTTTAGGATTAATACAAATGTTTCTGATTGACTTAGAATCATAGTCTACTTCTCATAAAGGCACTGTGTCTCCTTTCTCTGAAAGTAACATTCTGAAACATTAAAGTTGAAAAGGGTATGTTATGCCTAAATTATTTCTGGTTTATAGATAATCCCAAAATGGAAGAGATACAATCTTTCATCAAAGCAAAATGTAAATTGTTTTTGTAGACATTAATAAATATGTCAATAAATACTAGGTCCATGAATAAAACTTGAAGAAAAAAATTCATAAAGTTTCTCTAGTTCATTATTCAACTTTCTTTTTATAATTTTATTTATTTATTTTTATTTATTGATATTAGAGAGAGAGGAAAGGAGAGAGAGAGAGAAACAATTGATCCAATTCTGTATGTGCCCTGACTGAGGATTGAACTGGCAATCTTTGCATACCAGGACAATACTCTAGCCAGCTAAGCTCTCCAGCCAGGGCTTTATTATTCAAATTTCTATATTGTCTTTCAAATATAATTGTTCAGGGTGATGTATATGTACCTAACTGTCGACAAATACTTCATGGCTAGTTTTCCTTTCCCTTCTATACTCAAGATAGGCATTTTATTCTCACTATCCATTTAGTTTTATGTGAACTAGAGTTACAAGCTTTCTAAAGAGTCATACAAAGCCAAACCAGAATATTTTACTAAGTTCAGAAAGATGCCAGGTCATTTATGTTTGCCTTCATTAAAAGAAGAGAAAATTTCTTGAACTCACAGAAACAGAATGGGTTGGTGGTTGTCAGAGATAGGTGTGGGATGAATGGTTGAAAGGAGGCAAAGGTACAAACCTCCAGTTATAAGATAAATGAGATCTGGAGATATAATGCATAATGCATGACATAGTGAATATACTTAACGGTATTGCATTGTATATTTGAAAGTTGCTAAGAGAGTAGAGTTCTCATCACAAGAAAAAAACATTTGTAACTATATGTGAAATGTTGGATGTTAACTAAACATATGGTGATAATTTTTTATAATACACTTATAAGTATATATAAAATCATTATGTTGTACACCTTAAACTAATAAAATGTTATATGTGAACTTTATCTCAATAAAATTTGAAATTGAGTGAAAAAGAAAGAGAAAGTTTCTAACAGCATAGCCAAATGATTACTTGCTAATACTTCTTGAAAATTTCCACCTACTTACTGTACAACAGCTTTAAGACACATGTTTTGCCAAGGGCTTACTTTCTTCTCTTATTAAAATAATAAATAAATTGGGTGATGGGTATACAATATAATCAACTATCCAAATGATGTGAAGATATTTACCCCAAATCTATGTACTCTAGTTGACCAATGTCACCCTATTAAATTTAATCGTCTAAATAAAAAGAAAAAAAATAAGTGAAGATATGACTTGCTAGTTTCCTGCCTTCAAGAATTTACTCTATTCTTTTTTCTAAACCTGCTACTCGGGGTGTTTTGAAATCTCCAAACATTTATATTATAGATGTGAAAGCATGAATAAAGCCATTTATTTTGCCTGAAACAAAATTTATATATTCATATATAATTATATATATTATGTGAGAAATCACAGAAATTTATTACAAACAGTATAACATATTCTCACCCATAAATTTATTTTTGGGAGAGGTGTTGTTGTGTATGTGAGATTATCTTCTATGGATTTACAGTCGTCCCTTACCATATCGTGGTTCACTTTTTGCTGTCTCACTGTATCATGGATTTTTAAATTGTATATATCTAATTTTGTATCATGGGTTTTTGCTATATCGGGTGATTATGCAGTATATAGGTATTTTTATATATTTATTATTTTAATTATTTTGTGGTAAAATAAGCAAGGTAAGTGTTGGAAAGGTTAATAACAGTGTGGGAAAGAGGGTGAAGAGGGTTTATGAAGCCTTAAAAAATATATTAATAATAAAATAACTATAAGGTCACTATGCAGATTTTCACCTATCGCGGGGGGTTCTGGAACCTAACACCCGTGATAGATGTACTGAGAACAGGGATGGAGACTATTAATAGCATGGAAGGAAATTTTAGAGTGTTGTTCAAATGCTTCAGTATCACCTTCATTAAAACATTTGAAATATAGCTTGAAATAAAATTTTTGGAGTCTAACAAGTCCTTGAATATGGGTCTTGCATATCAATTAATAAATAATATATTTTCATTTAAGATAATTAATTGACACCAAATGATATATTGACATAAAACATTTATGTGTATGCATGCTCTCAGCTTGAGCATAGGTGGACATCTTCAAGAGGGCTTTTCATTGAGAACAGTCCCCTGTTTTAATCACAGTCATATTTGTACTACACAACTATATGAACAAAGACTCGTGTAAGGTGCAAATCCATGACTCAAATGAACCAGTCTGTTTTATAGGAATATGGGTGTTGAAAGCAAGAGTCTCTCATAGAACTTCAGCTCAGAAAGAAAACACATAGGAAAATATCCAAAAAAGTCAATTTGTAGAGAAAGTTAAGGATCCGGTAAGTGCAAAGAGAAAGAGAAGTAAAGACCAAAAAGAGAGAGAGAAAGAGTATGTCAGTGGCTTGTGTTTTCTCTTTTGAAGACCTACCTAAAACTCATGTATCTTTATAATAACTGCCTTCTTTGTTTTATTAATTTTTCAAATTGAAATATAGTTGACATATGACATTAGGCAGTATTGATTTTAGATGTACAATGTAATGATTTAATATTTGCCTAACGAAATGATCATCACAATAAGTCTAGTTAACATCCATAACCACGCATATTTACAAAATTTTTTTCCTTCTGAGACCTTTTGAGATCTACTCTCTTAGCAACTTTTATGTATACAATACAGCACTATTAACCATAGTTACTATGTTGTACATTACTCAAACAATTTTGTATGGGATTTTGTACTTGCATTTTGTGAGTAAGATGTTTCCCTCCCCAAAGCCTCCTTACCCTAGGCCTCAAAGTTCACCCCATGAGCTTTACAAATAACTATTCTCCTAAAGTGGGTATTTTTTGGAAAACTTTTAGTACCCTATTTAATGGGCACTTTTAGTGTAATTTCTTTCTTTTTATTACCAATAAGAGAGTAACCAGAATCAAAATTAGAAAAGTGAATTAATATGATGCCTGAAATGATTATGCTTTCACTTATATAATTTTGTTTCATCACTTTCACTTATCATTTTTGGATACCAATTAGTAGGGTGAACAACACTTTCATTTTAAATTTGGTTTGACACTGACAAATGCCTGTAGTTGAAAGGATAAAATCTATAAGAATTACTTATTACTGACCACAATGCCCCAAACATAATAACAATGCATTAATTGTTTGTTGAAAGACGGGTTTGACTAGCACATTTTGTGTGAGTAATGGGATTTCATGGCAAAGGAATGTGATATTTAAGTCTCAAATAACTGACTTTTCCTTTGCAGTATTAGGAAGGGAGTAATGATCATTCATAGTAAATAATTTGTCAACATTATTTCATAGCATTCAGAATGGGCAGTGGGGTACTGAGTGTCATTTTTCTCAGCAGAAAAGCCAGGGTAGGCCTTCTTTATGCAAAACAATGTGTGTCCACTACATAAAATGAAACTACATTTTGAGTTATGAATAACATTGAGATTAAATCCAATACATTGAATAATGGAACTCTTTGGTCAGTAAGTGGGCCAGTTTTATTGCATGAATGAAAGTTTTTGTCATAGTAGTATGCCTTATTAAAGGCCAAGGTCACCAACCCAAATGCTTATAGAGATGTGTAAGTACATATATTGGTGGAATGGGCCTGGTGTTGATAATAGGAAGTGATGGTGACTGAGGAAGTAGAGAAACATGCCTTGCCCAAAGCAATTCAAATTCGAACAACCACCGCAAAATTAACTATACTGTATTTGGGATAAATACCAAAACCAAAAACACCACCAACAAGACTTCTTCAGCCCAGATTTAGCAATGGTCACTCATTTACAACCTTTCTATGAAGGCAGTAGGCTGCTGCAAACATCTAATAGGATTGAACTTTGGTGTCCTATTTTCTTCACAAGTTGAATTTAAAACTACTTGATACTCTACTTTCTTAACTGCTGGGCTTGTGATGCTCTATTTTGTTCTTATTTTATTAGGAAAATGGTTCACTGCTCCACAACTCACATTTTTACAGATGGGAGACAATTTTCACCTGAATGTCCAAGAAGAGGTAGTACTGGTCAAATGCTTCTGATCCTTCTCTCTACTCTCTTCATTACTTTCTCTCCATCAAGAAAGAGAGGTAGTGGGGGAGTAGTGGGAAGCGTCAATTGGTAGTAGTTGCTTCTCATAAGTGCCTTAACTAGCAAGCTTGGGATTTTGAACTGGTGACCTCTGCATTCCAAGATGACACGTTATCTACTGTGCCACCACACATCGGGCAGAGCACACAATCTTGACAAGAGCCTGATTTCCTTTGGATGGAGTTAGCATGCTGAAAATCATGGTCCAACCTATACATTTATTTCTTTGTTCCTGTATTCAGACCAGATAGAATCTTTGTCTCCTTTGAGTCTTGACACCTGAATGCACTCAAGGTGTTCTGTTTTTATAATTCTTTTTATGTATGGGTCCCAAGATCTAGACTTGAGAGAAAGTAGTAGGAGGCCTTTGAGTTGACTAAAAATTCAAGCTACACCTTTCAATACAACTTTGCAAACAATAAAGGAGGGAATAAATTCAAACTCACCCTTGGTCTCTGTTCCATTTATTACTTGGTTCAAGTTTTGTAGTGGAGAAATGGAAAGGCCCCCAACAGCCGAGGGAAACTTCTACTCTTGTCTCATCAAACAGAGGGAATTTTTTTGGCCACTGGCATATATATTTCTTCCTTCAATTCTGAGCACATGAACATTTAAACTATTAAACTATTAAGAAATAGGTAAGAAAACAGGGATTGCCATTTTATTTCCTCAAGATAAGGATGATCAATGTAAGATATAAGCAGAGTTTGGGATAAGTACGTGCAATGTTCTTTTGTCTTCACATTCTATACTTTACTTTAAAATGCTTATCTAAGTATATCTCTGTTAGAGAATAATGGAAGTCTGCCTCTTGATGATTAATGAGAAAGGAATAGTTGTCATCAGACACAGTTACTGTCCAAAGTTCTGGGTCTAAAAAACCAGAGAACATCAGATGAAGAGGTCAAACAATCTTAAGGGTGAAATTCTTTCTGTACTGGAGCATAAAACAGTAGTATTTCAAATTGCATTTTAAAAATATTACTGTTTAATGTTTAAATTTCATTTAAAAATTTTAATTATAAAGTTTTAAAATGTTTACTTACCTCTTTGAATTTAAAGAACCTTGGCCTAATAACTTCACTACTTTTTTCCTTTGGATGTGCTAAAATATCACAACTGTGTTTGGGGAAGAACTTAGGTCCTAAGTATGATTGTAAGTATTTAAGAAAAAATAATAATTTCATGAATTGCAAGACTAATTGTAATTCCAGGAAACTTAAATTTGATGAGGGCTAATTTGACCATTGAAGGATATGGGGGTGGAAGGGAACACTTGAATTACAAGGTTGTGCTAACATTTTAAATGGACATGAGGACCAAATAATTTTTTAAGATGGATTCACCTCCTTCTGAGTATATTATTGGAATCATTTTATTTATTTATTTATTGAAGAAGGCCCTCTTGCATGGGTAGAATGCACAGGAAGCTGAGTACTGGTATGTAGCTATGCTAAGTGGGAAGGTCTGGAGCAATACAGCCCCACCAGATAGAACTATGGAGCAGTTTCAGATTCCAAGGAAAGTGAGAGTTCCAGGAAGGGTACTGGAGAAACAAAGCTGGGCCAGACAGATGAAATGGTATGAAACTTCTCAAAACCTTCTGCTCATTTCCTATTTGGCCATCAATACTCCCATGGGAAACATTAAGGGAACACAGGAAATAAAACCGTGGCAAGTGCTGTCGCTTTGATTTCTATTCAAGAAGCCCTCTAACAGAAGTTTGCTTTTACTTGGCAGTATTAAGTATTTATTTTCTGCTATGCTACCACATGGTTATTTAAATTTCCCAACACCAGAATTGTATACCTGAAACCTGTATAATTTTATTAACCAATGCCATCCTAATAAAGTCAATAAAAAATAAAACAGAAAACAACTTTTCTTACAGGATGGGAATCGGAAGTGGCATTTGTTAAGAAAGGCAACTTGCTAACTATAGTGTAGTGAGTCTGTCATATTCTATTGGAGCCAAACTTTTAACCTGTAAGGATCATTCATCTGAGGTCCCAAGTCATTGACTGTGATATGACCAAGAGACCTGTAACTGCTGCTGAAATGAGCTGTTCCATCTGTAATCGTCTCCCTAAGCCAATAGTTGTTCTTCTACTTCAGGTGTGATGGATAGGACCCTGTTTTTGTATATACTTGTGGGTGTATATAGTGGGATGAGAGTATAAAGAATAAACGAATACATCAAATTCTTTTTTCCCTATTTCCTTTCTGTTTTGATGAGATGTGTCCATAGACAGACTAGAAGGGACCTATACTTATTTAGGAAAGATTGAGTGTGATGAATAGAAAGTACCTAGACACTGAATTAGATAGGACTGAAAGGGAACATTGGCACCAAGAGGGGCAGAGAAAGAGAATGAAACAGTTTTTTTTTTTCTCCAAAGGCAGAGAATAAGAGAAATAAAAATGCTGACTAAATGTTGGGCACATATCTGCGTTGAATCTCAGTTCTGTCACTTAATTAATTACATGGCTTCTGTCAAATCAATTAACCTTATTTACCCTCATCTTTCTTCTCTGGTCTATGGGGGTAATTCTGTATATATTATAAAGTTGTTGAGCTGTAGATAACATTTGTCATGCACTAATTGCTTAAAAAATTCTAACTGCTGTTATTGTACAAGTCATGACAATAGTGATAGATGATTTCATCATTGTGTGAACAACACAGAGTGCACTTACATAAACCTAGATGGTCTAACCTACTACACTCCTAGGCTATATGGTATAGCCTCTTGCTCGTAGGCTTCAAACCTGTACAGCATGTTAATGTACTGAACACTGTGAACAATTTTAAACAATGGTTTTTGTATTACCTAAATATTGAAGAGGTAGAGTAAAAATCTTGTAGGGTGCCATTCAATAGCGAGTCTTCAAGCCTGAGCATGCATAGTGTGGGGTCCTTGAGTGATAAAGAAGTAGGGAATTCTGAGAGATAACAGAATGACCAGTGAAACCAGAAAAGTAGAGCTGAATTATATCAAACTAGCCAAGGGAAAGGCACTCCTAGGGAACATAAAATGAGTGATTACATTGAGTTTGCAGGGGGAAGTGAGCCAGGAAACCTCCCTGGCAGAAGTGTTTCACCAGTTATATGATTCTCACCACAACATTCCTATCCAATCCCTCAGAAGGGCGAATAGAACAGCCCTTGATGCTTTAGACCTCAGCGCTGCAAAGGAGTAATCAAAGGACCAACTGTGCTGCCAATCCTGATGTAAGTGATGCTAGCAAAACCTCGGCTGCACATGGAGCAACTGGCCAGAGCATCTGGCACAGAGGGGAGCTGGCCTCTGCTTCACTATTGTTTCAGCTCGGCAAAACAGCCCCTCTTTAAGGGGATCTGGTAACCTAGAGCATCCACAGCTCCCAGAACCAGATCTCCATATAGGTCAGACAGACCCCATTTGAATAGATGATGTGTTAAGAACCAATGATGATTTGAGACAGCAGATTGATGAGCAGCAAAAGATTCTAGATTTATACAGAGAATGATTAAATCAATGTGTGACAATGAGCAAGAAACTCCTTATAGAGAAGTCAAAACAAGATAAGATGGCATGTAGACATGAAGACCGCTTGAAATTGGGCCACTTTACCCTTGTCCCACACTGGGCCTCTTTTGCTGAACAATGGACAGGTGGTTATGCTTTCCAGACCTTATCAAGCAACAACAACGAATTTTACAGAGAGAAGAAATAGAAAGTCAATGGGAACTGTTAGCAAAGCAGAAACCTCCTGCCATGGGACAGGCCCCTCTAGCAACCAATGAGCAGAAACAGCAGGAAAGCAAGACCAAAGGAGCTGGAAACAAAATATTAACAGTAGCAGAATAGCACTAACAAGAAGAAATCATTAGACTCAGATTAGGTCCCCTTCTTATGTGTAGGGCGCTTACCCTTAAAACGTATATGCGTGAGTCAGTGACTGAGTGGTGAATGTGGAGCCTGGAACATTACAATACACTATGTTAGATTTTATAAATACTGTACACTTAAGATATACTATATTTATAAAGTAACATGAGATTAAATCAAGTATAAGAGAAAACGAAACAATCAAAGAGATGTGGTAAGCATGAGATATATGAGGTTGCTATCGTAACAGCATACTGTTTTATAGCAAACTTTTAGTAGAAAGGGTATACTTTAAAATAATAATAAAAGTATTTTATAATAAATACATAAACCATTAGCATAGTCATTATCATTATTAAGTACTATGTACTGTACATAATTATATGAATCATATTTCTATTTAACTAGCAATGAAGTAAGTTTGTTTACACCAGAGTCACCACAGACACATGAGTAATTTATGCCACGAAGTTGTAATGGCTATGATGTCACTAGGTAACAGGGGTTTTACAGCTCTGTCATATATGTGGTCCATTGTTGACGGAAACATCATTATGTGATGTATAACTGTACAGCAACACCCTCTTACCTATCAACACAATCTCCCACCTCTCCTTTTCCATCAATGCACTTTTGTATATTTTTTTCTGGTAGCTGATGTATTCTTGTCTCCTTTGTCCTTAAGGGTTATGAGTTTGGGATTATGTCTTTTAAAGTAGTTCTGGAAGCTCTCATCAAATTTACAAACTAGTAATGTCTAACCATTAGCTCTCTGCACTCTGCAAAGCATAAGTGTTTGCTAGGCTGTATTAATATTTATCTTTCAGAAAATCAGCATGCCTTTTGTGATGAACAGGAAGCCAAGTGCTGAATACAAGCTTTTGAAATGAGGAAAAAACAAAGGTCAGGTCCTGAGGATGTTCATCTGGAGTTAAATCCTGTCCATAAATGGCTTCTGTAAACATATTTTGGCCAGTATTCAGTGACCACTTCAAGATTTGGTCATGTGAGACCATTCCCTGGTCATTAGTTCATCAGACAGTGTATTCCTATTCCTACTTAGAGAAATCATAATAATATGAATTATCCCTTAGCTAATTTACTAATTTGGAGCACCATCAAAGGTCATGGTGTCTGAAGTGAATGTTATTTTTGTATCAATATTCTTTAATACTTGAACTGTGTACTAATGAGGTAGAGATATTAAGGTTTGTTCCAATTTTAGGTGCATAATACTGTACATGATAGCAGTAATGCATACAGTATTCCAGGATGCCTCCCTACCTACAGCCTTTGTTAATTAAAAAAAATCAGGAACCTGACACAATGTATTTCCAATAAAAAATATTTAAGGAAATTTGTTTAAAATGATCTGAGAATTATTCTTTTAAAAAAATGCAAACTTCAACAACCATCATTTAGAACCACCTGAAATCAAGCTGAATAGAAGTCCTACATCTAAGGATTTGAAGAAGAAGCCACATCGAGCCTGGTGATGGACAGAATTTGTTTAGGAAAGACAAGACAGTTATCGAGGGAGAAGTTGCAACCATCAGCTACCAAGTCAATGAGAGAGACAACTTTGTGATTTAGCTACTGAATTCAACAGGCAGACCACTTATTTCAGGGACAGGTCTTTGAAGGACAGCAGGTTTCAGTTGCTGAATTTTTTTTAGCAATGAACTCCAAGTTTGTCTCCATTTCTGATGAAGGAATATAGTTTTGCCAACTTTACACTGACTTCCCCCCACCCCCACCCCAGGTAAGTTATACCACAATCACAGTACTGGTCCCACCACATAATCTGATGATGGATGTCCAGAAAGATGCTACTGTGGAAGGCGTGGAGAGCGAAGTCCACTGCACCGCCATGGCTAGCAAACCAGCCACGACCATCAGATGGCTCAGAGGAAATAAGTGGCTAAAAGGCAAATTGGAGGTGGGAGAGTGAGGGGCCGTGGACACTGTGAGCAGTCAGCGGATGCTGAAGGTGCACCAGGAGGACAGGGTCCCAGTGCTGTGTCGACTGGAGCACGCTGTCCTCACTGGAAACTTGCAGACCCACTGGTATCTGGAAGGACAGTATAAGCCCCAAGTACATAAACAGAAGACTGACACTGTACAAGGCCTAACTGGGAAGGGAAGGGACACACTTGAGTTGACATATGAAGCCATCATAAAATCCCAGTAAGTTCTGAAGGTCAAGGTCGGCAGAGTCAAAAACAGTAAATGTCACAACACAGAGATGTGCATTCAAAACTCATTGGCCTGTCACCTATTTCCTGCTATAAATAATGGAATATTTTTTTAAAGAAATAAAAGAATATTTATTAGATTAATATTTAGTGGAATAAAAAAAATGCAAGCTTCCTTCCGCATCTTCCTTGGCCTTTGTCAGGTGCCAGGAGGCTGACCCCTTCCCGCAGGCGACCCTCCATTCCCCCCCCCCCCCTGCTTCCCCCTTCCCTTGAAGCAGCAGCGTCTGTCTTCTCCAGGAGGGGGTTGGGAAGGGGTTGCATTGCTCAGGAGAGGCCCTGCCTCTGACCCAGCCTACCCAGGAGGTGAGCAGAGCTGTTGGCAGCCAGGGAGCAGTGGGCAGCAGTGGCAGTAGAAGTGATGGAAAAATTGCAGAGCCTGGATCCAGTGCAGCAGGAATTTTTAGAGGCCAGGTTTACTGGAGTTGGTGTTAGTAAGGGGCCATTCAATAGCGAGTCTTCAAGCCTGAGCATGCGCAGTGTGGGGTCTTTGAGTGATAAAGAAGTAGGGAATTCTGAGAAATAACAGAATGACTGGTGAAACCAGAAAAGTAGAGCTGAATTATATCAAACTAGCCAAGGGAAAGGCACTCCTAGGGAACATAACATGAGTAATTACATTGAGTTTGCAGGGGGAAGTGAGCCAGGAAACCTCCCTGGCAGAAGTGTTTCACCAGTTATATGATTCTCACCACAACATTCCTATCCAATCCCTCAGAAGGGCGAATAGAACAGCCCTTGATGCTTTAGACCTCAGTGCTGCAAAGGAGTAATCAAAGGACCAAATGTGCTGCCAATCCAGATGTCAGTGATGCTACCAAAATCTCGGCTGCACATGGAGCAACTGGCCAGAGCATCTGGCACAGAGGGGAGCTGGCCTCTGCTTCACTATTGTTTCAGCTCGGCAAAACAGCCCCTCTTCAAGGGGATCTGGTAACCCAGAGCATCCACAGCTCCCAGAACCAGATCTCCATATAAGTCAGACAGACCCCATCTGACCTCACAACAGAAAAGTATCTGCACTAGAAAACAGTAAGAATTCTGAGGCGGAAAAGGATAGAAGAATAGATGATGTGTTAAGAACCAATGGTGATTTGAGACAGCAGATTGTTGAACAGCAAAAGATTCTAGATTTATACAGAGAATGATTAAATCAATGTGTGACAATGAGCAAGAAACTCCTTATAGAGAAGTCAAAACAAGATAAGATGGCATGTAGACATGAAGACCGCTTGAAATTGGGCCACTTTACCCTTGTCCCACACTGGGCCTCTTTTGCTGAACAATGGACAGGTGGTTATGCTTTCCAGAACTTTATCAAGCAACAACAACAACAAATTTTACAGAGAGAAGAAATAGAAAGTCAATGGGAACTGTTAGCAAAGCAGAAACCTCCTGCCATGGGACAGGCCCCTCTAGCAACCAATGAGCAGAAACGGCAGGAAAGCAAGACCAACAGAACTGGAAACAAAATATTAACAGTAGCAGAATAGCACTAACAGGAAGAAATCATCCGACTCAGATTAGGTCCCCTTCTTAAAAAGGAGGAGGTAGAGATCCAGGTAGGGCTAGAATGGGTTAAAAAATCTATATATCAGAGGCCCTGTCTGGTTAGCTCAGTGGTTTAAGAGAGTCATCCCGAAATGACAAGATTACGGGTTATTTCCCAGACATGGCACACACAAGAAGCAACCAATGAATACATGACTCAGTGGAACAACAAATAAATGCTTCCCTTCCCTCTCCTCTCTCTTTCCCTTTCTCTTTCTGTTTCTATCAGTAAATAAAATTAATTAAATCCTGGTTGGAGCATTGGCCTGGAGTGCAGAGACTGCCAGCTCCATCCCAAGTTAGGGAACATATAGGAGCAGTTCAATGCTCCTGCCTATCTTAAAAAAAATTATTAGGGCACTAAAAAGGATACATAATGAAGATAATTTAAAGATCATCCAAGTGCTAAATGGTAGATATTTGTTGTTACATCTTTTGGGTAAACAATGTTTTGGTGAAGTTTACAGGTGTTTGATCTAATAGAACAAAGATATGTAGCAGTGAAAATTCACCAGTTAAATAAAAACTGGAGAGATAAGAAAATTATCAGAAGCATATATGTAGGGAATACCAAGTTAATAAGAACTCGATCATCCAGACTCATTTTTACAGTATTAGGAGACTGTGACAGAAATGATCTGGGCTTCTACCTGAAATAAGCACAAATTAATGTTGGAGAAAGAGTCCCAATCCACTATCATGCAGATTGTGAATGTTTTAAAGTACTTAAAATGAAATAAAACCTTCCATCATAAACTGTGACCTCAAACCAGGTAATATATATATATATATATTTTGTATTTTTCTGAAGCTGGAAACGGGGAGAGACAGTCAGACAGACTCCCGCATGCGCCCAACTGGGATCCACCCGGCACGCCCACCAGGGGGCGATGCTCTGCCCACCAGGGGGCGATGCTCTGCCCCTCCGGGGCGTCACTCTGTTGCAACCAGAGCCACTCTAGCACCTGGGGCAGAGGCCAAGGAGCCATCCCCAGTGCCCGGGCCATCTTTGCTCCAATGGAGCCTCGGCTGCAGGAGGGGAAGAGAGAGACAGAGAGGAAGGAGAGGGGGAGGGGTGGAGAAGCAGATGGGCGCTTCTCCTGTGTGCCCTGGCCGGGAATCGAACCTGGGACTTCTGCACGCCAGGCTGACGCTCCACCACTGAGCCAACCGGCCAGGGCCAGGTAATATTTTTTTAGTAAATGGTACAGCATGTACAGAGACAAAAATCACAGATGTTGGTCTTTCTAAGATCATGGATATTGAAAGCTACAATCCAGTGGATGGCATAGAGCTCACATTTCAAGGTACTGGTACTTATTGAAACTTATCACTAGAATGTTTGTGGTTGGGAAAAAACCATGAAAGATCTCAAAGTTGACCTCTGGTCAGTGGGTGTAATCTTCTACCAGTGTCTTTAAGGAAGGAAACTTTTGGGCTAAAATCAGTCCCCAGCAAGACACTGTATAAAATAATACCATTCTTAAAACTACTGAAGTGCAGTTCTCCCAAAGCTGGTAGTACCACCTGAGGAAATGACATTTATTCAATGATGTTTGGCCTAAAAAAAGGAGGGCCGCATTGGTGTCCAGCACCTGGTCTGTGACCTCTGCTTGCTGCCTCATATTCAAAAGTTGGTCACTACAAGCAGTCCTGCTGAAGCTACTATGACATCAACCTCGGCAGCATCCTATAACAGTTCTTCAAATTGAGACCCACTCCTAGGCTATAAACAAATGGCATCCAGCAAGAGGTTTGGGCATAGTAAATCTGAATGGATCTCATGAAGCCTGTAGCAGGTGATTTTATTTTCTTGTTTTTTTGTTTTTTTTTTAATCTTTTTCATCCATAGAGCATGACAGCATGATTCTTATTGAGGAGAAACATTGAATAGTTGTGGCCCCCTCATAGGAAAAGTTCCGCCTGAGGTTCTGGCATCAATGGCCTTTTCATGTGGCTCTGAGTAAAAATTCAAAAGAAAGGCTGGTTCCATGTATTGTGAACTTGACAACATGCAGATTCAGGGCGATCCCTGATACAGTGCTTCAGATGAAGAATGTGGACTTGAAAATACAGATTGGGCTAGTCCAGTGTCTATGTTTAAACTTTCTTCTTCTCCTCCTTCTCCTTCTTCTTTCTTTTTTCTTCTTCTCCTTTTTTTTTGTATTTTTCCGAAGCTGGAAACGGGGAGGCAGTCAGACAGACTCACGCATGTGCCTGACTGGGATCCACCCAGCACGTCCACCAGGGGGCGATGCTCTGCCCATCTGGGGCGTCGCTCTGTTGCGACCAGAGCCACTCTAGCACCCGAGGCAGAGGCCATGGAGCCATCCTCAGCGCCTGGGCCATCTTTGCTCCAATGGAGCCTCGGCTGGGGAGGGGAAGAGAGACAGAGAGGAAGGAGAGGGGGAGGGGTGGAGAAGCAGATGGGCGCTTCTCCTGTGTGCCCTGGCCGGGAATCGAACCTGGGACTCCTGCACTACCACTGAGCCAACCAGCCAGGGTCTTCTCCTTCTTTTTTAAAAATAAAGTTTAGGTAACATTTCCTGAAAATTTTATAACACAGAAGCTAATCTGGGGATGTGATAGGGGAACTCAAAAGTTAGAAATTTGATATCAGTAATAATAGCTTTTAGTTGTAATCAATAGGAAATTATGTAAGGGGTTAAATTACAATAATTTCTTGTAAGCGCCCAGTCACATAATTTCCTGTAAGGAGTTAGGGCACTGTAAATAATTAGAAGCTTAGTTTACAAATCTTAATCTTTCCTTTGCTGCCTAAGAAACAGGGGAGTTCTCTTGCAGAAAGCTCCCAGAGGTGCCAGACTCCAACTGTTCCAGAGCATCACCAAGGACGACAGATAGACCTGTGCCAGTGTCAGAGGACATTCCAGGGAGGCATCCGTGCAAACTGGACTCCCATCTCCTGCACACTGCTATGTGACTAACTGCATGTTCTATGATGAGTTATTAACCTCCCAAAAGATATATAAACTGGCCAGTGGGTCAAGACTGTTAAGGCAGTTCTTTTGGACAAGAGTCTCCTGCCTTCTCAGCTTTTTGGCAATCAATATGAATAAAAGACATTCTTATACCACTCAGATCCATCTCTATGATTGACTGGCAGTGATGGGCAACTCAAACCCTGGCTTGTTCCAGTAACAGACGGTATTTAACTTCAGAGAGAAAATGTTATTGCCTGTTAAAGGCACTAGAGTTAGTGTTTTATCTCAAATACTTTTGTATGTGTGTGTGTGAGAGAGACAGACAGAGAGAGACAGACCAGAAGAGAGAGAAATGAGAAGCATCAATTCATAGTTGCGTCACTTTAGTTGTTCATTGATTGTTTCTCATACGTGCCTTGACCTGGGGGCAGAGGGTAGGCTCTAGCCAAGCCAGTGACCCTTTGCTCAAGGCAGTGACCTTGGGCTTCTAGCCAGCCAGGGGTTAGACTTTTGGGCTTGAGCCAGGGACCATGGGATAATATCTACAATCTCATGCTCAAGCTGGCGACCTCACGCTCAAACTGGTGAGCCTGTGCTCAGGCTGGATTAGCCCGTGCTCAAGCCTGTGACCTCGGGGTTTCAAACCTGGATTCTCAGCATCCCAAGTTGACACTTTATCCTCTGCACCACCGCCAGTCAGGATTATTCTTAAATGTTTTCAATTTTTAAAAACATGCAGCTACCCTCTACCCCTTTTTTATTTTTGAAAGAAAAGTTTGATCATAAAGTGAAACTCATATTAGCAAGTATGTGGCAATGTTCATTCTAACCAGATGCAGCTTTCTCCTCTATCTGGTCTCCTGTGTGCAATTGCTTCGCTTGTCTCAGTGGGGCAAAAGTTGCATAGGAGCACTGAGAGGTGTATGGTTTTGCCATTATACAAAGAATAAGGCTAGAAGACTGCAGCTTGGGTCTCTAGGTTTTCAGCCATTTCTTCACAATTTGAATACCTCACAGTTATCCCTTCCATTTTTTTTTTAAATAAAGAGTCATCTGTCCAAAAAATGCACTTTTGTAATTTCAGGTATTAATATGAAAAGCTTATTGAATTTTTCTTCTGAGGGGCCCATAAAGAATATCAAATAGGGAGCACAATGGCAGAGCCCAGTGTCACCTGGCCTTGCCTCCTCCTCAGTGGTGATATTTGATAAGCTTTTGACTCTCTCCATTTAAACCAATCATTTCTGTAGTGTGTTTTTAGCAAGGTCATGCTGAGGGTCTGAGATGAAGAATATACTTTCTGGTTCCTTGAGAAGCTGTATGCTCTTGTTTTTTTGTTTTCTAAAAATCTTGGCACTTGCTTTTTCCACCTTCCAAAAGACCTAAAATAAGGAACAGAAATGAGGAATTGTTCTTTGAAGGTAGCTGCCTTCAGCTCATACAGGAGGAGTGTTATTGTTGGGGGTAGAAAGATGACACCAGGTGTTAGACCTTGTTTCAGCAACCTGAGTTCTTGAGTTACAGCTAAGACAAGAATTCCGAGTCAAGACGATAAGTTTATTTAGAAAGTCACAGAGGTAGATGAAACAAACTTAGGAAACAAGGTACAGCAAAAGGAAGGGCCCTTGGAACACAGGGGAGAGAGGGAGAGCAGTACATGCCTTGAGGGCAAGACAAGAGAAGAAAGTGTTTCAAGATAAAGTCAGCTGCATTAAGTGTCAGTGAAATATTTAAAGGTAAAAGATGAACAATCGTGTGTTTGTTTGTATTGATAGTTGGGATTGATTAGTGAAGAAGCAGACATTGATGATGCAAAAGTGAAAAGACATAATTACAGGCATTGCATCTTTTGGAAAGGCGAGGTAGGAAGGGATCCAGAGTAGAACTGGAGATGTACGATGCTCATGTGGTACAGGAAAAGAGCAGCGGAGTCCGGGGCTCAAGCTTTTGAACATTTTGATGAGGAGAAATTGAAGGTGTGACTGTTAAATTGCTTGTTATCCCCAATGAAGTAAATCCCATTTTAAACTTACATATATTTTTCTGTATGTCTGGTCATCTGGTTAACACAGTTCTTTCAATTTAAGAAGAATAATGAGGAAAGAGAATAATGGTAGATAGGCAAAATTAGAGGAAATCATAAACTAAAGATCTTGATGATGGGCAAGATCTGTTAGATTGAATGTAACAGACAAAGCTAGCTGGAAGGCTAGGAAGGAGTAGTTTTAAAGTACTTGCATTTATAAAAAAAAAGGCCCAGGGTGTGGCCAAAAAAGTGAGTGCCTAAAATAGAGCTGAAAAGAAATACTTAAGGGTTTTGGAGATGATAAAATCTTAAAGCAAAGATTTAGAATGAATCAGCTATGTGTTTCTCAATGACAGTAGGATTTAGGGGTGAGAAAAAGGCCAAAATTTTCAATAAGTAAAGGAAGTGAGAATGATTTTGATTGTTGACAGCAAAGGAAAGGAGTAGAAGGTAGGGTTTAACAGGGAAGCAGGAAATAATTGTTCAGAAGTGGCAGTGGGAAACAAAGAGAATCCTTATGGGGTCCTGATATACTTGAAACATAAGAAAACAATTGAGTAAATTAAGGAAATTCACTTTTTTATGAGTTTTATTAAATCCTTATAAAACAGAATACAAAACTCTGGCATTGATGGTTTCAAGAAATTTTTTGAGGTCTATCAGTTGATCTGGTACAGTGGAGTATTAGATATATTTCCCCCCAATTTTAAAAGTTGTTTTGTCATTTTCTTTTTTTTTTTTTTTAATGCATCTTAACTTTGAAACACTGCTATTCCCTCTTTCCCTAGTGCCAGCACAACCTAGCAGCCTGGGACCCTGGGACTCAGGTGTTCATTCAAAATAATGGTCTGGCCAGTCCAACGAGTTATACTGTAGATGTGATGGGGGGTGTAAAGCCAGTAGCCACGGCCACCATCAGAGCTCCCTGGCCCATGCAGGTTTGCATTAGATTCGGATAGATGGTAATGAAACAACAGAGCCAAGAACTGGTGGTCCATTAGCTTTAATCCTAGCTTGCACCCGGCAGGCAAGTAAAAACACACACTGGGCTCCAAAACCCACTCATTCAGTGCTCACAAATCTACTGACTTATCCGAGTTTCCTAGAATCAAAGGTTTCTAGCTCACCAGCCTTATTCACCTCTGTTCCCCATCTCCTTCTCTCTGCACAAACTGGCTTATCTTTCAGCACTCTGCCATTTTGGTAGCTTCTCCTCTCCTCCACATGGCCTTTATCTGCTCTCCTCTCTGTTCTCCTCCTGGAACATAATCCCTCTTCCCCAGAATGTGATCTCTCTTCCTTTTAAAACCTTTTGGCGTGAAGCCCTCCTGTAACACATATTAACATAATCACACCCATCCCAAGCAAGAAGGACAACTAATATTATCAGCTGGGTGATGGGCTGCCATGTGGGCAGCACCATCTTTAACAAAGTGAGCATAATATATTTTATCTGCCCAACAGGGGGAGAGGAAGTGGCTGTCCCACCTTTGAAAAGGAAAAAAAATCCTACTCACAGCTCAGCTTTTCAGATTGATGTAGAATCAATTTTTAGTAAATAATAAGCATTGTAAAAAAAATGAGCAAAGAATATGAAGATATATGGGTTATCAATATTTGAATGGGAATTCTCAACAGAGGTTTGAGAAGTAAGCTAAAGAGTGGGAGTCTGGATCATAGAAAAGAAATTACATAAAAAGGAAGGTAAGCCTGACTGGTGGTGGTAAAGTAGATAGAGTGTTGACCTGGGACGCTGGAGTCCCAGGTTCAAAAACCTGACGTCTCTGGCTTGAGTGTGGGCTCGCCAGCTTGAGTGTGAGATTATAGTCATGATCCCATGGTCACTAGCTTGAGCCCGAAGGTCACTGGCTCAGCTTGAGCCCCCGGTCAAGGCACATATGAGAAAGTAGTCAATGAACAACTAAAAAGGATGCAAGTACAAGTTGAAGCTTCTCATTTCTTTCCCTTCCTGTCTGTCTGTCTTTCTGGCTAAAAAATAAAACAAATAAAATAAAATTCAAAACATTTTAAAAAATAAAAAGGAAAATAAGAAGAATACAAGAATCTAAGAATGTAATTGGCAGTGACCAAGGAAAATTGAAGATTTGTGGTCACTTCTGGCTCTCAAGTAGTCAGGATATGATCTGATGTTACTTTGGTGAACACGAAGTTTAAGTATTCAAAGTTTAACTGATTTCAGAATGAGCCTAGTGAAAAATGCTTCTTTATTTAAATTTTCACTTGTGGTCACTGTTCAGATGATTGTATTTGGAATAATTTTACTAAAATATTACTTGCAGCATCTCCTTTGCTTAAGCCCTTTCAGTGCCTTTCCACTCAGGATGAAGTTCAAGCTACTTAACCTTGAATGTGTAATGAAGGAGGAATAAGGAGAATTTTTAGAAGAAGATGATAAAACATATAAAGAAAAAAATAGAGAAATGTAGGTGAGTTTAGGAAAATAAAAAAATAGAGAAAAAACGATTATGTATATGTATAAACATATTTCAAAGAAGAAAGGAGCTGTATGACATTTCTATTTGTAGCGTATTAACAAGGAATCAAAGGAGCAAAACCAGTACAGTCATCCCTCACCATATTGTGGTTCACTTTCTGTGGTCTCACTGTATCGTGGATTTTTAAATTGTAACATACTGTAATTCCCCATGTATAAGACGCACCTTTTTTGGAAAAATTTGGGGTCTATAAACTGGGTGCATCTTATACAGTAGTTGTAAATTTTTTTTACTTGTGTTTCCCACTTTTTCACGCTTGTTTTTGCACTCATTGTTGAAGGCAGTGATTCATCATCAGACGCAGATGAGGACAAGCTAATGGATGGGAGTTTTGACAGTGATGAGGAGTTGTATGAATTTTGTGATGATTAAAACTTAAGTTCAATAACTGTATGTAATACATTTTTTTTGTCAAATTTTGGGCACCAAAATTAAGGTTTATCTTATGAACAGGAGCGTCTTACACATAGGGAAGTATGGTATCTAATTTTGTGCTGTGGATTTTTTGCTATAGTATCATTTATGGATTATATATTTACAGAGACAGAGAGTCAGAGAGAGGGATAGACAGGGACAGACAGACAGAAATGGAGAGATGAGAAGCATCAGTCATTAGTTTTTGTTGCGCATTGTGACACCTTAGTTGTTCACTGATTGCTTTCTCATGTGCCTTCACCGTGGGCCTTCAGCAGACTGAGTAACCCCTTTCTTGAGCCAGCGACCTTGGGTCCAAGCTGGTAAGCTTTTGCTCAAACCAATGAGCCCACACAAGCTGGCGACCTCGGGGTCTCAAACCTGGGTTCTCGGCATCCCAGTCCGATGCTCTATCCACTGTGCCACCGCCTGGTCAAGTAGTATATAGATATTTTTATATATTTATTATTTTAATTATTTTTGCAGTAAAATAAGCAAAATAAGTGTGGGAAAGGTTTATAAGAATGTGGGGAGGGTTTGTAAAGCCTTAAAAAATATATAAATAATAAATAAATATAAGATCGCTACTTTGTGGATTTTCGCCCCTCCTGGGGGGTTCTGGAACCTAATCCCTGTAATAGACAAGGGACCGCTTTTATTTTGTTTCTATTAGGTCTGCCATTCTCTCTGGTTTTAAGCTATGATACATGTGAGTGGAAAAGAGACAGTGAAACCCACAGGCTTTTGAGTCAAAGAGATTAATCTGAATTTGAACAATGGCTCTACCATACCTTAATCAAATCACTTTACCTCTCTAAACTATAGGATTCTCATTTGTAAAATGTGATGAACAATATATACATCTAGGTTGTTTTGAGTTTTATTTATTTATTTATTTATTTTTAAATAAATTTTTATTAATGTTAATGGGATGACATTAATAAATCAGGGTACATATATTCAAAGAAAACATGTCTAGGTTATCTTGTCATTAAATTATGTTGCATACCCCTCGCCCAGAGTCAGATTGTCTTCCGTCACCCTCTATCTAGTTTTTTCTGTGCCCCTCCCCCTCCCCCTAACTCTTTCCCTCCTTCCCTCCTGCGTCCTCCCTCCCCCCACCCCTGATAGCCACCACACTTTTGTCCATGTCTCTTAGTCTCGTTTTTATGTTCCACCAATGTATGGAATCACGTAGTTCTTGTTTTTTTCTGATTTATTTATTTCACTCTGTATAATGTTATCAAGATCCCACCATTTTGCTGTAAATGATCTGATGTCATCATTTCTTATGCTTGAGTAGTATTCCATAGTGTATATGTGCCACATCTTCTTTATCCAGTCTTCTGTTGAAGGGCTTTTTGGTTGTTTCCATGTCTTGGCCACTGTGAACAGTGCTGCAATGAACATGGGGTTACATGTGTCTTTACGTATCAATGATTCTGAGGTTTTGGGGTATATACCCAGTAGAGGGATTGCTGGGTCATAAGGTAGTTCTATTTTCAGTTTTTTGAGGAACCACCATACTTTCCTCCATAATGGTTGTACTACTTTACAGTCCCACCAACAGTGGATGAGAGTTCCCTTTTCTCCACAGCCTCTCCAACATTTGCTATTACCCGTCTTGTTGATAATAGCTAATCTAACAGGGGTGAGGTGGTATCTCATTGTAGTTTTGATTTGCATTTCTCTAATAACTAATGAAGCTGAGCATCTTTTCATATATCTGTTGGCCATTTGTATTTCTTCCTGGGAGAAGTGTCTGTTCATGTCCTCTTCCCATTTTTTTATTGGATTGTTTGTTTGTTTGTTTGTTGTTGAGTTTTATGAGTTCTTTGTATATTTTGGATATTAGGCCCTTATCTGAGCTGTTGTTTGAAAATAACATTTCCCATTTAATTGGCTGTCTGTTTATTTTTATATCAGTTTCTCTTGCTGAGCAAACACTTTTTATTCTGATGTAGTCCCATTCATTTATCTTTGCCTTCACTTCTCTTGCCATTGGAGTCAAGTTCATAAAATGTTCTTTAAAACCCAGGTCCATGAGTTTAGTACCTATGTCTTCTTCTATGTACTTTATTGTTTCAGGTCTTATATTTAGGTCTTTGATCCATTTTGAATTAATTTTATACACGGGGACAAGCTGTAGTCGAGTTTCATTCTTTTGCATGTGGCTTTCCAGTTTTCCCAACACCATTTGTTGAAGAGGCTTTCTTTTCTCCATTGTGTGTTGTTGGCCCCTTTATCAAAGATTATTTGACAATATATATGTTGTTCTATTTCTGGGCTTTCTATTCTGTTCCATTGGTCTGAGTGTCTATTTTTCTGCCAATACCATGCTGTTTTGATTATCGTGGCCCTATAATATAGTTTAAAGTCAGGTATTGTAATGCCCCCAGCTTCATTTTTTTTCCTTAGGATTGCTTTGACTATTTGGGGTTTTTTATAGTTCCATATAAATCTGATGTTTTTTGTTCCATTTCTTTAAAAAATGTCATAGGAATTTTGATGGGAATTGCATTAAATTTATATATTGCTTTGGGTAATATGGCCATTTTAATTATATTTATTCTTCCTATCCAAGAAAAAGGAATATTTTTCCATCTCATTGTGTCTTTTTCTATTTCTCTTAACAATGCCTTGTAGTTTTTGTTATATAGGTCCTTTACATTCTTTGTTATGTTTATTCCTAGGTATTTTATTTTTTTTGTTGCAATCATGAAGGGGATTATTTCTTTGAGTTTGTTTTCTAATATTTCATTGTTGGCATATAGAAAGGCTATGGACTTTTGTATGTTAATTTTGTATCCTGCAACCTTACTGTATTGGTTTATTGTTTCTAGTAATCTTTTTGTGGAGTCCTTCGGGTTTTCGATGTATAGGATCATATCATCAGCAAAAAGTGATACCTTTACTTCTTCTTTTCCGATATGGATGCCTTTTATTTCTTTGTCTTGTCTGATTGCTCTGGCCAGAACTTCTAGCACCACGTTAAATAAGAGTGGAGAGAGTGGACAACCCTGTCTTGTTCCTGATTTAAGGTGGAAATTCCTCAGTTTTATGCCATTTAATATGATGTTGGCTGATGGTTTATCATATATGGCCTTTATCATGTTGAGATATTTTCCTTCTATACCCATTTTGTTGAGAGTCTTAAACATAAAATTGTGTTGTATGTTATCAAAAGCCTTTTCTGCATCTATTGATAAGATCATGTGGTTTTTGTTCTTTGTTTTGTTGATATGTTGTATTATGTTAACTGTTTTACGTATGTTGAACCATCCTTGAGCTTCTGGGATGAATCTCACTTGATCATGATGTATTATTTTTTTAATATGTTGTTGTATTCGATTTGCCAGTATTTTGTTTAGTATTTTAGCATCTGTATTCATTAGAGATATTGGTCTGTAGTTTTCTTTCTTTGTGCCATCCTTGCCAGGTTTCGGTATGAGGGTTATGTTGGTCTCATAAAATGTGTTTGGAAGTATTGCTTCTTCTTCAATTTTTTGGAAGACTTTGAGTAGAATAGGAACCAAGTCTTCTTTGAATGTTTGATAGAATTCACTAGTATAACCGTCTGGGCCTGGACTTTTATTTTTGGGGAGATTTTTAATAATTTTTTCTATTTCCTCCTTGCTGATTGGTCTGTTTAGGCTTTCTGCTTCTTCATGACTCAGTCTAGGAAGGTTGTATTGTTCTAGGAATTTATCCATTTCTTCTAGATTGTTGTATTTGGTGGCATATAGTTTTTCATAGTATTGTACAATAATTCTTTGTATATCTAAGATGTCTGTGGTGATTTCTTCTCTTTCATTTTGGATTTTATTCATTTGAGTCCTATGCCTTTTTTCCTTGGTGAGTCTTGCCAAGGGTTTGTCAATTTTGTTGATCTTTTCAAAGAACCAGCTCCTTGTTTTATTGATTTTTTCTATAGTTTTTCTGTTCTCTATTTTGTTTATTTCTGCTCTGATTTTTATTATCTCTTTTCCTTGGCTGGTTTTGGGTTGTCTTTGTTCTTCTTTTTCTAGTTCCTTAAGGTGTGAAGTTAAGTGGTTTACTTGGGCTCTCTCTTGTTTGTTCATATAGGCCTGAAGTGATATGAACTTTCCTTTTATTACAGCTTTTTCTGCATCCCATAGATTCTGATATGTCATATTGTCATTTTCATTTGTCTGTATATATCTTTTGATCTCTGCGCTTATTTTCTCTTTGACCCATTAATTTTTTAGAAGTATGTTGTTTAGTTTCCACATTTTTGTGGGGTTTTCCCCCTCTTTTTTGCAGTTGAATTCTAGTTTCAAAGTTTTATGATCAGAGAATATGCTTGGTACAATTTCAATTTTTCTAAATTTGCTCATATTGTCTTTGTGGCCCAACATATGGTCAATTCTTGAGAATGTTCCATGTACACTAGAGAAAAATGTATACTCTGCTGCTTTGGAATGAAGTGTCCTGTAGATGTCTATCATATCCAGGTGTTCTAGTATTTCATTTAAGGCCACTATATCTTTATTGATTCTCTGTTTGGATGATCGATCTAGAGCCATCAGCGGTGTATTGAGGTCTCCAAGTATGATTGTATTTTTGTCAGTTTTTGTTTTAAGTTCAATAAGTAGCTGTCTTATATATTTTGGTGCTCCTTGGTTTGGTGCATATATATTAAGGATTGTTATGTCTTCTTGATTCAGTGTCCCCTTAATCATTATGAAATGGCCATTTTTGTCTCTGAGTACTTTTTCTGTCTTGTAGTCAGCATTATTAGATATGAGTATTGCTACACCTGCTTTTTTTGGGTGTTGTTTGCTTGGAGTATTGTTTTCCAGCCTTTCACTCTGAATTTGTTTTTATCCTTGTTGCTTAGATGTGTTTCTTGAAGGCAGCATACAGTTGGATTTTCTTTTTTAATCCATTCTGCTACTCTGTGTCTTTTTATTGGTAAATTTAATCCATTTACATTTAGTGTAATTATTGACACTTGTGGGTTCCCTATTGCCATTTTATAAATTGCTTTCTGTTAGTTTTGTATCTTGTTTGATTCTTCTCTTGTTTTTCTATCATTTGTTTTTGTTTGTTTGTGTTCCATACTTCTTTCCTCTGTTGCTACCTTTTTTAAGTCAAGTGTTTTTGTGGTGGTTTTTTCAAGGGTGGTTACCATTAAGTAATGAAAAGGGTACCTACCATATTCATTGTAGTACCCTATCTTATGAGTATTTCTGTGCTTCATCGTCCTTTGCTACTGTTAATCACCATCCTCTCCCCCCTTTTTTTCTTTTGTTGTCATAGTATAAATTTGGTTTTATTGTGTTCTTGGTGGAGCTGTTACTTGTGGTTTTGTTTTGTTTTGTTCTTTGAATCTGGTTGGAAAATTCCCTTTAGTATTTCCTGTAGTGGGGGCTTTCTGATGATAAATTCTCTCATCTTTTCTGTATTTGTGAATGTTTTTATATTTCCTTCGTACTTGAAGGATAGCTTTAATGGGTATAGTATTCTTGGCTGAAAGTTCCTCTCTTTCAGGGCTTTAAATATTGGGGTCCACTCTCTTCTAGCTTGTAGAGTTTCTGCTGAGAAATCTGATGATAATCTAATAGACCTTCCTTTATATGTTGTATTCTTCTTTTCTTTGGCTGCCTTGAGAATTTTTCCTTTGTCATTGGTTTGTGTCATCTTCATTATGATGTGCCTTGGAGTGGGATAGTGGGGGTTAAGAAAACTCGATGTTCTGTTTGCTTCTTGAATTTGAGGCTTTAGTTCTTTCCACAGGCTTGGGAAGTTCTCATCTATTATTTGTTTGAGTATATTCTCCATTCCATTTTCTTTCTCTTCTCCCTCTGATATACCTATTATTCTTATGTTATTCTTTCTGATGGAGTCAGACAATTCCTGTAGAGCTTTCTCGTTTTTTGTTATTTTTGAGTCTCTTTCTTCTTCTCTCTGTTGTGCCTCAAGTTGCTTGTCTTCTATTTCACTAATCCTATCTTCTATCTGGGCTGTTCTATTAGCTAAGCTTGTTACCTCGTTTTTCAGCTCGTGAATTGAGTTTTTCATTTCTGTTTGATTTGTTTTTATAGTTTCAATATCCTTGGTAATATATTCTTTGTGATCGTTGAGTTGTTTTCTGAGTTCCCTAAATTGCCTTTCTGTGTTTTCTTGTATATCTCTGAGTATTTTTAGGATTTCTATTTTAAATTCTGTCATTTAGTTCCAAGGTTTCCAATATGTTAAATCTTTTCTCCATAGGTTTTTCCACATCTGTTTGTGTTACCTCTCTATCTTTTGTATCCACAATATTCGATTTCCTTTTTTTTATTGGCATCTGCGGATGGTCTTGTTGATAGCACTAATTAGAATTAATAAAGAATAAAAAGTAAAAAAAAAAGTAAAAAAGAAAAACACTCCACAAAAAAAAAACAGTAATAATTTATTATTTCCTTCTTTTTTATTTCTTGTCTTCCCCTCCTCTCCCCTCCTTAGGGAAATATCGTGATGACCTGTGAATTATATTATGCTAAATGGAACAAAAACTGCCTATAACGGAGGGCCTGATTGGGGGTGAAGAGTTCAAGGGGCAAAAAAGGGAGTAGGGACCTACTAAATGCAAAAAAAAAGGCGAAAATCTTAGACAAGTATAAAAGGATTTGCTTGTAAGTGATGTTTGACTAAGAGATATAATGAGAGAGATAAGAGGGAAACAGAAAAAAGGTACAAAAAATAATAATTAAAGAAGAAAAAATAAATAAAAATAATAAGTAAAAATCTGTTGTGTTAAGTGGAGCAAAAACTAAATACAATGGAGACCTTGGGTTGGGAGGAATGCTAATGAGTTAAAAAGCAAAGTAAAGGCCCTGGCCGGTTGGCTCAGCGGTAGAGCGTCGGCCTGGCGTGCGGGGGACCCGGGTTCGGTTCCTGGCCTGGGCACATAGGAGAAGCACCCATTTGTTTCTCCACTCCCCCCTCCTTCCTCTCTGTCTCTCTCTTCCTCTCCCGCAGCCAAGGCTCCATTGGAGCAAAAATGATGGCCCGGGCGCTGGGGATGGCTCCTTGGCCTCTGCCCCAGGCGCTAGAGTGGCTCTGGTCTCAAAAGAGCGACCCCCCGGAGGGGCAGAGCATCTCCCCCTGGTGGGCAGAGCATCGCCCCTGGTGGGCATGCCGGGTGGATCCCGGTCGGGTGCATGCGGGAGTCTGTCTGACTGTCTCTCCCCATTTCCAGCTTCAGAAAAATACAAAAAAAAAGCAAAGTAAAAAGTACCCAAAATGCCACAAAAACATACAAACAAAAGAAAACCAAAAACAAAAGCAAAAAAAAAAAACAAACCAAAAAAACCTTGAGTCCCAAATTAAATAATTTGTTCGTGATTGAGGATTGAATGGGAGGAAAAGTAAAAGGAGAAAAGAAGAAACAAATAGAAAGGAGAAAATAAGAAAAAGAGAAAAACAAAGGAAGAAAAAAAGGAAAAGAAAAAAAAAACAAAAGGGGAGAGAGTGAGAGTTAAGGATTTTGGAGTGTAACCCTAAAGGAGAGTAAGGATGAAGAAAAGAAATAGAATGTAACACTCATGGGTATTGTAGTTCAAGAAAAGGGAAGCATAAGATGGGCAGAGAATAAAAGGACCAAGGTGGAGGAAATAGAAGTAATAATAATAAAGGCAATAAGATAGAAGAAACAAACAACAACAACAAAAAATAGTGGAACAAGTTATAAAGTCTGTGGATTTTTCTTGATTTTGAGACGTTAACTTCTTCCTTTTTCTTTTCTCTCCCTCTTCCTGGTTGGTGACTCTGTACCCCAGGCTCTACCCCTGTTGTCATGCTTAGGTAGGGATTTGCAGTTGATGGGATTCTATGGCAATGTCATATAATTGGCTTTAGTCCTGTTGGTAGTCAAGGTTTGTTGGCATTTGCAGGGTCCAACAATGTGGGAGTTTGCTTTCCTGGAGTCTCTCTCCTAGTCTCCCCTTCCTGAATTAGCAGCCTGGTGATCCAGCTATGAGGCTGCCACTGCTTCTGCCTGGGGAGTAAGAGGCTCAAAGAGCTGGGAAATCCCCACTCTATCCCTACTCAGCTCAAGGCTCTGGGTAAGGCTCTGGCAGTCAGAGCCTCCAGCATAATCAGGCAGGGCTGGGAGTCAATTGTTGTCAAGGTGACTGTTCAGCGCCTAGCATTCAGTTGGACCACTCAACCCAGGCTTTCCACACTTTGTAGCCTGTTTTGTCTGGGAAGAAGAGGCACTAGTCGCTGCTTGCTGTATAGATCTTAACATCTGCCAAGTCCCTCTTGTTAGCGTATATCCCTGAATATGAAGGCTCTGTCAATCAGAAGTTGCCCCCGCCCCTTTAGCGAGAGGCACTAAAATCACGCCTCTTGTCTTGGATCCTGAACTGAGAGAGATCTTATCAATTAGAGCCCCATGGGTGCGCAGATTTCGTGGGTTAAGCTAATTTTAGTGATTGGATCTGCAGCTGTGCTCCAGAAAGTATTTCAAGCTGCCCGCGCGCCCCTCCCCCAACGCTTGATTGTTAGCTTGAATGGCTGGGTGAGGTACTCCGCCCAGGGAGAGAATCTCCGGAGTAGGGAAGATAGCTTTGGCGCCCTTCCCGCTTGCCTTGCCGCTGGCAGCTGGGGTGCACTGGGTGTGCGGGAGAATGGGTCACTCTGGGTGTGCGGGCGAGTGGGGTGCTCTGGGCGTGTGGGCTAGTGGGACGTTCAGGGCACGCAAGCGAATGGGGTGCTCTAGGCACGCTGGTGGCTGGGGACTCTCACTCGCAGTGCGCGGGCTGCTGGGGATGCTAGCGGTGCAAGGGAGCTCGCTCTGCGACCGACCAGACTGCGGCACGGGGTGCGTGCGCGGTTTCTCATGGCACGCCCACGGCTGCTCGCAGAGTGTGGGTGGGCAGTTACACGCGTGGGTTGACTCACCACAGGTGTACTCCCTCCTCGGCTTGAATGAATGTCTGTGCGATAGTTAGCTTCTTCCACATCCTCAGCTCCGACTCGTCTCTCAGATTCAAGTGATAACAGTCCTTTCGTTTTCAGTGTGTGTGGAACTCCGGAATGCTCCAAGGATAAATTTTTCTGTTTCTAGTTGATAAATTTGTTGAGATTTTGGGGAGATCTATCGGACGCGCTGCTCACGGCACCATTTCTGTGATGTCACCTCTGCTTTGAGTTTTAAATGAGGAAATATAAGGAAGTGCAGAGCATAGTATGTAACACTTGGTAAATACGCAGCAACTGTAGATTTCATCTTTCTCTTTGGACCTCTAAGCTTTCCATCCAGGTTTTTTTTTTGTTTTTTTTGTTTGTTTGTTTTTTTGTTTGTTTTTTTAGAGAGGAGAGAGAGACAGAGAGAGAGAGAAGGTGGGAGGAGCTGGAAGCATCAACTCCCATATGTGCCTTGACTAGGCAAGCCCAGGGTTTCGAACCGTCAACCTCAGCATTTCCAGGTCGACATTTTATCCACTGCGCCACCACAGGTCAGGCTCTCCATCCAGTTTTTATATTACTTCGGTAACCATTACTTCTACCTTTATTGATAATTTTATGTTTCTGCCTATCAAAATTCAGTATCACTTGAACTTGTCCTTGATCTCTTTTCTTTAATGGTTCATATTCCCATTTTATTCTAATTACAAAATCTGTGATATTTGCATTGGTGGTTAAGTTTTTTTATAGACAGTCAAAACCTAGAATTTCTCACTACCTTCAAGAGATTTTACTTGAGTGTTAATTTTCTAGCTAAAATTAAACATATCAGAGAATTAAGTTTCTTCTGTTTGTCTGTCACCACATGCAGCAATACAGTTATTCCCTGTTTTGTACCTGGAAGGATTCATCTTCATAACCAATCTAACTTTAGGCACTGGATTGTTTTCAGAAGGACAATACTTTTGTTTTTAAAATGAGTCATACTCTGCTAGCTGTAAGTGTTTCTGAACAAATTGATTCTCCTTTTGTCTAGTGCTTGGATCTCTGGGTCTCAATTATAAAATGGGAGATTGGTGGTTATTCTAGATAGAAATGTGTATGATTCTATGCTGCCTGGAGAAATGGCACCCTTTTCTAGAAGTCACACAGCTGGTCAGGAGCAGACTCAGGAGGAGAACACATGCCACCTGTCCTGGAGAGCAATGTGGGTGCCCATGTGCCCATTTAACAACAGGGGAATAATGGCATGTGTTGCTGTCTCTCCTATTACTTTTCCCCATTAGAAAGCCAGGTAAACTAACTCATTCTTTTCACTCTTCTTGCCACCACCCCAAATATCTGGGATGGAGAAGAAATATGGTCTTTAGATTGTTGATATAGAATAATAAGCTCCAGAGAGCTAAGTTTAAAGGGAAGGTGGTAGAGAAAAATAAATTACAGAAAAAAAAGAGGTAAGCAAAGGAATTTAGTGATTCAGTGTCTTCTTTGGAAAAGCAGGAAGGGTTGTCTAGTTTAAAACTTTGAGCTCCAAGGAACTCACCACTATTGAATTAAGATGTTGAAACACAGGCCTTAGACTAGTGCTGACAAGGTTGACCTTTGTTGTCTTATCTCTTGTTTACTGTACATACATGTTACATAGGTCATAGATAAGCACAAGTTTGTAGTTTTTAAATGGGGAGATTCCATGTGGTCTTGCTGCTCTTGAAGTATGAATGTGAAGATGAGTTAGGAATATGCTCACAAAACTCTGTTTGTGTTAACCATCCTCAACATGGCAAATTAACAAAAAAAAAAAAAAAAAAAAAAGCCCTCGGGAAATCCCAGGAAAGGCAAGATGAAAGAAGAAAGTAGCAGATGATTATGATTATTAAATCTTAGAAAACAGTTAATTCTTTAAAATGGTGGGTGGTGAAGGCAATTGGGAAAGCAGATAAATAAAAGGCAGAAACCAACTATTCAGCTTTCTGTTTTGAAACCAACTACTATTTGGTTCTATCTCTTCTTCTGGGAAGGTATAATGTTTCAGAGGTAAATCTTAAAGTTTCTCTTGTGTAAGGTTTTAGATTCAGAGAAGTGGCTGAAATATTAGGTTTGTCTTTTTGAACAGGGCACTGACCTTCTTCTGTACCAAGGCAACGCATTTACAGATGTTCCACATAGCAATATCCCCAGTTGGTTATGTTGTGTTCACCACTGGTCGGGGCAGGACGCTTGCTTCATTCCCCATCCCCACACAAGATGTCCAAATGCTTCTCCTTCTGTTAAGGGGTTAGGAATTTCCTAACACTGTGAACTATGGTTGGATGACAATGGCTTGTACTAACTCTTGAGTTCATGTGGTCATTATTATTCCTTCTATTCTGCTTCCTGGTAATTTAGAGAAAAGGTGTTTTTTCTCTTCTCAAAGACTACTGGTTTTTCTCTCCCATATCTCTGCTCTATCTTGAATCTATTCTTTGCCTTCTGTCCTACTACCCCCACCCAAACTCCTTTAGTCTTTTAAACAGGAAAGCTGGCTCTCGGAACCTACATGTCAGGGTCTTCCTCTCACATTTTACTTTGCTTCTGTTTTGTTGTAGGCTGGAGGAGGAAAATTAGCTCTTGAATAAGAGTGAGTAAAAAGGGGGAGTAAAATGCATAGAAAGCAGCCATACTAATATTTTGAGCTAACTTATGCAAATGATAAAGTTGGAGTAAATGTCTGCCTTAAACAGGACCCAGTGGTCTGAGAACAGAAAGCATTTTTTTGTTGTTGTCGTTAGTTTGGTCTACTAGTACTATTTCTTTGCTTGCAAGTGACATAAAGCAAATTTGAATTAGCCTTAGTAAGGAAATTGATTGGAAGGGATATGACACTATCTGGTGAAATAAAAGAAAGAGAACAATCCAGTATGAGAAGGGCAGGAACTCAGCTGGGCCTTCAAAACAGACAGCTCCAGGCTCTGCCATACCCTCAGGGCCCTCGCCTTTGCCCACTGACCCTTCTCCCCATGGGATAACCTGGTTTTCTCCATGTGGTAGAAAACATGACCACTCACTAACACTGAAATGTAAATGTAATTAGAAGGAACTGTGTCTTTCTTCCCTTTAAGAAAGAAAGGGGAAGGGATGCAATCTAAATAGGATATCTCTTGGCCAAAATTTTAGTTTATACCTGACAAGAACAAATTTCAGAGCTTTTGTTGGATCTTTGTGCAGCAATAGAAGTAGCTACAAATGGCATATTTTGACAATGAGTTTATTTTTGAGTTCTAGTAGTTTGGTGGGGTAAGATTGAATGTTAAGTTGGGGATGAAAGAAGGGAATTAGCACTGATCTGCACAATAAGAATGTTAAACATTTTATTGTGAGATTGCTGGCCTTGCAAAGTCTCTAGTTAGTAAGGAAAATAGTTATCTTCTGCCTTAGGGGTTGAGATTATACCGTTTTACAAGAATTGATATATTTATACTTTGGAGGGTGTGTGTGTGTGTGTGTGTGTGTGTGTGTGTGTGTGTACTGCTTCCTGCTGGAAATAGGAAGAATATTCAAAACAAGTTCTATGACAACTTCTGATGCAGAGAATTTTAGAACCCCCCAGCTGTTATTTCAGACTGAATAACTCAGATCTGTAAAAATATACTGCAGGAAGAAGTCAGATACATCTTAAAGTAAAATAGTTTCCTGTCATCATGGGCACAGTTCCCCACCAGAGCACCAGAGAGAGGAACAGACTTGCAGAGAAGGGCAGAAGGCTAGTGATAAGGGACATCCATGAGTGGGTTACTGAGAGGAAGCAGAGTTTGCTAATCCAAAATGTGCCTTTTGAGATATTATTTCATTCTGGTTATTGCCAAGAAGTAAAAGATTCGGAAATAATCTTTGACCTCCCACCTCACTGCTTAGAAGAATTTAGACAGAGGATATGCTCCAGGAAGGAAGCTATTATCATATATGACTATAGTTAAATATAAACTAGGTGTGACAGGCAAGGAAAACCTAGCAAGGTTTGTTTGGTCAGTCTTTTCTGTGTCCTATAGTTAAAGACAGTCCAGCCCTGGCCTGGTAGCTCCATTGGTTAAAGCGTTGTCCCAGTATGCCAAGGTTGAAGGTTAGATTTCAGGTCAGGTCACATACAAGAATCAACCACTGAATGCATAAAATAAAGTGGAACAACAAATTGATGTTTCTCTCTCTCCCTTCCTCTCTCTCTCTACAATCAATAAATAAAAATTTAAAAAGAAGAATAAAAAATTTCTCTAGGACACATGTTTAAAAACAAACAAACAAACAAAAAATAACCCAGCCCAGTAAACATTTATTTACCAAACATTTACTTTTCTATCTCCATGTGAATTTCCTTTCTGCCATTTAAAGTCACAAACCACAGCTACCCACCCCCTTCTCCTTAGCTTAAGATGGCATATAAACCTTCATTGCCTAGTATGTCCTAGGGCCGCACAGTCTTATGAAACCCCCTGTGTATATGTGTAATTTGATTATTTTCTTCTGTTAAACTGTCTCATGTTAATTTAATTTTTAGCCAAAAGAACTGAGAATGGCAGAGGGAAATATATTTTTGTTCCCCCACACTACTCTACACATTTGATTGCATTTCTTTTAGATGGTGTACACAACAGATGATAGTCAAATACATCATCATAGAAAACTACTTAACTTCAAGAATATCTGTCTGAAGAAGAAATAAGACAGTGTGGCACCAGTGTGGGTAGAGGTACAGGGGTTATCCCCACATATTCCATGGCCCCACAGAGATTCACAGTCATGTGGAGTGACTGTCCCAGCATCCATTTCTACAGGTCTGAGGAACTACTCGTCATTTTCCTTTGCCATTGCTCACACCCTTTCCTTGTGTGTGTGTCAAAGACACATTAACACTTGCAAATTAAACATATTTAAGCACACTTAACAGAATACATTTGACTAAAAAGAAGTCATCTGTAACATATTGATAATTGAGTCATTCATACTTTTGGACAATCACCTCTGTACAGTTCATGGTTTGGACATCTTCTCCACATGAAGTTGCAAAACACTTTGGTAAATATTATAGTAATTATTTTGTTTAGTTTTATCCATTTTTATGTTGTAATTTCCTTTAGTTACCCCAGGGGTCCCCAAACTACGGCCGGCGGACCACATGCGGCCCCCTGAGGCCATTTATCCGGCTCCCACCGCACTTCCGGAAGGGGCACCTCTTTCCTTGGTGGTCAGTGAGAGGAGCATAGTTCCCATTGAAATACTGGTCAGTTTGTTGATTTAAATTTACTTGTTCTTTATTTTTAAGATTTTTTTTTGTATTTTTCTTTTTCTTTTTTTTTTAAATTTTTATTAATGTTAATGGGATGACAATAATTCAGGGTACATATATTCAAAGAAAACATGTCTAGGTTATCTTGTCATTAAATTATGTTGCATACCCCTCGCCCAGAGTCAGATTGTCCTCTGTCACCCTCTATCTAGTTTTCTCTGTGCCCCTCCCCCTCCCCCTAAATCTCTCCCTCCCTCCCTCCTGCGTCCTCCCTCCCCCCCCCCCCGTAACCACCACACTCTTGTCCATGTCTCTTAGTCTCGTTTTTTTGTTCCACCAATGTATGGAATCATGTAGTTCTTGTTTTTTTCTGATTTACTTATTTCACTCCGTATAATGTTATCAAGATCCCACCATTTTGCTATAAATGATCTAATGTTATCATTTCTTATGGCTGAGTAGTATTCCATAGTGTATATGTGCCACATCTTCTTTATCCAATCTTCTATTGAAGGGCTTTTTGGCCAAGACATGTATTTTTCTGAAGCTGGAAACAGGGAGACAGTCAGACAGACTCCCGCATGCGCCCGACCGGGATCTACCCGGCACGCCCACCAGGGGCAATGCTCTGCCCACCAGGGGGCGATGCTCTGCCCCTCCGGGGCATCGCTCTGCCGCGACCAGAGCCACTCTAGCGCCTGGGGCAGAGGCCAAGGAGCCATCCCCAGTTCCCGGGCCATCTTTGCTCCAATGGAGCCTTGGCTGTGGGAGAGGAAGAGAGAGACAGAGAGGAAGGAGGGGTGGGGGTGGAGAAGCAAATGGGCGCTTCTCCTATGTGCCCTGGCCAGGAATCAAACCCCGGTCCCCTGCACGCCAGGCCGACGCTCTACCGCTGAGCCAACCGGCCAGGGCTTGTTCTTTATTTTAAATGTTATATTTGTTCCCGTTTTGTTTTTTTACTTTAAAATAAGATATGTGCAGTTTGTATAGGAATTTTTTCATAGTTTTTTTTTATAGTCCAGCCCTCCAATGGTCTGAGGGACAGTGAACTGGCCCCCTGTGTAAAAAGTTTGGGGACCCCTGAGTTACCCCAATCCTTCTGCAACAACTGATAAAGCTGTTAAACTTCTTGTAACAGTACTTTGTGGAATTAAAGAATGGGCAGTACAGGAAATGCATCCTAAGACAAATGGTAACTTTTTGCTGGTAACAGCACACAGAGAGCAGTAAGCTATTGAGGTGACTCTGTCTTGGAAGACAGGGTGACCAGCAGTGATGTGAAGTTTTTTTATGGAGGAGTTGGGAATATCAGAGTGGACCACACTGATGCCTGTGATATAATGGCTATGTGGACAACACAGAAAGAGATGTGAGAAAATCCCATTATACACAGACATAAGTAACTATAAACTGGGAAGGAAGTTGATATTTGGAGATCATGATATGATCAGATTCAAAGTCTCAGTTATAAAATTTCAGGGTAAGGTCTTACTGGCTCAATTTGGATAAAATGGTAAAATCTAGAACAAAACCCAATATCCAGTTAATGCAAGGGTAAAGCATGGCCTATTCCTGTAGACATATGGAAGAAGAAAAGGGAGCAATTTTCAAAATGAGAGAGAGATTGGATAGTTAACCCCACAGTAATATGTTGGAGGCTATTTCTTGTATTGAGAATTAAGACTATGAGTGTATTACTATTTTTGGTAAACTTCCACATATTCTTCCTGTTCATCATAAATACAGATTGTAGAAGTCAGATAAAAGGTATTGTTATTTTTAGCAAAGTTGATTTCCACGTATTCTTCTTGTTTAACATAAATATAGTTTATAAAAGTCAGATAAAAGGTGATCAATTTATTGACTCTGTGCTTCATGCCTTTTAGTGTTTAAGTGTAAATCAGATTAAAACACTCATTCCTCAAGAGGAAAAAATAATAAAACGCTCTCTGACAAGCCCAGGAAAATAAAAAAGAAGATAGAGATGGAAAGTTGGATTTTTTTATTCCAAGAAATTGAAGTTTTTATAAGTTATATAATCTGATTAAAAAAAGAAAATTGTGGGCCCTGGCCAGTTGGCTCAGTGGTAGAGTGTCGGCCCAGCATGTAGATGTCCTGGGTTTGATTCCTGGTCAGGGCACACAGGAGAAGTGCACATCTGCTTCTCCAACCCTCCCCCCTTCACTTCTCTCTCTCTCTCTCTCTCCCCTCTCTCTCTCTCTCTTCTCTTCCCCTCTTGCAGCCATGGCTCGATTAGAGCAAGTTGGCCCCAGGCACTGAGAATGATTCCATGCCCTCTGCCTCATATGTTAAAAAATGACTTTTATTGCAATGGAGCAAGGGCCCCAGAGGGCCCAGATATGCAGAGCATCGCCCCCTAGTGCGCTTGCCGGGTGGGTATCAGTCAGGGTGCATGCAAGAGTCTATCTCTGCCTCCCCTCATCTCACTAAATAAAAAGAGGAAGAAGAAGAAGAAGAAGAAGAAGAAGAAGAAGAAGAAGAAGAAGAAGAAAATTGTGAAAACAAAGAATTTGAAATCTGAAATCACCAACTAGAAAATTGCCACTGAAAATTAATAAACAATGTTAATCCTAATTCAGAGGGACCTGAAACATTGAAGACACAAACAAAGTCCGTGGATTACACATCAAAGCTTTATTGTCTAGCTTGGCCAAGCGGCAGCAACTCCAACAGTGGTCTGAGGGAGAGCGCACACTGGCCCTTTGTTCTACTTGGTTTTCATAGTTTTGTAAGTGGGAAGTACAGAAGCAAAAATTGTAATTAGGAGCCCCTTACCACTATTGGTTATAGTCATATGTCCTTTAACATGATAGAACCACATTCAATTTGCAAGCCATACATTATTTTGGAGAAAACAAAATTTACAAGTCAACACAATGGCAGAAAGATGTCTTTTTACATATTAAAAGGCATTCCTATATTATCTAGTGTTTATCTGCTATCTCTCTGTCCAGAGTCACACGTATTAACCACACGCATTTACATAGGAGAGGTAGTTTCTGTGGGGACAAATGCCCGCAAATGGTTCATTGCTATAAGAAAAGGTTTATTTTGGCTTTTCTCTCCTTGTACCTGGCTAGCCATTCACCCCTTTGCATTTACAATACAATGCCAAGGGCCATCCTGGTCATGCCAATCACACAGTACAGAGACTATTTCTCACAATTTCTCTGCATACCTTAACCCAAATTAATAAAATGTTCTTCAAGCCTCCCAAAATATTAATATTAATTCTGTAGCTTTTGGTACTTTACAACACCTGCGGGTGAGGTGTCTCAGTGGCTCCTCAAACAACAACATAACCGTTAGTTTAGGTAGTTAGTTAGACATGAGCTGGGACAGGCAAAGGAAGAGGAAGGATGAATTGCCCCCATGCATTCCAGGTATGCAGAATCTACCTCACCAAACCCAGACTGATGATCTCCAGTTCCCTGATATGGTATCAACCACACAGTAGTACAATAAAGGCAAATAAATGAGATGAAGCTAGAAAACGGGGGGGGGGGGGTGGTGGTGGTGGAAATAACAGGAATGGGAAACTCTGGAAGGAAAGCCCACAGATACCTAACTACATTCTATTATTAATTGGGGCACTCATTCTTATGAGTGAGTTGCTTTCTCAGGCCTTCCTGAGTGTGTTTCTGCACGTCCAGTGAACCCTTGCTTTCTTTGCTCGCAATACTTTTTCTCCTAATGGAATTCTTCCTCTCAAGCAAGAAAAGAATCAAGGTTTCATCACTTCACTGGTAACATAACTTCTTATATTCTGATCTTATTGATGAGTAATTGATTAACAAAAATTGTATATATTTAAGGTGTAGATATAGTGGTTTTATATAGGTATACAATTATAAAATGATTAGCACATTCATCAGCCTACATATGGTTACCATTGGAGGGTGGGGGGTTGGTGAGAACATTTAAAATCTACTCTTGTAGCAAATTTAAAATATAAAATAGAATATGGTTAACTCTATTCATCATGCTATAATTAGCTTGCCACAAGATATCTCAAGACATGCAAAAGCTCACCAAAAACCCCTTGAATCAGTTTTGTCCATCTCTTCCCCGAAATGAAACAACAGCTATTTCAATTTTTAGGGGTGGCTGGCTATTGCCACCAGCGGACTCCCAATTTTGGGGCTCTTCCTAAACCTCCACAAGCTCTCTTCCCATAGGCCAGCTCAGAACCTATTTCCTGGCCCTCAGAAGCATTAAGTTCTTTTGAAGCATAGACAAGAAAAAAGACCACGTGCTAAACCTGACAAGTTCAGGATAGGCCTGCATAGTGTGGCCTTGCAAACTCAGAGACCTAAGGTAACCACACAAGATGGTCAGAAATTAAACTTTTCTAACTAAAAGCAGTTCATAGTGCATAGTCATGTCCTAGGGAGGTAATTTTTCTCTAACAAAGGTCAATGCTTACCTTAATGGAGTCTATCTGTTGTTTTTTGCACCCACAATAATGTACCTGGTAACATGTCTTTGAAATATAAGAGTAATCTTCTTTTCCTGCACCCTCCACCCAGGGCAGGTATCCCACCAGAGTGGAAAGCAACAAACCTTATTTTTATTATTATTGTGTTAATTAGCTACTAACTATTTTAAACCTGCCTATGTAAAAGAAGTTTGGGTCTATACATTTTTACTTTTTATCTAATCCCAGAGATGTCCCCACTTTGCTTTCTCCCGCCTCCTAATCTATCACTTATCAATTTCTTGTATCCCCTTCTGTCTTCCCCTTTGATTCTGAGCATAAAACAAGTAGTAAAACTGCCATTTTCCAGAGCATTTTCTTAATCTGTTGATACTTTACTTTTTGGCAATTCTTGGCAATTTGGCTCAAATAAACTCATAAAATATTCTTACAGGTTTAGATGTTTCTTACGTTGACAGAAGCCTTAAAATTAACATTGTTCATACCCTTAGCTCTATTCAGATTTTATCTAATTTGAGGTACTTACCTAATTTTGACAAAAAACTTTTCAGTATAGTGCCATAAAAATAATGGGTTGACAAAGCTAAAATATACACAGCAGACTGTGACCCCCTGTCCTTTTCCTACCCCATTTATAACTCTGCCTCTATCCTCGACTGATGTTATTTACTCTCAGGCAGATACCCTCTCACCTGAAAAAGACAAAATGGATACCAAAGCGTGCCAAACAATGATCAGACAGAGTAGACATTAGGTCTGTTAAAGAGAAAACCACAAGCCCAAAATGGTGTCACCTGTGTTAAAAGGCCATGATACGAAACCTACATTTAATACTTGACCTAACTGCAGTTTAACCTCTCCCCAAAACATAATCTTAATCACTAATTTGGAATTTTCTGGTCAGGCACCAGTAAAATAAATACTCTGTCAGGTGGGTCCTCTCAGTCTCCCATAGAAAAAAAGCGGCAATTTGCATGATAAATACCCTTTCATCCTCTTTCCTCCCAAAAAAGCTGTCCCAGTCCCCAGTCTTTCTTTCCCGTTCCTTTTCTTTTCTCTGTCTCACTTTCTTTTGTTAATAGCTTCCTTGTCCCGCCCACTTTTGCAGTGCTGGTCAGCCTGGTCCCTCCTGCCCACTAGTGGGCGTTCCAGCTTTCATGGTGGGCGGTATCGGAGCAACCAAATGACACCCGCACAGCGAACTCAGAGACCTAAAGTAATCATACAGGATTGTGGTTACTCTCTTGGGGACTGGCCGAGGGAACAGGGACACCACTTCCATCTGCCCTTCTCCTTCTAGGTTTCCTTGCATTCACCCTATAGCTTCCAACTCCATATCATGGGAGCCTCACAATCTCTTCCTCCGAAAGATACTTCGTTAAGATGTCTTCTTCGGAACCTAGGCTCTTTCGGTCTTCGAGAAGTGCTCAAGCCCCAAAAACTTATCTTTTATTGTAATACTGGTTGGCCCCAGTACCAGCTATATAACAGGTCTCAATGGCCCCAAAATGGCACTTTTGATTTTAATACACTTTGAGATCTTGATAACTTCTATCAATGCAGTGGCAAGTAGTCAGAAATCCCCTTCATTCAGGACTTTTTTGCTTTTCAATCTTGCCCCTCTATCAAACCTATTCTGCATATCAGATCCTTTTAGCACATTCCAAACCTCCCCCTCCAGCGATTCCGATCCTTCCCCCTTTGATCCAGCCGATCTTAGTACTCCTCCATCTACCCCGTCCCTTCTTCCCCCCTATGTGGTTGACCCTTCATCTTTTGGGGACCCTTCAAGCTCAAAATCAGGCACTGACTCCCCAAACCTCTCTCCCCTGCTCATACCCACTCCCACATGGGACACCGGGCCCCTCAGGACTATCTGGCTCCCCTCCTCCTCCTCCAAGAAGTAGCGGGCACCGCGAATTGTTAGAGTCCACATCCCATTCTCCCTCTCAGACCTGTCTCAAATAGAGAAGAGACTGGGCTCCTTTTCCACTGATCCAGACACTTATGTGAAGGAAGTTACCATATTTCCCCATGTATAAGACACACCCTTTTTTGGAAAATTTGGGGTCTAATACCTGGGTCTGTCTTATATAGTGGTTGTGGCATTTCAATTGCCATAGATGGAACTAAGGATGAAGTAATATATGAAGACAGTGGTTTGTCATCAAACAGGGATGAGGACAAGCTAATGGATGGGAGTTTTGACAGTAATGAGGAGATATATAAATTTTATGATGAATAAAACTTGAGTTCAATAACTTTATGTAATACATTTTTTTTTTCAAATTTCAGGCTCAAAAATTAAGATGCATCTTATATGTGGGAGCATCTTATACATGGGGGAAATATGGTACCTAACCTGGCCTATTGATATATGAGAGATATGGGATATTGAGGCTGGTTGGGGAGACCTTTCAATGACCTCATGAAATAGACAGCTTTCCCTAGGATCATGGATCATGGAACTTAACTTCCATCTATTTTCTTCCATTTTTAAGTCTCTCTACTCTCCCCTCTCCAAAACAAAGCAAACAAAACACACAAAACACCCAGCTCTCACTTCTCTGATTTAACAAGGAATATTCAGGAAGAAAGTAAACTAACAGGTCAGAGAAAGCCTTCCAACTTTCTGCCATTTTATTTTTTTGTATGATTGTCTAAACTAAATTTATATTCTAGCTTATCAGTCATTCATTCACTCATGCCACAAATAGCTACCAGATGGCAGCTAATAAGCCAGACGCTCTCTAGGTCTTAGGGATGGTGCCAAAGGCAGCATCCTTCCTTTAAGGAGCTCAAACTTTATGAAAGAGAGAGATAGAGGGCTACAAATACAATGTGGTATGAAGGGCCTTGGGAGCACAACAAACAAGGGGAAAAAACCCCACCTGTATTCACTTTGGTAAATGAAAGATTTCAGAGAAGGGGAAATCTGATTGGGTTTTGAAAGATGGGCTAGTATGTTCAAAGAGAGAAGAATGGGGGGAAGCATGGAGGAGAAACCAGATAGTCTGTGGGGAATGAGGAAGAGTTTTGTGTGGTCAAAGAGGTGTGTTTGTGAAGTACACAGGTTTGGTTAGAAGGGTCACTGGATCATGTGTATGCCATGCTAAGAAGTTTGAGATCTTCCCAACATCAAGCTAGTCATCTAGTTTTTAATCAAAAGAAACACATAATCAGATTTATATTTTAGAAAGCTAAGTTTCATTTGTGAGCAGGGGTTTACACTTATGAGATACTTGTTTGAAGGAAACACTTTAGAGGTGGCTAGAAGAACAAATGCCTTGGATTCACTTTGACTGAGACTCATCATTCTGCTTTTGACCCTTGATGTCTGCTTGCTCTTTTTACACTCTCATTTTTTCCACTCATGGATGCCTATCAAACAAATAATTTACTAGTTTTCCATGTAGGAGAGATCAGTGGAGAAATGCAGTCATTAGAATGTGTCATCCTCTCCCTGTCCCACGGGTTTCACCCAAAGTCTGGTCCACTGCTTGGGACATCACAAGTATTCAACATGTTTGTTGAATTGTTACATACAGGAGTCTGATTTAGAAAAAGAACAGGTTTCTTTTTAAGCTAAAGCAGACTGTACTCTTTATTCTATGTTGCTATAGAAAATTAGCTGCAGCAACTTCACAGATATCCATGGAAAGACATGTCAATGATCCTGAAAATAATCAATGGCATTCCAGTTCAGATACTGGGCTGCCTGCTTGGCTTTACAACTCAGGACTCTTATCTGTATAAAACTTTTATTTACACTGTGTTATTTAGTGTGGTTTTCCCCTTGAATATTATTTTTATAATAATTTACAAATATTTATTCTCAATAAAAATGTTGGAGAGGAGTACAGAGTATGACTTTTCTCAGACCCTGAAATCCTCTACAGATGGCCCTCAACATAATCACAGTGATCAGAGGAGTGCAGACCACAGCAAGTGATCTGGGAGAGAGTGAGTGTGCTTGCTTGGGGCATTTTTAATGGTGATGCCCTAAGGGTAAGGAAAATTAATGTAATACCTTTACTACATTATATCTTTAAAAGTAGCACCTTTAAAATCACATGGAGGTTGTAGCCTAAATTTTCAGACTTGTTCACCTATTTTTCCTGCTACAACTTGAAAAACAAAATGTACCATCACACACATAAAAATAAAGGCATTGAAAAAGGCTAGTTTTTCTTTAAAATTACATAAATATCTTTATTGTAAAAGATTTAAAACACAGTTTTTGAATAGTATACAAAGTATACTGAACGAAATGAAAGCACTGGCTCTCTTCTGTCTACCTTAATTTTTCTTCTCATGCCTAATTTTTTTCCCAGATGGTAATTACATTTCCAAGTTTGCTGGTTATCTTTTCAGTATATTTTACATAGAAATTTGTGTTTTCCTATTTTATTTTACTCTAATATACATTATATATAGATTAAGCTGTATGTATTAGTTGGGATTTAATTTTAGTTGCAGTCTCAAAAATAAATGACTTAACCAAATGAGCATTTATTCTTATCAAATAATTATAGTAGAAAGTTCAAGACTGGTAGGGAGATCCACAATGCCATACAGGACCCAGGTTCTTTCTATCTTTCCAGTTACAGTGGTTGGTACCTTGAGATACGAACAGACTAACATACAAATTTTATTTTATTTTATTTATTTATTTTTATTTTATTTTTTTATTTTTTTAACATACAAGTTGTGACTTGGTCCATATTTTTGTTCAAGATCTGAGCGAAATTCTGAGATACAAGTTGTGATTAAGTTTTTGTGGATTCATTTTAAGTAAAGGAAGTGCAGTTTTAGTTTTGTTTAAAGAAAATGCAGTTTTAGTTTACATTTAGTGTTAAGAAAGTGCAGTTTTAGTTTACGTGTCTACAGTGCCTGCATCCCTTCCTCCAAGGTAAGAATACAGTACTAAATAACATTTTTTTTTATTTCATGTATTTTGTTATGCATTGGTAAAGTATACATGTGTGTTTCTTAATTAAAAACATCTTTTTTTCATAATTTAAGATGGTTTGGGGATGTTTCACAGGGTTGTAACAGATTAAATCTATTTCAGTTACTTTAAATGGGAGAAATTTGTTTGATATACCAGTTGACTGACTTATGAGCTCAGTTACAGAACGAATTAAATTCATATCTCAAGGTACCACTGTATATCTTTAGTGGTAGCTTTTGCTCACTCACTTGTTACCTCAGGACCTCAAAATAGCTGCTACATCACCAGCTTTTTTCTACATTCCAGACATTATTCTATATGCCTTACTTTATAATTAATTTATTTCTCATGATGATCCTATGGAATAGATACTATTATTATCTCTATTGTATAAATAAAGAATACAAAATGCAAAAAAACAAGGCTTAAGACCCAACAAATCAGTAAAAGAGCCATTTCCTCCAGTTCTTATTTTTGTGAAAGCCTAAGCATATTTTCTTGTTTGATGTAATGGAACATAAAAAAATTGGTTGAAAAAAAATTAGTTGTATGGTGAATTATAGGTGAGTCAATATTATATTATAATTTAAATCTTAAGAAATATTATAGGACCAGAAAAAATATATAATCATATATATTTTCAGGCTGTGCAATGTAAACCAAATAATTTAGAAACAAATTATTTATTTGACATTATTAAGAAATAAAATATTCATGTAAATAAAATTTTCGGGTAAAGAATATTTTCAGCTTTAAGAATTAAAACTTAAATCTGTATCATAATTTTTCTTATTTTCTTCAGAAAATATTACCTGTAATGCTGTTTCTAAAAAGAGCAATTTAAGAGTCATTTCAATTGGTGTCATGGTATCAGCCTGCAGTTCTGATATCACAAAATAAGAAACTAAAAATACTTAGAATTATGACTCCCACAGGCATCAATTTGTAGGTAAGTCCAAGAGCTTTCATTGGGCTTTAGAGTATACAAATTTGGAGACAACTATTCCAAAGCCTCAGAGGTTATTTTAGTCAGGTTGGGCTACCATTACAAAGTACCATAGACTGGGTGGCTTAAACGAATAGAACTTCATTTCTTCACTGTTCTGGAAGCCTCCAGAACTGTAAGTTGAAGATCAGGTTGCCAGTATGGTTGAGTTTTAATAAGAACTTGATGGCAAGGGCTCTCTTCATGGTTTGTAGATGGTGCCTTCTTGCTGTGTCTTCATCTGTAGGGGTGCAGAGGAAAGAGACAAAGTTCTCTAGTGTCTCTTCTTAAAAGGGCATTAATCTCATCAAGAGGGCCCTACCCTTATGACCTCATCTATTCTTAATTACCTTCCAAAGATCCTATCTTCAAATACCATCACACTGGAGGTTAGGGCATCAATAGATGAATCTTTTGAAGATATACGACATTCATTAATTTATCAGTTGATGATGAAATTACAGGAAGTGATTCCTTCAGTCCAGGGAAGACCTTTCAAAACAATTAAAGCAAGGAACACAATGGATTGCTGAATCACTCCAGGAAGAACAGTGATAAGAGAACAGTCCATGACAGAGTTGGTCTAGGGGAAACCACCAGTGACAAGATGGTGGGGAGATCCTCCATTCCAGAGAAAGCAACAATGACTGAGACACTCTAAGACAGCAGGTAAACAATGATCCCCTGAGTCTGTGGAAAACAGCTGATGAGCCAGTCAGTACAAAGGAAACAAAGATTAAATCAGCCCAGAGGAAATAAGTTGATCCAGAGGTCTTTCTTAATTACTTCTTAGTCTTTATCTAGATTCTGAAAATTTCACTCATAGATCAAAAGTTGCTATTACAGCAGAAAAGAGGGAAAGAGAGTAGTTTACTTAAACTTTAACTCAATTTTTAAACAGATTGCTTATATTCAGGTAAAAATAGAATGGATAAATGTTCTTATTTGGGGTAGGATAAATCTTAATACCGCACTGAATGTCTTCTTCCCCATTCTACCAACTTTCCTTACTGTCTGTCTATCTCTAAGCTCAAATTCAGCATTCATTAAATAAAAAATCAATCAATATATAAATATATTTTTCAACAAAATGTAATTGTAAAAATGTCATGAAAAAGTGGATATAAAGTCAGTTTGTTAATTGTGAAGTATTCCACAAAACTGACTCAAAGTAGCCAAAATAAGCAAAATATTCTTATTATATTCAGTAGTCATTGGTTATGATAACCAGGAAAATATATTGAAGCTTACTAGCTATCTTATTTTGAGATTTTCCTAAGCAAACCACATTTTTTGGTTTGCTTTCACTGTGTGTGTTTCAGCTGTCCTGCCAAAGTTTACATAGAAAAGATTCCTGACTTTGGGAACATGTTTATTTTGGAAAGTCTGTGCCCAAAGAAGATTTGGCACAGAATATACTTGGCATCACTGTGATTTTTGTACAATGTCAGTACAACTTGGAAATTTATTGTTTAGAAACAAAAGAATCTGAGTCTTACAAAAAGCATTTAAAGAAAAAGCAGTAAGGAAAGCAAAAATCTGCCTCTATAAGTGTATTATACCAATGCCAAATTTCTGGTTTTGATCATTATAATTATGAAAGATGGTCCCATTGGGGAGAATTGGGTAAAGGGTATACATTGCAACTACCTGTGAAGCTATAATTATTTCAAAATAAAAGAGTAAAATAAAATTCTGCTTCCTTAGAAAGAGCAGATTTGACAAATACCACAGATAGGCTGGACAAAATCACAGGGCAGAAATTTGGGTGAAGACTGAAGAAAATACCTTCCTTTCTAGAAAGAGCCAAAAAAGGTTGATTTTCTTTCTTCCATTTAAAAAAACCCTTTTAAAAATTTATTCATTTAGCCCTGGCCGGTTGGCTCAGCGGTAGAGCATCGGCCTAGCGTGCGGAGGACTCAGGTTCGATTCCCAGCCAGGGCACACAGGAGAAGCGCCCATTTGCTTCTCCACCCCTCCACTGCGCCTTCCTCTCTGTCTCTCTCTTCCCCTCCCGCAGCCAAGGCTCCATTGGAGCAAAAATGGCCCGGGTGCTGGGGATGGCTCTGTGGCCTCTGCCTCAGGCGCTAGAGTGGCTCTGGTCGCAACATGGCGACGCCCAGGATGGGCAGAACATCGTCCCCTGGTGGGCAGAGCGTCGCCCCATGGTGGGCGTGCCGGGTGGATCCTGGTCGGACGCATGCGGGAGTCTGTCTGACTGTCTCTCCCTGTTTACAGCTTCAGAAAAAAAAAATGCAAAAAAAAAAAAAAAAGAAAAAAATTTATTCATTTAAGAGAGGGGAGAAAGAGAGAGAGAATAGGTAGGGGGAGGAGCAGGAAGCATCAACTCCAATATTTGTCTTTTTCCTTTTTTTTTTTTTCTATTGCCCTGGCTGGTTGGCTCAGTGGTGGAGCATTAGCCTGGCATGCGGAAGTCCCGGGTTCAATTCCCGGCCAGGGCACATAGGAGAAGCATCCATCTGCTCCTCCACCCCTCCCCCTCTCCTTCCCCTTTGTCTCTCTCTTCCCCTCCCGCAGCCAAGGCTCCACTGGAGCAAAGATGGCCTGGGCGCTGGGGATGGCTCCTTGGCCTCTGCCCCAGGCGCTGGAGTGGCTCTGGTGGCAACAGAGTGACGCCCCGGAGGGGCAGAGGATCGCCCCCTGGTGGGCAGAGCATCGCCCCCTGGTGGGCGTGCCAGGTAGATCCCGGTTGGGCGCACGCGGGAGTCTGTCCGAATGTCTCTCCCTGTTTCCAGCTTCAGAAAAATACAAAAAAAAAAAAAAGAAAAAAAGAAAATGATTCTATGTAAATGTGAAGTCCTATACAGTTGGGACGAACTCTTCCTGGGAAAGTGTGTCCCACAGGAATTGGTCTCTACTAATACTGAGTACAGTTGACTGTGTTTCTCTCCAAACCTATGGGATTGCTGAAACTATAGTATTTGGTTTTCCAAAAGAGAATGTGAACAAAAGAAACAGTTTATACTGACCTCCTGGATCAGCTTAAGGAACCTTTGTTCTCTTAAAAATAGCCTCCGGTTGGATGCAAAATGAACAGCTATTTAAATGGCATGATGTGAAAAGTACCAGGATCAGCCTTGGCTTTTTTTTTTTTCTCTCTCTCTCTTTTTTCTCCTTAAAATGTTGTTCCATGACATTCTTTTTTTTATTATTTATTAAATTTAATGCAGTGACATTGATAAATCAGGGTACATATATTGAGAAAAAATATCTCTAGAGTATTTTGACATTTGTGCTGTATACCTCTCCTCCAAAGCTAAATTGTCTTCTGTCACCTTCTATCTGGTTTTTTTGTGCCCCTCCCCTCCCCCAACCCCTCTCTCCTTCTTCACCCCATCCCTTCTCCCCCCACCCCCCACCTCTGTTGCCATCACATTCTTGTTCATGTCTCTGAGTCTCATTTTTATGTCCCTTCTATGTATGGATTCATCTTAGTTTTTTTTCTGATTTACTTATTTCACTCCGTATAATGTTGTCAAGGTCCATCCATGTTATTGTAAATGATCCGATGTCATCATTTCTTATGGCTGAGTAGTATTCCATAGTATATATGTACCAAAGCTTTTTAATCCACTCGTCCTCTGACGGACACTTGGGCTGTTACCAGATGTTCGCTATTGTGAACAATGCTGCCACAAACATGCGGGTGCATTTCTCTTTTTGGAGCCGTTCTATGGTGTCCTTGGGGTATATTCCTAAAAGTGGGATGGCTGGGTCAAAAGGCAGTTCAACTTTTAATTTTTTGAGGAATCTCCATATTGTTTTCCACAGTGGCTGCACCAGTCTGCATTACCACCCGCAGTGCAGGAGGGTTCCCTTTTCTCCACATCCTCGCCAGCACTTATTCTGTGTTGTTTTGTTGATAAGCGCCATTCTGACTGATGTGAGGTGATATCTCATTGTGGTTTTAATTTGCATTTCTCTAATGATTAGTGATGTTGAGCATTTTTTCATATGCCTATTGGCCATCTGTATGTCCTCTTTGGAGAAGTGTCTATTCATCTCTATTGCCCATTTTTGGATTGGGTTGTTTGTCTTCCTGGTGTTGAGTTTTACAAGTTCTTTATAAATTTTGGTTATTAAACCCTTATCAGACGTATTGTCAAATATGTTCTCCCATTGTGTAGTTTGTCTTTTTATTCTGTTCTTCTGTCTTTAGCTGTGCAAAAGCTTTTTAGTTTGATATTGTCCCATTTTTTTAATTGTGTCTCTTATTTCACTTCCCGTGGAGATAAATCAGCAAATATATTGCTCCGAGAGATGTCCGAGAGCTTACTGCCTATGTTTTCTTCTAAGATGCTTATGGTTTCACGGCCTACATTTAAGTCTTTTATCCATTTTGAGTTTATTTTTGTGAGTGGTGTAAGCTGGTGATCTAGTTTCATTTTTTTGCAGGTAGCTGTCCAATTTTCCCAACACCATTTGTTAAAGAGGCTGTCTTTACTCCATTGTAATTCCTTACCTCCTTTGTCAAATATCAGTTGTCCATAGAACTGTGGGTTTATTTCTGGGTTCTCTGTTCTGTTCCTTTGATCTATATGCCTGTTCTTATGTCAGTACTAGGCTGTTTTGAGTACAACGGGCTTGTAGTATAACTTGATATCAGGAAGTGTGATACCTCCCACTTTATTCTTCTTTTTTAAGATTGCTGAGGCTATTCGTGTTCTCTTTTGGTTCCATATAAATTTTTGGAATATGTGATCTATATCTTTGAAGTATGTCATTGGTATTTTAATTGGTATTGAATTGAATTTATAGATTGCTTTGGGTAATATAGACATTTTAATGATGTTTATTCTTCCTAACCATGAGCACGGTATATGCTTCCACTTGTTTGTATCTTCCTTGATTTCTTTTATCAATGCTTTGTAATTTTCCAAGTACAAGTCTTTAGTCTCCTTGGTTAGGTTTACTCCTAGGTACTTAATTTTTTTGGTTGTAATAGTGAAGGGGATTGTTTCCTTAATTTTTCTTTCTGACTGTTCATTGTTGGTGTATAAAAATGCCTCTGATTTCTGAGTATTGATTTTATATCCTGCCACTTTGCTGAATTCATTTATCAAGTCCAGTAGTTTTTTGACTGAGACTTTAGGGTTTTCTATATACAATATCAAATCATCTGCAAATAATGATAGTTTTACTTCTTCTTTTCCAACTTGAATGCGTTTTATTTCTTCTTCTTGTCTGATTGCTGTGGCTAGGACTTCCAGGACCATATTAAATAAGAGTGGTGACAGGGGGCACCCCTGCCTTGTTCCTGATCTTAAGGGCATTGCTTTTAATTTTTTCCCATTGAGTATGATGTTGGCTGTGGGTTTCTCATAGATGGCTTTTATCATGTTGAGGTATGTTCCCTGTATTCCCACTTTGAGAGTTTTGATCATGAATGGGTGCTGGATTTTATCAAATGCTTTTTCTGCATCTATTGAAATTATTATATGGTTTTTCTCCTTCTTTTTGTTTATGTGATGAATCACATTGATTGATTTACAAATATTGTACCAGCCTTGCCTCCCCAGAATAAATCCCACTTGATCATGGTGTATGATTTTTTCCATATATTGTTAGATCCGGTTTGCTAATATTTTGTTGAGGATTTTAGCATCTATATTCATCAGAGATATTGGCCTATAATTTTCTTTCTTTGTGTTGTCTTTGCCTGGTTTTGGAATCAGAATTATGCTCGCCTCATAAAAGGAGCTTGGAAGTCTTCCTTCCTCTTGAATTTTTTGAAATAGTTTGGGAAGGATAGGAGTTAGTTCTTCTTTGAATATTTGGTAGAATTCCATTGTGAAGCCGTTGGGCCCCGGACTTTTCTTTGTTGGGAGTTTTTTGATAACTGTTTCGATCTCATTTGTTGTAATCGGTCTGTTTAGGTTTTCTGATTCTTCCAGATTGATTTTTGGAAGATTGTATGTTTCAAGGAACTTGTCCATTTCATCTAGGTTGTCTAGTTTTTTGGCATACAGTTCTTCATAGTATTTTCTTACAATATTTTGTATTTCTGTTGTGTCAGTTGTTATTTCTCCTCTCTCATTTCTAATTTTATTTATTTGAGTCCTCTCTCTCTTTTTTTTGGTGAGTCTACTTAAAGGTTCATCAATCTTGTTTACCTTTTCAAAGAACCAGCTCCTAGTTTCATTGATCCTCTGTATTGTTTCTTTAGCCTCTATGTCAGTTATTTCTGCTCTGATCTTTAGTATTTCCTTCCTTCTACTACATTTGGGCTTTACTTGCTATTCTTTTTCTAATTCTTTTAGGTGCAGGGTTAAGTTGTTTATCTGAGCTTTTTCTAGCTTCTGAAAGTGTGCCTGTAGTGCTATGAACTTCCTTCTCAGTACTGCTTTTGCTGTGTCCCATAAATTTTGAGTTGTTGTATGCTCATTGTCATTCGTTTCTAGGAATTTCTTTATTTCTTCTTTGATCTCTTTCTTAATCCATTCATTATTTAACACCCTGCTATTTAGTTTCCATGTGTTTGAGAATTTTTGAGCTTTTCTGCTGTGATTCATTTCTAGTTTCATGTCGTTGTGATCGGAGAAAGTGCTTGATATGATTTCAGTCTTCTTAAATTTGTTGAGAGCACTTTTGTGCCCTAACATGTGGTCTATCCTAGAGAATGTACCATGAGCACTTGAAAAGAATGTATATTCTGCTGCTTTAGGGTGAAAGGTTCTGAAGATATCTATTAAATCGAGTTGATCTAGTGTTTCCAATAAGTCTGCTGTTTCTTTGTTAATTTTCTTTCTTGAGGATCTATCTAGTGATGTTAGTGGGGTATTGAAATCCCCTACTATTATAGTATTGCTGTTGATCTCGCCCTTTAAATCCATCAAAGTCTGTTTTATATATTTGGGTGCTCCTATATTAGGTGCATAGATATTTATAATAGTTATATCTTCCTGTTGGATTACTCCCTTTATCATTATGTAGTGGCCTTCTTTATCTCTTACTATATCCTTTGTTTTAAAGTCCAATTTGTCTGATATAAGTATTGCTACCCCTGCTTTTTTTCATTTCCGTTTGCATGAAATGTTTTTTTCCATCCTTTTACCTTCAATCTATGTGTGTCTTTTGTTCTAAGGTGTGTCTCTTGTAGACAACATATGTATGGGTCCTGTTTTCTTATCCACGCAGCTACCCTATGTCTTTTGATTGGATCATTTAATCCATTTACATTTAAGGTTATTATTGATATGTAGTTGTTTATTGCCATTTTCTTCTTTAAAGGTGTATTCCTTTTTTTGCTATATTCTTTTCCCACTTTGATCTGTTTACAACAGGCCCCTTAACATTTCCTGCAGCATTGTTTTGGTTGTAATGAATTCCTTGAGTTGTTTTTTGTCTGGGAAGCTTTTTATTTCTCCTTCGATTTTAAACGATAGCCTTGCTGGATAAAATAGTCTTGGTTGTAGGTTCTTGTTCTGCATTACTTTGAATATTTCTTGCCATTCCCTTCTGGCCTCAAGTGTTTCTGTTGAGAAGTTGGATGTCATCCTTATGGGGGCTCCTTTGTAGGTTATAACTTTTTTTTCTCTTGCAGCTTTTAATATTTTCTCTTTATCGCTTAGCTTTGGTATTTTAATTATGATGTGTCTTGGTGTAGGTTTCTTTGGGTTTCTCTTTAATGGAGTCCTCTGTACTTCTTGGACTTGTGAGAGTTTCTCTTGCATTAATTTAGGGAAATTTTCAGCTATGATATGATTGAACAACATCTCTATTCCTTGTTCCTTTTCTTCTTCTTCAGGAACCCCTATGATGCGGATGTTATTTCTCTTCATGTTGTCACAGAGCTCTCTAAGAGTTTCCTCTGACTTTTTGAGTCTGTTTTCTCTTTTCTTCTCTGCTTTCATGCCTTCATTCCAGTTGTCCTCTAACTCGCTGATTCGATCCTCTGCTCTATCTATCCTGTTTTTAATTCCTTCCATTGTGTTCTTTATTTCTGATATTATATTTGTCATTTCCGACTGATTCATTTTTATACTTGCTATTTCTTTATTTAGGTGTTCGTAATGACCATCCATTGTTGTTCTAAGATCCCTAAGCATCCTTACAATCATTATTTTGAACTCCACATCTGGAAGTTTGATTATTTTCATATCACTCAGTTCATCTCCTGAAGGTTTCATTTGGATTGCACTTTTTTGTCTTCTCATTTTTGGTGTTTTGTTTGTAGAGTTGGTTGAATCTAGGCTTGGTGTTGTCTGCCTCCAGTTTTCAGTTGTGTTATTTCTAGGTCTTCTTGGGTTGGTATCAGCTATTATTTGTAATCCACTTTCGGATTTGGGCAGCTTTGAAGTCTTGATTTGTTTGTTTTCTTAACAGGTGATAGTCTTGTTAACTAATCTCAGCAGGGGCTTCCTTGAAACTGTATCCAGGAATGCTGTGGGTGTAACCTGAGACTCTGAAGGTCTCTTCCACCAACTAATCTCACTCCCCATATGTGTCTTGACCAGAGAAGCCCAGGGTCTCGAACCAGCAACCTCAGCATTCCAGGTTGACACCTTATCCACTGTGCCACCACAGGTCAGGTGGTTAATTTTTTTGTGTTTTCTGGTTTTCATCTGACTGTTTCTTCTCTCTTCCTATAGTCATGCTGTAGCTAATGATGTAGACAAGAGGGGGCAATTAAACTGGATAGTGAGAAAGACATGTCTGTAGATCATTACTGTTGATTTAGGAAGGACATGTTTATATTAATGCAATTCTCAATCTCAGCTCTATACTCTCATTGCACCAACTTTCTTTCCATTTTATGGCCTGAGGAATAGCTTGTCATCTATTCTGGTTATTCTTTGCCTTCCCTCTCTTCTCTCCCCAAATACACTGTAAGCTTTTTATAGGATTTCTTTTTTTTGCAACATATTTAGAATGCTTTATTCTTTCCAGTTAACACAATTTATATTAGTAATGGCAACATTATACTTTTCAGCATCTAACACAACTAGTCAGTAAGGATTTATTTTTTCCAAGGGTAGAAGTAGAAACAGGAGGACAGGAAACACAGTACTGTTAGATGTTACACTTGTGTTAAAAAATCAAAAATCAAAAATCAAAACTAAGCCTGACCTGTGGTGGTGCAGCAGATAAAGTATTGACCTGGAAATGCTGAGGTCGCTGGTTCGAAACCCTGGGCTTGCCTGGTCAAGGCACATATGGGAGTTGATGCTTCCTGCTCCTCCCCCCTTCCCTCTCTCTCTCTCTAAAAATGATTTTAAAAAATCTATTTTCTTCTCTAAAGCAAATCTAATGCCATAGATTTAAATGTTTTAGCATTAATTCATGACTTACCATCTATTGGATTGGGAGTTTATGAAGAAGATTGTGCTATGTTCACAGTGCTCTTGCCCTGATAATTCTTTTGAGTATAAACTAATGCAAACACATTTCTTCTTGCACTGTTGCTGAAGCCAGGAACATATATTCTAGACGCAATTTCTTCCAACCATACAGGAGCATCCTTTTGAGCATGAGACAGTACTTTCACTAGAGGCTGTGCTAAATGGTAATCTGACTCAGTATTAAGAAAGGAAATAGCTCTGCCAGTGTTCCCACGACCAGTATACAGAATTCAAGGCACATTCATCAACAGTAGAGGGATCTCAATAACATATTGAACATTTCAATATTCATCCATCTGTCTATCAGCTCCTAAAGTAGGTGTAAGTACTGGGACCATCTGTAGTAAAAATCTCTCTTTCTGCAGTAGAACTTTCTCTCTCTCTCACTCTCTCCCTCTGATCCAAATCATTATGAATACTTGTAGTTGCCATTTTTTTAGACAAAGAAAAGTTGCAATAAAATAAGCTTTTTTCTTAGTTTCAACAAAGATCATCCTTTTTTATCACCTATGTTTTGCAGCATTTCTATTTGTTTTTCTCTTTTTGAGTACTAGACAACTTAATGGTCTGCTGAAACTCTCTATGTATTCCACCCACTTGTCTGTCTAATAATAACAAACAAAAATTCAACCTTTAAAATGCCCTAAACTTTGAATTTCCTTTGGAAAAGATTGTACTGAGCATACATGTTTGATTTTTTTTTATTGTTTATTTGTTTATGGCATTCTTAAGCAGGAGATTAGCTTTCTCACTTTTGGTCCAAGATCCACATCCAGCATGCAAATTCATCTAAAATTGAAGATCTGAGTTGTCTGAGACCAATTTTCTCTATCTATGCTATCCACGAGTCTTCCACGAACAGCACCTATTACATCATAGCCTTGTAATGCCTGAATGAGAAAGGAAGGCAACAGGATTCTCGGTTCAGGCATTCTGGTAAGCAGCTGGCATATTTCTTTGGTTTTATCCTTACACAGTTGTGGAAACAGAAATTATTTTTATTTCTTAAACAACGGAATAGAGGCTCAAAGGTTAGATCATTTATCTTATACATAGCAGAGGCAAGACTTCAAGTAAGCTCTGTCTGATGTCAAAGTTCACATTCCTTTCATTACATTAATTCACCTCTTTATTCTCCAAATAGAAATGTTAATATATTTATAATGCTTATAAAGTTGGTTTGCCTTTTTGAGCAGCTCTGTCTATTCTGCCAAAGAAAGGCTACTCCAACCTTCTTATGAAGTAAAAAGAGAAACACTATGCTTCATGTTATTTATAATTAGGACAGAGGTCAATGAAAATTGAACGGTAGATGAAGTGAGACTCAGGGTTTTTTTTCCCATCTCTGCTTGGTGCCTCCTGTGTAGCACTACCTGTGTACTCACTCCCTGAACTCAGTCGGGGCCAACCTCCACAACTGACTTCACCTTTCTTAGTTTTGCAGTCTTAGCTGGTGGTCATAGAGGAAAAGCAAACCCATAAGAGGATTTTCATGAGAAATTTTAGCTTATAGAATTTGGGAACAAATAGACTGGGTTAAAAAATTATGCAGTGCAATTATTAGTTCTGTCATTTTAGGTAAACCACTTAGCCACTCATTCCAAAATTTGGAATGTGAAAATTTCCTCTCATGGTATGAGGATTAAAGATGATATAGATGAAGTGTGAGGCTTCTAGTAGACACCCTTTAAGATACAGTTTCTACTGATAGTTTTTAGCTGAATTTTGGACCTCTTTCAGGCCTGTACCTTTTTAACCAAAAACAAACGTTTTAGGGATTTATGATTTCATTTACATTATAAACCTTACAAAAGCCTAAAATAATATGTGGTTAAATATTTTATAATCACCTTTGTTGAAGAAAAAGATGTACATTTGGAACAATACCAGAACTTGGGTTCACCTTGCCTCATTTTGGATTTTCACTTTAATTGACTCCTCTTCTGAGATTTTCTATTCTGTAACAGACAGCACTAGATTTGTGGGCACTAGATTTCTACTGGGAATAAGATACAGTCCAATGCATACCTTCCCCCAACCAAACCTGGAAACAAAAAGGAAGCTCCTATGAAAGTGTTGGGAAAAATTCCTTTATGGATCTATGTTTCTGCAAAATTTACAGTCACTACTAATTATCCTTTCGTGCTAGTTTATCTTTTCAGAAATAGTTGTAGGATGAAAGCTTTGACTATAGACTTAGCCTTTCCTTACCTAACAAAGAACAGGTTGGTTTACGGTTCAGTGTAATAAAGACAATGCTCTTTCTGGGGCAAAGATTGGCAGGTTTATTCTCAGTTCATTAACAGATTTAGTTCCCCTAAGCTCAGGACTCCCCTGCATGCTCTGTATCCCCCTGCGCCCCTCCCCTTCCTCCTCAACACCGTGGGACTTGGAGACCAAGGAAAACCAATTCAAATATGTATAAAGCTCATGCTGCTTGCTGTGCTGTAATCAAGTCCGCTTTAATCCAGGATTCTCTTGATTTCTGCCAACATAAAACTGTGATGTGCTATTATAGTATCTTGAGAGTAAATAAAAATTCACGTCCTTTATGGTTCTTTACAAACAGCATGTGAAAACACTGAAATGCCCAATTAGCAGCCCAGAAGACACAGAAAGCTCTTCTGCTTGGGGAATGCATGCGGCTTAGGAAAATTGTCCCATGAGAGCTTATACCTGAACTGGGCCTTAAAAGATGACCAGAAGTTGGTTGAGTGAAGAAAGTTAGGAGACTTCAGATGTGCACGTGTTTGTGAGAAATTGGAATCTTAGAGCTCAGACTGTAAAGGGATGGGCATGGCAGCAGCTAATCTAAAATGCAGTTCAGGAATATATAGAATTAAAAAAAGAAGGAAAGCTGGTTTCAGGATTTTCAGCTCTACTAAACAATCTCAGGTCAATAGTCTCATTTTATTATCACAGCAACTTGCTTAGGTAAGTATTACTAGCTTTTTTGAAAAAATTAAGGTCCAGAGAGTTTAAATAATTTCTCTAATATTAAAGAGCTATTACAGTTGTCGCTTGCCATATTGCAGTTCCCTTTTCATGGTCTTACTGTATCGCAGATTTTTGAATTGTATATATTTAATTTTGTGTCGTGGATTTTTCACTAGATCATGGGATTTTGTGGTATATAGGTATTTTTATATATGTATTATTTTAATTACTTTTGTGATAAAATAAGCATTTTCTAGCCTAAAAAATTGAAAACAATATAAAAATGTTAATTAAACTATATTAAAAGAATATTAAATTGAAATAAAATATATACAGTATATTTGGACATTTCCTGGTGAGCACCGATATAGAATTTTATATGTTGTTAAAATCACATATGTTTAAGAATGTAGAAAGTGTTTAAGAGCATAGGAAATGTTGATTAGAGTGTGGGAAAGGTTAATAACAGCATGGGAAAGGTTTATAAGAGTGTGGGGAGGGTTTATAAAGCCTTAAAAATATATAAATAATAAAATAACTATAAGGTTGCTATTTTGCGGATTTTCACCTATTGTGGGGGTTTCTGAAACCTAACCCCTGCGATAGACAAGAGACCACTGTAATTACTAGAACAACCATGTCAAACCAATGCTCTTTTCCTCTTTCTACTATCTTCAGCTATTCTAGGAGGAGTTTCTTTTATAGTTATTCTGTATATAACATCAGGAACTGTCCTTTTCTTTCCCTCTTTCCTTTAGGTTAAGATGTCTTGATCAGGTCCATGGTAGAAAGACATGGTAGGAAGAAGCATGAGGCATTGGATAGATGGATGAGATAATGGTAGCTATTCATCTGATTATTTTTTATAAGTCCTGGAACTGGGTAATATCAATTGTGATGGAGAGGAGAACATAATTTATAGAGTTTGGAAGTGTAGTATCTGGTTAAGGTGAAATGATTTTAAAAGGCAGAGGTTTATAGCTTCAATGGGTAGGTGGATTCAATGAACTGAAACATGATTCTGGGAGAGGAACTTGGAGGGAAAACTATTAATTAAGTTTATAAAATAAATCAGAGGTTAAGGAATGAATTTCTGGCAATGAAAATTCAAATAGTTTTTGCTTTGTGGGAGATAAATTTTGTAATAAGATTTGTTCAATTTTTCATTGAGTTGACATTTTTTTATCGGTAATGACAGCCTCATATGAAAATTGTGAAATCTTACAGCTATGAGATAGCATTTAGCAAAAGTGTTTATCTTCCAGTAAGAAACAAGAATACACACACAAAAGAATTTATAAGAGGGATTAGAATGTGAACTTGCCCACTGCACCTTTTATTGTACTTCATTAAGTTTTGTTAGTATATTTGTCATTTCTACTCTTACTTCAGATTTTTTTTTACTGAAATAACAATCCCTCTCCCCTCCTAAGCAGTTTTAGCTCAGAACAACTGACAGATCCCTTCTAAATTTTTAAACCCTCTCTTCAGCTTTTTCTGAAACCCCCACCAAAAACTGAGTCTTGGAGAAGATTTGAAACAAGGCTTGCTCATAAGCAGAAAAAAATACCAAAATTTCTGTAACTTTGGTGATTGACTTTTTCTTCACACCAGTTTGTAAAAAGATAGCCTGAAAGATTAATACCATCTGTGGATGGAAATGTGTTTCTTCTATCACTTTTAAAAAAATGTGTTTTCTTTAAAAAGAAAAAAAAGTGTTTCTTTTACAAAAATTTTTCTAGAGTAAAAAGATTGTGTCTCTCCTCAGACAAGTTTCAGATCACTGTTAAATCAGAGCTCAGATAACTGGCTGATTCAACCACTGCCTCAGATGCCAGGAGAATCCTTCTTACTCGATAGGGACATCTGGCTGAATGTAAATCCATGTTCATTCCTTCAGGTATGTTACCCAATAACTGATTCATTTTTAAGTTTTTTATGAGGAAACACACACATGCGTACATCAACATAAACAAAAGAGAGAGTAATTATAGCAAAATGGTTACTGTTATCTAATAGAAGTAAACAAGTGATGATTTATTGCCCTGCAAACACAATGTACTCCTCAAATTCCTTTACAGAAATATTCTTAACAGCAGGCAGTCTGAATGTTTAGATGTGAAAGTCAGGGTTTTTTTTTTTTTTTACATAACCAGTTTAAAATTAGCAATGGTAATACTTCTATTGGCATTTGAAAAATTTATTGAAACTTTGCTTTCGAACAGTAGGCAGCTCCAACCACAGCCACAATCAGGTTCAACCAATGCCATGAACTCACTTCTGGTAAATAAGTTATCTAAAATTTCTTTGAATAGAGAAAAATATAAACAGCAAATGTGGTCAGCAGTTAGAAAAAGAAGTACATGTTGTTGTTTTTTATACACTCTGCTACTGCTTATTAAACTCATTTTGACTCCACAAAATTATCTCTCAGAATGTTATAACTATATGTAATGTTATAGAAATAAAATCGTGGCCTATTAAATTATTTTGGTAAATAATTACTTTATGAGTCATTAAAGTTTAATGTTAGCATTCATTTTTATCTGAGTTCTGGGCAGTTTTAGGTAAGAAGTGTTGATAAGAAAGTATGTGACCGCTAGTTTGACGTAGTCAAAGCTTGGTTTCATAGTTAACCCAAGATATTTATTTGTTAAAAATGTTGTCACAGTAATAAGGAGCTTCAAAAGTTTAATCTGCAAACAGAAACTTCAGAAGTTCAGAAGCTGAGATGTATTATCCTCTGTGGGGCAAGAATCATCAGGTCCTAATCATATTTTTTCTATAAAAGACCAAATAGCAAATATTTGCAGCCTTGAGGGCCATTGCTCTCTGCCACAACTACTCGACTCTATTATTGTAGTGTAGAAGTGAAATGTAGAAAAGAAAGGCTCTTAGCATGAGTAACTTTTGGCAGAACTTACTTACTCTAAAACAAAGAGACTTTTAGCAGAACTTACTTTTTCTAAAAGACTCCCTACCCCTGGCCTTAAGGCTGTTTTCTTCCCAGGCTGTGGCCTTGGATAGTTCTTCAGGGTTGCAGATGTTCCCAGAATGTTCCTCTCTGAATTAATATTATAGATAAACACTGTAAGAGAGTTTGTTTCACTGCTTTGTTTTACTGCTATGCTTCCCATCCTCCCCATTTCCCAATCAATATGTAATTTTGTCTTTAAAAGCTAGCCTCAAACTATGTTTGGAGCCATATGATTTGAATGACTTAGGTCACCATGTGGTCACCGGCTTTGAATAAAGACTCCTTAATTTGGCTACTTAATTATGTGGCAAGACATCTATTTATCACTGTTCCTATACAACAGAAGCAGTCATGGATACCACATAAATGAGTGTGGCTATGTACTAATAAAACTTTATCTATAAAATCAAGTTACAGGCTAGATTTAGCCAGTGAGAGTGAGCTATAGACTGCCAATCTCTTGATTAAATTACTCCTATATTTGTATTCAAGCCCCCTCCCACTGTTTGAACCTAGTACAAGGCTTGAAAAGGAAATAATGAAAGTTTGTTAAATGAATAAATGAATTACTAAAATAGAGTGATATAATAAATATACAAATTCATTCATTCACAAATTTAACAAATATACATTCTATATCAGACACAGGACACACTTCTGGTCTCTAGAAATATAATAGTAGACTAAAGAGGCCAAAAAATAAAATCCTTGCCCCTATAGAGTTTACATTCATGAGGGACAACAGACAATATACAAGATAAATAACAAAATGCATAGTATTATTAGATGAAAATAGTAGATAATAAAGAGGACACAGAAGATAGGGCTTGTTGGGAGGATTGCCATTTTGAATTAGGCAGTCAAGGGAGGCTTTATATATAGGTTACACTTGAGTAAAAGCCAGAAGGAAGTGGGAGAAACACATACTAGGACCAAGGAACAGCAAATGTAAAAGACCTTAAAGAGATGTGTTAGCACTTTTAAAGGTGTTAATTCTGTCTTTATTTTCCTTATATTTAAACAAAGCATATTTTCAAATAAGATATTTGCATGTAATGAAATGCACCCACTTTAATTATAATAAATGCAGTTTATGATGTGATGGGTTCCATTAATTCTTGAATGTTTGACACCATTGCTCCACTCCTCAACACCACATCCAAATAAATAAAGTCCTAAAAGAGCCAAAGAACCTTTCCGAAACAAAAGTATAATTCAAATAATGAAAAGATTTCTCACACATATTTTTAAAAAATTTATTGTGTTTACATAGATTCAAGTGTCCCACTGAGCATATCCCCTCCACCCCATGTTCCCCTCAACCTCCCCCTTGGCCCCCTCATCCCCATGCCCTCCCCCTTCCTTCCAGGATTTGCTGTCCTGCTCTCTATAACGCTGTTATGTATATATAATTTCACCAATCTCTTTCCCTTCTCTGATCCCATCCTCTCACTCTCTTTCCCTCTGTCCCCTTTCCCTCTGGTCCCTTTGATCCCACCTCTGTCTCTATTCTGCTCCTCAGTTCACATTGTTCATTGGATTCCTCAAATGAGTGAGGTTACATGATATTTTTCTTTCTCTGCCTGGCTTATTTCACTTAGCATAATAGTTTCCACGTCCATCATTGTTGTCACAAAGGGTAAGATTCTCTTCTTTTTTACAGTCGTATAGTATTCCATTGTGTATAGGTACCACCGCTTTTTAATCCACTTGTCCACTGAAGGACACTTGGGCTATTTCCAGATCCTGGCTATTATAAACAATGCTGTAATAACCATGGTGGTTATTTTTTCTTTTAAATCAGTGATTTGGTGTTCTTAGGATATATTCCTAAAAGTGGGATGGCTGGGTCAAAAGACAGTTCCATTTTTAATTTTTGAGGAATTTCCATACTGCTTTCCACAGTGGCTGCACCAGTCTGCATTCTCACCAGCAGTGCAGGAGGGTTCCCTTTTCTCCACATCCTCGCCAGCACTTATTCTGTGTTGTTTTATTGATGAGCGCCATTCTGACTGGTGTGAGGTGATATCTCATTGTGGTTTTAATTTGCATTTCTCTAATGATTAGTGATGTTGAACATTTTTTCATATGCCTATTGGCCCTCTGTGTGTCCTCTTTTGAGAAGTGTCTATTAATTTCTTTTGCCCATTTTTGGATTGGATTGTTTCTCTTCCTGGTATTAAGTTTTACAAGTTCTTTATAAATTTTGGTTATTAACCCCTTATCAGACGTAGAGTTGAATATGTTCCCCCACCATGTGGTTTGCCTTTCTATTTTGTTCATATTGTCTTTAGCTGTGCAAAATCTTCTTAGTTTGATATATTCCCATTTGTTCATCCTGTCCTGTCCTTTATTTCACTTGTCCATGGAGATAAATCAGCAATTATATTGCTGTGAGAGATGTCGGAGAACTTACTGCCTATGTTTTCTTCCAAGATGATCATGGTTTCACGACTTACATTCAAGTCTTTTATCCATTTTGAGTTTATTTTTGTGAATTGTGTAAGTTGGTGGTCTAGTTTCATTTTTTTTGCAGGTAGCTGTCCAATTTTCCCAACACCATTTGTTAAAGAGACTCTCTTTACTTCATTGTATGCTCTCACCTCCTTTGTCAAATATCAATTGTCCATAAAGGTGTGAGTTTATTTCTGGGTTCTCTGTTCTGTTCCATTGATCTATATGCCTATTCTTATGCCAGTACCAGGCTGATTTGAGTACAATGGCCTTGTAGTATAACGACATCAGGAAGTGTGATACCACCCACTTTATTCTTCTTCAAGATTGCTGAGGGTATTTGTGTTTTGGGGGGGTTCCATATAAATTTTTGGAATATTTGTTCTATATCTTTGAAGTATGTCATTGGTATTTTAATAGGAATAGCATTGAATTTATAAATTGCTTTGGGTAATATAGACATTTTAATGATGTTTATTCTTCCTATCCATAAACACAGAATATGCTTCCACTTGTTTGTATCTTCCTTGATTTCTATTACTCATTTATCTATTATAAATGTTTTATAATTTTTCGAGTGCAAGTCTTTAACCTCCTTGGTTAAATTTACTCCTAGATACTTTATTTATTTTGTTGTATTAGTGAAGAGGATTGTTTTCTTAATTTCTCCTTCAGACAATTCATTCTTGGTGTATAAAAATGCCTCTGATTTCTGAATATTAATTTTGTATCCTGCCACCTTGCTGAATTCATTTATAAGGTCCACTAGTTTTTTTCACTAAGACTTTAGAGTTTTCTATGGACAGTATCATGTCATCAGCAAATAGTGATAGTTTTACTTCTTCTTTTCCAGTTTGGATGCCTTTTATTTCTTCTTCTTGTCTGATTGCTGTGGCTAGGACTTCCAAAACTATGTTGAATAAGAGTGGTGAAAGGGGGCACCCCTGCCTTGTTCCTGATCTTAAGGAAATTTCTTTTAATTTTTGGCCATTGATTATGATGTTGGCTGGGGGTTTGTCATAGACAGCCTTTATTATGTTGAGGTATGTTCCCTGTATACCCACTGTGCTGAGAGTTTTGATCATGAATGGGTGCTGGATTTTATCAAATGCTTTTTCTGCATCTATTGATATTATCATGTGGGTTTTCTCCTTCCTTTTGTTTACATGATGAATCATGTTGATTGATTTGCATATATTGTACCAGCCTTGCCTCCCCAGAATAAATCTCACTTGAATATGATGTATGATTTTTTCCATGTATTGCTGGATCCGGTTTGCTAATATTTTGTTGAAAATTTTAGCATCTAAATTTATCAGGAATATTAGTGTATAGTTTTCTTTCTTTGTATTGTGTTTGCCTGGTTTTGGAATAAGGATTATGCTTGCCTCATAAAAGAAGCTTGGAAGTCTTCCCTCCTCTTGAATTTTTAAAAATAGCTTGAAAAGGATAAGTGTTAGTTCTTTGAAATTTGGTATAATTCTCCTGTGAGGCCATCTGGCCCTGGACTTTTGTTTGTTGGGAGTTTTTTTGATAACTGTTTTGATCTCATTTGTTGTAATCAGTCTGTTTAGGTTTCCTGTTTCTTCCAGATTGATTTTTGAAAGATTATACTTTTCAAGGAATTTGTCCTTTTCACCTAGGTTGTCTAATTTTTTGGTGTATAGTTCTTCATAGTATTTTTTTTTACAATATTTTGTATTTCTGTTGTGTCAGTTGTTATTTCTCCACTCTCATTTGTAATTTTATTTATTTGAGTCCTCTCTCTTTTTTTCTTGGTGTGTCTGGTTAAAGGTTCATCGATCTTGTTTACCCCTTCAAAGAACCAGCTCTTGGTTTTATTGATCCTCTGTATTGTTTCTTTAGCCTTTATGTCATTTATTTCTGCTCTGATCTTTATTATTTCCTTCCTTCTACTACCTCTGGGCTTTACATGCTGTTCTTTCTTAGTTCTTTTAGATGCAAGGTTAGTTGTTTATTTGAGCTGTTTCTTGCTTCTTAAGGTATGCCTGTAATGCTATGAACTTCCCGCTCAGGACTGCTTTTGCTGTGTTTCATAAATTTTGAGTTTTTGTATGTTGATTTTCATTTGTTTCAAGGAACTTTTTTATTTCTCCCTTGATCTCATTGTTAACCTCTTCATTATTTAATAACATGTTATTTAGTCTCCAAGTGTTTGAATGTTTTTCAGTTTTTCTATTGTAGTTGATTTCTAGTTTCATGCCATTGTGATAAGAGAATATACTTGATATGATTTCAATCTTCTTAAATTTATTGAGATGCGTTTTGTGTCCTAACATGTGGTCTATCTTAGAGAATGTACCATGAACACTTGAAAATAATATATATTTTGCTGTTTTAGGGTGAAAGGTTTTGAAGATATTTATGAAATCTAGTTGACCTAGTGAGTCCTTTATGTCTGCTGTTTCTTTGTTAATTTTCTTTCTTGAGGATCTATCCATTGATTTTATGTGGAGTATTGAAATCCCCTACTATTATAGTATTGCTGTTGATCTCACCCTTTATATCCATCAAAATCTGCTTTATATATTTAGGTGCTCCTATATTAGGTGTATAGATATTTATAATGGTTATATCTTCCTGTTGGATTGCTCCCTTTATCATTATGTAGTGACCTTCTTTATTCCTTATTATAGTCTTTGTTTTAAAGTCTATTTTGTCAGATATAAGTATTGCTACCATAGCTTTTTTTTTTCATTCCATTTGCATATTTTATTTTTTACTTCTTTACTCTCAGTCTATGTGTAGCTTTGGTTTTGAGGTGGGTCTCTTATAGACAGCATATGTATGGGTCCTGTTTTTTTTATCCATGAAGCTATCTTATGTCTTTTGATTGAAGCATATAATTCATTTACATTTAAGGTTATTGTTGATATGTAGTTTTTATTGCCATTTTATTCTTTAAATCTACATTCCTCTTTTACTAGATTTTTTCCCCCTTTTTTCTGTTTCTAACAGGCCCCTTAACATTTCTTGCTGCATTGGTTTGGTTGTAATAAATTCCATGAGTTGTTTTTTGTTGTTGTTGTTGTTTTTTGTCTGGCAAGCTTTTTATTTCTCCAATTTTAAATGAAAACCTTGCTGGATAAAAATGTCTTGGTTGTAGTCTCTTGTTTTGCATTACTTTGAATATTTTTTGCCATTCCCTTCAGGCATCAACTGTTTCTGTTGAAAATTCAGATGTCATCCTTATAGAGGCTCCTTTGTAGGTGATTGACTGCTTTTCTCTTGCAGCTTTAGTATTTTCTTTTTGTCTCTTGGCTTTGGTATTTTAATTATGATGTGACTTGTAGGTCTCTTTGAGTTCCTTTTTAATGGGACTCTCTGTGCTTCTTGAACTTGTGTGACTCTTTCCTGCATCAATATAGGGATGTTTTCAGCTATGATTTCTTCAATCAGGTTCTCTATCCCTTGTTCTTTCTCTTCTCCTTCAGGACCCCTATGATACGAATGTTGTTTTTCTTTGTATTGTCACAGAGCTCTCTTAGAGTTTCCACGAACTTTTTGATCCTCTTTTTTTTTTCTGCTCTGCTTAATGCTTTCGTTTATCTTGTCCTCTAAATCACTGATTCGATCCTCTGCTTCACCCAGCCTGCTTTTTTTTTTTTTTCATTTTACCGAAGCTGGAAATGGGGAGGCAGTCAGACAGACTCCCGCATGTGCCCGACCGGGATCCATCCGGCATGCCCACCAGGGGGCAATGCTCTGCCCCTCTGGGGCATTGCTCCGTTGCATCCAGAGGCATTCTAGCACCTGAGGCAGAGGCCACAGAGTCATCCTCTGTGCCTGGGCCATTTTTGCTCCAATGGAGCCTCAGCTGTGGGAGGGGAAGAGAGAGACAGAGAGGAAGGAGAGGGGGAGGGGTGGAGAAGCAGATGGGCACTTCTCCTTTGTGCCCTGGCTGGGAATCGAACCCGGGACTCCTGCACGCCAGGCCGATGCTCTACCGCTACCCAGCCTGCTTTTAATTCCTTCTAGTGTAGTCTAGTGTAGTCTTCATTTCTGATATTGTGTTTGTCATTTCTGTGTGATTCTTTTTTATGATTTCAATGTCCTTTTTAATGCTTACTATCTCTTTGTTTAGGTGCTCATTATGTCCACCTATTGTTGCTCTAAGATCTTTGAGCATCCTAACAATCATTATTCTTAACTCTGCATCTGGTATCTTGGCTATTCCATCTCATTCAGTTCTTTTTCTGGGGATTTCTCCTGTTATTTTATTTGAATTGCATTTCTCTGTCTTCCCATTTTGTCTCTGTATAGACTGCTCCTTTGGATGTTTTGTTTATGTAGCTAGCTGAGTATAGGGTTAGTGTTTTCTGCCTCCAGCTTTCAGTTGTGTTGTTTCTACATCTTCTTGGGTTGGCCTCAGCTATTATTTGTAATCCGCTGTGGGCTACTTATCTGCTGTTACTGCTCTTTTTGCCATGAGTGTCAGCATTTTCTATGTCTTAGCTGGGTTCAGTTTGAGGAGTCTTTCTTTAACATACCACTCTAACTGTGGTTGTTAGGTCCTGAGCTGATGCTCTCCATATCTGTCCCCTGGATGTACCAGCCCTGAACTTCCTTGCCTGGAACCTAGTGCATACTAGTGGGGGTCACTGCTTATGACTGTCCCTTAGCAACCTTCTTGGAACTACAGGCGATCCAGAATTTGTGGCTGCCTCTGCTGGGCCCTGATGCTGTTGTAAATATCAGCTGCACTCCTAGGCTGGCTTTTATCTACTCTTGGCCAGTGTGTGTAGCCTCTTTATTCCTGAGGTGTGTTCTTTCTGCAAACCCCCTGCTGCTGCAGCCTCCTCAGACACTCAGGCACTGACACTGCTGGGGGCCCTGGCTTGCGGGCCACAGCTCAGGCTGCTCCATGGGGCTGTCCCATGGGCTTAGGGGACTCCTCGCCTTGCTGGGCTACACCCACACTGGCATGTGGGCTGCCTCTCTGGTCTCTACCCCGTGGGGCACAGGTACACCCCTCCAGGCTCTTCCCCTCGCCATCGCTGTGTGGGCCACAAGGCTCCGCCTCCCACTGCCACCACATGGGCTGCCTCTCTGGGCTCTTCCCCCCACCACTGCACTAGCTAAGTACTGCGGCCACCACCAAAGTAGGGCCCTCTTGCCCTTTGGAGGTTACTCAGCAGTTTGTGAGGACAGTATATCCTAGACCTCAGCACTCAAAACCTGTGTCCCTGATGTACCCTGTTTCTAAGTGTCTCTTTGCACTGTCTAGAGCAGGAGAGCCTCTGGTGGGCAAGGTAATTGCTTCCTCTTGCTGGCTTGGTTCTCCCAGGATAAATGGCCACTTTAGGTTTAAGGAGTGACCCAGTACAGGGATTAGGGTGTTTGTCCCCCAAAGTCTCTCCCTGTGTCCCTGAGACTACACTGTTTTCTTGTAACTCCAGTCCTCTTGGTGTTTCCCACTCCCAGAGCCCCAGGTAAGTGGTTGTGAATGAGGTTTTCTCCATGGTCCCTTTAAGATGAAGTCTGGGTCTGAGAGTTCTGTTTCCCTCTTGCAAACAGTAACCTGGCTTTTCTTTCAGCTAAATACTGTCCATAAGCCTCCTCTAGTCTCTGGGGCTCCAGGATGGGATTTTGGTCCTGGGGCTGAGGACCCACAACTCTCCGGGCACCCCACCCTGCCATGAGAGACCCTCTAGGCTGCCTCTCGCTTTGGGGCAGCCCTTTCTGCATCTCTGTCCTTCCTACCAGTCTTGGTGTGGCTTCTTCAGTGATGCTTGGTTATATATTCCTCTTAGTTTAGTCCAAAGTTGGTTTTTGAAGATGATTATTCCTAAGTTAAGTTGTAGTACACTTTGGTTTTGGGAGGTGGGAGTTGTAATGTCTGCATACTCCATCGCCATATTCCCGGTCTCTTCTCACACACATTTTATACTGGGTAACTATTTAGTAAACACATGAATTTAATACAAAAGCTCAACAGTTAAAAAAATGACATTTCTTATTTGCATTTTTTAATCATCCAATGGTTGCCCTTATAATTCTCATACTATGCTTGAAATGTGACTAGTGATGTGCTCCAAGTGCAACATTTACATTAGATTTCAAACACTTAAAGAAAAAAAGTGAAATAATTCATTCATAATTTTTATATTGATCATATAGGTAGAATGATAACATTTTGGATATTTTGGGCTAAGTAAAGTATTTCACTAAAATTAATCCCACCAGTTTTTTTTTGTTTTTTTTTGTTTTTTTTACTTTTTAATGTGGCTACTAGAAAAATTTAAATCACATCAGATTTCTGTTGGGAAGTGCTACTTTAGATATAATAATTGAGTCCTCCATTTGATTTTCCAAAAACTTACACTTGTTACATATTCATGAGTTTAAAAATTCAATTTTTTTCTTTTTTGTATTTGACTTTTGAGATCTGTCAAGTCATTTACAATCTACTTTTCATTAACCTATTACTTCTTTCCTAAGTTCACATATCTCCCCTTTCATAAGTCAAAGAAAATGTTGGGCAAATGAGTTTGTAAAATTTGTGTTTTTTGAGTTTGCTCACTTTTATTGTTAAAAATGGTGCTGGGCAGCCATGTGTGAGCTTGTCCTCAGAGCAGGGCAGTTGATTGCAAATTGCGAATTACCTTCCTGCTTGGGAGAGGCCATTGTTATTCTAATGTTTGCTGGAGGAGGGGTTATGCAACAAAAAGTTTTATTTTTATTTATTTATTTATTTATTGTATTTTTCTGAAGCTGGAAATGGGGAGAGACAGACAGACTCCCGCATGCGCCCGACCGGGATCCACCCAGCACGCCCACCAGGGGCGAAGCTCTGCCCACCAGGGGGCAATGCTCTGCCCACCAGGGGGCGATGCTCTGCCGTGACCAGAGCCACTCTAGCACCTGGGGCAGAGGCCAAGGAGCCATCCCCAGCGCCCAGGCCATCTTTGCTCCAATGGAGCCTTGGCTGCGGGAGGGGAAGAGAGAGACAGAGAGGAAGGAGGGGGGCGATGGAGAAGCAAATGGGCACTTCTCCTATGTGCCCTGGCCAGGAATCGAACCCAGGTCCCCCGCTCGCCAGGCCAACGCTCTACCGCTGAGCCAACCGGCCAGAGCTGCAACAAAAAGTTTTAAAAAGAAAAAGAGAAGGAGAAAGAAGAAGGAACCCATTTTTTGCAGAGTAAAGGAGAAGGAGAGAAGCCAAGATGGCAGGGTGTTGAAGGAGAAGCCAGTTTGTGCAGAGAGGAGAATGGAGAAGGTGTGAAAATGGGGAACCAAAGGTGACTAATACTTGTGGGAGCCTTTGATTCTCAGAAAAAACAGAGAAGATTCTCCTGGTTGCGGAACCTGAGAATGTGTCAGGGTTTTGGAGTCCAGCTCATTGGCCGGTATGAGAGTAGAATAAAGGAATGGCCCACCATTTTTTGGCTTCACTGTTTCTTTACCATCTGCCTGAATCTAATGGGGACCTGTATGTGTATAGCCATGACAGTCACAACTACTGGTCTTACAGAAAACAACACATTTTCTTTAAGTTCTCTGATTCCGAAAATATCTATGTGGTCAAGATTTTGACTGTTTTATAAATTTCTGAGTATAGGTCTTTAACCTCTTTGGTTAAATTTACTCCTAGGTACTTTATTTGTTTTGTTGCATTAATAAAGGGGATTGTTTTCTTAACTTGTCTTTCAGACAGTTTATTGTTGGTATATATAAATGTCACTGATTTCTGCATATTGATTTTATATCCTGCCACCTTGCTGAATTCATTTATCAGGTCCAGTAGTTTTTTGACTGAGACTTTAGGGTTTTCCCTGTACAGTATCAAGTCATCAGCAAATGACAAAAGTTTTACTTCTTCTTTTCCAATTTGGATGCCTTTTATTTCTTCTTTTTATCTGATTGCTGTAGCTAGGATTTACAGAATTATGTTGGATAAAAGTAGTGAAAGGGAGCACCCCTGCCTTGTTCCTGTTCTTAAGGGGATTGCTTTTAATTTTTGCCCATTGAGTATATGATGTTGCTTGTGGGTTTGTCATAGATGGCCTTTATCATGTTGAGGTATGTTCCCCGTATTCCCAGTTTGCTGAGAGTTTTGATCATAAATGGGTGCTGGATTTTATCAAATGCTTTTTATGCATCTATTGATATTATCATGTGGTGTTTCTCCTTCCTTTTGTTTATGTGATGAATCATGTTGATTGATTTGTGAATATTGTACCAGCCTTGCCACCTCAGAATAAATCTCACTTGATCATGATGTTTGATTATTTTCATGTATTGCTGGATTCGATTTGCTAATATTTTATTGAGAATTTTAGCATCTAAGTTCATCAGGGATATTGGCCTATAGTTTTCTTTCTTTGTAATGTCTTTACATGGTTTTGGAATGAGGATTATGTTCGCCTAATAAAAGGAGTTTGGAAGTTTTTCCTTCTCTTGAATTTTTTGAAATAGCTTGAGAAGAATAGGAGTTAGTTCTTCTTTGAATATTTGGTAAAATTCGCCTGTGAAGCCATCAAGCCCAGGACTATTGTTTTTTGGGAGTTTTTTGATAACTGTTTCAATCTCTTTTGTTGTAATTGGTCTGTTTAGGTTTTCTGATTCTTCTAGATTGATTTTTTTTTATTTTATTTATTCATTTTAGAGAGGAGAAAGGAAGAGAGAGAGACAGAGAGGAAGAGAGAGAGGAGAGAGAGAGAGAGAGAGAAGGTGGGGAGGAGCTGGAAGCATCAACTCCCATATGTGCCTTGACCAGGCAAGCCCAGGGTTTCGAACCGGCGACCTCAGCATTTCCAGGTCGATGCTTTATCCACTGCGCCACCACAGGTCAGGCCAAGATTGATTTTTGAATGATTATTTTTTCAAGGAATTTACTCATTTTATCTAGATTGTCCCATTTTGGGGCATACAGTTCTTCATAGTATTTTCTTACAATCCTTTGAATATCTGCTGTGTCAGTTGTTACTTCTCCACTTTCATTTCTAATTTTATTTGAGCCCATTCTCTTTTTTTTATGATGAGTCTGGTTAAAGGTTCATCAATCTTATTTACCTTTTCAAAGAACCAGCTCTTGGTTTCATTGATCTTCTGTATTTTTTTTTTTTGCCTCTATGTCATTTATTTCTGCTCTGATCTTTATTATTTTCTTCCTTTTACTTCCTCTGGGCTTTACTTGCTGTTTTTTTTCTAGTTCTTTTAGGTGCAGGGTTAAGTTGTTAATTTGAGCTTTTTTTTTTTTTTTTTGCTTCTTAAGGTATGCCTGTAATGCTATGAACTTCCCTCTCTGGACTGCTTTTGCTGTGTCCCATAAATTTTGAGCTGTTGTATGTTCATTTTCATTTGTTTCAAGGAAATTTTTTATTTTTTCCTCAATCTCATTATTAACCCATTCATTATTTAATAGCATGCTATTGAGTCTCCAAGCATTTCAATGTTTTTTAGTTTTTCTATTGTAGTTGATTTCTAGTTTCATGCCATTGTGATCAGAGAAGGTGCTTCATATAATTTTAATCTTCTTAAATTTATTAATACTTGTTTTGTGTCCTAACATGTGGTCTATTCTAGAGAATGTACCATAAGCACTTGAAAAGAATGTACATTCTGCTGCTTTGGGGTGAAAGGTTCTGAAGAGATCTATTAAATCCAGTTGATCTAGTGTTCTTTAAGTCTGCTGTTTCTTTGTTAATTTGTCTGGAGGATCTATCCATTGATGTTAGTGTGGTATTAAAATCCCATACTATATTGCCTGACCTGTGGTGGCGCAGTGGATAAAGCGTCAACCTAGAAATGCTGAGGTCGCCAGTTTGAAACCCTGGGCTTGCCTGGTCAAGGCACATATGGGAGTTGATGCTTCCAGCTCCTCCCCCCTGTCTCTCTCTCCTCTCTCTCTGTCTCTCTCTCCCCCTCTCTCTCCTCTCTAAAATGAATAAATAAAATAAAATTAAAATTAAAAAAAAAATCCCATACTATTATGGTATTGCTTTTGATTTTGCCCTTTTTTTTCCATCAAAATCTGTTTTATATATTTAGGTGCTCCTATATTAGGTGCACATATATTTTTAATAGTTATATCTTTCTGTTGTAATGCTCCTTTTATCATTATGTAGTGACCTTATTTATCTCTTACTATTGCCTTTGTTTTAAAGTTTATTTTGTTTGATATTAGTATTGCTACCCTAGTTTTATTTTTCCTTTTCATTTGTGTAAAATATTTTTTTCATTCCTTTACTCTCAGTCTATGTGTATCTTTTGTTCTGAGGTGGGTTTCTTGTAGACAGCATATGTACGGGTCCTGTTTTTTTTATCCATGTAGCTTTCTTATGTCTTTTGATTGGAGCATTTAATACATTTACATTTAAGGTTATTATTGATATGTAGTTGTTTATTGACATTTTATTTTTTAAATCTATAATTATATTTCTCTCAATTTCTTTTTTCTTTGCTCTTTTTACAGCAAGCCTGTTAACAATTCTTGCAGTACTGGTTTGGTTGTAATGAATTCCTTGATTTTTTTTTTTTGTCTGGAAAGATTTTTAATTCTTCTTCCATTTTAAATGATAATCTTGCTGAATAAAGAAGTCTTGGTTGTAGGCTCTTGTTTTGCATTACTTTGAATATTTCTTGCCATTTCCTTCTGGCCTCAAGTGTTTCTGTTGAAAAGTCATATGTCATCCTCATGGGGGTTCCTTTGTAGGTGACTGACTTCTTTTGTCTTGCTGCTTTTAGTAGTTTTTTTTTATCTCTAAACTGTGGTATTTTAATTATGATGTGTCTTGATGTAGGCTTCATTGGGTTTCTTTTTATTGGGACTCTCTGTGCTTCTTCTTCTTCTTTTTTTTTCTTCTCTCTGTGCTTCTTGAACTTGCATGACTTTTTCCTTCATCAATGTAAAAAAGTTTTCAGCTATGATTTCTTCAATCAAGTTCTTTATTCCTTGTTCTTCTCCTTCAGGAACCCCTATGATATGGATGTTATTTCTCTTCATACTGTCACAGAGTTCTCTTATAGTTTCCTCTGACGTTTTGGGCCTCTTTCTTTTTTACTGCTCTGTTTCTGTGTTTTTATTTATTTTGTTTTCTAATTCGCTGATCCGATCCTCTGCTTCATCTAGCCTGCTGTTGTTTTCTTCTAGTGTAGTCTTCATTTCTGGTGATTGCCATTTCTGATTGATTCTTTTTTATGATTTCAGTGTCCTTTTTGATGTTTGAAATTTCATTATATAGGTGCTCATTAAGTCCATCCATTGTAGCTCTTAGATCCTTAAGCATCCTAACAATCATTATTTTAAACTCTGCATCTGGTAATTTGGTTACTTCCATCTCATTCAGTTCTTTTTCTGAGGATTTCTGTTGTTGATTCATATGGATTACATCTTTCTGTCTTCCCCTTTTTTCTGTTTGCAGTTTGCAAGCTGGATGGGGTTGTGGGTCTGATGTTGGTATATGGAATGTGGCTCTTCCTTCAGGTCTTTATCCCTCAGCCTCTGCTGGTTGCTCAGATTTTAATTCTCTTTAACTAGTAGAGCTGCTTAAAAGTCTTAATTTCTGCTATTTGTTTGCTGAGCCCAGTGGGGAAGTTCTGTGTGTAGGGTGGGGGGGTGTTAGTGGTTATATCTTGTTCTTTGGCTCCAGTTGAAACTCTATCCAGGAATGTGGTAGGTGTGACCTCTGAGAACCAGAAGGTGTGGTCTGCCCAGTTACTCTCTAGAGGTGGGGTGCATTCTTCATATCAGAAGGGGGAAGTGTAGCTTAGGTCTCCCTGGAAACCTGAGTCACTACCCCTCCCCTTTACTTTCTTCTTTCCCAATGGCCTTTTGCACTGATTGGAGGTGGAGAGCATTTTGGAGGTGGGTCCACTGGCTCCACACTAGGCTTGTGCTGGACGGAGGGAGTGACCCTCCCCTCCCTCCAGATCTATGGCTGCCTTGACACTGGAGAATGACTCAGCTCAGGTATTCTTCTCCCCATCACCATTTGTGTTCCTGTGCCTCAATATCCCCACTCTCCTCATGCAAGACCAGTCCTCTTAGTCCTCCTTCCATCCAGAGCCCCAAAGCAAGTGGCTATGAACAATATTTTCTGTGCTTGCCTTTAAGGCTGCAACTTTTTTGCTAGCCATTTCCCATGGACAGAAATCCAACTCTTCTCCCCACTCAGTGCTGTCAGGCTGTCTTCTCCAATCTCTGGGTTTCTAGGCTGGGGCTCTGGGAATGAGGACCCACACATCTCAAGGTCTCTCTCCCTGCAATGTTTAACCTGCTGGGCCCTCAGCCACCCCTTACTCCTTGGAGTAGGGGAGCCCTCACCACATCCCCACACTTCCTACCAGGCTCAGTGTTGTTTCTTCTGTGCTCCTTGGTTTTCAAGTCCTGTTCTTTTAGTGAAAAGTTGGTTTTTCATGATGATTTTTCTTAAATTAACTTGTAATCCAGTTTGGTCCCAGGAGGTAGTAGTTTGTATGTCTACCTACTCTGCTGCCCTCTTGAAATCTGCCCATGGCTTTTAATACCTAGTCTTAACTCCTTGTCATTATTTTCCTTTATCAGCATAAGTCTGGAAATGTTTTGTGCTATAATGTTTTCCATCTCTCCTGTGGAAGCATTCTTGATTATACTCACTTTCCCCCTTTTCAGAGTTTCTATTATACCCTGCTTTCTTATATACCTGTTTTATGTGAAAGTTCAAGTATTATGCATCCCTAAATAAAATGCTGGGTTGGAGAAAAGATTCAAGTGATGGTGAGAGGTGGTACTAGGTTCTTTTTTAACACCTTGCATGTGACATCCTTAAGTATTCAAGGACTCTATAATATTTGTCACCTTGTTAGTCTCTGTGCTCCCTAGTCTTCATTACCTTGAGTAAGATGCACTTTCTCCTCTTATACAAATGTATCCTTACATAGAAGCCAGCCCCAATAAGTGATCATAATGACATCTTACAGTTATTAAGGTACTCACTTATTGTCAAGAACATTTGTTAAGTGCTTTATGGGAATTCTTTCATTAGGAGGACACAATGAAATCTACAATATAAATTCCTGTAATTTTTTTTTCATATATGGCTTTGAGTTAGGGTTGGTCAAATAAGAATTTTGTACAAAATTTGGAAAGCATAAATAAAGCAGCATCCATTACTTTCTGAAGGTCATCAAATCTTGCAGCTAAAAGTATCCAATTTCTTAAATTCCTTCACCAGCTCCAAGTGATATAATCATGGCTGTTCTTCAGGAGAGTGAACTATTCAGAGGGGTAACTACAGCTGCTTAAGAGTTTTCTCTTACTCACTAACAGATCTTTTTGGACTTTTGTGTTTCTAATCCCCTACAACTGTGCTAAGGAATAAATCACTTGTTCTATTACATTCATAGTGCTTTTTTGTGACTGAACCTTTACTAACATGGAGAAAAGGCACAAATTAGAAATATCAGGAATGAACAAAGGGATATCACTGCAGAATGTTATGAGGATAATAAGGAAATAGTATAATCAACTTTCTGCCAATATGTTTTAAAACTTAGATGAACTAGATAAATTATTTGAGAAATTCAACAACCAAAACTAACACTATATGAAATATACAATCTGGATAGCTCTATATCTATTAAAGAAATTGAATTCAATGGAAAAAACCAATAGCCTTATTCAGAAGTAACCTCCAGATTCCAATAGTCCTACTGGTGAATTTTATCACAAAAATAACAATATAATACAAATATTAAGGAAGACATAGTAAGTTTACACAAATCTTGAGGAAGAAATAACAATCTTACACAAACAAAAAACAGAGGAGGCTACAAGACATTCACATTTGATTTTATAGTGTGTGTGTGTGTGTGTGTGTGTGTGTGTGTAAAGCAATCATAACTTTACAGAAGAAAAATAATTTTTTTTCGGAATTATTTTTCTTTCTTTTTTAATGAGAGGGAGAGACAGAGACAGTGATAGAGAGAGAGACAGACAGACAGACAGGAAAGGAGAGAGATGAGAAGCATCAACTCATAGTTGTATCACTTTCAGTTGGTCATTGATTGCTTCTCATATGTGCCCTGATGGGGGGGCAGTCAAGCCGGCAATCTCAGGGGTTTTGAACTTGGGTCCTCAGCGTCCCAAGTTGACACTCTATACACTGCTCCACCATTGGTAAGGCTTTCTGAATTATTTTAAAGTAAGATGTAGACCTCATACCTCATTGACATTTCAAGTTGCTGACCAAGTATGTTGGCAGTTGAAGGAGATCTCATCTGGCAGGGGTTATTTATACTAAAATATTGACACCGAAATAGGGCTGTTTTTCTACAAAGAGAACAGGGAAGAACAGCTTTTATGGCTACATAATCTACCTAAATTCTTCTTTATACCATCCTGCCTGAGTGCAGTTGTCATAGTCTGAGAAGGGTGTATCATAATCGGAAACATAGACACCTCAATAAGACAAACAAGGTTAACAGAAACTTTTTGAGATGACTCAAAGAACAGCATTTGAAACTTAAGTGAAGTAAATTTTGACTAATGAAAGTAAGTACTATTTGTCTTAAATAGTGAACAAAAATAATTGATCCAAGAATTACTACAGACAGGAAATTTGTATTAACTATAATGTTTTATTAAATCAACCAATGACGAAACCATCTTTTTAAAAGAATTAAGAAAATACCTTATTAAAAATTGACATCCGTGCCCTCGGGTTAGTATGAGCCACAGATCACTTGGTCTGAATGTCCATAGATCTGAATCATATTCTAATTTCTATATTCTTAAGTACTTACGTAAGGTCAGATTAAATGTTCAAACCAACAGTTTTTAAAGCAGTGATTTATGACTTTGTACTTAAATCTTTAATTTCAAATATAATAGCATAATACATTAATTTGTTAATATCAGCAAGTTAAAAAATTTGCCAAAACTTTTTTTCACATGGCAATCTACTTGCATCATTGAAAAATTTATGATAGCTTAACTGAAAAAGAAATGATGGTGTCTTAAGTGTCTAAACACAGTTTTCTTCACATGTAGTGACAGGTTTGTGGTTCTACCAATGGTTTTTTTCATGGGAATAATTTACATTCTGCAGTAATACCAAGCTAAGTACCCAATAAAAAGATTAAAAGACTCATGTACTGCAAGAAGAATATACTACTAGTAATATATGACATCACCATGTTGGGAAGATGATAGAATGATTTCTGAAGAAATTTTCTATTGAAGGAATGAAGGAAACTTTAAGCAGAGTTCTCATGGTAATACTGTCTGACATCACTGGAACCTCTTCACAGTCCAATTTCTATCTTTTCTGAAGTTTGTTATGAGACATAGTTATTAAAACTGAGGTTGCTGATTAGAAACCCTGGGCTTGTCTGGCCAAGGCACATGCAAGAAGCAACTACAAGACATAATTATTAAAAACTGCATTCTGATAAGTGGTATAGGAAACTAAGAGAGAATAAAAAAACTGTCATTGCAACAATTTTGTGTCTAGACAATTAAGACACGTCATAAATTGTTTAATGAATTGCTTAATAAAATGTTATAGCAGTGAGTTAAGTCTGGCAGTTCGCAGTTACTCTTGCATGGTCAGAAATGAAATGATTAAAATTAAATCCTAGAACCTTTCATGTAGGTATAAATTGTGATGACTCTAGCCTGACCTGTGGTGGCGCAGTGGATAAAGTGTCAACCTGGAAATGCTGAGGTCGCCAGTTCGAAAACCTGGGCTTGCGTGGTCAAGGCACATATGGGAGTTGATGCTTCCAGCTCCTTCCCACTGTCTCTCTCTCTCTCTCGCTCTCTCTCTCTCCCTCTCTCCTCTCTAAAATGAATAAATAATAAAAAAAATTAAAAAAAATTTAAAAAAAAATTGTGATGACTCTATAAATTACTTCAGATGAAGAGTGAATGAAGAAACTCAATTTGATAAACTATGAAATTAAATGTATGATTCCTCAGTGGCATATTATTTGATAAGCCATTCAATTTCATATAAATTGAAATCCTTTTATTGGTGCCACAAATTATGTTATACACATAATGACAGAATGTTACAATTCAACTAAAAATCTTCAACTTAGTTTATTTAATAAATATTATGTAAATACTTATGTTTGTAGCACTAAGCTACATGCTGATGGAGAACAGAAAAAAAATGTCTTTTACTTAATTTAGCACATCCATATTCAACAGGCATATGTCATTTAAAATTTACCAGTTTCAATAAGGAACATAATATCTAGATCAACTAAATTTGCTATCTCTCTAAATTGTCCCTTACTGTTAATAATAGCCATGCTCAAATCTCTATGATTTGTTTCTTCCTACTCTGTGATAGTACATATTTAGTTAATTAATGTTTCTCTGTTTCCTCTTGCAAACTTTCTGTTCCTTCCTTTCTGTCCTATCTGAAGCCTTTAAAATATCATACTTTTGATAAGATTCTCATTCTTGAGCTTTTTGTCTTTAATTTCTTGCTTACTCAATTAACCATACAAATGTTGTTAAATGGTTTATTTTCTCGGTTTATTTCCTTGTTTGAGGACCTCTGACTTGACTGTAAGATCAGATCCAGAATCTCAGTGCCTCTCATCACCTTACCTCTGACATTGCAAACTCTCTCTGGGCTTTATACTGTCTCTTATGCTCACTCAGACCTTTTGCTCACTCTAGTTTCAAGATCTCATCAAATCCAACCTCCGTGTACCTAAGTCTTACCCATTCTTTAGAGTACAACTCAAGCTTCATCCTATTTTTTTCTGGCCTTAGCAGTCCATGTTGATTTTCCCCTTCTCTGAATCTATGTCATTTAGTTGATCCCTCTGTGTCAAGAAAACAATTTACATGGAGTACTTAGTAAATGAGTAATACCCAGTCTCTAAACACAAGTAATTTGTAAGCTGTAAGTTTTTAAGTAAAGTACCAATTTTCCAACTCTCTCAAATAACATCTGGGTTTCAATTTATGGTACTTTGAGAAAGATAACTTAAAAATTATTAATATTCAAAGTAGGGTCAGTTTAATTCACAACCTCACCTTACTTTTTATAAACTTGAAATGCTGAAGTTAAAACTTCTTAAATAATCCAACAAACCCTTTTTATCTTAAATCTCACTTTTCTACAATGTGGTCTTTGCAGTTCTTTTTTTTCATTCTGCCCAAACAAAAATAGCAGCCAATGGGTAAATAAGATGAGGCATTTGCAGGACTCAAACAAACAAACAAACAAACAAGAAAGTGTTTCCCAGCCTCATTGTGATCAATGTAATGAATACAAGGGCTGCCTACAAAGTACTCATAGGCCACCTCAGAATTCATGAGCTCTGGTGTCATAATTGTCAACTTTTTTTCCCAACATCTCAATATCAGTTAAACTCAAAAAAAGATGTTCAACTCTCTAAGAACCTATTAATATACTTGATATACAGAACTGTAATGTTTAGTGGGTTGAAATTTAATATCAGCAGCAGAAGCAGTAGTGTAGTCATCTAATACTTATGATGAATGCACCATCTTCTAGGCATTGTATTTGTTTGTTTGTTTGTTTGTTTGTTTTTAGTGAAAGAGACAGAAACAGAGAGAGAGAGAGACAGAGAGAGGGACATATAGGGACAGACAAGAAGGGAGAGAGATGAGAAGTATCAGTTCTTTGTTGTGGCATCTTAATTGTTCATTGACTGCTTTCTCATATGTACCTTGACCAGGGAGCTGCAGCTGAGCAAGTGACCTCTTGCTCAAGCCAGTGACCTTGGGCTCAAGACAGCAACCATGGGGTCATGTCTATGATCCCACACTCAAGCTGGTGAGCCCACACTCAAGCCAGATGAGCCTGTGCTCAAGACGGCAACCTCAGGGTTTTGAACTTGGGTCCTCTGTATCCCAGGCCAATGCTCTATCCACTGTGCCACCATCTGATGAGGCCAGGGATTGTTTTAAGTGCTTACTTTTATTAGCTCAAATGATCATAACAATAGTCTTATGGTTTAGATATTCCTATAATCCTCACGGAAGAGAGGGATGTTAGGTAATGTGCCTAAGGACACATAGCTAGCAATGGCAAAGTATGTATTATTATCATAATACATAGTATATGATGCTAATTTTCAGAATTTAAATAGCATTTCAAATTTTTCCTAGTGGACCTAGTTTAAATGACAAATGATAAAATAAGCAACCACTAGTGAATATTATGTGAAAAAGTGTCTATCCCCTTGAAAAAACATTGGTTTGGATTTCAATTCTCCATGACAAATGGCGCACATCAGTTTCTGATCCTCCCTCCTGGGTCCCAGGGATGAATATGACAGTGCACTGCAGGAAACAATTAATAAGGGAATTGAGGACAGAAAGTGTTGGACATCAGTAGACTGGAGATTTTGGAGGCATAAAGCAAACTAAGTAGGCGTGCTTATGTAAGCAGGAGTGAAAACCAATCTGTAGCTAGTAGGGACCACAAAGAGTAGGACTGCTGTGGGACAGTATAATAATTAAGGTTAGTATTTAAAAAACAATGTACAGAAATGCAATATCTTATATACAGTCCACCACTCCCCTTCTTGTGAATATACAGAGAGGACAAATGTGGGAATATCCTAGGAGTGAAAAGAGCAGAACTACATTTAAGGAGGGCTAATGTGCATGTGACCTAAAATAAAGTCTCTTTAATTTGGCATGAAGGTGGATGAGTGTTGCTAAGAAACAGCTTCTTTCCAGTGATTTTCAACCTTTGTTTCTCACGCACTCATAAACTAATTACTAAAGAAAAAGGGGCCCTGACCTCTTCTTCTTTAGTAACTAATTTATTTGTGCCATGAGATGAAAATGGTTGTATTTAGTCAGGGGCAGTGACCTTAGTAATTAGTGTGTGTTTGTGCCATGAAAAAAAAAGGTTGAAAATCACTACTTTAAACTATCCAGATTATTAAGTTATAATCTCTTCTCCACCCAACTGTACTGTTTTGTGATGCTGGAGCTAAAAATGTCCTTGGTTGGCTTGTTCTCCGTTAGGCTCTGCCAATAGGGGGCACGAAAGGGAAACTAGAAGGCTTTCTGGCGACGTCAGCAGTAGCACTGCTTCATCTGGACAGCAGCATTTTATTCCTGCAGTTGCTGTTGGTTCTAGTTGCAATTTTCCCAACACTCACCGAGTCAGCATTACTGTGTCTTCTAGGATTCCAACACCAGCTTGCCGAATGCCCTCCTCAGCGACTTTGGGTTTTGTCTTAGCAGAGCCCTTCCAATGAGCTTCTGAAGCACCAGAACAAGCTGAGGAGTGCTTCCCCCACAAAGGCCTGGAACCCAGCTCCCAGCTCCTTCTGCTGAGCTCCTCAGACACCTGTACCCAGTGAGCCATGCTCTTCTGTGAGAAGTGCAATCCTTCATGCCACAGGATCTGCCCTGCAAGCCTGTAAGTCATAATAATTACAACCTCTTTCCTTCTGCCCAACTTAGGTGTCATAATTACTTACTGAAGTTATTATCTTTGTGATAGCTCAGTGTTCCTTTTTGCATTTTTAGTTCCCTAATACCTGGTTAATAATCTTTTATATTAAATGCTCTTTGGTAAAATAAATGGGGTTTTTTTAGTCTCCTGATTGGACCCTGCTGATACAGATATAAACTCCATGCACAAACACCCAATTCAAACAAAACTCACAATCAGGCAGGAGGCCTGATGTCAAAGAAGATTCTCAGACTTACAGAGGAAGCACAATTATTCAACCTAGTCCTCATTTATTAACAAAGCAAAACAACGAGGGTCATGAGTTATTTAGAAAAAGAATCTAACCCAAACCATAAAGTTCAATGTGAACAGGTAGATTAATAACACTGCAGAATGTGGAGAGACTGGGAAACAGAAGAGAACTTACACCGAGCACTCTCCAAGGTTTCTTAAAGATGATAACTGCCTTAAATGTAATTTTTTAGAAGTAACCAATGCTTAGAATACACTTATCTAAACTTTAGAACCTCATTAAATTTCAGAGCACTAAAGATGAAAAAAACCCAACAACTATTTTTAAATTGCCCCGGGACCTAAAAGTAATCATCTAAAAAGTAATGAGATTTGGACCTTAGATAAGTACTATAAATGCTAGAAGAAAAAAGAGAAATAGCTTCAAAGACAGGGGAAAAAAAACCCCATAGATTTTTCTATTTAAACTCTCAATAGATTATCAAAGTAATATAAAGCCTTTTTTTTTTACATTTGTAAGAAAGTTTTCTTAAAAAAAAACAAGTAAAAAATGCTTTAAGGATTATTAAGACAAAATTTAAAAAGGAATTTAAGAAAGAGAAGCAATGAAATCTAGAGAGATGTAGACCTAAAACAGAAATAAAAGAAAAAGATATACAGAAAGTTAGCTATACAGAAATCTGGGGGAGTCATCCCAGAGTTAGCAAAAAATCACACAGTACCAAGAAGAATATTTAAGTGCAGAAAATCAATTCTATTATCCAATTTTGTGACTAAGAAGCTGACAGATCTCAGCAGTAAGGTGAAGACAACTACCCTGCTCATTAACTACATGTATGATCTTACACCAATTATTTGACTTCTCTTAACCATAGTTTTCTAATTTATAACGTGAAAAGTATACTGATGACCTCATTGCTCTCCAAATGTATAATGTTCTAAGCACATAGGAAATAAAACTAAGCCAAAGGTTAGAAAAATATGTATTTTAAAAGCTCAAGTAAAAGAGAAATTCCCCATATGATAAACCACATTCTATAGTCCAGTTACTTACTTGTGTACAGAATCACAGATATAGTACAAGTTTATGTATAACCATAAAATGTCATTTATATTTATATACCTCTATATACTTTTGACCTTACTTTAATAATCTTACTCTATTTCTTAAACCACCTTGTTTTTAAGTAGAGGAGGTCTTTTAATTTCTATTTTCCAAAAAAAAAGAAAGAAAGAAAGAAAGAAAGAAAGAAAGAAAGAAAGAAAGAAAGAAATGAAATGAAATGAAATCTTAAGGGACAGCTTGTTACTTGTCTAAAGTCAGGGTTTAATTAATAATAGTAGAGACAATATTGGAAACATGATCTCTTGACTCTTAATTCACCACTTTTTATAATGTTTATGCTCTGTTATTATTAGTAGTAGTAGTTATGATTTCAGGTTGGTTTTTGCCTGAAAATGTCTATGGTGTCATAATTGAAACCATGATATTAGACAGGATTATCAGAAAAAATGCATTAAATATAAAAACATAGGGAGGGGCAAGTTATGATCTACAGGAAGACCAGTATTTAAAGAAAAGGCACAGCAGCCTACAAATGGAGAAGAAATGGCCAAAGGAATAGGAAGCAAACTAGGTGAATGAGTGCACTGTCACAGAAGACAAAGAATAGGAATATTTTATTAAAACATAAAGTGGCCTAAAGGGTTCAATTTTATTCAAAGAAAATGTTCTATATTGGTTTTAGAAAACAAAGAAGTCATTGGTGTTTTGGGCAAAAGAAATTTCAATGGCATGTCAGGAGCAGAAGGTAGACTGTAGTGAATTAAAGAGTGATTTGAAGGGAAGGTGGTTTGGAGAGTCATTGTTGGTAAGAATTTTGTGTGTGAAAGAAAAGAGGATGAGCAGTAGCTAGAGGAGAGTGTAGGGTCATGGGGAGATTTGTCCTTGTGTTTTGTTTTAAGATGGTAGAAATTTAACATATTTAAAGTTCACAAGAACAAACGAATAAGTAGAGAAAGATTGAAGATACAGAAAAGAAAAGTATAAATCAGTAAACTGAAGTCTCTTAGTGAAAGGGAATCCAGAATACAGTTGTAGGAGAACACCTTATACAGCAGGGTGATGTCATTTCCACATGCAGAAGAGAAGAAAGAAAGTGTGGTAGGGATGAAAGTAAGTGTGTAGATTTGGTGGGGAACAGAGTTTGAATAGGGGATGTATAAAGAGATTAAAAAATTTGAACCAAATGGAGACCACAGAAAATAGACACAATATCTTATTCTGAAAACCCAGAAGGATTCTTAGGCAGTATCAAGAGTCAAGTTATAATTGAGGAATATGAATTTATAGTGCCATTAAGCTACATAGCTTTGTGATTTTCTCCTCTAGTAATAAACAAGTGAATAGTTGGTGTAGGACAAAAATCTGAAACACACACACACACACACACACACACACACACACACACACACACACTGACTCCCTATTGACATGTGCAAACTCATATGCAATTCAGGTAAAAACTGGAAGGCTTTCAAAAATACTATTATATCTCCTGATACTGAAAATTCGCCCAACTACCTAAGAAGCAGGTTTACGCATGTCAGACATGCTCCAAGCTATCAGAATTTCTTTTATGTAACCTTTGTAAACAAGCGAGCTAGAAACTTAAATCGATAGTTACCAGACTGGTCCTATAATCACTTGCTTGAAAAGCTATGAAAAAAGAAAGCTGTCTTTTCTTCATAGTAAATTATAACTTCTGTAAGTGCCATAATAAAATTTTAGCCACGTACTTTGCCTTGCAAATAGGGAAGTTGCTAAGGCCATGAGCCACACAGACTTAATTAGTTCCACTCTGTAATGCTTTAGATTTTTCAGATTCTTTACATATGAGAGAACTTTTTAAAAAACTTGATCTTGGCCCTGGCCAGTTGGCTCAGTGGTAGAGCGTTGGCCTGGCGTGCAGAAGTCCCGGGTTCGATTCCTGGCCAGGGCACACAGGAGGAGCGCCCATCTGCTTTTCTACCCCTCCCCCTCTCCTTCCTCTCTGTCTCTCTTCCCCTCCCGCAGCCGAGGCTCCATTGGAGCAAAGATGGCTGGGCGCTGGGGATGGCTCCTTGGCCTCTGCCCCAGGCGCTAGAGTGGCTCTGGTCACAACAGAGCGATGCCCCGGAGGGGCAGAGCATCGCCCCCTGGTGGGCAGAGTGCCCCCCCCCCGTGGGCGTGCCAGGTGGATCCCGGTTGGGCGCATGCGGGAGTCTGTCTGACTGTCTCTCCCCGTTTCCAGCTTCAGAAAAATACAAAAAAAAACAAACACAAAACTTGATCTTCACAAAGAATCTATTTTTAAAATTTAACACAGTTTTAGCATTTTCAAGATTTCACAGTTAATAACTGCCTTCCTGTAGCTAATTTCTCATTTGCCTTCTAAGATAATAGCCTCTCCTGGGTTTCTGCCTAATCTGGGTGTTTTTGATTTAGTTTATTTTCCTGCTGAGATTCTTATTAAATGCTGAGATTCTTCTCTACATTTACTTCTGAGATTAAACTCATTTAATCACATGCCTATGAATACTATCTATTTGTTGATTGTTCTCCAGTTTATGCCATTAGCTTTGACTTCTTTTTTGAACTCCAGAATCATATATCCAAGTATCTACTTGACATTTCTATGCATATTTCTAATAGGCATCTCAAACTTCACTTGTCTGAAAACCAGCTCCCAATTTCTCCTGTCAACCACCGCTTTCTCAAATGAGCTCTAACTACAAATTTCCATATCTCAGTAAATGGAACTCCATTGTCCAAGTTTCTCTGGGCTAAGATGCTTGAGCTATCCAGGACTCTGTACTTTACCTCCCACCTTTATCTCATCAATCAACACATCTTGTTAACAGTGCCCATTAAAACAGATAGTGAATGCATCCACTTCTCACAGTCTTCACTGATATCACTAATGCTCAAAGCTAGGAGGTGCTTTTCATTTTTTTGCTCTTACTAAGAACCCTATAATCAAACATTCTTGGACAATTCTCTTTGTTTACATATATTGGTGTTTCTCTAGACTACATAATTAGTAGGGTAGGTATATGTATTATGTTTAGTCATAGGCATGGGTGTTTTATTTAACAGATAGCAATACGATTGCCCTTCAGAAGGTTTATACCAATATGCACATCCTCCAGGGGAGTGTGAAAAGTGGGTAATGTAGAGGCCTACTGTGTCTTTTGGGATGCGTGAACACAGAAAAGGGGTGGGAAAAATATCAGACTGAAGGACTGGTAAAAGTAGAAGAAAATATGGTGTTGTTATCAGGTCAAAGATTGTTGTTTTTCAGTAAATAATGAAGTCTTAGGTATGAAAAATAAAGTTATTGCTGTCAGAATTAGAAAAAAGGATTGTTTCCAGGTTATTTCAAAGAAAGGTCCTGCTAAGACCTGCTTAAATTTTGTAGGTTCTTGGATATGTTTTATTTATATTTTCACCTATGTCACATGTTGTGGGTAAAAGATATCCCAGAAATCATTTGCTCCATCACTTATATTTTATTATGCAGGAAAGTTTCTTGTATATGGTCAAATTCAGTGTGCAAACTTTGAAAGTATTGATAGTATATTGCTAGGCCATATATCAGAAAGGGCAAAAAAGATGATAGGATTATCAATTTAGTGGAAAATAAATGGCATAGTCAATATTCATCCTCCCAACCTTGGGTGCTATTTATTTATTTATTTATTTATTTATTTATTTATTTATTTATTGTTTCCATTGATTGAGAGAGAGAAAGAGAGAGGAAGGGGGAGAATCAAACAAATATTAACTCATTGTTTCACTTAGGTGTTGCATTTAGTTGTGTGCTCATTGATTGCTTCTCATTTATAATTTATTATTTTCATCATTCCCTTACAGAGGCAGTCTTTCCAATCCTCCCTACCCCTAAGACATTCATTTAACATTGTAAGGGATGTAAGATAGAAGGTAATTATACACAGGAATGTCCCAGAAGTAGGGTTGTGCCCATGGGTGAGCATGTTCATGCTAGAATGTTAAGAGAAAACATAGCAAGTATCAGACCCACCTCTCAAGAAAACATTATCAAACAGGATGTAAGCTTCATCAGAAGTGGGAAAGTAGGAGGACCCAAGTTCCACTCACATTGGGAAAAAAGAGATGACTACAGGGACAGGGCTCATGTACTTTCCTGAGACCTGGCTCTGTCTCGTCCGTTGGTCTTCCTCAGGTGAGCTAATGTATGTAGGCAAACTGCTGTCCTTCCAGGCTTAACGGAGGAGTCGGGCCAGACTGTGATATCCCTTATATAATATATTCCTCTCCTCCTTCAGAGTCAATGAGTAGAAATTTCTTAAACAGGACCCAGAATGAATAGAGGGGAAAAAAAGGAGAGTTGGCGTGGATGAGAAATGGATGAGAAATAATAGAAAAAACAGTTTGGGTTCTTCCAAGTTTCACATATTCCAAAAAAAAGAGTGTGTGTGTGTGTATATATATACACATTATATTTTATGTTGTAAGCATGGATTCTCATTTGGATCAAATATGACTACTACAAAGAACAGACTATAAATTGCCCAATGAGAAAAATCCAGACCATCCCAATGAGCTCCATACTAGGCTAGGACCTAACTATAATAAAACACCTTACAAACTACTGCAATGTTGAGCCAGACTGAAAGCAAGTGGCAAAGGAAACCATGTACCTCTGTATACAACTGTCTTTAGGTATGTGAGCTTTAAACCAGTCCACAGCCATACCATGAAGTTTGATGACCCAGATTAATCAGGATATTTAACCAAAAGCAAGTGACTCTGGAGCAGTTTTGTGGTCCTGAAGTTTAAAGAGCCCTTCGTGCTTCATAAGCCTATCCTTAGAGCCCTGTAGAAGCCTAGCCATGATCATTGGATTAGACTGGGAAATTACAAACAGAAGAGTGCCCGAGGTCTGCTAGCAGAGAAGAAGTAAATGCATAAGATTATAAAGTAGCACATTGTTTGTGATAGCAAAATGGATATCAGTTCAAGCACTGTCTCACAGAGTACCTGGAACACCACACCAAATGGAAAACTGCCATTTGCCAGTTCGTATCATTGCCAGAATTCTCTTTATGTATTACCCTCCCTTCCTATAGTACAGTTTCAATTTCAGTTTTCCCCTAAGACTAGTTTATTTCCTAGCACCAGCAGAAACCACAACTCAGAGAGACCCCTGGAAGAGCCACAAATCAATCTGCTAGCACTGACTTGAAAAATTAGATGGTTGGTGTAGTATTAAGAGTGGTTGAGTTTTCGGTACAAGTGGACGTCACACAGGGACATCATATTCTAGATCCTTGCCAAGGATGATAAACATCACCCACCCATGTGCTTCCACAGAAACTATTTATATCAGTTTTTCATTGTTTATAATCCACTTTGCTTTTAAAAATTATTTCCCCCATCTTTTTAAAGAAATGATTCCTTGCCTAATTATAAGCCATGCCTGATTCATCTCTGTATTCAACGCAAAACTGATACTCAGTCTTTCCTAGACATAATGTGGCAACCATACAACTAAAGCCTTCAGATATCCTGAGTTTTTGTCCGGGTCTTTCATCTAGCCCATCATCATAGAACAATGATCTCCACTGCTTCTCACCACATATTCTCTTCATCTGTAAAATGAAGGGGTTGCACTAGATGATCTAAAATTACTATTGCAACTTTGCATTCTAAAATTTAAATCCTGCAAAATAAATGTTTCTGGACCAATTGGTGCTTTACCATGTGTTCACCAGCAGTAATTTGACTGCACCCATATATGATACTATCTCTCCCCCCTCCCAATTTAATAGAAAATAACAGTTAAAATAGAAAGATATCATTGAAATAAGTAACAATTATAAAACACAAACTATATTTCTTAAAGGAAAAGAAAAAGCTGAGACTAAGTAAAACATTGATAAAATGCCATCCAATGTCTTCATACTGCAGATGCGGAACACATAAGCCAAGTGGAGTAATGTGAAGTGTATGAGATGACGCCACCAGAGTCCCAGCGCCCCCAGAGCACCCAGCAGAACTTGCTCTCCACCCATGGCATGTTTCCCACCCCATATTCTGTGACATAGTTTTGGCAGTAGGAGGTTTGAGGTTTTTTTAGGATTTTGGAAATAAAGAGTAGATTATCTGGAGTTGCCCTGTTATTTGTTTTATTAAATCGATTGCTCCTGCTAAGTAAAACCTAAACTGTTTATTCCACATTGTTTCTCACTAGGTCCCTGATGTACTCTTGGTTAGAGAAGTGGTTAGTCTAGCAGCATCCTGTATGCCAGTAATCTGGCTTCAGGGAGAGGATTTGTAGCAACCTCTTTGAGGAGAACCTAATTCTTCTCTAGAATCAGGAGGCAGGGAGAGGATTTGTAGCAACCTCTTTGAGGAGAACCTAATTCTTCTCCAGAATCAGGAGGGAGCACAACTTCTTGGCAGGAGACTTAACTCAAGTGTAGCGCTGCCAAGTGGCAGCCTGCCTGCTCTGGGCGAGGAAGGGCTTCCACGGAGCAGTGGGGAGATGCTCAAGACAGGGTTCATCACCTTGTTCTCCACTCTGCTCCCCACTTGCTGGAGAATTTTGTAAGAAGAGTATTGGCAAGTGGAAAGGCCCTGGAGGAAAAGGATAGAGGAGCTGCCGTTTTCCCCATTGGTGGGACTGGACATGAGAGGACATGTGCTTTTGTTCCAAATAGACTTGGAAGGCACATTTGGTCATGTGAGTTTAGAAGTTAGAATGATAACGGTTTTTTGTTTGTTTTTAGTTATAGAAAGGCAATATTAATACTTACTATTCATTTGGTTCTAACTTGTTATTAGGTTCTAACTTGTTCTAACTCTCTAAGCATTTTTTATTTATTATTTTTGCTAATCATCACAAGTCTTATTAGTAAGACACTTCTTTATTCCATGGTAAAGAAAACCCAGATGTCTCCATTTTTATGAAAATGGTTAAATAATATGTGGTAGACACATTCCATAGATGAACTAGACACACTTAGCACCGTTAAGTTATCTTAAAAGTAAAGTTTAAATTAACAAAGGAAAGAGTGAGCCTGACCAGGTGGTGGTGCAGTGGACAGAGCATTGGCTTGGGATGCTAAGGACACAGGTTTGAAACCCCAAGGTCACCAGCTTAAGCGTGGGATCATGGACATGACTTCATGGTTGCTGGCTTGAGCCCAAGGTCACTAGCTTGAGCAATGAGTCACTAGCTCGGCTAGACACTGCACCCCCCCCCCCCCCCAGTCAAGGCATGTATGAGAAAGCAATCAATGAACAACTAAAGTGCTGCAACTATGAGCTTATGCTTCTTATATCCCTTTCTTCCTGTCTGTCTCCACCCCTTGATTAAAAAAAAAAGATGAAAGTAAGAGAAAATAAGATTTATAGCTTTGTATCACCTATGTAAAATAAGTAACTATAATAATAAAAACAAGATATCCTAATATACATGCATATTGAAGGATGAATATCAAACACATTTGAGTGGATGCTTAAAGGGAGAAGTGGTTGAGTGGGAGTGAAATGGAAAGTAACAGGATAATAATAACGAGAAAGCCTTGTGAAGATGATAATGATAGTTTACATGAATTAAGGGATAAAATTAACACAATTCTCTGCAATGAAAATAACATTTTAAAGTGCCAAGGTCACAATTAAACTAATACATGTGAAAACACATGTATGTAGTACAGCTAAAGTTATACATAGAAGAACAGTTACAGCCTTAAATTTTATAGTAGAAATAACTCAAAATTTATAGTACCCAGATCAAAAAGTGAGAAAACAAATAACAAACTAACCCAAAAGAATAAAAATGGAATAAAGTAAGCAGCATAGGTTAATGAACGAGAGAGTACAGAGGTATACCGGAGAATGTAAGGAAAGCCCAAACCTGGTTCTTTGATAAGGAATAAAAAAAATTGACAGTTTCTCACTCTATGGACCAAGAAAAGACTAAAAAGAAAAATGACACAAATAATAATGAAATGAAAATGAAACTTAACTCTAGATTCAGCAGATCTTTAAAAATAATTCGAGGATAATACGTGAGAATTCTGCACTTGCTGTCCCCCCATGCCCTCCCACAGCCCTGTCTCCTTTGCCCCAGCAGCTGTGGGGTCACAGTCTAAAGAACCAGCAGAGGCTTTGCTGAAGCTTCTGTTTTTCATAGAAATTAGGCTAAAGCAAAGAGTAACATGGATCTTGGAAGAATACACAGGCTGATTGAACTGTTTGAATATTTAGTTTAAATTTTATAAAGAATAAAGCATGAAATATTTTGAATTGACAAGGTTAGTTGAGGAGTACACAAATGTGAATTTTATTATTTCCTTTATTCTAGGACCTGGAAAAAAGTGCCAACGTATAATTAAAAAAAAAAAAGATTCCTCTTCTAGAAATTAAAACACTTTTATTATGCATTAGCTAATTCCTTCCCTGTGCTTATATGTCTTCTGAAGTTTCCTTTCTTTCCATAAAGACAATTAAATTAATATTCCTATACTGTACAACTCAGTTTCCCCTTAAGACTAAAGGACTTCTACCCCAAACTTCTAAGAATGTTGTCAATTGACAGGTCAGTCTTCAGCACTCTTTGGGAATTGCTTCCGCTGATGAGAGCTGCATTAGCTAAATTTTAGGGGTAGACCACATTCAATGACTTATTGAAAAGTGAGTATAATGGTCCAGCCCACTTCTCACAATCCAGACCAGTGTAATGGGCCATTCCAATTTTAGTTTCCTGCAAGGTCCTCTGAGGCATTATTGTGACTGTACCACAACCCACTTCTCTTCCAAATCCTACTTCATTCTTTATCCGTCACAGATAATGAGCCCAAGCATTTCTTAATAAGCTTCTTCCTTGCTAACCAACATTGTGCAGCCTGCCTCCCATGGAAGCCACCATGACAAGGGACAGTATATCATGTTGAAAAAGAAAGAGATAATTGAAATTGATATGTGCTTGTTTTCATCCTACTTCTGTACTAATTCTCTAACTTGGATTGTCTTAGTCTTAATATCCTCATGTGTATAATGAGAATAATACTTTCCTCATTGAATTTATTAAGAATGTATTTAAATTCTCAACAGCTACACAATGATGATGTTGACAAGAATAATTATGATTATTTTTGCTATTATGAAAACCAGGCATTATTGCAGAATTCTGCAAGAGCAATAATTATTTCAACTTTTCTTTTCTTCCCTTCTTTCCTTCTTTCCCTTCTTCCCTCTTTCGTTCTTCCTTCACTGAAATCTTATGTGGGACCCTAATATCTAACCTCTAGGATTCCCTAGAATACAGTATTAAAATTACCAACATGGAGGCACTCTAAGGCAGTGGTCCCCAACTCCCGAGACACGGACCGGTACCGGTCTGTGGGCAATTTGGTACCGGTCCACAGAGAAAGAATAAATAACTTACATAATTTTGTTTTATTTATATTTAAGTCTGAACGATGTTTTATTTTTTAAAAATGACCAGATTCCCTCTTTTATATCCATCTAAGACTCACTCTTGACGCTTGTCTCGGTCACATGATACATTTATCCGTCCCACCCTAAAGGCTGGTCTGTGAAAATATTTTCTGACATTAAACTGGTCGGTGGCCCAAAAAAGGTTGGGGACCACTGCTCTAAGGGACTGGACCTGGTAACGACAAAAGGACGAACTAATGAGTCAGTCGCATATCATGAACCATTATTAGCATTAAGCTTCTCAATGGATTTTTCTACAACCACAAACTACCTTGAGAAAATAAACATATAAGGCAATATGAACCTGTTGAACCTTCTTATAAGCATTTCAGTATATTCCTTAGCTCACCATAGTTAAACTTCCTTTTTGAAAAGAAAATATGAGTCACTCTTTCGACAAGCCATCAATTTCACTTTTCTTAGTTTCAGATCCAATATGAACAAATAGTGGTTAGTTTTGTTTTCTAGCTTTAAAATCTCAAAAATATCTAAAGATTGCAGTTCTTTGTTTTCCTTATAATATTTAAGGTTGTGTGTTTTTTAATTTGGTGCCTACTTTGCACCAACTTCTTTATCTATGATACTTGACCTTAAAACAGTCTTTTTAAGTTATTAGCCCATTTCAGAATACAGAAGTATGTCTCACAGATCAAGCAACTATCCCAAGGTCACAAAGTTAAAAAAGTGTTAGGATTTGTACTCCTATCTTTTGACATCAAGTTTTACACCATCTTCACTGTGTTCCTTCCCTTCATAAATTAAATATTACTATCCACATGAATTTTAAAAAATAATTTAAATCATTTAAAACCATAATAATGCTGGATTATTGTAGCTGAATTATGGCTGGAGATCTAAATCTATCTGCGATTGCTTCTTTGTTACTATTTTCCATTTTAAAGACTGGTAGTTAAAACTGAAAGCACGTTGGGTGATACTATATCACTTATGTTTTTCTACATGCATTCCTGTGAGAATTAATATATGCAAGTTTGGGAGTTTTTTGTGTATGCATGTATTACACTGCCAAGTAATCGAGACCTGTTGCTCAACTTCCCAGGTATAACGATGAGCTGTCAGGTATAGTGAGAAAATACACTATCTCACATTTTATATGAAGTGACCTTTAAATGGGAAAATTCTTATGAAGTCACTATTCCCAGACATGCTGAAAAATGGGCAAAATGTATGTTGGCATCTGTTTGGGACCATGTAGGGTAGTGATCTTTAAGAATAGTTACAGGGAAGGTGAGCTCCACATTTTTTTAGCTTTCTGACAGGATACATTTTAGACCAGAGATTAGGGAGATAGAAGCCAATTGGAAAGTAGTGATTTCACTGAACTGAAGTGGTGAGAACTGGAGTTCAGGCCAGAATAAAAGTATTAAAAAAAAGGGGAACTGTGAAGGCAGGGGTCCCCAAAGTTTCAGTGGGTTTTCCCCCATTCAGGTCTTATGTGTAGACCTGAACTGGGCATACACACAAGACTCATCAAGTCTAGCAGGAAGTGGCTGATGATGGGCAGATAGCTGAAGTAAGTTAAGACTGATTTAGTCTGCTTGAGCTGCTAAGACAAAGTACTACAGGCTGCCTGGCTTAAACAATAAAAATGTGCTTTTTCACAGTTCAGAAAGCTGGAAGTTCAAGCTCAGTGTCCCAGCAGGGTTGGCTTCTGGTAAGACTTCTCTTTCCAATTTAAGAGACTGATTTCTTGCTGTGTCCTCACAAGGCCTTTTCTCTGTATGCCATGCTGGTATCCCTATAAGGACTACTATTCTTATAAGAAGAGCCTCACCTTTTTATTTATTTATTTTTTTAATGAAGGGTGGGGGACAGATAGGAAGGGAGAGAGATGAGAAGCATCAACTGTGGCCCTTTAGTTGTTCATTGATTGCTTTCCTCATACGTTCCTTGACTGGATGGGAGGTGCTCCAGCTGAGCCCGTGACCCCTTGGTCAAGCCAGCAACCTTGGGCTTCAAGCCAATGACATTTGGTCTCATGTCTATGATCCCATGCTCAAGCCCTACACTCAAGCTGGTGAGTGTTCAAGCCTATGACCTGGGAGTTTTGAACCTGGCTCCTCAGCATCCCGGAATATGTTTTAACCACTGTGCAAATGCCTGGTCAGGTAGAAGAACCTAACCTTTATCACCTCATTAGCCTTAATTACTTCCTTATGGGTCTATTCAAAACCTGTCAGGGGTTAGGGTTTCAACATATAAATTTTGGAGAGGACACACTTTAGCCCATTAAAAAACTATAGACTTCTTGTGTTATAAGGACAGAATGCCAAAAAACAAAATTGACAGAAATAGATGATCCACTGATAATTTTATCATTTTCCAGATCTAAATGAACATTGTTCATGGGAGAAATCAACCCAAACTCCCTGTGATATAGCCTTATGTTATCTGTAATACAATATATAAAGTTACTGCATATGCAAAGTAATAGAAAAGTGGGTTTCATAACCAAAATTAAAAGCAGTAAGTAGATGCAGCTAAGATTACTTTAATGCTGGAATTAGCATACAGAAAGTTCAAACAAGTATTTTTAATGTCTTCAAGAATTTTAAAAATGTAGCCTGACCAGGCGGTGGTGCAGTGGATAGAGTATCAGACTGGGATGTGGAGGAACCAGGTTCGAGACCCCAAGGTCGCCAACTTGAGCGCAGGCTGGTTTGAGCAAATCTCACCAGCTTGGACCCAAGGTCACTGGCTCAAGCAAGGGGTTACTCAGCCTGCTGAAGGCCTACGGTCAAGGCACATATGAGAAAGCAGTCAATGAACAACTAAGGTGTCGCAACGAAAAAGTGATGATTGATGCTTCTCATCTCTCTCCGTTCCTGTCTCTCTGTCCCTATCTATCCCTCTCTCTGACTCTCTCTGTCTCTGTAACAAAATAAATAAATAAATAAATAAATAAATAAATAAATAAATAATATAGACAAAGTGAAAGAAGTTACAAAACCCTAGCAGAGACATTTAACTATAAAGAAGAACTAAATAAAAATGCTAGAAATAAAAATAGAAATATAATATCTAAAATAATAAGGTCACTGTATGGACTTACATCATATGCTATATAAGTTAGGATCAGTAAATTTTAAAATAGGTTAATTTTTTTTTTCATTTTTTTTTAATAATTTTATTTTTTTAATGGGGTGACATCAATAAATCAGGATACATATATTCAAAGATAACAAGACCAGGGTATCTTGTCGTTCAATTACGTTGCATACCCACCACCCAAAGTCAGATTGTCCTCTGTCACCTTCTATCTTGTTTTCTTTGTGCCCCTCCCCACCCCCTATCCCTCTCCCATTCCCCCCTCCCCCCCGTAACCACCACACTCTTATCAATGTCTCTTAGTTTCACTATTATGTCCCACCTACGTATGGAATAATACAGTTCCTGTTTTTTTCTGATTTACTTATTTCGCTTCGTATCATGTTATCAAGATCCCACCATTTTGCTGTAAATGTTCCGATGTCATCATTTCTTATGGCTGAGTAGTATTCCATAGTGTATCTGTGCCACTTCTTCTTTATCCAGTCATCTATTGATGGGCTTTTTGGTTGTTTCCATGTCCTGGCCACTGTGAACAATGCTGCAATAAACATGGGGCTGCATGTGTCTTTACGTATCAATGTTTCTGAGTTTTTGGGATATATACCCAGTAGAGGGATTGCTGGGTCATAAGGTAGTTCTATTTTCAGTTTTTTGAGGAACCACCATACTTTCTTCCATAATGGTTGTACTACTTTACATTCCCACCAACAGTGTATGAGGGTTCCTTTTTCTCCACAGCCTCTCCAACATTTGCTATTACCTGACTTGCTAATAACAGCTAATCGAACAGGTGTGAGGTGGTATCTCATTGCCGTTTTGATTTGCATAAAATAGGTTAATTGAAACTATCTCACCCAAAGAGCAACAAGAAACAAAATTTGAAAAAAACAAACTAATGATAAGAACCTCGGTGACCTGTGGGACAATATTAAACATTATATATATATATGATTTGAGTTTCATAAAAAGAAATAGAGAATATAGCCAAAATATTGAAGAAATAATGGCCCCAAAGTTCTCAAATAGGTGGAAAATACCAACTTAAAAGTCCAACCAGAGTAAGTGCATAGCAAACCACACTTATGGACATTATAGTCAAACTAATCAAAGGTAAAGAGAAAAATTTTTTTAAAAGGAAGAGAGAAAAGAACATTTCATCTAGAACAACAATGGAAAAAGTAAAATGGAAATTTAAAAATTTAAAGTATAATTTAAAAGTACTATTTAAAGAGGCTACTATCTATCTAAACATTGGTTTGAAACGTGCCCATGGGCAGAAAGCTAGAATAAATATGGAGCTAAGCTTGTGTGTTTGTTTTCTCTTAAAGACTACAGTCTTAAACTGTCTAAAAACCTAAGATACTTAGGAATAAATTTAGCAACAACAACAAAACCTAATTCCACTACACTGAAAATTATAAAATATTATAGAGATAAATATAAGAGGTCTTAAATAAATGAAAAGATATACCATGTTTATGGAAAGAAATACTCAAATATGTTAAGATGTCAATTCTTCAAACGTCTAGCAATCAGGCCTGACCTATAGTGGCGCAGTGGATAAAATGTGGACCTGGGAATGCTGAGGTCACCAGTTTGAAAACCTGGCCTTACCTGGTCAAGGCACATGTGGGAGTTGATGCTTTCTGCTCCTCTCCCTTCTCTCTCTCTTTCTCTCTCTCTCTCTGTCTCTCTTCTCTCTCTAAACTGAATAAAATAAAATAAAAAAATAAAATATATCTTCAAAAATCTAGCAATCAATTGAACACAATCCCAATTTGAATGCCATCAATCAGGTTTTTGTGTAGGTTGACAAGCTGTTCCTGAAGCATATATGGAAATGCATGAGAACTAGAATAGTCAAATTAATCTTCTAAAAAATAAGAAATTTAGAGGACTCACAATATGTAAAATCAAAAATTACTATAAATTTTAAATAATTAATGGTGTGATTTTGTCATAAGACTAAGAGCTCATTTTATGTAAATTTTATTTAAATTGAAATAAAATAGGGGATATTGCTCCTATTTTTGAGAGTGTGAATAGGTAGGAAAGTCTCTTAGTTAATGTCATTCTGACATTATCAGTCCTGGAGAAATGATGTCAAATGTCATGTCATAATATACCAGTAATGCTTTTCTAGTCATTAAGACTAATTATTTCACTGCTTCTACTCAGTTTAGTCAAGTTATGACTAAATGTCGTATGATTCCCAATGACTCATATATTTTTCATTTTTTATTACTAGGTTTTTCAACCATTATTGCATAACCATATATGATTTCACCTTGCTTTACTATTTAATTATATGTATATGCAAAGAATACATTTTCAAGTCACAGATTGATGGAGGTAAATTAATTCTATTGTTTTTATTGGTTGCAGAGTGTGTCTCAATATGGATACATCAGAATTCATTTTATGTCCCTTATTGGTTGTCATTTAATTTGTTGAATTTGTTGCCATATTTTGTTTTGTTTTTAATACTACAACTAGTTTTTCAATAAACATTTTATTTGGTTTCATGAATTTATACTTTTGTTCCTATATAGTAGATTCCATACTTAGATATTTTACTTACTTTCACAGTCTCAATAATACTTAAACTCCAAGAAGGCTGATACATGTCTATTGATAAACTGTTGAATCTCTAGAGATTAGCACAATACTTGGTGCATAGTAAGTTCTTATTGTTTGCTGGATGAACTAACAAACAAATAATTCTGTATTTATGTATTTATTTTGCTACAAGACAAGTAGCAGTTTATTAGCTAGGTAGTCCAGTTAATTTCATCTCAACCCTCTAATATAAAAATGTTTTGAGGAAAGGCATGGCAGGTGTATAGAAAGATTAAAATGGGGAAAACTTTAAATCAATAGAACAAACTTATTTACATATTGCAAAGTGAGAGGATCAAGTAACTATCACAAATGAAGTGGAGGAACCTCAGGAAAAACTATTAAACTGAAACAAAAGATAAATTTAGACTGTTGATATGTGATTTAAGTGAATTCTTATCACATTAAAATGAAGAAGTATTTATTTCAGTTCAATTTGGTTTTAAAGGGAGTGTTTTTAATTCTTGATCAACAGAGTAACTTGGGCAAAGACATGTTTCCTTGTCATGTGTAGCTCAACCAGAAGTGACAAGGAAGAGCATGACCCCTGAAATGTAACAAAAGGATAAACCTAGGAGGTGTCTTTGATTCAAGGTACCTATGGCAGAGTCCCTACATTATTTTAATGTATCTGATTTTCCCTGAACGTTATAATCGTGAAATAAAGGTGTGTGTGTGTGTGTGTGTGTGTGTGTGTGTGTGTGTAACATGCATACCTGCTCCTTCTCAATAGCACTGGCAAAGTAGTATGGACATTTAATTAATATTTATTGAATTAAACAATCAATAATCTGGAGATGGGTGGGGGTGGGGGAGAGCTACAGATGCTGGCATTGGCCTTCTCAGGGAGGGCAGTGATGAATCTATGCTCTATTCTAATCGTGAGCAATTGAAATGAATAAACAGGAACAACCAATTTGTTGGTAAAGATTTAAGACACAGAATCCAAATCTATTGAATGTCAGTCAAAGATAATGTGCTTTCAAATTTTAAATGATTGAGTCTTATGAATGAATATTGCAAGTTGATCTTACGCTGTACATCAACATATACCTTTGTATTCAATACATTTAAAAATGATAAAGGGCAACAAGGGCTAACTCTATAAACTACAAATAGAGGGATGCATATTGATTCACTTTTCTGTTTTCTCATCTTCCTTAGGAAAAAAAAAATTTCTTCTGAATTTTGGAGTCCTCTTGTTATTTAAAATCTACTTCTCCTCAAATGTAATTTAACTTTGGCTCTCTATACCAACACCAGTGTATTAGTTTGTTAGGACTGCTCTAACAAAGTGCCACAAACAGCATGGCTTAAGCAACATACATTTATTTTCTCTCAATTCTGGGGACTAGAAGTCTGAGGTCAAGGTGACAACAGGATTGATTTCTCCTGAGGCCTCTCTCCTTGGTGTTGATAGTTATCTCCTCCTTGTGTTTTCACATCATTTTCCTATTGTGTGTGTCAGAAGGAAAATAAGTTTTTCTTCTTATGACACCAGTCCAGTGAGATTAGGGCCCACCCATATGACCTTATTTTAACTTAATTACTTCTTTATGAACCATTCTCCAAATACAATCACATGGTGAGGTACTGGGGACTTAGACATAGGAATTTGGGGGGAACACAGTTCAGCCCATGACAATCAGTACTTCATACTACCAGAAGCACTGATACAATGCAGTCTTGTTGAGGACTGGCTCACTGTGGACCATGTCACCTGATAGACTTCTCAGTGTCAGTACAGAAAAGGTGGCCAAATTCAGCCTCAGAGTTATTTTTATTGTTCCTTTTACTGTGGTTTGTGCTGGTGAGGGGCAAGAAGGAAAGTCGATGTCAAAATCAGAAACAGCTACTGAATGTTTTAGCCCATAATTTTACTCTCTTAAGTAACTTTCCCTTTAGCTTTGACTTTGTGGTGCTTTTGGTAGTTTTCCAAGAGATACCTGATGTGTTCATTGAAAAGAAATCTAGATTTATTTTTCTTTTAAAAATATTTACCTAATAGTCATAGCTCTTACTTGTTCCATCTTTCCATATTTTGTCCTCCCTTAATGAATGAAGAAGCACAGGTGTGAGTTGAGTAATTTTGTTGACCAGAGAAATTTTACAGTCAGATTTTGAGATAGGCTTCAACAGACAGTATATCTGTTTATCATCAAGGAAGAAAGCAGCCTAAAATAGTTATAAACTTCCTTTGTTTAATTCTGTCTCCTTTTCTTGTAACCATCAAAGGAGCAATGTAAAACATTCCTATCTAAATGGAATTCCTTCTTGTCTGATGTTGTTTTCTTTAGTTAGCCAGCAAACTCTATCACACTATATCTGAAGATAATATTCATTCTTAATAGAAATGCAAATAGAATTTCTTTGTCAGTCACTAAAGACATTGTTCTGACAATAATTCAGTAATAATTGAATAATCTTAATCAAATATGACAAAATATAATGAGGTTTTTTTTCTTTATTTTGCTTTTTTGTTTGTTTTACTATAACAAGGTTACTTTATTTTGTATTTGTCCTCAAGGTTAGTAGCTCCTAGGTGAGCTTTGTGCCAGTTGTAATATGCCTACATTGCAAATGGCTGAGAGATAGTTATTCTCAGGATTGGGTTGGCAAATTTAGTCCTTTTTCATCTTTGCTAGAGATGATTTCTAAATTTCTAAGAATGCCTGTGTGTATTCATTCGTGTGTACGTACACAGGCACCTGCACATGTATGTGTGCTTGTTTCATATCTGAATAGGACTAAAACAAAATCTGTTCATCACTAATAATTTCTTACCTAAGATTATATTAAAGATGTTTGAAGGAAAGTAATTGTCTCTTCTGGACCTTTGTTTCAAATTATATGTTCAATGATTTTTAATAATAACTTGACATGATTAATTAGTCTTACATGTAGATACTTATACCTTCAAAACTTAATTTATAAGCAAAATATAATTTGTAATGCATTTAATAACTGAATTCTCATGTCACTATTAGCATAGTAACACTTATTTTTCTTTGTGGAATGAGTCACTTGTAAACATTATCTAGGAAGAAAAAATTTAGTTTAATTTAATATTATTATTTTTTAGAGAGAGAGACACACACAGGAAGGGTGAAAGATGTGAAGCATCAACTCATAGTTGCATCATTTTAATTGATTTCTTCTTGTATATGCCTTGACCAGGGGCTGAAGTTGAACCAGTGACTCCTTGCTCTGGTCAGCAACCTTGGGCTCAAGCCAGCAACCTTAGGCTTCAAGCCAACGACCTTTGGGCTCAAGCCAGTAACCAAGCCGGCAACCCCATACTCAAACTGGCAAGCCTGTGTTCAAGCTGGATGAGTCTGTGGTCAAGCTGGCAACCTCAGGGATCTCAGTTTCCTAGGTCAATACTCTATCCACTTTGCCACCATTGATCAGGTGAAATTTTAATTTTATATATCAATTTTCAACTTAAGAAAAAATTTGAAATGAGACTGTTCAAAACCTCTGTACAGAAAATTACAAAACATTGCTGAGAAAAGTTCAAGAAGACCTAAATAAAGGGAGAACTCTGTCATGATAATGAAGTAGATGATTAATATTAAGATGTTATCTCCCCCCACCACCAAATAACCTACAAATGCAGTGTTGTTCTGAGAAAAAAATTCCAGAAGCTTATTTTTCTTGGTGGAAATTGATAGGATGGCCCTAAATTCAATATAGAAATGTAAAGGACCTAGATTACAAAAATATTTGAAATAAGAAAAACTTGGGGATTTACACTAAAAGATGTCAAGTCATACTATAAATTTACAACTTTGAAGACATATTGATGCAAAATAAATAAAATATCAAAGGAAATGGTCAAAAGCAAATGCCCACATATGCAGTAAACTGATTTATAACAAAGATGCCACTCTGATTCAGAGGGGAAAAAAAGAGTTTTTTTCAATAATGGTATAGGATCAATCGGATAGCATACAGAAAAAAGTTAACTTTATTTTTACATTATACCATATATGAAAATTTGTAATTGTCTTAGTCAGCTTGGGCTGCCATAATGAGAAACTATAGACTGGGTTGTTTAAACAACAGACATTTATTTTTTCTCACAGCTCTAGAGGCTGGGCAGTTAGGGGTCAAGATGCCAGCACATTAGGGGAGACCATTTAGCATGGCCCATTTCCACAATTCTTTTGTTGTGAAGTAAGTTCCTTGATCAGAATTAATACTGTGTGGAAAACTGTGATGGTAGGGAAGGCATTCTGAAAAACTATGAATGAAGGTTTGGCAGAAGCATTGCATAAAGGGAATACAAACCTATATCCAGATGAAAATGGTCTGATATTAATCCTGCCACCGGGGAGCTGATCAATCCCTGAGGAAACAGTGCCATGTCAGGAACTCAGTGTTGGTCTCTACTGCTGGAAGATTGGGCACTCAGAAGTGTCCATAGCTAGATCAGCCTTGCTCTATGTTGTGGACCCATGCATAACCTCTATCCTTCCCACCATGGCCGCTTTACATTATCAGCCCAGTAGGAGATGACAGGGGTGGCCGAGGAGAGAGGATAACTGGTATACACAGAATGGACCATGCTATCCACATGGTTATTAATATCCTTCTTTGCTGAGATCACCTTTCTGTGAGCATTCACATAAGAAATAAATATCTTCTGCCCATTAGAGAAGTCTATCTACATACCTCTTCTCCAAATTGCCTTGTCACTAATTTTCTAATTATGTTCCTTGCAAATCCCTAAATATTCAGCCATGAATTGGTACCACACATCAAGCAATTGTATTCAAGAAACCCAATTTCTTTTTTTTTTTCTTTTAATTTTTTTTATTGAGAGGCAGGAGGCAGGGAAGGAAAGACAGACTCCCACGTGTGCCCAGATTGGGATCCACCTGGCAAACCCCCTACAGGGTGATGCTCTGCCCAATTGGGGCCGCTGCTCTGTTGCTCAACAACCAAGCTATTTCAGCACCTGAGGGAAGGGCATGGAGCCATCCTCAGCACCTGGGGCCAAATTGCTCAAACCATTTGAGCCATGGTTGCAGAAGAGAGAGATAGAGATAGAGATAGAGAAAGAGAGAGAAAGAAGAGGGAGGGGGAGGGGTGGAGAAGTAGATGGTCACTTCTCCTGTGTGCCCTGAATGGGAATCAAATCCAAAACTTCCATAAGCTGGGCCACTGCTCTACTGCTGAGTCAACTGGCCAGGGCCAAGAAACCCAACTTCTATATAAAGATTTAGAGAGAGTAAAAGTAAAGTTGTGGAGAAAAGAAATACCATGCTAATACTAATCAAAAGTAAACTATAATAGCTATATTAGTTTCAGGCAAAGCAGACTTCAGAACAAGAAAAATTGTCAGTGATCAAAAGGGTCATTACATTATGATATAGACGTCAATTCTTCAAGAAACCATAACAGTCTTTAAAGTGTATATGCCTAACAATAAAGCATCATAATATGTGATGTAACAACTAATAAAACTGCATGAAAATATACATGAATCTATCAATATACTTAGAGACTTCAATACCACAATATTAATTATTGCAGATTTAGTAGGCAGAAAATCAGTCAAGATATAGTTGAACTGAATAGCACCATCAATCAACTAGCTCTAATTGACATTTATAGAATGCATCATAGAACAACAGCAGAATATGCTTTTCTTTCTCTAATATTCACCAAGATAGAACACATTCTGGCCATAAAGCACACCTTAGCAAATTTAAGAGCATAGAAATCATACGAAAGGAAGCATTTATTAAACATATGAGAACATTTTTTGGAATTTAAAAACAATCTGGGAATGGTCTCTGCCCTCAAAATTCTTGAAATTTTAGCAGGAAAGGAAGGTATATGCAATATCTATTTATTTGAGAAATATTCATGTAATACCTCCTTCTTCTTGGCCCTACTGTTACAATGATAAATAAGAATAGTCTTTTTCTTACAGAACTTACATAATAGTAGGAAATAAAGGCAAATAAACAAGCAATAGTCTGGTAATTTCTATTACAAGGTGAATAGTGATGCAAAGAAGAGCCATTTAAGTCCATCTTGGGATTCAGAGAAGGCAGTGATAGTTAATATCAGAAGCCTGGACACAAGTCTATCCTAGTAAAAAGTGGGAAAAGATAACCAAAAATAATCCTGGCAAAGTCATACACAGAAGTGAGGTGGCACATGGTGCATTCAAGGAACAGAAGAATTCTTCACAGAGTTGAAGCATAAACTTGAACGGTTATCAGAAATAAAAATGGGCAGTGACGATGGTGGTGTAGGCACAGTAAATGCAGTACTCGCCTCCTACAACCATATTAAAAGTACATTGAAACTATAGAACAACCGTCATTCAGAACCACCTGAAACCTGGTTGAATGGAAGCCCTACACCTAGGGAATTAAAGAAGAAGCCACATTGACACTTGTAGGAAAGGCAGAAGCATGCACGGGGCTGCTCCCACACCCAGGTGTGGTGCATAAAAACCAGATGGGGTATCTCAGCTGTGGAGATCCTCCTTGAAGAGTGAGGGATCCCAGCCCCACATCAGGCTCCTCAGCCCACAGCTCCAGTGAGAGGAAAAGAAGTCCCCATAACTTCTGGCTGTAAAAACCCATCAGGGATGGAGGCTGAGGGAGATGGAGGGCTACGGGAATCCCAGGCAGTTCCTCTTTAAGGGCGCATGCACGGACTTACTCTGACTCACTCCCTCTGAGGCAGCTGGGGCAGCAGCTTGAGAGGCACCAGAAACATATGGGAAGAAACTGAATCTCCAGCATCAGGATGACAGCTGTGGGGTGGGGGTCAGCTTCCTCCCAGATGAAGTGCTGGCACATGCCATTGTTCCTTTTCTGAGCCCTCCCCTGCAGGGTGCAGGTGGGCACCATGTCTGAGTCTTCATCAACCTGCCTAATATTGTTGGTCTCACCCTACTGATTTCCTAAGGCCTGGCCCTCCCAACTTTCTGGCCCACTCAAATTGTTACCAGTAGCTTTTCTATACAAATGTCTTGGCTCAGCTTCAGATTTTTCTAAAATCTCTACAACAAGCAGCATCTGGCCTCAGCATGCCCCAGACCTTTTCACAAGTGGCCCAGGCCTGGCACTACCTGAAGCCAGGCTTGATTCATAGCTTGGCCTCTCCTGGACACTTCCAAGCCCAGCACAAATAGCAGCCACCTGCAGTTCACTTTGTAGCTCCTGCTGGGTGGCCCCATGCAGAACATAGGTGGCGGCTGCCCTTGGCTTGCATCTCCAGGAGGCCCCAGAGCCAGCGCACCCAGTGGACAGCTTCAGACCACATCGAAGCATCTCTACAAGTGACACACTCAAGGGGTAGACTCGTGAGCACCAGAACCCTGCTGAGATACTTTCTGCTCTGATCTTTCACGCAGCTGATTCTTCGAGGTTATCAGTGGTTGCAGCCAGTCCGGTCAGCTGATCGGCCTGGGGGTAAATCCCTCTGTAATGTTTGTTAGTGGTTGAGGCCAGGCAGGTTTGCATTGAATTCAGGCAGATGGTAGAGAAACTGTGGAGCCAGAAAGCAACAAGCCATTACTCATTTGTTGGAAGCTTGCAAACACAGGCGAGTGAATAAACAAAGGAAAACCTGCTTTTCGCAGTGAAGGGCAAGGGATCAGGAAAACTACACCTCACAGTGGCCGGAGAGCAATCTGGGAGAATCACCCCCGAGGGAAAGCACCCATAGCCTTACATGGACTATAAGCACATGGCGCTGCCACGTGCTCACATTAGTCAGACAAAGTGCTTGCAGCCAGTAAATCAGCGAGCAAGACCAACACAGCTGTTTTCCCCACATTCCACCCCTTTAGGCTTGCTTGCCTCACAATCTATGTGACAGGTATCTTCTGTGATGGTTCCTGAGCAAGGAGTGAGGCACATTACATAACCAAACAGTACAGACTACAGCAACAGAATTACAAAGTACAAGTCATGGGTGAAATGAGAGAGTGGTTAGTGACATCAAGAGAGAGAAATCTTTCCCTTTTGGCAGAATACAGGCCAGAGTTTTGCCACAGACAGCACAATAGCTGGTACCAGAGGCCACCCTGGGTGGGCATACCAAAACTTATTGGTCTATACACCAGAAACTACTTGTCCCTATGTGTAATAAAATGGGAGAACTCATTATTGGCTATGAAGAAATTACAAAGGTGCTCTTCATAATGCTGTCTCCCTGAGCACTCAAGGGATAATACACTTATACTTAGGTGGCCTGGTGCTGGTTGCCCAGGGAGTTAACTGGAGGTCCACCTCTAGCCCCTGATCTCACAGTGCCAATAAGGCCACCCAATATAGGTGCGGGGCCTGTACAGTCCAAAGCCATGTCCACTGATGCCATTGGCCTTTAAGGAGGACTACTGGGGTATAGAGGCCCTGAATAGGAACATAAAACAAAGGACAGAGTTCAGTGCCCTGAGGCAAAAGCCACAGTGCCTTTTCTGAAAGAAAGTACTGAGTGCAGTACTCTGCGGAATGCAGCACAAAAAGGATAGAATGAACAATTCTGATTAGTCAATACCTGTGGACATTTGAGCTACTTCACATGCCCTTTAATCTGCTCTAAAGAAATTCCACTTCCTGGTTTCTTCATTTTCTTCTCCTCATTGTCCTCTCTGCTTCCTGACTTCCTCATTCTTGTCCTTGCTTCTAATTTGTGCGTATCAATAAATACTCATAAGGACTGGGGGTCAAGGCCGTCTCATGGAAACTGTATAGGGGATTGTGAGGTGGTTTCTGCTAGGTCCCTCGGGGCATGCTATGTGGTCTTTGAAAAGTCATTGTCTATGTGACAAGTGGTGCCCCGTGTGAGGAGTGGGGACCAAACCGTGAAACTAACTTCCAAAGCCTGGCAAAGGAAAAGGACGTCCGACACATCCTGGTAAGTGGGACACATATGATGGAGGAATAGTCTCCGAACACCTGTGATGAGGTCAAATAGGTTTCAGACCAGGGTATTCCCCTCCTTTCTCCTCTTCTTTTTCATTTTCCCTCTAGCATTTGGGATTCCTGATCCCAGAGCCGTGAAACCATAAGCTCCAACTTCATGGCCTTCTCCACAGTGTGGGGTATAAGGTCACCAGTTGGCAACTCACAAAGTTGCTTATTGTAGTCCATCAACAGTGTCCTTGGTAGCCAGAAGAGGGGATCCTTGCTGTTAAAGCCTGGGAGTGCATGGGTCACTACCTCTGCAACTCATTAGGGCCGGTGACTGCACAACAGCTAATAACATGGAATCATTGTCGATTGGCACTATGCGATTCATGGCAGAAATCACCAGATTTCCCCTCCTGATAAGCCCCAACCTCACCAGCCACCTCCCCAAACCCCCAAGCCTCCTTCTGAGCCAGAACTACCATCACCCCCACCTCCACCACAAACTGAAAGTATGATCATTGATTGTTTTCAGACATTCCCAGTGATCCACCTGCCCGGATGACATGAGAGTCTCCCTTTCCTGGTCTTTAAGGAATTTAGGAAAAGTGCCACTTAAAATGGAGTACAAAGCACTTTTACCAAAGGAATGACTGAGGCAATTGGCACAGGATATGAAGTGGCCCCATGGGACTGGAAGGGGTTAATGAAAGCAGTGACCACCACTGCTCAATACAGTGTCTAGCTACAAGAATACCAGGATGCAGCTCAGACACAAGCTGTAGAGAATCTGAATGTGGGAGTTCCAACTGGTGTTGATATGCTTACAGGAGCCGGGGCTTATGATACTCCTCAGGCTCAGGCCTGCATGAACCGTGTTACCTTTTCTCAGGATTTTACGGTGGCCTATAAGGCATGGGTCAGATTCCAGATATCAAGACCCCTATGGGCTCTTTTGTAAGCATCCATCAGAGACCAAATGAACCCTATATTGATTCTATTAATCACCCTCAAACTGCCATCTCATGACAGGTAGAACAAGCAGCAGAGGTGCTAACCCTAAAGTTGGCTTATGAGACTGCACATTTTGATTGCAAAAGATATTGGCTCCTCTTAAAGGGGAAGCACCCCAATACAGCAGAAATGATTAAAGCTTGTCAAAGTGTAAGTACAAGTTACATTGAGCCCGGGTATTTGCTGCCACATTGAGGCCACAAACTTGTTATAACTGTGGCAGAAAAGGACATTTTCAGAAAGATTGGAGGCAGAGTCTAATGGCAGCTGTGTAGCCACATAGAGAACTGTATGTCTGTGTGTGCCTTTAGGGACTAGTTAAAGCTCAATCTAAAAATTTCTTAAAAAGTTCTAGAAAAGCAGATTGGAAAAAGCCATTATGGTCAATTGTTAATCTTGTTGTGTTTATGCAAGTTGCCAGGCCAAGTTAAAACTGGACTGAATACTGTTACCTATGATAATCTTAATTTGGCTCTTTAAAAAACTAAGGGTAATTTTAGGGAGAAAAATTATATTTCAGTAAACTTTATTAACACACAGTTATGAGCATCAGAAACTACACTGGACTATGACTTTTTCTAATTTTCATGAATGTTTTGGACAAAAGGTTTCTATTATCTCTGTTATATCTTTTGAAAACATAAGTTTGTTTGCCAGTGAAAAAACCTGTTTTAAAAGGTCATGAAATATGTTCAGAAAAGTATCAATCTAAAATTGCTAATTACTAACTTAGTCCTCACTGAAAGTTAAGGTGTTTGGAAATTGAGAATTCTGATTAATTAGAAAGAAATTGTAAAGTTTTAATGATAGAGGGTACAAGGTGTGGATATACTTTTAAAGGAAAAAGAAAGAAAGTAAGTTGTTCTGAAAGCTGGTTATTTCTGAATAAAGAAGAAGATTTGTGTAAGTCACAGAAGGTTGTGCAGAGAGAAGAAACAAAAGAAGAGGGAACCGAGAAAGTGAACGAAGGTGAGAAAAGGAGAGGAGAGAAGGAGTTTAGGAGGATTGTCCTGAAAGGAAAGCAAACAGGAACGTTGAGACATTCTTGGGGGACTCAGGAGCTTGAGGAAGACAACCATACTTACAAGTATTGCAGAAAGAGCCAATGGCCTTCTTAAGCACCAACTGAACAAACAAAAAAGGGGCAGTCAGGAGGAGAGATTCACCCTCATCAGAACGATTGTATAAGGCTCTTTTTACTCTTATTTTTTGAACATTTCCTCATTTGGACTTTCTGCAGCTTTCTGCAGCCAAGAGGCATTTTAAACCAGTCAAGCAATGGCCTAAGCCTCCCATGTTGTACTGGGATGTCTTAGCTGGCCCTGAGTGACAGAGTCTGATTGAATTGCTAACCTGGGGGTGAGGGTATGTTGCAATTTTGTCATCAACAAGTCTTCTTTGGTTACCAGTGAAGAAAGTAAAGCCTTATTATGAGTTGGCATCAGCCCCTAGGAAGCATCTGGTTCCAGAGATCCAGAAGCTGATAGTGAGTCCACTTCTGAGAATGAACCCCAAAAAGAGGGGGACACCTAACTTGCTCCCAAGCACTCAGGGAGCACCTGACATCACTTGGGGCACTTTGAAGTATCTAACTGGGCCTGCTAAAGAAGTTTTGCAAAATATAGCATGCCTGTGACCCCTAAAAACCTGTTTCTCTCTCTGCTTGCCCTTCATCTTCCACTGCAACCACTGTCACCTATAAAAAAATGTCCTTCCAAACTGATTAAAAATTTAAACATGATTAGTTCAAACATAAAAGGAGAAAATGTAGAGACCCTGAATAAGAAAATAAAACAGAGTTCAGTGCCCTGAGGCAAGGACCACAGTGGCTTTACTGACAAAAGTACTGAATGCAGTACTGTGCTAAATGCAGCACTATAAGGATAGAATTAGCAATTCTGATTAATCAACGTGTGGGGACATTTGAGCTACTTTGCTTGCCCTTTAATCTGCTCTAATAAAGTTCCCATTCCTGACTTCCTCATTGTCTTCTCTGCTTCCTGACTTTCTCATTCTTGTCCCTGCTTCTATTTTGTGTATATCAATAAATACTCATAAGGACTAGAGGTCAGGGCCATCTCATGAAACCTGTATGGGGATTGTGGGGCAACCTCTGCTAGGTCCCTTGGTGCATGCTATGTGGTCTTTGAGAAGTCATTGTCTACGCAACGTTGGGGCAGGGAGGAGCACATGGCCCTGCCATCTAAAGCCTGGCTTAAGTAAAGTGTCCTTGGTGTATATCTGCAACTAGATGGGAGCAGCTGCCCCCTAGGGAAAGCCCCCATAGCCTTACATAACTATAATAAGCATGTGGTAGCACCATGTGCTCATGCACTAGTCGGGCAAAGTGTTTGCAGCCAGTAAACCAAAGAGCAAGCCTGATACAGCTGTTTACCCCACACCCACCCACTGAAGTACCAATAGCAATCAAGGCTCAACTACAAGAGGAGGGTGCACACAGCCCACACAGGGGCGCACCTCAAGTACCCAGCTTAAATGATCAGAGAAGCTGTGCCACTGGACCCTGCAGAACAGCTACTACATTAGACCCTCGATCAAGTGTTGGAGACATAACAGCTCTACCTAATACTGAGAAAAAAACCCCAGGGAGGCAGCCAAAATGAGGAGACAAAGAAACATGTTTCAAATGAAAGAACAGAGTAAAACTCCAGAAAAAAAATCCCTAAATAAAATAAAGACAAGCAATCTACTAGATGCGGAGTTCAAAATACTAGTTATAAGGATGCTTGATGAACTTAGTGAGAACCTCAACAATATAAAAAAAGACCAGTCAGAAATCAAAGATATACTAACTGAAATTAAGAATAATTTACAGGGAATCTATAGTGGAGTAGATAAAACTGAGAATCAAATCAGTGATTTGGAAAATAAGAAATCAATAAATACCCAATAAGAACAACAAAATAAAAAAAAGTATTAAAAAAATGAGAATAGTGTAAGGAGCCTCTGGGACAATTTTCAAGCATACCAACATTTGTATCATGGGGATGCTGGAAGGAGAAGAGATAGAACAAGAAATTGAAAACCTACTGGAAAAAATAATGACAGAAACCTTCCCTAACTTGGTGAAGGAAATATACACACAAGTCCAGAAAGCACAGAGAGTCTCAAACAACCTCAAGAGGCCCACATCATAATTAAAATGCAAAAGATTAAACACAAAGAGAAAATTTTAAGAACAGCAGAGAAAAGCAGTTAGTTACCTACAAAAGAGCTTCCATAAGACTGTCAGCTGATTTCTCAACAGAAACTGCAGGCCAGAAGGGATTGGCAAGAAATATTTAAAGTGATAAAAAGCAAGGACCTACAGCCAAGATTTCTATTATTTAGAATCAGAGGACAGATAAAGAGCTTGCCAGACAAGAAAACGCTAAAGGGGTTCATCGCCACCAAACAATATTATATGAAATGTTAAAGGGTTTTTTTTGAAGAAAAAGAAAATATAAAAATATGAACAATAAAATGATAATAAATACATATGTTACCAACAATTGAATCTGAAAATCAAAGTAAACCCCCAAGCAGAACAGAAAACACTCATAGATACAGAGAACATTTTGATAGTTTCCCAATAGGTAAAAGACCGGGGGAGGATGGATAAGAAAGGTGAAGGGCTTAGGAAGTACAAATTGGTTGCTACAGAATAGTCATGGGGCCATAAAGTATAACACAGGGAATACAGTCAATAATATTCTAATAGCTATGCATAGTGTCAAGTTATATAATTTCAATTTACTGGGGTGTACTTCCACCTGAAACTAATATAATAATGTATGTCAACTGTAATTGAAAAATAAAAATTGTCTTAAAAGTATAAAAGTAGAAGTCAGCTGGGATTGAATCACAGAATGTTTTATAAACTCTGATAAAAAGATTAAGCTTTTTCCTGAGGGAAATGACAATTCATTGAAGGATTTGAAGCAAAAAGGAGATATGATCATATTTGTCTTCCAAGAAAGATATGCTGTCTGGGGTGTGTAGGGTGGACTGCAGGAATGTAGGACCATGAGCATGGAGGACACCAGTTGTTCTACTTTGGCAAATATCTAGTATAACAAGAAACGGTGATTATTTGACCATAAGAAGTGGGAAAAATAGATAGAAGTAGACATATTATGGTTATGAATCTCTGAATATATTACTTCTATTTTAGTGGAGATACTTTCTTGTTTTCTAGCATAAGCAAGTGATTGCATTTATGTTATAAAGCACTGAGAGAGAAATAGGTTTTCAAAAGATGACAAGATCTTGTTTTTCCTATGTTGAGTTTTCGGTGCTTACAGGAAATCCAGAGATATTGAGTGGGCCATTGAAAAAAACTACTTATAAATGAGGCTCAGAAAAGATAATGGAAGGGGTTCAAAGCAATTTAGATTCATTAGTCACTATGGTGAAATGGAAATTGTAAAAGTGGATAAGATTATAAAATACAAGTGTGTAGAGGAAGAAGAGAAGAATATCTAAGCTGGAATCCTTAAGAAAACCTACATTTTACAGAACGAAAGAAGAAAAAGAAGACTTAACAAAAATAATTGAATAAGAGAAGCCGGAATGGTAGCTAGAAGCCAGAAGAGAGCAGTATCTTCAGAAGTAAGAGAAGAAAGTCTTTCACGAGGGAATATGAAGTTAACAGGATTAAATGTAGCAAAGGTCAATATTGAAAAGTCACTTGGTTTTAATATCAAGTTAATTTGATAATCATAGGAAAACAGTTTTGGGAATTGTTGAGGTGAAGCCAAACTGAGATAGGTTTTGAAATGAACAATAGAAAGAGAGACTAAGTACACACAATAACTGTAGAACACTTGTTTCTGAACAAGTAAAGGGAAGAGAGAGAGAGAGAGAGAAAGAGAGAGAGGGGGGCTGGTAGCTGAAGGAAGACATGGAATCTAAAACAGTTTTTTTTTCTTTTATACTTTTAGAACGGGCAACACAAAGAATATATTTAAATCCTGGTCAGAGGTACCTATAGAGGGAAAATGAATTTTAGGAATGAGAAGTGTCTATGGCCATACCACCCTGAACGCACCCGATCTCGTCTGATCTTGGAAGCTAAGCAGGATCGGGCCTGGTTAGTACTTGGATGGGAGGAATGAGAAGTGATCTTTGATTTAATGGAAAAAGGTCAAGTCTCCTCAATCTCCCCCCCCCCAAAAAAAAAAACAGTTAAAGAAATTAGGTTTAAGCAAGATTAAAGAATTCTCTTTTATTTTAACTGTTTTAAATGGGCATGAAAATATTGTTACAGATTACATAACAGAAATTTTTATATTTCTGTTTTACAAGTTAAAGAAGGGCTTGCCTGTAAATCAACTGATAAAGATAATATTTAAAGTACTACTAGACAATCACTTTAACAGAGGTTGAGAATAATCTGGAATTAGTTTTTTTTTAAAAATGGCATAGAAAACAAGCAATTGGATCCATTGGTAAAGTATAATAAGTGACTTCAAAAGACATTCATAGACTCCAATAGAAGGATGAACCAGGAAGAGGCCAGAACCCTATGCATTTTTATACTTTTATATTTGAGTACCCCAAATCTTTGACAAATATTTGTTTTATCTATGTCTGTAGTCTAAGGTAAAATCATAGCTCTTTTTATACCTGAAATAACTGTACTATCCATGACCATTATGGTCAAAATTTGGGTGTCCTGAGAAAACCAAACCAAATGTGCAGATTTCTTACAGAATTTTATTTTACTAGAGCTGTTTTCTGCCTGAGTGGCCTACATGCTTCACTATGACTTCAGAATATCCTTGAACAAAACAAGTCACAAATTTCTTCACTTGTTGGCAGAAAACTTAAACTCCTCAAATGAAAATCTTCCATTACACCATTAGAGAAAAAAAAAAAAAAGAAAAATTAACATGCAAATCCCGTCAAGAGGAACATGTTGATGCACATATTTCCATAATAATATGTAATTTATCAAAGCTCATAACATATAAAAGACTCATATTGCCATCATTTCCTGTTTGACAATAAAAGGAAGGGAAATTTTAGAAAGAGAACTCTGGGACACTGAAAAAAAAGTAAGAGAAAAATCATGCTGTAAGAAGTTGGAGGCAGCACTGGACAGTTAGCTCAGTGGATAGAGCGTGGGCCTGGCCTATCAATGTCTGGGATTCAATCCCCAGTCAAGGCACACAAGAGAAACAACCATTTGTTTCTCTTTCCATCCCCCTCCCCCTTCTCTCCCTCTTTCCTTCCCACAACCAGGGGCTCAATTGGTTTGAGTGTCCCCGGGTGCTGAGTATGGCTTGGTTGGTCCAAGTGTGTCAGCCTCAGGTGCTAAAAATTGCTCAGTTGATTCAAGAATTGGCCCAAGACAGGGGTTGTCAGGTGGATCCTGATAGGGGCTCATGCAGGAGTCTGTCTCACTATCTCCCCTCCTCTCACTTAAAAATAAAGTTGGCGGCAAGAAGAGTATATCCAAACTGCATCAGCTTATTTCCATCTTTTAATAACAGGATGTTGCACAGGAGGTAGATGGGCCCTAGACATGTAAATGGAAGGTGTTGCCACCATGAAGCAGAAACAGAAAAATACAGATGGGGAAGCTCCTGGCGCAGAAGACACACTTTGCAGACTTTCCAATTTTACACAGAGTTGCATGTGCAAATGGAAAGTAAAAGTTCTTTAAGGGATTTTTTTTAACATTATAACTATGTATACTAAGTTTAATGTAAACATTATCATTGATAAATATTGCTTTTTAAAATGCATCAGAATTTTGCAAGCAGGGCTGCTTTTGATAAAGGAAATATTTCTTAGAACATATATTACTTTGGTTGCATCTTAGCATATGTCGTCACTTTAGCATAAGAGCATGTAAAATCATTGTTTTCTGCATGCACTCATTGTCTTATTTTTATTAATTATAGTTATATTGCAAAGCTACAACTTCTGTTAATTCTCTTGTGTTTGCATGTTTACTGTCAACTTAAAAGCATGGTTATTTAAATAAACACTTTCTTGGCTATTAGAAACTGACTGTAAGCAATGAAAACCTTCTTGAATCTCAAAGAATAATGATTTAATAATCATTTGCTGAGGACTTACCAAATATTTGGAACTACTCCGAGCAATTAAAATAAGTGTAAGACACCATTCCAAACCACAGGATGTACAACCTGAGAAGACATAAACTTGACAAATTAATGAACAATAACCTAATTCAGCTAATAAAATGCTCAGAAGTGCTATATAAGGAAGAGAAACCCTCACCCTCATAAAACCACATATTCAATATACATATAAATTCCTTTGCTTTGTTAAATATGGCTACAGTTTCCAAAGTGTCATGTTATGTACAACCCTATATGTTTATATATTAGGTTCTTCTTGTCTAAAGTGCCTCTTCCAGTTTCACCATCTGGCTCATATTTAACCTTCAAAGCCTATCTGGGTCACTTATAGAAAGCTATCTCAGGTGATAGGATGGTTTAGGTACTTCTAAGTTCCCCTCAATATCTACCTTGTATGTATCATGTACTTTATAAAGAAAGAAATATGTATGTAGATATAAACATTTGTGACATGTGAAATAATGGAGTTAAGTAGCTTTGATTTTCTCTAGGTAGAAGGGAGTTAGTTCATTTATTTAAGGAAAGAAGACATAGTATTTTTTACATACAAGAAACTCTTCTAGAAAGTTTACACCTATTAACACATTTAATTATTTTAAAATCTCATGATTAATATTACTCCTGGAACTTTACTTTTAATAACTATTATGATCATCCCTGTTTTATATATGAGGGACTATAGAAAGAGTTATGCAACATGCTCATGGTCATTGGATTTAGTAAGTGCTAGAACTAGGAAACAAATTCAGGCAATCTACCTCCAGAGACCTACACTTAAAGAGCTGAAAACTATAGTAAAGCCTTAGAATTGCTGTTGGGGGATTACAAAAGGAAGGTCTCAGAAGATAGTTCAGTGGCTTTAACGACGTGGTTGAGACTGTAAGCAGCAGTGACAGACTTCATACGGCTTTTTAAAACTCTGATTTCCTAAGTGTAGTATCAGAGGATGCAAATATCTGGGAATAGATTAATACAGCTTAGCATATGGGATGAAGAAAATAGAGTGAAGGAGATAGCAAGAGACTTGTTAGGCAAGGCAGTAAGCAAGTTGAATGGGGCAGCGCAAAAAGACTGTAGCTAGGAAGTTAAACATAGTAGACCGAATGCACTTGTTTATTTCTCCTAAAAAACACTAAATATTTTAAAATGTGACCCTACAAGGACCAAAAGAAGGAGATACAGCAGAAAAAGAGATGTCAAGAATTTGGGAAGATAAAAAATGGATAGTAAAATCAAATTAGCAGAGGCAGACAAAGCCAAACTTAAGCCCTTGGAAGGAGGTGAAGGAAGCGCCAGAAGTCATCTCATTCTCACTGCTAGAGTTTCTAATGAAGACGGAAAAGGCACCAAGGACCTCTGACACGGTTTTAAATGATAGGGTTGTGAGTAATTTTTTAAAAGAAGTTTCTATAATGATAAATTATTATTTTCCCTAAGTGAAAAAGAAAATTTCCAAAACAAGATGTCAGATGTGGGGCAGTTCTACATGATGGCAAAATCCAAGCAGTAGCAACAGGTAGCAGGCTGTGGGATAGAAAGCCCCTACACTTGAATGCATCAGAAATTTTGAGCCCAGACTATATAACAAGTTATCAACATGTACATTGACATTGACCAAGATAATGGCTGACTGCTGGCTTGTGAGAAAGTAAGCCTGGGAGGTAGAGGATGGGAAGGAGATTGAGATCTAAGGGATAGCTGTGGGCTTGTGAGCTATCACTTGTATTATCTCTGAGACTCTCTGCATTTTGGATAATGAAAAATTCACTATTTGATAAAAGAAGCAACTGATACTTTTAACTCATATGGAAACCTAGCCAGCAAAGGTGTCGCACTTGTTATTTTCTGTAATTTCTGAGCAGGACTCCCACTCAGGCTCCAAACAAGCACCTTCCAAATTTTTGAGCATTCACAGGAGCAAAGAGCCTGACATGTAGTATCAGACTCCCTCCACAACTCATGCTTACTCCTCCTGTACGTGCTTTTCCAGGAAGGTATGCTGCCATCATGGTTTCATTCTGTGTTTCATCATTTTAGCAAATCCTCATCAGCAAAAGTGAAAGTGGACAGGAAGGTGAAACAATAAATTGCTAGGTATGCCAAGTGAGTCATGCACATTATACAAGAAGCAGCAAGACTCTGGGTAAAAAAGAAACATTTTTTCCCTGATAGTCATCCTTCAGTTTTCATCACTTCTGAATAAATCAACAAGGAATATACATCTGAGTTTCAAAGACTTCATGACCTTGCTTCATGACCCCTAATTTACTTGATTTTTTTCATGTTTCATTCTTTCCACAACACTTTCACAACTTTCATTTTCATGATGGGGTATCTCCTTATCAGGCCTTACTCCACTTCAATGAGGGACATTTAGTGTAAGCCATCATCCCTCCCTTCCTTCCTTCCTTCCTTCCTTCCTTCCTTCCTTCCTTCCTTCCTTCCTTCCTTCCTTCCTTCCTTCCTTCTTTTCTTCCTTCCTTCCTTCCCTCCCTTCTTCCTTCCTTTCTTCCTTCCTTCCTTCCTTCCTTTTTCCTTCTTTCCTTCTTTCCTTCCTTCCTTCCCTCCCTTCTTCCTTCCTTCCTTCCTTCCTTCCTTCCTTCCTTCCTTCCTTCCTTCCTTCCTTCCTTCCTTCCCTCCCTTCCTCTTTTCTTCCTTCCTTCCGTCCTTCCCTCCCTCCCTCCCTCCTTCCTTCCTTCCTTCCTTCCCTCCTTTTTCCTTCCTTCCTTCCTTCCTTCCTTCCTTCCCTCCCTCCCTCCCTCCCTCCTTTCTTCCTTCCTTCTTTCCCTCCCTCCTTCTATCAAATAAATTATTATTATCTTTACTTTCTGAAGTTGTATAATAAGGATAATAATAGTTACTATCTCATAGAATGGTTATGAGGAATAAATAAGAAACTATACCTAATAAGTTATTGATGGTAAATAGTAAATTTACTTTTCCTTCCTTCCTTCCTTCCTTCCTTCCTTCCTTCCTTCCTTCCTTCCTTCCTTCCTTCCTTCCTTCTTCCTTTTTCCCTCTCTCTCTCCCTCCTTCCTTCCTTCCTTCTTTTCTTCCTTCCTTCCTTCCTTCCTTCTTTTCTTCCTTCCTTTCTTCCTTCTTTCTTTCTTCCTTTTTCCTTCCCTTCCTCCCTTCCTCTCCTCCTCTCTCCCCGCTGCACTCTCTTTTTTTTCCTTCTTCCTTAATAGGTTTAAAACCAGACTTTCTACATCAAATCTAGATGGTAAGCTAAGATTTATTGCTAATTATCTGAATGGTTTTAGGCAAATCAGTTAACTTTCCTAACACTTAATTTTCTCCTATAAATTAGGGATCATAAAGAGTGTTTTTTTCCATATTACAAAGCGTCTTTTCCCATATTACAAAGTGTTTGCATATCAAATACAACAATACACGTGAAAGGACTTTAGAACTAGATAGTGATTCTGCATACTACATTTCAGACAGAAATTTCTTTCGATGAATGTTGGTGAGAATTATAGAAACAGCATAAAATGAACCCTGTTTAAAAGATAGAGTAATTGGAATTTACTCTTCCTTCTGTCCAAAATGTTCTTTCTCAAGATATTCATAAGGCTCACTTCGTTACTTTATTCTGGCCTATGTTCATATGTCTTTCCAGAAAGGACATCCTTAACACAGAAATCCCCTCTGGTCAATCTCTATCACTTTGCCCTGCTCTACATTTCATGATAGTACTTGTCACTTTCTAACATATTATATAACAATTCTTTACTGCTTTTTAAATTCACTTTAATGTAAATGCCATAAGAGCACTTTTTTCTCACTGCTATATTCCCAGTGTCTGGAATAGTGCCCAACACATGGTGAAACCTCAATAATTAGTTATCATATAAATAAATTAATAGTTGAAAAAAAACATCCTTAGCTAATGGAAGTCTGATTTATCTCAATTATTATATATATAACTTATTTTTGACAAGAATATGGTTATAAAAGAGTACTAACAATTCTTAAGAGAATGAAATTATTGAAAAATTGAGTTTCAATATTAGAACATTAAAAAAATAAATAACTAATTGATGCATATTTTCTGTTTTATATCTTCATGTACATTTTTTCAATGAATCAATTATTTCAAATATAACAAAATTTTTTATGTGTACATCTCTGTAAGAATTCTTTTATATTACATATAATATATATATTATATATATATATATATATACACACACACATATTTTGTCATACCACAAGTCATGATGAGAATTATCTTTCAGATTTCAGGCATTTTCAGATTAGTCATAATTTTGGCCATAACAACATATCTGTAACAAGTAATATTTTATTTTTATTTATTGTTACCTTAAACCAGCTCTTGCTACTGTTTCTCCTACTCCTAAGTGATAATACTAGTGAAATAATAAGTTTTATTTATAGTTTTAAAATATACAGTAAATGAGATGTGATTATTAAAACAAACACTCATTTATATATGCACAAAGTATGCCTAGTGTCTCTAGTGTAACAGAATTTAGGACAGTGGTGGAGAACAGGGCCATGGGTTAGAGCAGCAAATGAACATCAGTGCATCAGTGAAGCTCTCTGAGGCTGGGTTTTCTGTGTGAAAAATGAGAGGATGAAGTGGATGGTCTCTAAGTTCCTGTCCTTCTCTTAGACTGTCTTCTAAAAGTGATGATTGAATCTAGGAAGACTTCCAGGAAAGACTTAAGCTTGTTTTCTGGCACCCCCACTCTTATATAAGTAATTAAATGACTCCCTCAGGCCTTTTCTGAACCTTTACATTCTAGACAATGAGAAAATGGAGGATTTATTATGGAATTCCAACTGAGTCACATAGCATTAAATACATCTGCGCACATAAAATAAAGGAAAAAACACAAAGCAATTAACTATTATTTCTACACTATACCTCATTTCTCTGGAAATTTTCTTCTACTTTTTGGGTGTCATTGAATTATCTGGAAGTGCATCTCATTTTTTTTTTCCAAGTAGGAACCACCTGATTTTAGTAAAGTATTCTCGACTAGAACTTCCCCAAGGACCATATCCAGATCAAGCAGTCAACAAAGTGCATTTCACATGCAACAAAAACTGTGCTAAATGCTGTCAGATTGTAGACACTGTTTCCAAGGCTTGTGATGTCCTAGGGAGACATGGACCTCCACAAGCACCTCACAATCATTGCAAGGCTATTTATAGAAATAATAGTATTAAAACATACATTTGTATGCCCTGTTTATTTTATATACTATGTAAACTAATATACTATTATTTGATTTGATGTATATACTTTTACAAACACTCATTAATTTTTATAACAATTCTATGTAGAAAAGAAAGCTGTTATTAAGCCCTTTTGTAATTTAAGGTTTATAAAATAATACTGAAAGGCTCAAGATAACTATGGAGAAACTTGGTTTTCATTGGTGTTCTTATCTTATATGGGCATAGTTACCATTTATTATTTTTTTAAATAATAAAGTGCAAATATTAAAATTAAAAATATATTGATAGAAAAAATAGGAGGAAAAATTTGAAATAAAACTGTCCTAGAAGTTCTGGTTACGTGGTTGTTCTGTAGGAAACGATGCCCAGTTGGATCGGGGGCTTCCATCAATCCCTTAGCTCCCTGATAAATTAGCTGAGCTATTTTGCTCACAAGTTTCAGAAACATAATTCAAACTAGTTTATGAAAAAAATTAAAATAATAATAAAGTAATTTATTAACTCATATAACAGAGAAGCCCATGGCTAAAGCTGGTCAAGTAGGTTAAGTCCAGGTATTCAAATATTATTTCAAGAATCTCTCTCTCTCTCTCTTTCTCTTTCTCTCTCTCTCTCTCTCACACACACACACACCACACACACACGCGCACGCACACATACACACACACAAGATTCAGGTCATTTCTCCATAGTTGCTATCCACAGCTAAATATTACACAATCCTTTATCTTTAACAAGGCCATCATAAAGCGAGATTTTTTTTAAAATATATAGATACATATATAGATAAAACTCTTGAAATTCTGTTGCTTAGTTCAACTTTGAATCTGTACAACACATAGAACATAGTATAACGCTTGAACAGAGGGGTTAGTGGGTGTCATGTACTCCATCCACCTCAACCACACTCACTAAGACTAGGTGAGGGAAGCATCCCCCAGTGGAAGTCAGAATTCTTTTACCAGAAGGGGAGATGTATGCTGTCAGATGAGACAAGATAGTTTGTGTTCCGATAGTCACTGAGGGTTAGTTACAACTCCAAAGGGCCTCCCAAATCTCAAGAAGCATTGAGTAGACCATGGAAAATGACAGAGAAGATAGCACTGTGTTCTGTAACTTAGAGTTTTTATCTTCTACTTTTGAATTCATCCCTGGAAAAGAACAGTTTCACTCTGTAACTGCCTCAAGGACTCTGTGTGGATCCTGCTGTGAGTGGCCCATAGAAATTGTGCTAAAAGAGCCAACCAGGCACTTCGCAAAGGATGAGGGAGGCGAGGGCCATTCAAGATAGGCTGACCTGCTGCTGCCCTAGAGTTCTGGCAGTCTGGCTTATTGCCAGAGGGAGCCACTTCAGCGCAGAGCCCTTGCAGATGGGAGCAGCTGTTGGGAGCCTGTGCTAGAAGCCACTGCCAAGAGCAATTGCTAAAAGTAGCTGCTGGGAAGCCACTGTAGGAGCAGAAAGAATAGTCAATAGCCTCAGCACTCTTCATCCCAGGATTGTAACTACAGAGGTCTGGCATGAGAGGAAGATCATTGTTTGATTTTCTTTTTAATTTTTATTAATTTTTAATTGATTGTGTTTACATGAATTCAAATGTCCCAGTGAACATAACTCTCTCACCCCCACTCCTGTGTCCCTTTTAATACCTCCTTTGCCACCCTCCCCCTAACTTCTTCACCCCTTTCCTCTAGGATTTGCTGTCCTATTATCTATATCTCTGTATTATGTATATATAGTTTCACTAATCCCTTTACTTTCTCTGATTTCGTCCCCTAATCCCCATTCCCTCTGACTGCTGTCACTCTGGTCCCTGTGACCCTGTCTCTGCCTCCATTCCATTCCTCAATTCACTTTGTTCATTAGATTCCACATATATGTGAGATAATATGATATTTTTCTTTCTCTGCCTGTCTTATTTCACTTAACATAATAATCTCCAGGTCAATCCATGCTGTCACAAAAGGTAAGATTTCCTTCTTTTTCACAGCCACATAGTATTTCATTGTGTATATGTACTATTGCTTTTTAATCCACTCGTCCACTGATGGACACTAGGGCTGTTTCCAGATCTTGGCTATTGTAAACAATGCTACAACAAACATGGGGGTGAGTTTCTTCTTTTGAATCAGTGATTTGGTGTTTTTAGGATATATTCCTAAAATTGGGATAGCTGGATAAAAAGGCAGTTCCATTTTTAATTTTTTGAGGAATCTCCATACTGTTTTCCAAAGTGGCTGCACCAGTCTGCATTCCCACCAGCAGTGCAGGAGGGTTCCCTTTTCTCCACATCCTCGCCAGCACTTATTGTGTGTTGTTTTCTTAATGAATGCCATTCTGACAGGTGTGAGGTGGTATCTCATTGTGGTTTTAATTTGCATTTCTCTAATGATTAATGACATTGAACATTTTTTCATATGCCTATTGGCTATCTGTATGTCCTCTTTGGAGACATATCTATTCAGTACTTTTGCCCATTATTAAATTGAATTATTTACCTTCCTAGTGTTGAGTTTTAGAAGCTTTTTATAAATATTGGTTATTAACCCCTTATCAGACGTATTGACGAATATGTTCTCCTATTGTGTGGGTTGTCTTTTTATTTTGTTTATGGTGTCTTTTGCTGTGCAAAAGCTTTTTAGTTTGATATAGTCCTAATTGTTTATCCTATTCTTTATTTCACTTGCCCGTGCAGAAAAATCAGCAAAAATATCACTATGAGAGATATCGGAGAGTTTACTGCCTATGTTTTCTTTCAAGATGTTTATGGTTTCATAACATATATTTGTGTCTTTTTACAGATTGTTGAGGCTATTCGTGTTCTTTATTGGTTCCATCTAAATTTTTGGAATATTTGTTCTATATCTTTGAAGTATGCAACTGGTATTTTAATAGAAATTGCATTGAATTTACAGATTGCTTTGGGTAATATAGACATTTAAATGATGTTTATTTTTTCTATCCATGAACATGGTATATGCTTTTACTGCTTTGTATCTTTCTTGATTTCTTTTATCAATGTTTTATAATTTTCTGAGTACAAGTCCTATACCTCCTTGGTTAAATTTCCTCCTAGGTACTTTACTTTCTTTTTGTTCCAATAAAGAAGGGGATTGTTTCCTTAATTTCCCTTTCAGACAGCTTATTTTTGGTATATAAAAATGACACTGGCCCTGGCCAGTTGGCTCAGTGGTAGAGCATCGGCCTGGCGTGCAGAAGTCCCGGGTTCAATTCCCGGCCAGGGCACACAGGAGAAGCACCCATTTGCTTCTCCACCCCTCCCCCTTCCTTCTTCTCTGTCTCTCCCTTCCCCTCCCGCAGCCGAGGCTCCATTGGAGCAAAGATGGCCCGGGCGCTGGGGATGACTCCTTGGCCTCTGCAGCAGGCGCTAGAGTGGCTCTGGTCACGACAGAGTGATGCCCCAGAGGGGCAAAGCATCGCCCCCTGGTGGGCAGAGCATCACCCTGGTGGGCGTGCCAGGTGGATCCCGGTCGGGCACATGCGGGAGTCTGTCTGACTGTCTCTCCTCGTTTCCAGCTTCAGAAAAATACAAAAAAAAAAAAAATGACACTGACTTCTGAATATTAATTTTATATCCTGCACCTTGCTGAATTCATTTATCAGGTCTAGTAGTTTTTTCACTGAGACTTTAAGGTTTTCTAAGTATAGCAGGGGTCAGGAACCTATAGCTTGTGAGTCAGATGGGGCTTTTTATAAAATTAATTAATTTATTTTTACAGAGACAGAGAGAGTCAGAGAGAGGGATAGATAGGGACAGACAGTCAGGAACAGAGAGAGATGAGAAGCATCAATCATTAGTTTTTCGTTGCGACACCTTAGTTGTTCATCGATTGCTTTCTCATATGTGCCTTGATGGGGGGGGGGGGCTACAGCAGACTGAGTAACCCCTTGCTCAAGCCAGCAACCTCGGGTCCAAGCTAGTGAGCTTTTGCTCAAACCAGATGAGCCCAAAATCAAGCTGGCGACCTCGGAGTCTCAAACCTGGGTCCTCAGCATCCCAGTCCGACGCTCTATCCACTGCGCCACCGCCTGGTCAGGCCTGATGTGGCTGTTTTGATGGCTACATCTGGCTCTCAGACAAATCTTTAATAAACAAATAATAACATTATAAATATAAAACATTCTCATGTATTACAATCCATTCATTTCCTACTGCTCATGTTCATGGTTGCGGGTGGCTGGAGCCAATCACAGCTGTCCTCAGGGACAACACCAAATTTATATCGGATAATGCCTAACATACATGGGTCGTTGTGAGATCAGGAAGTAAACTTTCCTCCTTTTAATCAAGTAGTCAGCTAGCTAATTGCAGAAACCCTTTTGACGAAGAAGATGGCTAAAAGAAAAAAAGATGAGGAGTATTGTTCTTTTCAGCAGAATGGACAGAGAAATTTGCCTTTGTGGAGAGAGCAGGTTCTGCATTGTGTCTAATATGCAATGATAAAATTACATTGATGAAACAGTCAAATATCTATAAAGCAGCACTTCGAAACATGCCATACTACATTTGCATCGAAATATCCAGTGGGGGACAGCAGAAAGAAAGCATGTCAAAAGCTACTGTGCAGAGTACAAGCTAGTCAGCAGTAACTCCATGTTTGGACCCAACAAGGTGACTGGAATTGGTCTAGCTTTGCTGGTGCTTTAGCAATTGTGAGAAATGGAAAACCATTCACAGATGGAGAGTATGCCAAAACATTCATGCTTTATGTTGCCAATAAACTTTTTGACAACTTTTTGGATAAAGATAAGATAATCAAATGAATAAAAGACATGCCTATGTCAGCAAGAACTGTTTACGATCGTACCATCATGATGGCAAATCAAATTGAGGCAACACAAGTGAAGGACATAAATGCAGCATCGTTCTTTTCTCTAGCTTTGGATGAGTCAACAGACGTAAGCTATTTATCCCAGTTCAGCGTGTTTGCAAGGTATGCTGTCAGTGACACACTATGTGAGGAAAATCTTGCTGTTTTGCCTATGAAAGAGACAACAAGAGGGGAGGATTTATTCAAGTCTTTCACTGAGTCCGCTAAAGAAAAAAATCTACCAATGGATAAACTTATTTCGGTGTGTACTGATGGTGCTCTGTGCATGGTGGGGAAAAACAGAGGATTTGTAGTACTTCTTCATGAACATGAAAAGAGACGCATCCTAAGTTTTCACTGCATCCTACATCAGGGGGCGCTTTGTGCTCAGATGTGTGGTGAGCAGCTTGGTGAGGTGATGTCGCTGGTCATTTGGATGTTCAACTTTATTGTTGCCCGAGCTTTAAATGATCGCCAGTTTAGAACACTGCTGGATGAAGTTGGGAATAATTACCCTTGTCTGCTTCTGCACAGCAATGTGCATTGGATGTCAACAGGAAAGGTGCTCAGCCATTTTGCGGCTTGTCTGAGTGAAATCTGGACTTTTCTTGAAAAGAAAAATGTCAAGCTTCCCAAATTAGCTAACACTGAGTGGCTCCTGAAGTTCTACTATCTCATGGACATGACTGAACATCTGAACCAGCTCAATGTGAAAATGCAAGGTGTTGGAAATACAGTCTTATCCCTTTAACAAGCAGTGTTTGCATTTGAAAACAAGCTGGAACTCTTCATCACCGACATTGAAACAGGTCATTTACTACACTTTGAAAAACTGGGAGAGTTTAAAGGTGCATGCACAGCAAGTGACCCTGCTCAACATCTTGATCTCCATCAGCTAGTGGGCTTCACATATCATCTCCTGCAGTCATTCAAAGAGCGCTTTGGAGAATTTCGTGAGCACACTCATCTTTTTAAGTTCATCATCCACACAAGTGTGCAGTGGACAACGCCGACCTGAGTTACATCCCCAGTGTCTCTGTCAGAGATTTTGAGCTACAAGCTGCTGACCTGAAGGCCTCAGACATGTGGGTGAATAAGGTCAAGTCACTGAATGAAGATTTGAAAAGCCTTGCATGACAGCAAGCAGAGTTGGCGAGCAAACACAAGTGGGGAGAAATAAAAATACTTCAACCCGCAGACCAGCTGATTGTCAAACTTGGAACGTGCTTCCCATCACATACCACACACTGCAGCATGTGAGTATTGCTGTACTGACAATGTTGGGTTTTACTTATGCATGTGAGCAGTCTTTCTCACATCTAAAGAACATTAAGACCAACCTATGATTGCATTTAATGGATGGAAGTCTCAATGCCTGCATGAAGCTTAACCTCACCACGTATCAACCAGATTACAAAGCCATCAGCAAAACCATGAAGCACCAGAAGTCACATTAATGGTAAGAAGTACTTTATTCATCATTGGTTAGCAACAGCATAACAATGTTATTAAAAATAATTCAGAGACTTATTGTACTTTAAAAGTGTTGGTCTTACATAAAATGCACACATTTACTTGTATTTAGTGTTAAACATATTGTATGGCTCTCACAGAATTACATTTTAAAATATGTGGCGTTCATGGCTCTCTCAGCCATAAAGATTCCATACCCCGATGTATATATTATTATGTCATCAGCAAATGATAGCTTTACTTCTTCTTTTCCAATTTTGATGCCTTTTATTTCTTCTTCTTGTCTGATTGCTGTGGCTAGGACTTCCAAAACTATGTTGAATAAGAATAGTGAAAGGGGGCACCCCTGCCTTGTTACTGATCTTAAGGAGATTTTTTTTAATTTTTGCCCATTGATTATGATGTTGGCTGTGCGTTTGTCATAGATGGCCTTTATTATGTTTAGTTATGTTCCCTATATTCCCCCTTTGCTGAGAGTTTTTATCATAAATGGGTGCTGGATTTTATCAAATGCTTTTTGTGCATTTATTGAAATTATCATGTATTTTTCTCCTTCCTTTTGTTTATGTGATGAATCACATTTATTGATTTGCAAATATTGTACCAGCCTTGCCTCCTGAGAAGAAATCCCACTTGATCATGACATATGATTTTTTTTTCATGTATTACTAAATCCAGTTTGCTAATATTTTGTTGAGAATTTTAGCATCTAAGTTTATCTGGGATTTTGGCCCATAGTTTTCTTTCTTTGTAGTGTCTTTACCTGGTTTTGTAATGAGGATTATGCTTGCCTCATGAAAGGAGCTTGGAAATCTTACCTCCTCTTGAATTCTCTGAAAAAGCTTGAGAAGAATAAGCATTAGTTCTTCTTTAAATATTTGGTAGAATTCACCTGTGAAGCCATCTTATCCGGGACTTTTGTTAGCTGGGAATTTTTTTGATAACTTTTTAAATTTCATTTGTTTTATTCGGTTTGCTTAGGTTTTCTGATTCTTCCAGATTGAGTTTGGGAAGATTATGTTTCTAGGAATTTATCCATTTCGCCTAGGTTGTCCAATTTTTTTGCATACAGGTCTATATAGTATTTTCTTACAATTCTTTATATTTCTGTGGTGTCAGTTGTTACTTTTCCACTTTTATTCTAATTTTATTTATTTGAGTCCTCTCTCTTTTTTTCTTGATGAGTCTAGTTAAAGGCTCATCAATCTTGTTTACCTTTTCAAAAAACCAGCTCTTGGTTTCATTGATCTTCTGTATTGTTTTTTTAGCCTCTATGTCATTTATTTTCTCTTTGATCTTTACTATTTCCTTTCTTCTACATCCTCTGGGCTTTATTTGCTGTTCTTTTTCTAGTTCTTTTAGTTGCAAGGTTAAGTTGTTTATTTGAGCTTTTTCTTGGTTCTTAAGGTATGCCTGTAATGCTATGTATTGTACTTCCCTCTCAGTACTGCTTTTGCTGTGTCCCCTAAATTTTGACTTGATTTATGTTCATTTTCATTTGTCTCAAAGAAATTTTTTGATTTCTTCCTTGATCTCATTGTAAACCCATTTGTTATTTAATAACATGCTATTTAGTCTCCAAGTGATTGAATGTTTTTCAGTCTTTCTATTGTAGTTGATATTTAGTTTTATACCATTGTGATAAGAGAAGACACTTGATATAATTTCAATCTTCTTAAATTTATTGAGATTCATTTTGTGTCCTAACATGTGGTCTATCCTAGAGAATGTACCATGAGTACTTGAAAAGAATGTATATTCTGCTACTTTGGGGTGAAAGGTTTTGAAGATATTTATTAAATACAGTTGTTCTAGTGTGTCATTTAAGGCCACTGTATCTTTGTTAATTTTTTGTCTGGAGGATCTATCCATTGAGGTTAGTGGGGTATTAAAATCCCTTACTATTATAGTATTGCTGTTGATCTCACCCTTTGTGTCCATCAAAATCTGCTTTATATATTTAGGTGCTCCTATATTAGGTGCATAGATATTTACAATGGTCATATCCTCCTGTTGTCTTGCTCCCTTTATCATTATGTAGTGACCTTCTTTATCCCTTACTATACCTTTTATTTTAAAGTCTCTTTTTTCAGATATAAGTATTGTTACCCAGCTTTTTTTCCTTTCCATTTGCGTTAAATACATTTTTCTATTGCTTTACTTTTAGTCTATGTCTATCTTTTGTTTTGAGGCAGGTCTCTTGTAGACAGCATATATATATGGGTCCTGTTTTCTTATGCATACAACTACCCTATGTCTTTTGATTGGAGCATTTAGTACATTTACATTTAAGGTTATTATTGATATGTAGTTGTTTATTGCCATTTTATTACTTAAATCTACAATATTCTTTTTCTCAATTTTTTTTTCCTTTGCTCTTTTTACAACTGGCCCCTTAACATTTCCTGCAGTACTAGTTTGGTTGTAATAAATTCCTTGAGTTTTTTTTCCTGTCTTTTTTTGTCTAGAAAGCCTTTTATTTCTCCTTCAATTTTAATAGCCTTGCTGATAACAAAGTCTTGGTTGTAGGTTCTTGCTTTGCATCATTTAAAATATTTCTTGCCAATCTCTTCTGGCCTCAAGTATTTCTGTTGAGAAGTCAGATGTCATCCTTATGGGAGCTCCTCTGTGTTTCTCTTTAATGGAACTCTCTGTGCTTCTTGAACTTGTGTGACTTTTTCCTTGGTAAACTTAGGAAAATTTTCAGGTATGATTTCTTCAAACAGGTTCTCTATTCCTTGTTTGTTCTCTTCTCCTTCAGGAACCCCTATGATGCAGATGTTGTTTCTTTTCATGTTGTCACAGAGCTCTCTTAGAGTTTCCTCAGACTTTTTGAGTCTCTTTTCTTTTTGCTGCTCTGCTTTTCTGCTTTCTTTTATCTTGTCCTTTAAATCACTAATTTAATCCTTTGCTTCATCCAGCCCACTATTAATTCCTTCTAGTGCAGTCTTTATTTCTGATATTGTATTTGTCATTTCTGACTGGTTCTTTTTGTGATTTCAATGTCCTTTTTGATGCTTGTTATCTTTTTATTTAGGTGCTCATTATGTCCATCCATTGTTGCTCTAAGATCTTGAACATCCTAAAAATCATTGTTTTAAACTCTGCAATTGGTATTTTGATTACTTTCAGTTCATTCAGTTTTTTTTTCTGGGGATTTCTCTTGTTGATTGATTTGGTTTGTATTTCTCTGTCTGCTCATTTTGTCTGTGTATTAGGTAGTGCTGTCTGACTTTAAAATTTTTGCATGGTCTTTATGAAGAAGATGGGTTCATTGATACTGTCCTCCAGGCCACTTGTTTTCCTTATTCTAGGAATTTTTCTTGAGGGTACTAATTTCTCTTTGTTGAATGTATTAGATGCAGTTGGTCTTTTCATGGGTACATTTATCCCTTTAGGCTGGCTGGCTCTAAGGGTCAACCTTGATTGTGTGTATTACACACTGTGCAGTGTCTGTCCTGTGGGCGTATTTATTCTCCACAGTGTCTGGTGCCTGCTAGACTACAACTTGGATGTGCTGCTTGTGTAGGTAGTTGATTCTAGGGTTGGTGCTGTATGCCACCTGCTAACAGTAGTGTTGACTCTAGTTCTTCTTGGGTTGGCATCGGCTGTTGTTTGTAACCCGCTGTGGTCTACCAGTCAGCAGCTACCACACTTTTTGCTCTGTGTGTCTGCGTTTTCTGTGTCTGGGTACTGTGTGGGGGGGCAATCTTTGTATAAGGATCAGCTTGCTCCTGCTTAGAGATGAAAAGAGCTCTGTTGCATCGCCCCCTGGTGGGCAGAGCATCGCCCCTGGTGGGCGTGCCGGGTGGATCCCGGTCGGGCGCATGCGGGAGTCTGTCTGACTGTCTCTCCCCGTTTCCAGCTTCAGAAAAATACAAAAAAAAAAAAAAAAAAAAAGAGCTCTGTAAAAGCCCCAAGTTCTGTAAGATTTGTCTCCACTTTTCAGCTGCTCCTCCTCCTCTTGCAGCTGCCTGGTCTTCCCACAGAGTCTTCTGTAGTAAGACTAGTATCAGCTCAGATTAGCCTCAGCCAACCAACCCTTCCACAGATTGCATGCTTAGTGGGTTAGGGCAGCTGAGGTTGTGATTATAACATTTGTGGGACCCCCTACTTTTTTTTTTTTTGTATTTTTCTGAAGCTGGAAACGGGGAGAGACAGTCAGACAGACTCCCGCATGCACCCAACCAGGATCCACCCGGCACGCCCACCAGGGGCGACGCTCTGCTCACCAGGGGGCGATGCTCTGCCCCTCCGGGGCATCGCTCTGCCGCGACCAGAGCTACTCTAGTGCCTGGGGCAGAGGCCAAGGAGCCATCCCCAGCGCCAGGGCCATCTTTGCTGTGGAGCCTTGGCTGTGGGAGGGGAAGAGAGAGACAGAGAGGAAGGAGGGGGGGGTGGAGAAGCAAATGGGCACTTCTCCTATGTGCCCTGGCCAGGAATCGAACCCGGGTCCCCCGCACGCCAGGCCAACGCTCTACCGCTGAGCCAACCGGCCAGGGCCATGGGACCCCCTACTTAAGGAATCTCTTGGTTAGGAACTCAGTACAGGGAATGTGGACCATACTCCAGAGCTTGATCTCTCAGCCACTGCTGGATACTCAAATTGTATTTTTCTCCAACAAGGTAAGCAGCAGTTTCAGACATTGTGTGGATGACAGTTCCCCCTGCAGAAGTTCTTTCAGCTGTTGACACCCAGTCTCAGGGAAGAAGATTGAGAGAGTCCTCTCTTAGGGCTGACTCTGCCCCTTCTAAAGGTGGCTAAGCCCTTTGACCAGATCCAACAATAGACTCACAGGGACTCACACTTTAAATGTCCATTTTCCAAGCCTCTCTCCCTTCCCCCTGTAGAGTCTTGCCCAGCAGGGCAGGATACCCAGCACCCAGGATGGCTGACTGTGAAGCTCCACCTTATCCAGAAGCTCCACATGAGCCGCTGGGCCAGTGCTGATCACAGAGAGTGGAACTCGCCTCAGCTGGGCCTTGTATGTGGAGTTTTTCCTTAGGATACCACTCTAGTAAGGGTTGTTAGGTCCTGAACCAATGCTTTCCACAGCTGGCCCCTGGATGTGCCAGCCCTGGGCCTCCCAAGCAGGAACCCAGCACAGACCAGTGGGAGACACTGCCCGTGACTGGACCTCAGCAACCTTCTTGGAGCTACAAGCAATTCAGAGTTTGTGGATGCCTCTGCTGGGCCCAGGTGTACATGGAAATACCAAGATGCTCTCCTAGGCTGACTTTTACCCACTCTGGTCCTCAGGAAAATCCGCTCAAAAGGCCAAGTTTCCCCAGGTCTTGCCTCCTGCAGCCTGTCTGTTGGCTGCTTGTTGGGCTCAGTTCCTTAAAAATCTCTGCTAGAGTCTAGATCCTGTGTCAATTCAATGATTAGGAAGGGTGGTGGGTGTGGCTCCGCCCCTTGGCCCCAGGTATCAGTCTGTTTGGACTTTTTTCACAGACTTTTGTAGGCTGTGGCCCCAGGAGTCCAGTGGGTGTGGTCTCTGAGACCCAGAAGTGTGGTCTGCCCCCTCTCAGGACAGTTTTAGCTGAGTCTCTTGTGAGGTGGAAACAGCAGTCATAGACTCGGGAGAGTGTGGAGGGAGCTCTAGTCTCAACACCAGAAAACTGAGTCACTGACACGCCTCCTGCTTTCTGGCCTCTCAGAATGACCAGTCACCATCCCTGGTGAAAGAGAGACTCCTGAGGCTGGAGCAGCTGCTTTTCTTCAGGTTCATGCCACACAAACGGGATGCTCCACCCAAGAAAGATGGCAACTGGAGTACTAGAGAATGATTCAGCAAAGGGGTTCAAGAGGCCTTCCCCCACAGTGTCTCTTCCTGGGCCTCCAACTTTACTGTCTCCTCACACAACTCCAGTCCTCTTAGCTCTCCCCCACCAGAGCCCCGATAAGTAGCTGTGAACGGGGTTTTCTGTGTGGGCCCTTTAAAACAGAGTCTGCGTCGGAGAAGTGTGTCTCTTTCTTGAGGACAGAAACCCGGCTCTTTTCACAGGTAAATGCTGTCTGGGCGCCTCTTCTAGGTTCTGGGGCTCTAGGCTGGGGCTCTAGGCTGGGGCTCTAGGCTGGGGCTCTGGGCCTGGAGCTGAGGACCCACACCTCTCAGGGCAAGCAACCCTGCCACGAGAGTCCCTCCAGGCCGCCGCTCACTCCTGGGACTTTCTGTGTCCCACCCTTCCTATCAGTCTCAGTGTGGCTTCTTCAGTGATCCTTGGTTACAAATTCCTCTTAGTTTAGTCCAAAGTTGGTTTTTCAAGATGATTCTTTTTAAATTAATTTGTAATCCCATTTGGTCCTGGGAGGTGGCAGTTGGAACGTCTGCCTACTCCATCGTCATCTTTCTTCTCCCTCAGATCATTGTTCTTTCTATATACCATCTACTTAATTTTGTATCTACATTAACATATAGATATAGACCTCAATCTACTATGTATTTTTATATATTCCACTTCTCACTCCATTGTCAAGAACCAATTCATCCCCTTCATCTCTGACACAGTTAATATTTATGTACTCCCCTCCCTGCAAAAGATAAAATTAAAAAAAATTTACTTTGTACTTCTCGTGTGATTGCTATGTAGTAGAAGAAAGGAGTGTGCAAATAAAGATTTAGAATAAAGTATAGCAGGAATAGGTGAAAAATATTCTAAAATGTCTTTTGATAGAGAATTGGATGAAGACATATATACACTGGAATACTCCTCAGCCATAGGAAATGATGACATATTGCCATTTGCAACCACATAGATGGATTTGAGAACATTATAATAAGTTTAATAAATAAATGAGAACAAGCCAAGAACTATAAGATTTCACACATAAGTCGGATATAAAAATGAGACTCACAGACATAGATAAAAGTGAAGTGCTTACCAGAGGGAAGGGATTAGGGGCAGAGGGCAGTAAAGAAGGACATATACATGTTGACAGAAAATGATTTGACTTTGGGTGATGAGCACACAACACAAGCAATGGTTCAAATGATATAGAAATGTTTACTTGAAACCTATGTACTGTTATAAATCAATGTCACTGCATTAAATTTAATTTTCTAAATGTTTTTTTATTTCATTTGTTCATTTTAGAGAAGTGGGTGGAGGGAGAGGCAGAAGGGGGTGGGGAGGAGCAGGAAGCATCAACTTCCATATGTGCCTTGACCAGGCAAGCCTCGAGTTTTGAATTGGTGACCTCAGCATTCCCGGTTGATACTTCATCCACTGCACCACCACAGGTCAGGTGAATTTAGTTTTCTAAAGAAAAGAATTTAAAACTTTTAAAAAATGATTAAAATTATTAAAAATGGGAGAAAATGTTATCTGAGGAAGCCCAAGGATAGGAAGTTGCCCTTGTTTGAAGGACCTGAGCAAGGCTTTACTAAGATGATGCATTTCGGCTGGATCTTAAAGAATAGAAAGCCCAGAAATTCTAACAGGAGTACAGACCTGCTACAGAGCCAGAAATCAGGCTTCATATTTCAAAATTCCGCCCTGAAAAAAGATGGCTGTGTACATTACAACTTAAATGAAGAAATAAAGTAATTAACTTTTAAAAGTATATAGTTTAGCTGCCAGGTGAATATTTTGGAAAATACATTTAGTGGACTAAAAAAATATTTCAAATTCCTGATATGTAATTTATAATACATAATTTCCTCCTAATTTGTTTTTAAAAAGTGTTTATTGTATTGATTTTAGAGAGGAAGCAAGAAAGGAAGAGAGAAACAGGAACATTGATTGAACTAGCAACGCCTCCACTTCGGGATAATGCTCTAATCAACTGAGCTTTCTGGCCAGAGCCCTCCTAAAATTTGATGTGATCTATTCCTAGATATGTGAATAAAAATGAATGAATATAACTTTTTTTTTAACTTTTATAACCTCTATTTCTTCACATTTACTATTATTTTTTCTCGATTTTTCCTTCAGAAGTTTATAGCAAGTAGGAGAAATATGGTCCCATTGCTTAATTGTTAGCTAAGAAACTATTATTAAATAATAATAGATTTCCAGCATTTGTTAAAAGTTATGTTATAAGCACTATACTATATAATTGACAAGTATTAATGTATTTAATTATCTTTAAAATACTCTAAGGAACACAGGCTTAATAATCCCAGTTCATAACAGAAACTTAACTTTAGTGATACTTTAACCAAGTATCACACAGCGAGGGGGTGAAAACACTGCCACCCTAACCAGGCTCTCTCATTTTAGGTAGTTTTGCACTTAAGTAGAGAAGTGGAAAACTATGTATAAATTGATCTAAGGATGTTTGCTATTTTAATGTGTTCTTAGATAAGAAAGAATAATTTCATTTTCCCCAATATTTTTCCCCATTCATAAAATGAAGCCAAATACTTCAATATTATGCTGTCTCATGCTTTTGTTATTTCCAAAGATATAAAGACAAGATAAACTAAGATCACACAGAAATATTTTTAGTGACTCATGAATCAACACTGATGCCAGAGAACCAAATACGAACTCATCCTCCTTCAGTTAAGCAGGTGCATTCTTGCATATCAAAACCAGACTATCTTGGCTGTTAGTTTATATGCAGTTTTAAGATGATCTCCAGGCCCTGGCCAGTTGGCTCAGCGGTAGAGCGTCGGCCTGGCGTGCGGGGGACCTGGGTTTGATTCCCGGCCAGGGCACATAGGAGAGGCGCCCATTTGCTTCTCCACCCCCTTCCTTCCTCTCTGTCTCTCTCTTCCCCTCCCGCAGCCGAGGCTCCATTGGAGCAAAGATGGCCTGGGCGCTGGGGATGGCTCCTTGGCCTCTGCCCCAGGCGCTAGAGTGGCTCTGGTCATGGCAGAGCGAGGCCCCGAAGGGGCAGAGCATCGCCCCCTGGTGGGCAGAGTGTCGCCCCTGGTGGGCGTGCCGGGTGGATCCTGGTCGGGCGCATGCGGGAGTCTGTCTGACTGTCTCTCCCCATTTCCAGCTTCAGAAAAAATACAAAAAAAAAAAAAAAGATGATCTCCAAACTCATGAAGTTTTATGAGAATCCCATCTCACTCCTAAGTGCTCTTGTTAACACACAATAAATTAAGCACTGTATGATCTCCCCATGATGTGAGAGCCAAACAAACAAACAAAAAGCACAAACTCATAGAAAAAGAGACCAGATCTGTAGTTACTGGAGGCAGGGTGTGTGTGTGTGTGTGTGTGTGTGTGTGTGTGTGTGTGTGTTGGGGGGGTGTAATTGGATGAAGGTCGTCACAGAGTTCAACCTTCTCATTATAAGATAAATAACTATCAGCCATATAATATACTCCATGAAGACTATAATTAACACTGCTGCATGATATACTTCAAAATTGTTAAGAGAGAAGGTCATTAAAGTTTTCATCACCAGGAAAAAAAAACCCTTTTTATTTTTATTTTTTTCTGTAGTTATGTGAGATAATGAACGTTAACTATATTTATTGCAGTAATCATTTCACAATATATGTAGTTAAAATCACTGTGTTGTATAGCTTAAACTTATATAGTTCTTATTTAGTTGACCACCAACTGTTGGATAAAAATGATAAGCAGAACTAGGGTAGTCTAATGACCAGATCATAGGGGTAGAAATATGAAAAGTTTAGGTCTGGTCCAGATTCAGCTGACTTGCTGTATGATTGGACAGAGAGCAAGCCTGTGGACCCATCAGATTCCAAATCTGTGAAAGGAAAACGATGACCCCTGCCACCTGTAGCTCATAAATATGAGACTGAAGCATGATGATTAAAGTGAGAAGACATTGTAGTTATGTAAGGTGTTATTTCTCTTCTGATTGGTCATAAATAATTGCAATATACCCTTCTTTCTAGATCAGTGCAAACTCTCCAAAAAGATATTGTAAAATCATTAGCTAATGTTATTAGTTACTAATTGCAGTGTAACAAATAATCATAAAACTTAGGAAAGGTATGTTTAAATAACTTTTTGTTATTAATGTTCAATCACACAAGCAATATATGAATGCTAATATTTTCTTTTCATAAAAAATAAAATAATTTAGAAAATGGAATGGTTCCTTTTGATTAGTGTCTTTCTAAAGGTAATTATTGCTACCAATTTGTTGTTTATTCTTTGAAACATTTTCTATGTATTTGTATATAAAAGTTTAGATTCCTGGACACTATGTATATTATATATATACATATATGTACATATACACATATTTGTATTCATATCTATAAATATGTATATTTATAATTATATATTTATAAATATTTATTATATTTATGAAAGATACATATATTTATATTTTTATGTTTGTCTGTTTTATTGTGAGTTTCTTTTTTCTTTATAAATTCTAATATATGGTGTGTGCCATTCTTTAACTTTCTTTTTTCCTCTACTGCATTTTATTTTATGATCTGGATATAAAATTGTTTATTTAGGTAATTCTTAATGATGGAAGCTCCCAATTATTTACTATTACAAATACTTTTCATGATTAAAAAATTATTCCTATAATTGCCTCTTTGTAAACACATGTGAGTATTTTCCCAGACTGTGTAGACACCTAGGACAAGAATTCCTAAGTTTTTGGAATTAGTGCACTTTAAAATCTGGATGGATATCGCCCTGTTTCCCTCCTGTACTGTACCAATTAGTACCATCTGCAGCAGTGTATAAGTATATCTTCCATAAAACTGCCAACATTTTTTATAATCAAACTTAACAATTTTCACCAATCTGAAGATCAAAAGACGGTGTTTTTTATATTGTTTTAAGGTTCAGAACGTTTACTTGTTGCCAGTTCTGCTGCTTCAGAAATTCAGAAACAGTTGAAATCAAAGTGAGGTTCGGCATCATCTCGGTCTTTATTAGGGATGTGTCAGCCCAAGGGGGTGACAGTCTAGGAAATCAAGGCAAGGCGAAAGAGTAAAGGGCAGACTTAAGAATGATCTGGGCCTGAGAGATGCACTTAAAATTTTTAGTTCAAAAGAAAAATTAAAATTTTGAGTTTATGGAAGATGGTAGGGATGTGAGATAGATTTAGTTGATTATTTCTTTCCCCCGATCATTAATGAAATCTAGCCCAGATCACCTTCAATTTCTTCATTTCCAATCAGGTTCTTGAGAGGCAGTGAAAGTATTTAGATGGTTCCCACGTGGGTGTCCCAGGAGGAGGCAGGATAGAATATTGGCTCAGTACTTAGAAACACCCAAAGCAGGATTAATAGCTTGAAAAGTGGAGCAAGTACAAATTGAACTCTTCGTGTTAACAGCTAAAATATTGTATCTCAAATGATTTCTTTAGTAACTTCTCTTTTTCTGAATTTGTCCATTTGCTTACTCCCTTTTCCTTTTAGTGAGCTTTTTGTATTCAACAATATATTTGGAAATTATTCCACATGGAGAATTTTCTCATTCTTTTTTTTATATAAAATTTTATTAATTTTAATGGGGTGACATCAATAAATCAGGGTACATATGTTCAAAGAAAACATCTCCAGGTTATCTTGTCATTCAATTCTGTTGCATACCCATCACCCAAAGTCAGATTGTCCTCCGTCACCTTCTATCTAGTTTTCTTTGTGCCCCTCCCCCTTCCCCTTCCCCTCTCCCCCCGCCCCCCCCGTAACTACCACACCCTTGTCCATGTCTCTTAGTCTTGTTTTTATGTCCCATCTATGTATGGAATCATGCAGTTCTTAGTTTTTTCTGATTTTCTTATTTCACTCCGTTTAACGTTATCAAGATCCAACCATTTTGTTGTAAATGATCCGATGTCATCATTTCTTATGGCTGAGTAGTATTCCATAGTGTATATGTGCCACATCTTTATCCAGTCATCTGTTGAAGGGCTTTTTGGTTGTTTCCATGTCTTGGCCACTGTGAACAATGCTGCAATGAACATGGGGCTACATGTGTCTTTACGTATCAATGATTCTGAGGTTTTGGGGGTATATACCCAGTAGAGGGATTGTTGGGTCATAAGGTAGTTCTATTTTCAGTTTTTTGAGGAACCACCATACTTTCTTCCATAATGGTTGTATTACTTTACATTCCCACCAACAGTGAATGAGGGTCCCTTTTTCTCCACAGCCTCTCCAACATTTGCTATTACTCGTCTTGTTAATAATAGCTAATCTAACAGGTGTGAGGTGGTATCGCATTGTAGTTTTGATTTGCATTTCTCTAATAACTAATGAAGATGAGCATCTTTTCATATATCTGTTGGCCATTTGTATTTCTTCCTGGGTGAAGTGTCTGTTCATGTCCTCTTCCCATTTTTTTATTGGATTGTTTGTTGTTGAGTTTTATGAGTTCTTTGTATATTTTGGATATTAGGCCCTTATCTGAGCTGTTGTTTGAAAATATCATTTCCCATTTAGTTGGCTGTCTGTTTATTTTGTTGTCAATTTCTCTTACTGAGCAAAAACTTCTTAGTCTGATGTAGTTCCATTCATTTATCTTTGCCTTCACTTCTCTTGCCTTTGGAGTCAAATTCATAAAATGCTCTTTAAAACCCAGGTCCATGAGTTTAGTACCTATGTCTTCTTCTATGTACTTTATTGTTTCAGGTCTTATATTTAGGTCTTTGATTCATTTTGAATTAATTTTAGTACAAGGGGACAAACTGTAGTAGAGTTTCATTCTTTTGCATGTGGCTTTCTCATTCTTTTTTACAGCCTTATAAAACTCATAGGGAGTTCTTACTATCAATATATGTTATTCAATCATGTTCCTTTGTAGAAGCTTTCAGAGCTTTTCAGTATTTTTCAATCATAAACAAATAAGTAACCATGAAAATACACATTTTTATTTTTGGAAGTATATTACCAAATGTGGGATTGCTGGATCAAATATAAATGCATATCTATTTTTAGTTTGATATTGCCAACTTCTCCAAAAGGGTTATACCAGTTTATTTCCACTGGAACTGCATGAGAGTGTCTGTTTTCCCATTATCTGGACAGATATGTTGTCACACTTTTAATTCTCCTTACTCTCTTTATGAGAAATGATACAAGTGTGTCCTTTTTTATTTACAATTTTATTTATTGATTTTAGAGAGAAGAAAGAGAGAGACAAAGACGGGGGGTGGGGAGTGGGAAGCGTCAACTCATAGTTGCTTCATGTATTTGCCTTGACTGGAAGCCTGGAGTTTTGAACTAGAGACCTCAATACTCCATGTCAACACTTTTGCCACTGAGCCACCACAGGTCAGGCACATCTGTGTACTTTCAATTTGCATATATGTACATATGAGTGAGGGTGAAAATTTTATCCCATACTTAATGGCCATTTTAATATCTTTTAAATGCATTTTTTGTGTTGTTTCTTTTGCCCATTTTTCTTCCAATTTTTAAAAATTCATTCTATCCATTTTTCAAGAGATTTTCAAATATTAGGGGTAGTAACATTATGCTGCAAATATTTTCTTCCAGTGACAGTTGTCTTTTGAATGTGTTTATGGCAGGGGTCTCAAACTCAACTCAGCATGTGGGCCGCAGAGCAAGATCATAGCCATTTGGCGGGCCGCACTAGGTCTACAAAAGGCAACTGTTATGCAACACTTTTCTCACTGCAGTTGAAAACAAAAAAAAATGAGTATAAAATTGTTCGGCGGGCCGCATGCGGCCCGCGGGCCGCGAGTTTGAGACCCCTGGTTTATGGGTGTTTGTTTTGCTATGCAAGGTTTAATAATTTTATTTAATTATATGTTTTAATTTTATATTTTAAGGTCTTTAGATTATTAATTTAGTTAAAAACTTTTCCTACTCCTAGGGTGTAAAGGAATTCACCTATGTTTCCTTTTACTACTTATATGTTTCTTTTTCACTTTTTCCTTTTCTTCTTTATTTACATTTAAATTTTGATACATTTAGAGTTTATTCTTGAGTATGGTGTAAGTTATGTATTTAATTTTGTTGTTTTTCTAAGCAGCAAACCTGTTGCCCAACACTTTTTATTTAAAGGGTATGTTTCCCCTTCAGTGGTTTGAGATATGACATGCAGAATTTTCATATGCAAGGGAATCTCTTTCTGGACTTTATATTCTGTTTGTTTATTCACCTTTTCATTCTCTGGACTTATGTTGTTTTAATTACAGAGACTTCATAATATATTTTAATGTCCAGTAAGACAAGTGTCTCTAATACATACTCTGTTTCAGTTCTGATCTGGTTGGTATGTTTGCTTTTCCATGTGAACTTGAGTATTAACTTGTCTAGCTGTATAAAATCTTATGGGTGTTTTTATTGGAATTGCATCAACTTCATAAATCATTTAGGAAGAACTGGTATCTTAATGATGTTGAGTCGTCCTATCCAGCCTACTCAAGAACAGGAAATGTCTATCAATTTCATCCAGTAGATCCTATCTTTCAGGAGCGGTTTTAACATTTTTCTTTAACCTAGAAGGGTTTTTGCATATTTTAAAATTTTGTTACTATACATTTCATTTTTTTTCTATGAAAAGAGGTATTTTCCCCCACCATTACATTCTGTAACTGGTTATTGTTTGAATATATAAGATAATTAATTTCTGTATATTAATTTTGTATCTGACTGAATACCGTATTGATAACTTGCTAAATTCTTTGAGTGTCATTATTAATATGGTAGTGTTTTCTAGGTACTGTATACAAAATTACTGTCTGCAAATAGAATTAGCTTTACATTTTTTAAACCAATTTTATGTTTGTAATTGATTTCTCTTGTCTAATTGTACTGGCTGGTAATCCCTCTGAAAGGTAGAATAGGGTAAAGATTGTGGACATTTTTACTTTGTTCTTAGTCTGCATAGAAATATCTCTGGGTTTATTTATAAAATAAGTTTAACTTAGGTTTAAATATTTAATCATGTTAAGAGATTATTGGTTAATCTTGTTCTCTTGATTTTTTTTTTATTTTTTGGTCAGAAATGAATGCTAATTTTTGTCAAAGGATTTTTCAACATCTATGGAGATAATTGCAATTTTCTGACAATTGAAATATGAATTTTCAATTCATATTTATAATATGCTATGTTATGTTAATAATTTCCTAATCCTGAACCAGCCTTGCATCCATGTAATGAATGCCACTCACTCATGGTGTGTTATTTCTTTAATGTGGTGGTGTATCCTCTTGGCTAATATTTTATTTAGTATTTTGCACCAGTATTTATGTGATGTTGGTTTGTAATTGTTTTATACTGTCTACCAGGTTTAGTTATATTTGCCATGCACAAATAATTGGGAAGTTTTTTTTTCTTTTTTTAGTACTCCTGGACAATTTATGGAGCAGTGGAGCTATCTCTGGTATTGGAGCATTTCTTAGAACTCTCCTGTGAAATCCTTTGGCTATGCTTCTGTGGAATGATAACTTGACAACTTTTTAAATTTCTTCTATTAAAATTAGTCTGTTTAAGCTTTCATTTTCCAACAGCATTTTCCATCAGATTTTATTAATCTCTATTTCACTAGTAAATTATTCAGTTTATCTGGGTTTTCAAACATTTGCACAGAGCTCTGCAAAGAGGCCTCTTACTTTCTAAAATTTCTTCTGTTTCACTGTTTATACCTCTTGTCATTTTTTTAAGTGAGAGAGAGAGAGAGAAACAGAAAGACAGACAGAGACAGACAGACAGGAAGGGAGAGAGATGAGAACAGTGGTGGGATTCAAATAATTTAACAACTGGTTCTCTGCCCTAATGACCATTTTGAGTATAAAAAACTGATATACCAAAAGGTAGTTTATTATTCCATGCATTTAGTCCTTAAATAAGAACAATAAAAGAGGTATACAAAGCTAGATTATGGTATAAGAAAGAGTTTTAAAATATTAATGAAAATATTAACTAACACTTGACAAAAGAATCAATAAAACTGTTATTTAAGATATTTCCATATTGCTTGACCTGTGGTGGTACAGTGCATAAAGCATTGACTTGGAACCCTGAGGTCGCTGGTTCAAAACCCTCAGCTTGCCCTTTCAAGGCACATATGGGATTTGATGCTTCCTGTTCCTCCCCCACTTCTGTCTCTCTCTCTTTCTCTCTCCTCTCTAAAGTGAATAAATAAAATCTTTAAAAAAAGATAGATATGTCCATATTGTTTCTTGATTGGTGTCCTCACTTGCATTTTTTTTTTTTTTTACATATGGATGGAATGAACATTATTATGAGTGCTTAGAATACGGGTGCTGTTGCATAGATGAATGTTTAAAAAGGGTAAGGAATGTAGATCTGGGATTTCCACATTGGGTGTCTGCCCAGGCACCCACCTTAGAGAGCACCCTGATTACAACTGCCATTTTAACAACTGGTTCACTGAACTCAACAAATGTTAGGTATCAGTTCTGCTGAACCAGTGCAAATCAGCTGAATCCCATCACGAGATGAGAAGCATCAACTTGTAGTTGCAGCACTTTAGTTGTTCATTGATTGCTTTCTCATATGTGCCTTGACTGGGGGGCTACAGCAGAGCAACTGACCCCTTGCTCAAGCCAGTGACCTTGGGGTCATGTCTATGATCCCACGCTTAAGCCAGCTATCCTACACTCAAGTCAGCGACCCAATGCTCAAATAGGTGACCTTGGGTTTTGAGCCTGGGTCCTCAGCATCCCAGACTGACACTCTATCACTGCGCCACTGCCTGATCGGGCTCATTTTTTAATTTTGTATATTTTTTCTTCTCCTTTTGCTTTTTAATCAAATTATCTTGTGGTTTGTCTATTTTGTTAATCCTTTCAAAATTGTGTTTAATGTTTCTCTACCTTACTTATTATGTTTTTATCATTATTACTGCCTTTTTATGCTTTGTTTTCTCTAAGCTTGAAATTTAATTAATTTTAATTCTTTTATGTTTATACTATGAATTTTCCACTGATCAGTGTTTTTAATGTGTGTCATAGATTATGATATGTAGCATTTTTTATGTCACTTTTTATTTCCTTTTTTATCTGAGAGCTATTTACTAGGGAATTTCATTGATTTTTTTCAGGTGAAAGGGGCTTTAACAAGTTTTTTAAATTATTTCTAGTTTTATTGTACAGTGGTTGGAGAGTACTCTTTATAATATTTCTGCTTTGTAGAATTTAGTGGTGTCAACTTTGTAACCTAATATATAATCAATATTTGTGAGCATTTGATTTATGTATTTTTTTCCAGTGGTATTTTGAGAAGATCTAGTCTTTAGTATTAGGATATAACATTGCATAAATATGCATCAAAGTTACGTGATTGTTTATGTTATTTAGCTTTTTAGTATTAATACCAATTTTTGTCCACTTTGTTTGTCTCATACTGTGAATGGCATGTTAAAATTTTTATCATTAGCTTATATCTGTTTTTTGCATCTTGAGTACTTGGGCTTTTATAAAGTTCATTGCTGTATTTGTTGCATAGATATTCATATATGTCCTATCTTTTTGTAAATTTTGACTCAAAAATCAAATGTGCCTATCCATGAGTTTAAATAAATAAAAAAGAAAAATTTTTTTTTTACAATTTTCCAGTTAGTAATTTAAAAGGAAATATAGAAAGAGAGAATTACTACTGGGTACATGTCACAATAATAATTTTTGCAGGCAAGATACAACAATGAATACTGAAATTAGTGAGTAAAAATTTGAGGATTAATGTTATATAATAACACTATAAATCCCATGAATAAGAAAGAAAGGCAATATCATTCATGTGGAGTTCTTGCCAAAACATATAACCTCATTTCAAGAATAAGGAAATATAAGATGAATTAGAACTGAGGGACAAACTATAAAAAAAGTGATCAATTCTCTTCAAACGTGTCAAGATCATGAAAGAGAAAAAAAAGACTGGAATTTTACAACTAAATGCAATGTTAGATACTGGATTATATATACTGTAACAGAAACATTAGTGGGAAAAAAATGAAGACATTCAAATAAAGTCTATAGTTTAGTTAATATATTTGCAGCATTATTTTCTGTTCTTGTTCATTTTACTATGATTAAAGACAATGTTAACATTAGAGGAAACATGTTGAGGGATAAAAGAAAAAATCTATTTGTATTTTTTAAGAGACTTTTTAAAATAAGAATTTTAGATTTATAGAAAAATTGAGCAGGTAGTATAGAATTCCCATATACTTTCTCAACTTCCTGCAAGTTTCCCTTTTAACTTGCATTAATATTGAACATTTGTTACAATCAATGAACCAATATTGAGCATTACTATTAACTGATGTCCATATTTTACATTAACTTATTTTTTTGTGTTGTACAGTCTATACATTTTAACATATACATGTGTAACGTATAAACTATTACAGAGAATACATATGTAATGTATCATACAGAATAGTTTCACTGCCCTAAAAATCCCATGTGCTCTATCTACTCATCCTTTCCCTTCTTTCCCACTACCTGACTCAGCAACCACTGATCTTCCTAGTGTCTCTACAGCTTTGCCTCTTTTAGAATGTCATATAGTTGTCAATTCTAGAATGTCATAAAACATCTAGCCTGTTCAGACTGTTTTCTTTCACTTAGTAATAAGCATTTAAGCTTCTTCATGTATTTTTGTTACTTAATAAGGTCATTTATTTTTATCACTGAATCATATTACATTGTATGGAGGTACCACAGTTTGATTTTTCCTTCACTTATTGAAGAACATTTCCATAGCTTCTAACTTTCTGGCAATTATGAATAAAGCTACTATAAATATTTGTGTGCCAGTTTTTATGTGGACATAATTTTTCAATTCATTCCAATTTGATTGAGTAGATGCCTGGGAGCATAATTACCAATTGTATGGTAAGACTATGTTTAGTTTTTTTAAGAAACTGCTAAGCTGTCTTCCAAACTGACTATATCATTTTGCATTCCCACCAGCAATGAAGGAGAGTTCCTGTTGCTCCACATTCTCATCAGCATTTGGTGTTGTCAGTGTTTGTGATTTTAGCCATTCTAATATAGGTGTGCAGTACTATCTCATTGTTGTTTTAATTTGCAATCCCTTATGATGTGTGATGTTCAGCATCTTTCCATATACTCATTTGCCATCTCTCATATATATATATATATATATATATATATATATATATATATATATATATTTTTTTTTTTTTGGTGAGATATTTGGGTATCTGCTTAGATTTTTTCCACTTTTTAATTGAGTTATTTTCTTATTAAGTTTTATCAGTTTATCAGTTCTTTCTATATTTTGAATGCAAGTCCTTAATCCAATAAATGTTTAGCAAATATTTTCTTCTAGTCTCTGATGTTTAAATTTTTCACCTTATCTTTTAAAGGTGACTATTTTCATAAAGAAATCAGTAGAATTATCAAATACTCTGGCTGCATACTGTGTACATAGATATATGTCATGGTAAACATTTCAGTTTTATTTTAGGTTGAGTTTGATATTTTTACAAAGCCATCATGAATGAGCAGAGCCTTTTTTGTTGTCCTTGGAAAGAACCTAATTGAAATTTAGGATCCAATTAAAGAAATTGCTACATCTAAACTTATCTAGCAGACAGTTTTTCCATTTGCCATCTCTTTAGTTTATAAAAGGTTGAGAATGATGTCAGTGTTGTGGATTTTTCAGTAGTGATGATCTCAAACTTTGTATCTGAGAACCGACCTCTTTTATTACCCAGAAGCTTGATCATACCATTTATCTTTTCTCCAGGGTCCAAGCCGTAGATCTTTTTTGTTCTGCCTGGGTCAGAACTACTTCAGCTAGCCCAAAGAAGTCATTGGCTCATTAGTTCCAGCACATTGCAGGTCTTTTTAAAGAAATAAAATGTTCTTGGGCCCTACGTTTCCATTGTTGCATAAAAGAATTCTGTGACGAAACCAGTAATTAAGTAAGTCGGTATTTCAAACACATATTTTTCCTGGGCACTGCATGTTGGAAGGAGGCATGGAAAATTTTCCTCTAATGGGTTAGGTGAGATGAATAAGATTTTACAATAGCCAGAAATAGGCTTTGTTTAGCAAACTTCATCTTTTGTTTAAAATCAGTTCCAATTAGATTCCAATAGAATCTGATATAGAAGTGAATAGATTCTTTCAATAGTGTTACAAATCTAGGTTTATTCTGAGGCTGTGAGACATTTCTCAAGATAGATGGTTTGCTAGACAGGCCCTAGCCTCTGGGTTAGTATTTAGGTAGGCAATTTTAGGAATTCTGAATTCATTTTATAGCTATGAAGAAGTCTCATCTATGTTGTAAAATTATGATCTTAACAATTTATGATCTTAATGATTATATATAATTATATTATTGCACTGTAATATGTAATTGTCTATTATAATTTGATGATATAATTATACTATAATAATTACATTAAAGTATATAAAATAAAATATATAAAGTAACTCAGGGTTAACTGTAAGAATTAAAGAAAAAAATGTTTGTAAAGTTTATTAATTATATTTATGAAGTATGTAATACAGTGGCGCACATTCAGCATTCAAGAAAAGCGCTATGACAGAGATCACAGTTTTGTTGAAACAATAATAAAGATAGTTGTTAAATGAGAAACCCATGAAACCTGCCAAAAGATCTGATAAAGGTGGTTATTTTTGTCAGACAACAACGAAGGAAACATGGATGTGATATGAGTAGTTTGAGAAAGGTTGGCAGAAATATCCCTGTGCATGTAACAGTGTTTTATTCATGGCTTCTCTCCTGCTATGTCAGAGCACTTAGCATATAAAATGAGCTCAAAGAATGTTGGCCCTTTGGATGATTTAGGATTTGAGTTAGAAACCCCAGAGATATTTAGGATTTGTACAGGTAAGATAAGCAGATATAATCTTGAGCAAAGGTGCAAAAGCAGGAACAAGGGTAGCATGGGTGCTGAGGTAACTGACCCCACTAGCCACTGATTACATAGAATGGTGGCAAGTGGTCAGAGAAAACCCAGAAAGACAGCAAGCCTTTGGAAAGGTGTAAGCACCTGGATGGGCAGGAGGAACTTAATTTTAAGGGCACGGGGTGGTTAATGAAAGCAACTAAACAGGAAAGCAATGTTAAGAAAATGTCAGAGTAACATCTCATAGCTGTGCAAAATTATTTAAAGTTAAGGCTATAGGAAAAAATCTATTTATTACTCATATGTGAGCCAATGAGATGTTTTAAAAATTGATTTTAAAAAGAGAAGAAGGGAGAGAGAGAAAGATAAACATTGATATGTTATTCTATTTATTTATGCATTCACTGGTTGATTCTTGTATGTGCCCTGATTGCATACTGAACCCACAACCTTGGCATATTGGTACGACACTCTAGCTAGTTGGGCCAAGACAATGAGAGTTTAAACTCCATTGGTAGAAAGAAGATTGAAAAGGGGGAAAGTTTCAATACTGCAGGTTACAGACACTATTTCATTTACCTTTCAGTTACATAGGTCTTATGCCCATTTCACAGGTAAGAAAACAGAGGCTCAGAGAGATGATTAGTACGCCATGGAACCAAGAATTCAGTGCCATGATTACGAGACTCCAAGGTGTACTCTTTCTGATTGGCTGTCACAATTGATTGGCTGAGATCTGAAAGAATATCTCAGTTTCTTAGGAACTGGAGAAACTGAAGATGATTTTAAATTGGTTGCATATGATTGGGAAAATGCTAACATTATTGAGAAAAGATCCAGTTTGTAAAAGATAATAAATTTAGCTTTCAATATATTGAATTTGAGATAACAGTAGGGAATACAAATGCCAATATGCATGAAATAGAGATGTGGGTCTGGAGCTTCAAGGACAAATCCGGGTTGAAGAGAAACACTGAGAATTCAATTGAAACCATGATCGTGGACAATACACCCTAGGCACAAAAATGTAAAGCCTTAGAACTTAGAAAATTTCTAAGAACACGATTATAATTGGAGCCCATGAAGAAAACAAAAAGATGAAACAAACAAAAAAAGGTAACAACAAGATAAAAAAATGTGCAAGTAGATTTTTTTCTTGAAAGTAGAATCTATCAAGTGCCTCAGAGCTCAGTTTAAGGCATATGTCTGTATAGATATGTGTAGATAGAAAGGAGGGAGTCAATCAGTGCGGAATGAAGGATAAGGGGCAGGGTGAGTAGCGGACAAAGACCAGTCTGGGAGTAGGGAGGCCTGCGTTGCAGTACCAGGCCTTGTCATTCTTTGACCTTAGTAAAATCACCAACCATCTCTAGGACTCAGTTTACAGTTTTGTAAAATTAGAGGTTTAATTTAGGTGATTTTCAAAAGTCATCTCAGTTTTGAAATTATAAGCTAAAAGGCTAAAAGGGAGTAAGTTTAAAGTATATAGACAAGATTGGATGCATAATTTTATAAGATTCATTTATTCATTCAACATTGTTCCATCTGTGTAATTTATGAACTTTGTGTATGCATGTGTAGTCGGAATGGGGAGAAAACATGACATTTAGTATATTTAAACAATTTAAGAGATGCTACAGAAACTACAAGGTAGAAAGAGGTAGAAAGGCCATATGTCATAGGAGAGAATTAGAGAATAAGGAAGCTCAAAGAAAAAGAAGTTTCACACCTGGAAGAGAGAGGAGAAGAATGAGGACTGTGGGAGGATCTACCAAAGAGCTGTCAGAAACCAAACAGATTAAGCAGAGAAGCAATTCATCACTTAGAACAGTGGTGTCCTTTAGTCCTTCTGTTGGATGTCACTAAAGCAAGACAAACTTTATTCTGGTGACCAGCTAGAAGTGCAAGAAATCAAACAAGTCTGAGTTAAATCCTAGTTACACTCCTTACTAACTGTGTGATTTTGGGCAAAGCTCTTAACTTCCCAGGCTTAGTTCCTATATTTGTAAAAAAGAGGATACAAGAACATACAGTACTTTACAAGGTGGCAGGAAAGAATGTGTGAGATGATACATTTAAAACCTTAATGATGTGGGCACTGTACTAAGTGCTAAATAAATGTTAGCCATTGTTCTTTTTAAAAGAGCAGATATTCTTAGAACATTGTCAGGAGGAGAAGTTTCCACCCTTTTAAAATTCTTTTGATTGGACTAATAATAGAACAATAAAATTGACGAAAGACTGACTAACAGGAGGAAAACCAATATAATACTTGCCCATGAGAGAATCACAATATGATGCTCAGATCATAAAATGAGGCTCAAAGAGATGATCGATGAACCAAGAATGTTCATTGGAAAGGAATCTAAGCAAGTTTGGGGTATTCGTTAAAAAGAAACTTAAAAACACAGTAAGGTAGAAAAGAGACAATAAGGTTCGCTTACCCAGATTTTTCTGGCTCCACGTTGTGTAAGTGTGGTGATGAGGGGCGTCCTCCAGATGTGGGAGGGCACCTTTCACAGAGGAGATTTATTTCCTGCATTCAAGGAGACAAGGGAGGGTCCAGGTGTCCTTCTGGCACCAGCTGCTGGTCAAGTAATCAAGGTGCCATTGTGGGATATTTGGGGGTAGCTTGTCTTGGATCCCAATACCATCTATTCCCGACTTTGACATGTCCCATGATAGTGGGACACTGAACTAGGTTACAAGACCTGGGTTTGATTTCTGGTTTTGTAATTAGTTAGTTGCTTCATGGATGGGCTCTGTGTTGGGGCACCCCTTTAACAGCCAGGCTGTTTCTAACTCTGCCTAACCCTTTACTTTCTGCTTGAGTTTTTAGGTCATCCAATAGTAAAAGTTTAGGATCTTAGCAATGTTCTGAGCACACATGCCCTGTCTTGGGCATGAGTGTGGCTTTCTAAATTCACCAGTACATGTGACTGCATTTACATGCCCTCATTTGCTGAAGAAGCCCTCTCCCTGTCTTTCCCTCACTGTCTCTAAGCAGTCTCTTGCATGTCTTAACCTTACTCCTTCCTTAGTGCCTGCAGGTTTTCCTGATCACCTTACATTACTTTCAATCAATGCCCACCATCTGTATCTATTTCCTCCTGAAACAGCAATACTCAGAAAATGCCTAAGGACTGTTGTAAGAATCAAATATGGGAATGTGTAAGACAATCACAAAGGAAATGTTTTTTAAGGAATTATGTTACTTGATTTGCAAGCCACATCACAGTTATATCCAAAGGACTTTATTTATTTATTGAGGTAACATTGGTTGGTAACATTACAGAAGTTTTAGATGTACAACATTCCAGGCATTCCCAAACTACAGCCCGCGGGCCGCATGCGGCCCCCTGAGGCCATTTATCCAGCCCCCTGCCGCACTTCGGAAGGGGCATCTCTTTCACTGGTGGTCAGTGAGAGGAGCATTGTATGTGGCGGCCCTCCAACGGCCTGAGGGACAGTGAACTGGCCCCCTGTGTAAAAAGTTTGGGGACCCCTGCCTGTATACAGTATGCGCGCTCACTACCAATAGTCTAGTGTCCATCCATCCCATTTTGACCCCCTTGGCCCATTTTGCCCACCCACACCCTCTTTCTTCTCTGGTAATCATCATTATATTGTCTGTATTTAGGAGTTTTTGTTTTGCTTTGTTTATTCATTTTTTTTTTTTTTTTTTTTGCTTTATATTCCACATGGGAGTGAAATCATATGGTTTTTATCCTTTTCCATCCGACTTATTTCACTTAGCAGAATACCATTAAGATCCATCCATGTTGTCACACATGGCAGTATTTTATACTTTTTTTTTTGGAATTAGTAGCATTCCATTGTACATAATATCACATCTTCTTTATCCAATCATCCGTCAATGAACACTTAGGTTGTTCCATAGTTGGCTATTATAAATAATGCTGCAGTGAACATAGGGACGCATATATCTTTTCAAGTTAGTGTTTTCAAGTTCTTTGGATAAATACCCAGAAGAGGAATTGCTGGATCATGTGGTAGTTCTATTCTTAATTTTTTGAGGATGCAACCCTACCAACAGTGCACAGAGTTCATTTTCTTCACATCTATTCCACACACTTTGTCTTGTTGATAACAGCTATTCTAACAGGTATAAGGTAGTCTATCACTGTGGTTTTAATTTGCAGTCACCTAATAAGTGACATAAACATCTTTTCATGTGCCTGTTGGCATCTGTATGTCTTCCTTAGTAAAATGTCTACTCAGATCCTATTTTTTAATCAGGTTTTTGTTGTTGTAGACTTGTATGAGTTCTTTATATATTCTGGATATTGGCCCCTTCTTGGAAATATCACTTGCAAATATGTTGTAACATTTGTCTTTTGTCTTGTTGATACTTTTTCTTTGCTGTGTAGATTTTCAGCTTGATGTAGTCCCATTTGTTTTTTTTTTTCCCCTTGCTTTGGAGTCAAATTCATAAAAAATATCACCAAGACAGAAGGATTTTTAAAATGGTGAGCAAAAAAGTTTAACTCTACATATGTTTTTCTTGATCTTCATTTCTACTTACAAAAATGTAACTTTTATCACTGTAGGTGTAGAATAAATTTTTCTTCTTCCCTTCCAGGCTCTTTGGCTGGTCTAATTACTTGATGTAAGAAATTAACAAGAGAAAAATAAACTTGAGTTGGCATATAGGAAAGCCTTATAAAACATGAATCAAAGAGGTGAACAGAACAGGAAGTTTCATTATCTTTTAGACAATGAAACAGTACATTTGTGAAGAGTTGACAAGCAGAGGGGTTTGGGCTTGGGGAAGCAAATGAAGAATTAACCGGATTTATACAGCTTTTTCAGCTCTCAAGTCCCTGTCTCTGGTGGCAAGGGTGCCTTCTACCCTCCTGGTACAGGCAGGGTACCTTTCAAATGGGACCTTTTCACCCACTTTCAGGGGGCCAATGGAGGGACAGTGTCCTTCTTGTACTGCTGTTTCTCAAGTATCTTTAATTCAAAATAAATGCCAACATGGCATATTTTGGGGTGACATATCCTGAACTGCTATATCATCAGCCTGCACAGTTTTCTAGCATCAATAAGAGAAAAATACTAGTTTTATTTCAACATTTTATTGAATTTTATTTATTACACAATTTACTGAAAACATTTAAAACAACAGTGAGACAAAAACAACTTAAAAAAACCCAAACACACAGACAAAACACCTCTTCTAGATGAGGTAATATTGTATGAGTCATTGTCAAGTCACAAATTTTTATTAATCTGTTATACAACTTGGTACTGTATCAGTGATACTCAATGACTCAAAAAAAAAAAAAAAAGACATTGCATCACATGAGAGAGAGCAATCTGTACAACTGTTCGGAAAAGAAGAGAAAGCAGAAATGCCAAAGTTAAGAATTACTCAAATTCTAGTGCAACGTGAACTGTTACCATGAAGATTTTCTCTGCTTCTGTATTATTGAAAATAATTAATTCAAACCTGCCTACCCTCTCAAGAGCTGGCAGTCTTTTATGTTAATAAGCAAACTGCGGGCAAATATCTCAGTTCAAAAAAAAAACCAGTATCAAAGCAGCATGTTTTGTTATATTTTTTGAGCAGATGTATGAATACACAAAGAAGTGTTGAAGCACTTGTGCCCAAACAGTCAAGTGAATTTTGTGCACTTACAACAAAGCCAGGGCTAAAGACATCTCTGGGTGAGCTGGAACATGATCAAGGCTTCTTCCTTTTCCAGTTTTGTTTCTGAAAACACTGGGCAGGTGTCAACTCCCCTGAGCCACAGCCACTTTAGCCACTTTGAAATTGGCCAGTTTTTACTATTTCATATTTATAACACCTAGTATGGGAAGTTTAGACTTGACTAAATTTTATAAATTTAGGAATTATTTTTCACAGGCCCATAAAAAGGGTGTCGCAAGGTAAGGAGATTTATAAACAGATTTAGCAAATCAATTCAAAAATTCATTTACCAAATTAAGTTAATATTTACCACGTGCTTCAGTGTTTAATTCAATCGCTTTGACTATCTGACTCAAATTAAGAAACTGTACAATGTAAGGCAAGCATATCCCATTTCAGTTCCATAGCCAAAATCAATTATGTAGAAGGACGACCAGACCCGTGGAACGTTTTACTGGAATCTTATTCTAATACTATTAATCATACTAAATTAAAAAATATTATTCTGAGTATTATCACAGCAAGAAATATAGTGCAGAGCTATTTGCTTTTGGCACCTACACGCTAAAGAAGTGATTTTAAAAAGGAAAAGAGCATGTTCAATGTTTATTTCATTTAATACTCTCTAAATTCATTTAAGCATATTTGGTCAACATTTAAGTGCTTGAATTTTAAAGATTTTTATATTTCAATTAATTTGGAATGGCAGTAAAAAAAATTGAGATGTTGCTTCCAACATCTCAATTTTAGTGTTTCTGTGAATTTGCATTCTTTTTCCAGAGACAGAAAATAAGACCAACCTTACTTGTGTGTGGTTCAGGTTATCAGTCCTATAATGATTCCAGAATAAAACATTTATGTAACTAAACCTTCATGCTAATTTTCATCAAATAATCTTGAAACACCTAATTTTTAGCTAGGTAAAAGATCCTATAGTTTTTCATTAGTAAATACTTGATTCCATGCAGATTCTGTGTCAGATATTTTCTGAAACTCGCAATTTTCAGAAGTTTATTCTTGTCTTAAACCATCTTTGATTATAATAAAAATGAAAGGGGTTTTTTTTGTTGTTTTTTTAAGGAAGTTCGACATATAAACACCCAAAAATTTACTTAGCAGTTCAAAAGCAATGACTACAATTTAAATGTCACAGGTTGGCCAAAATTAAACTATAATCTGAAGGGGTAAACATAAAATACAGCACATGATAGTGGTGCTTAATTTTATTTTTCCCCTCAGTGAAACTTTAAAAAGGAAAACTTAAGTGTTTAGTAATTAAAAAAAAAAAAGCCCACAAACATATAACACAAGATAGTAGAGAGAGTTGCTAAATATATTTTCACACTTTTTGTATACTGTTTTTGGCTTCAACACTATTAATCACAAAGGTAACCATTTCCCTGATATTTAGCAAGTAAAATAAATCTGTAAGCATTCTAGGCTGGGAAACATCAGTGCAGTCACTGCACGTCAGTGTACTAAATGGTTCATAGTAAAACTGTGACCACTCACATGACGAAATGAAACTTTAAAATGTTTAATGATGGATCAGTTAAATATGTATCATTTTACTATAGTAAGAGCTTCACCCATTTAGCAACATACAGATTTTTTTTATTAAACTGATTGACAGTATTTTTGCTTATTATTTGCTGAAATTTACTTCTTTTCCTCAACCATAAAAAGCAAGGATGGACTTTAACGTTTGTATTTTTTTTCCCCGGTTTTTAAAGAACAGGCAATAAGGATAAACCTGTTTTTCCCTTTATGGGGAAAGTCTGGAGTATTAAATTATAAATAGAAACTGGAAGGAAATAAAACTGAAGACATTACTTTATGATGACTATACAGAAGGCAAGAGGCACCCATTCCCAGGTGAATTTTAATCATGTCTGAACTAAGACAAGTCATTCAGAAACAAAAGATAAGTGACATTCTTTTAGTACACAATTACTAAATTTGAAACAGTAATAGTGGTCATGATTATTTTATTTTCTATCTCTGTGAAGAATGGCTCTAAAAACAGCCTGATGATTCACATAACTAGGTAAGCATATCAAGCTTTATAAACATATGACGAATATTAAGTTGCCAGCACTGAAATGTTGTGTTTGGATCTACACCAGTATGCTGTTTGCCTGAAATCTTTGGGTACCTTGGCTTTTAATATTTTATTTTCATATTCAAGCAGAAAGTGAGTAACCTCATTTTATACAATAAGCTGATCTCAGAGTAGATTTGTTGAAATGAAGGATATTCTAAGTTTTTTTGTGTGTATATAAATGGCTTTATATAATAAATATGCAGCCATTAAAAAGTTATATAGGAACAATACCATTTAAAACTTCAACTCCTGATTACAGATTGCCAAATCTAATCCTTCTTTCTTGTCATTATCATTGGTGACATAATTTATTTGTTTAAAGGTAAACTCGGGCCTCTGGATATTATGTACTATATTAAGGATGACATACCAATATCAATTAAGATGGTGAAATAAACATATAATAAACTTTAAGTCAGATGGAAAAAACTCAGTTTTGTGAAATTTTGTTTTGTGTTTGCTGACAAATTTTTTGCTTTTGTCCAAGATCATTTTTAGTTTCGTATGAGTGCCACACTAGCTAGAATTTAATTCATAAATATTATTTTTATTGAGGTTTTAAATTTGGAATACTTTTGATCCAAAATAGATACCTATTCCTTAAAAAAAAAAAAGTCAATACAATCAGCATGGGCTTTTTCTACCATTTTCACTTTCTACTCCAGTTCCCCCCAAAGTATTCACTTTTATTCCTCACACACAATTTCATAACAAAGTGTCCAGATTATGTCTTTTAGACTAATCAGGAACTTAAACCTCAAACGCTGTTTTGAAGAAGTGTAGAGTAAATAATTTTGGTAATCTGTAGAACAGCTGCATGCAGTGTGTACTGTATTATAACGGCACCAAACCCTTTATAAAAACCCAGCATTCCTTCCTCCTGCTTTATGGTATTGATACAGTCTCTCATTCCCTCATATTGTGTATTAATTGGAAGCACTTCATAGCCAAGGTCTGTATTGTCAATTATTGTGCGTGTTCCTTGAATGTGAAGGCGGTGCAAAACTGTCTCCAAGGGGTAAAGTATAACATCAGAGCAAAGACTGGCAGCAAAGTTAGCAATAAGTTCTGGGAAATAAGCATCCAACATACTCTGCACCGGGCTAGTGCTCTCAGTTGGGTGGCTATCATAAGTCTTTCTCTTCAGAATTAGCAGGACAAACTTCTGAACGATGGAGCTGATGACATAATGGAGAACCCCATGCAGCACCGTGGGGAAGACCAAGGACAGAAGAGGAAGCAGTCGTTTGCTGTGCGGCACTCCCAGGCCGATCACTCTGCCAATGCCTTCTTTAACACATTCCAAAATCCCAGCATTATCTCGAATTATCTCGCTCTGAAATAAAAACGAAGAAATGAGCGTGAGGTAACATTTGCTTATTTTACCATAAAAAGGCCCTTTTTTAGCTCCCTTTTAAATTCTAACTTAATGACTAAAGAGGTAAAACATCAATAGTTTCAGACTTCAAATATTATCTAGGTATTAGATTCTTTTTTCAAATGAAATTTCATAACACAGACGGCAGTGCAGGTAGGAGCTATTTTTATAGGAAAAAGGAAACGGGAAAGGGGATGTGGGGACAGGGTCACATCTGGTTTCCCCACCCTCAGTAGAACTCATTTTAAAAAGGAGTAAATACACAACACCTACAGAGGCAATAGTCTTACAAATAGGTCTAAACTCTGCCTCCACCATGTGTTATGGGCCATTGACTATTTAACCTCTCGTAAGTCAGTTTCCCATTCTATGAAAATGGAACTAGTACCACCTACCTTTTATGCATGGAGTTGCTGGGAATATTAAATGAAAAAAGTCCTGTAAGCCAGAAGGCACTTAATAAATGGTCATTATCATCTACAATGTCTCTGCCTTTGTATTTATTTATTTATTTTAAAAAGTTTTTTTCCTAGTTAGAAACATTTTCTTTAAATATGCCAAATAAAACCCGTATTTTCAAACCATAGGATGTTAATACATTCAACACAAATTTATATTATCTTACTGCTGTGAGTTTACAGAGTAGTAATCCAGATCCATTTTGATTAGATGGTTGAAATACCCTTCTCCCAGGTTACATTTTACAAACACCACAAATCTCTTATAATAATATAAAGCAGTGGTAGTCAACCTGGTCCCTACCACCGCCCACTAGCGGATGTTCCAGCTTTCGCGGTGGGCAGTAGTGGAGCAAGCAAAGTATAAATAGAAGATAGATTTAACTATAGTAAGTTGTCTTATAAAGATTTATTCTGCCAAACTTAGCAAAAATCCAACATAAAGTACTTGGTAAGTAAATATTATTATATGCTTTAACTTGCTGTAACTCTGCTTTATAAATTTTATAAAGTAAAGTTACTTCCCTACTTTATAAATCACCATTACTGTGGAACTGGTGGGCGGTTAGAAAATTTTACTACTAACAGAGATACAAAAGTGGGCAGTAGGTATAAAAAGGTTGACTACCCCTGATATAAATGAAATCACTTTTCCCTAAAAAAGTGAACTTGAGAATGAGAACTCCAGTGTACTCTTTCAGGATCTCCCTTTTCATAATTTGAAGGATACCTATAACAAAGTTTGTGATACAGATCAGAGTCACAGACAGACAAAGAAGAACAGCCAGTGTCCAATTTGGCTACAGCAACCACTGAAGAAAAGAATACACAAAATGAAGTTAAAAAGGCAGTCAGGGGCCATAGTGTGCCACTGAGTAGACTGGCTTTTAGTTAGATGAAAAATAGCTGGTTGGTTTTAAGCAGAAGTGAAGATATAATTTATGTGTTTTTTCCTTTTAATTGACTTGACTGGGGTGACCCTGTAATATATGTTAACACTGGCTGTTGTGCAGAGAACAAGAGCAGAAGCTGAGAAACCAGTTTTAAAAATAGTCATCGCATAATCCAGACAAGAGATGATGGCAGACCAGATTAGCAGAGAGGACCGAAAGTGCTTTTATCTTAAACCGCAGACAATAAGAATTACTGGTGGACTGGATTCGGGGTGTGGAGGAGAGTCCAGGATGACCCAAGGCTCCTGTTCAGAGACAGTGCACCTGCAATGCTCTGACTGAGAGGGAAACGTGGAGGGGCTGCACCCTGAGGGAGAGAGCAAGAGTTCAGAGATGGTAAGTCTCAGGTGCAGACCTGGAGTTTGCAATCTAGACTGTAAGAAAAAGCTCCAAGCTGGACATATATATATATATAAGTTTTCAGTGAATAGAATTGTTTTTAAACTACGAGACTAAAATCAGCTCACCTAACCTAGTCCATTTCCCTAGTCTATTTCTCCGACCCTTTCCCACTCCAGTCTTTAAGGTTTTTTTTAAATTGAATTTACTGAGGTGACACTGTAATAAAATTGTATAGGTTTTGGGTGTACAATTCTATAATACATCATCTCTACACTGTATTATGTGTTTACTACCCCAAGTCAAGTCTCCTTCCATCACCTTTTACTCTCTTCTACCTCCTCCCACCCTCTTTCCCTCTGGTAATCACTATACTGTTTGTGTTGATGAGTTTCTTTCTTTGCTTAATCCCTTCACATTTTCACCCAGCTCCCGACCTCACACCTTGTCTGACAGCTGTCAGTTTGCTCTGAGTCTCTTTTTATCTTGTTTGTTAGTTTATTTTGTTCATTAGATTCCATATATGAGTGAAATCATATGATACTTGCCTTTTTTTGACTGGCTTATTTCACTTAGCATAATACCATTCAGGTCTATCCATTCTGTCCCAAAAGGTGAGATTTCCTTCTTTTGTTTTATGGCCATGTAGTATTCCATTGTAGAAATGTACCACAGTTTTTTATCCACTCATCTACTGATAGATACTTGGGCTGCTTTCAAATTTTGGCTGTTGTAAATAACACCATAATGAACATAAGGGTACATATATTCTTTCAAATTATTGTTTCTAGTTTCTTTGGATACATTCCCACAAGTGGGCGTGCTGGTCTGGTGTATGTTTTTTTTTCCCTGAAGTGAGAAGCGGGGAGGCAGAGCAGATTCCTGTATGTGCCTGACTGGGATCAACCTGGCATGTCCACTAGGGGGTGATGCTCTGCCCATCAAGGGCATTGCTCCATTGCAATAAGAGCCATTCTAGCGCCTGAGACGGAGGCCATGGAGCCATCCTCAGTGCCCGGGCCAACTTTTGCTCCTGTGGAGCCTTGGCTGTGGGAGGGGAAGAGAGAGAGAAAGAGAGAGAGAGAGAGAGGAGAGGGGGAAGGGTGGAGAATCAAATGGGCACTTCTCCTATGTGCCCTGGCTGGGAATTGAACCCAGGACTTTCATATACTGGGCCAACGCTCTACCACTGAGCCAACCAGCCAGGGCTGGTATATTTTTAATATAGCAGTCACAGAGATTCTAATAAAGAAATGCTAGATGGCTTCACTCTGGTTCAAATCCACCAAGGACTTTCCATTTCCCTCAAAGTAAAGGCTAAATTATTATAGTGACCTAAAATGTCCAAATGACTTCTCCCCCTCTTACCTCTCAGAACTCTCTCCTCCTGTTCTTCTCCTTACTTAGTGAGCTTCAACTATATTGGCCTCCTTTCTATTTCTCAAACACATGAGATACAATTGCAACTCAGGGCCTTTGCACTTGCTTTCTTTGCTTAGCATGTTCTTCTCCCAAATAGTTATGTAGTTCTTATGCTCAGATGTTTACTCAAATGTCACCTTCTTCAGTGAGGCCTTTCCTGATAAAAAAAAAAGTAGCTGTTCCTCCCAACTCATTACAGATCTTATTTAATTGCCTTGTTTTATTTTTGTTCTCTTTAGTACTCAGCACCACCTCGTATACTTTATATTCATTTTGTTTATGTTTATCTTCGCCACAGAAATGTAAGTGCTATGAAGCCAGACTAATTTTGCCTGTTTTGTTGGCTGCTATATCCCCAAGTTCTACAATGGTGCCCAATACAGGTTGGTACTCAGGAACTACTTAATGTTAAAAAAAGTAAGCTGTTAAAAACCTTGATTGGCCCTGGCCGGTTGGCTCAGCAGTAAGAGCGTCGGCCTAGCGTGCGGAGAACCCGGGTTTGATTCCCGGCCAGGACACACAGGAGAAGCGCCCATTTGCTTCTCCACCCCTCTGCCGCGCTTTCCTCTCTGTCTCTCTCTTCTCCTCCTGCAGCCAAGGCTCCATTGGAGCAAAGATGGCCCGGGCGCTGGGCATGGCTCTGTGGCCTCTGCCTCAGGTGCTAGAGTGGCTCTGGTCGCAACATGGCAACGCCCAGGATGGGCAGAGCGTCGCCCCCTGGTGGGCAGAGCGTTGCCCCTAGAGGGTGTGCTGGGTGGATCCCAGTTGGGTGCATGCGGGAGTCTGTCTGACTGTCTCTCCCTGTTTCCAGCTTCAGAAAAATGGGAAAAAAAAACAAAAAAAACACCTTGATTGTACTATACTGAAAAGTCTGGAACTGATTTTGGGAAATACGAGTCATTATGGATCCTTAATCAGCAAAAGGATACAAGAATTGCAGCTGAAGAACATGAATCATACACGAATATGTAAAACAAACTATAAAATGCAGGGACTGGAACAAGGATTGTTCATGAAGACAACAGATCACTAGGAAGTTCATATTTAAGGGATCCAAGAGACGTTTTCAGTATGAATGTGTATTTTTCAAAGGAAAGAATGTTTTCAAGGAATTCCCAAGAAGGTCAAAAAACCAAGAAATGTGAAGTCGGAATCAAGAAGCTAACATAATGAGCTGAGTATGAGCAAAGGGATCTGAATGGTCACTATCAGCGAAGAGAAACAGACACACTGCAGACACCTGCTGCAGTTAGAATGAAGAAGGCGTAATGACTGACTGGGTACGAAGAATAAAAAATATATATAAGTCAAGACAGTCCTAAAAACAAGAACTAAAGTTTTCAGTCTTTAGGGTGCAGATTAACAACAGTACCATTAATAGAAAAGGAAAAGAGGCTGAAAAGGAAGCTAATTTTCAGGGGGGTAAGACAAGACTGTTCTCCAGGATGGTGAACATGGGATAAAAGCAGAGTGTTCAAGATTGAGCCCTGGAGTAGCAGGTGGTAAAGTGGTCACTAAAAGAGGAAAGTGTGCAACAGAAGAAACCTAAGACAGAAAAAAAATTTTCTAGAAAGTCAGAAAAAGGAAATTAAAATGAGGCAATTAGCAGGTAGAACATGAAGCAGGAAAAAGAGAGGGTGTATATTGGGTTAATAAACATACATACAGTGAGCTGGAAACCTTACATAAATAAGTCATTTAATGTTTATAACTCAGTTATTACAATGTTCCCATTTTACTTAAGACTAGAAAAGTTAAGATGTTTCAAGTCACAGATCCAAACAGAAATGTGATTCTGATATGGGTCTGTCTATAGTTAAAACTTGTTTCCTCCCAATACAACAAGCTGCTTAATTGTTTTTTTTCTTAAATAATCACCTTCCTGCTATTTTTTCCTTACCTATATAAGGATATCTCATACAGTAATAATTGTAAGTTGCAGTCCTATACAAAGGTTATATCATTTATTTAACATATTAACAAGCAAAAGGAGAGAAAAATTGCATTTTGGTAGCAAGATGTTAACTCCAGTTAACTGAAGTTAATTCTAAAAAATACAAAAGTGAAAAATCAATGATGGGGTCAGAAAAGTAATTAAGTGGGAAAGAGTAATTAGAAGAGGAAAGACTGTCTGACCTGTGGTGGTGCAGTGGATAAAGAGTAGATCTGGAATGCTGAGGTCACAGGTTCAAAACCCTGGGCTTGCCTGGTCAAGGCACATACAAGAAGTAACTACTATGAGTTTATGCTTCCTGCTTCTCCCTATTCTTTCTCTTTCTCCTCTCTCTAAAAGTCAATAAATAAAATTAAAAAAAAAAAAAAAAGAGGAAAGGCTGATCCAGTGAGGTTTTTATAGAGAGAAGGAACTCATAACATACCGAAGACAAAAAAATATGGTAAACAATCAGATGTTCGGATGTTGAAGATAGGAGATAGGTGACACACAGTTGGATTTTGTGTACAGGTGAAGTTAAACTATCTTCAGCTTATAGTTTTAGATGTAGGAATGGTATGGTGAGAAAATATATTAATTTGATATACTTAAAGCGCCACCATGTGGTTAAAACAGTAAAACAATTTAAAACACTAGCAGGAGATTGCTTTAGCTTTTTTAGCACTTAACTCACCATAGCATCAACTCTTCCTTAAAAGGCACATTTGAGACGAATGCTGTTAGTAAACTATACTGCAGGCTACCAGTGTTAGGATGATTGTCTATCATGTTTTATGCTTGTTTAATTTACTGTCTTAGGATAAAACATAACCATTTTGAGTTGTGTTTAAGGGTCTTAAAAAGTTGGCAGAAACCCTATAAATTCTTTGCATTCAGAACAAGTTACAGGCTAGGTTCTGAGATATCTGAATGAAGAGTATAGCTGTCCATGGAAGGGCTACAAGAATTAAAACTAAAAGTGTGAAGTAAGCTCGCAAAAAATACACTTATCAGAGATGTGCTAGTATGTAACGTTTGATATATGCGTATCTGCAAACTAAAAATTTAAAAAGATACTGTTTTAAATTTTGTTTTAAAATCAGACATAAGTAATATATTTAGTATTCCAAAAAATATTTTTAAGTAAAAAATGACTATAAAAAGTAGCTTACCTGGACCGTTTCGATTAGACTCGCTGAATAAAAAGGCATTGCCGCCATGTAAGTCAGGCTGTCAAAGGGAAAGGGAACTTAATCAGTGCACTGAAACATGATGCTGACACCAAATGCTTTAATAGTCACCTTAATACATCAACATAATTTATAGTCAAGACTGAATGATATTTTTCAGGTTTTCAACTATTAATACCTGTATCCTAAAGATACTTCAGAGACCTGTAAATAAGATCTTTATTCATTAGATAAAAATTAAGTATTAATAATAGTATAGAGACAGCCTGCAAAGAAGATAAGATTTTATTTTAAACCAGGATAAAAGGTAGGCTCGTTTATGATTCATTGTTCGGACACTGACCTGTTCAGAGCTAATGTAGTCTCTAACTCTATTTAACATCTAGGATGAGGGGTCCATTGCATTGCTGCCTTCTTAGTGATATCTGAACAAGGATACTGTTCTGCTCCTGTCTTATATCATCTTTATCTAGTCCCAGATTTCCCAACCAGCAGAGCTAAGCCAGTCTTCAATGGTAAGTGAAGTCCCCTTTTATTATTAAAAAACAATATTGTACAGCTTTGCAAAGTTGTTTCCTACCACTAATATTTGGACAGAGTAATATTACAACTTTGCAAGCCTGCAAAATATAGTTATTTAAAATAGTATCAAGGCGGGACTTACCTAACCCTATGGGCCAGGTCCTGGCAAGTAGTGGTTTTCAAGGTGAATGGAACATCACTAAGTAATAATGTGCTGGAATGCCCCACAGAGGGAGCCAGCAAGCTGGGGGTTTCCAATTCACAATCTTCAAAAAAAAATTAAAAAGTGAAGAGTAAAATTCTAATCTACAAAAACGGTCAGTGTTGTAAAATCACTAAGTGTCTTCAGCATTATGTTTTAATGACCCTAAGATTTTGAGGAGTTTGCTCATCACAATACAAATAAATTTGCACCTCTGATTAATAATAATACAATAATAATTATTTTCCTGTTAATTTGAGTTTAAAAAGTTGAAGACCTTTGCTAACTTCCTAAGACCACACACAAAAAATTAGGCAGTGATTTCAGCCTTTCAAATTAGAAAGATTTATTTTAAAGATAATACATATTTCAGAATTTAATTCCTAAACTCTAGATTACTTATGTTTTGAAGTTCTAGTCCCACAAATATTTCATTGCTCTAATTCCCTTCAGTGTAGTGAGATTTAATAATTTTTTCTCAATTCTAGCACTATAAAAATTAAGGGAAATTTTTGATATAAAAAATATTTTGATACTTACGATTTCAGTAGAAGGTGTTCTCCTATTTGTTTAGGATTCCATTTATGTGAAACTTCCCTAAAAAAATAAAAATAAATTTAAGTAAAATGAAAGCCATGTTATTTAAAATATCTTGAATTAGCCCAAGTTTCAAAAAGGTAATCAAGTTTTAATTTAAAAAACTATCTTCTAATGGTGAACATTTTCCTTTCCAGGACACACGTCCAACAACTAGTGGTTTGAGAGAAAAACAGATGTACAAGGTATTTTCATATGTACTGACAGAAGAGGCTGACAAAGGAGGAAATTACAATTAGTTACAAAATTAAAAACGAGAAATTAAAAGAGGTATACAAGTGATAGGCTGATGAAAAAGAAAGTATGGGAAACAAAGAATTGGATAAGGGAGGAAAAATAGCTTTCAAAAATGTAAGAATGGGAATCAGAAAACAAAACAAAATGAAGGCACTGTGGTGCAGAATGATGTCAGCAGTGAAACAGGGTTCTTAATCCTGGCCACTAGGCCTGAAGCCTGCACTCCCTCTCATCTCATTTGATTCAAGAAGGAACCCTGTGAACAGCACAGCAGGCACCACTGTACTTGTTTAATTTATGAGAAAGATGAGGGTGAAAAAGATCACAGGGTCATGTTCAAAGGTGAGAGCAAAATGCCACGGTCTATTTAGGTTACCTCTGAAAATCAGGAAAGAGAAGTAAGAGAGGCAAGCTGAAAGAATAAAAAGGAAAAAACTGTATAAAGAGGAAAGTCAAAACAGAGAAAAGAATAGGGAGGGCAAAGAGGAAGTCAATAAGGCAGATGAAAGCGATGGGAGGTAGCAGGGGAATGGACGGGCATGGGGGGCAGAGGAGGAAGGGAAGGTGGCAGGGGGAGGGACGGGCATGGGGGGCAGAGGAGGAAGGGAAGGTGGCAGGGGGATGGACGGGCATGGGGGGCAGAGGAGGAAGGGAAGGTGGCAGGGGGAGGGACGGGCATGGGGGGCAGAGGCAGAGGAGGAAGGGAAGGTAGGCAGGGGGAGGGACGGGCATGGGAGGCAGAGGCGGAGGAGGAAGGGAAGGTAGCAGGGGGAGGGACGGGCACGGGGGGCAGAGGAGGAAGGGAAGGTGGCAGGGGGATGGATAGGCATGGGGGGCAGAGGCGGAGGAGGAAGGGAAGGTAGGCAGGGGGAGGGACGGGCATGGGAGGCAGAGGCAGAGGAGGAAGGGAAGGTAGGCAGGGGGAGGGACGGGCATGGGAGGCAGAGGCGGAGGAGGAAGGGAAGGTAGCAGGGGGAGGGACGGGCATGGGGGTAGAGGCAGAGGAGGAAGGGAGGTGTCCAGGACGGAGGAGACCAGCTGCTCCGGTTCCCTGGATGAAACTGGCACCCACTGCACCATAGCCTCAGCAGGAAACTGAGGAAAACATTTTCTACCTCAAATAACTGAATATAACAAACACAAGGAGATAAAGGAACAAATATATTTTATATTAGAAAGGCAAAGAAGATTAATAACTAATAATGTAAGTGCTCTAAAAACAAACTCAGTCAATTATAACATGGGCAGTATGTGAACTCTTCTACATTTTCCTAAGAGATCAACCCTGTGTGATTTATAAGACTTTAGAGAACCTTCTGGGTTGCATTCTGATTAACAATAGGATACCACAGGCCTGAACAACCACAGAAAAACAGAGCTGGAATGACATTCAACGATTAAGATGAAAATGCATAAATAAATTAATTAATTAATAAGGCCTCTCAACTTACTGGCAGTAACTTTATGATTATAAAACAAAATATACGATGTGGTCTGCCAATTATTTGAGCACTGCTATTACTCTTTTCATAGCTGTAGAAAGTATTACCAAGGGTTACTATGACATTAATACTAAGCCTGAAATTGTTATTAACATTATGGGCAGATGGGTCTGTGACCTGTTTCTGAAAGGACAGGGCCACCTCCCCTTCAAATACAAAGCTAATTACTACTGCCACTTATTAAAATCATTAAGATTAAAGAGAGAAAAATAAAATTTAGAATCAAATATAAAAACAAATTTAAGATTTTCTTCTTGTACCCGTACTCTACTCCTAAACTGGTTAAAACTTACTGCCAGAGTAACACACTTAAATAGTATAGAAATCTACTTGTGATTAAACTTTTATATTTCATTATTAGATACCAAAACATGTGTAAATACATTTAACTCACTATTTTTAAAAGCAAAAATTGCCCTTCAAACAAGCAACAAAATTGAGAGGAGTGACTTGCTTTTTTCTCCAAATAGTTTTCCATTTGATAGATGAATATACATACTTAATGCATAATCAATACACAAAAGCAATAGAATTTTAAAATAACTCCATACTTAAGCAATCTCACCTACTCAAATAGCTTCCCTCTTAAAACAGCCTTCACTCAACCCGACTCACATCTCTCCCCTTCCGGCTTCCTTCCAGCTCCTGTCACAACCAACTTTCTAAACCTGCTACTTCCTGTCCGAACCTCCCACTCACCTCTGAACCCACTCCAACTGATTTCCACCCAATAATTTTAACAGAAACAGCTCTTGCCAAGGCTCCCGTGACCTCCATGTCACTAAATCCAGCTGACACGTTTATAGTCTGTACCATTTTGTTCTCTCAGCAGCTGCCAGCTGCTAGCCTCCCTCATTCAAGCACTGCCTGCCCTGGCCCCTGCTATCCCATCCTCTCCCGGGTTTTCTCAGCACTGCCTGCCCTGGTCCCCGCTATCCCACCCTCTCCTGGGTTTTCTCAGCACTGCCTGCCCTGGCCCCCACTATCCCACCCTCTCCCGGGTTTTCTCAGCACTGCCTGCCCTGGCCCCTGCTATCCCACCCTCCCCTGGGTTTTCTCAGCACTGCCTGCCCTGGCCCCCGCTATCCCACCCTCTCCCGGGTTTTCTCAGCACTGCCTGCCCTGGCCCCTGCTATCCCACCCTCTCCCGGGTTTTCTCAGCACTGCCTGTCCTGGCCCCCACTATCCCACCCTCTCCCGGGTTTTCTCAGCACTGCCTGCCCTGGCCCCCGCTATCCCATCCTCCCCCGGGTTTTCTCCTCTCTCCTGGTCTCTCCTTTGACTTCTGGCAGGAGCCTTTATCTTAACCAGCCACCGATGCTGGAGATCCGAGAGGCACAAACCATCTTTTTTTTCTTACTTTATATGTGATACTCCTTCCCTACGTGATCTCATCCAAGATGATGGGTTTGAAACCTCCCGAACCTATTCTCCTCAGTTTGGAGCTTCTCTGTGTGTCAACTTTATTGTATGTCATCTGTCTAATGACAGCTCTACCTGGATATAGCAAAGCACCTTTGCCCTTGTCCAAATCAAACTTGTGATCTTTTCTACTCTTAGGCTCGTTTAGTGTCAGGATTTTGCTTACCTTGGTTCAGTCATCAATTCAAATGGAGACTGCAGCCAAAAAATAAAGAGAAGGTTGAGAGTTGGAAGGGCAGCGATGGAAGAATTAAAAATGATCAAGAGCAAAGATGTGTCATTAGAGACCAAGGCTAAGATCATCCACACTCTCATATTCCTAATTACTATGTACGGCTGTGAAAGCTGAACAGTGAAGAAGGCTGATAGAAAATAAATGATGATTCATTTGAAATACAGTGTTAAAGGAGAGCTCTACAGAGACCCTGGACCCTGAACAAGTAGGTCGTACAGTAACTTAAGCCTGAAATATTGCTGGAGACAAAAATGAAAAAAACTAAAGCTGTCCTACTTCAGACACATCCTGGGAAGGCAGAGCTCTCTGGAAAAGACAATAATGCTGGGAAAAATAAAAGCAGCAGAAAAAGAAGACCAAACATGAGATGGATGGACTCCATAACGGAAGCCATAAGCATGTGCAGTGTACAGGAGCTGAGCAGGGCAGATGAGGACAGGGCACTGTGGACATCACTCACTCACAGGGTCGCCAGGAACGGGAGATGACTCAAGGGCGTGGCCCGTAACGTGCACACACACTTAGGAACTGTTTATCAGGAAGGAGGAATTCTACTGAACTGGAAAAAGAGTTTATTGTATTTAAAATAAAATGTGTTTAAAGTCAGTGAATTCAAAGAAGTCATTAGAAAAAGGCAATGTGAGAGGAAGATTGTGAGATGTTTGTGCTGGCCAACTACAAATGTGAGCTGAGTCAACCTAAGCTGTAGTTCAACCAAATCGTTCCTGTGGAAGACATCTACACAGATAGCCATGGTTATGGGTGCGCCTTAGGTTAATGAGGAGAAATGCCACTTGAAAGGGAGTAAAGGGTTCTTTAGGGTTGAGCAACACATAGTCTAACTCAGTGATTTTCAACCTCTTTATACCTGGGGACTGGTGAAAATAGGATTATTTTGGGAACTGTTAGGCAGAAATCACCCTGAGCATAAGCAAATTTGACTACGACTATTGTTGTATAATCTTCAGACAGTATCAGTGTGGTTAACTCTTGCATAGACTGGCATGAAATTTCTGGTGGAGTAACCCTGCAGACTGGCGGTTCAAAAACACTGGTCTAAGTCTACCCGGGAAGGTTTGGAAAGTATCTGGGAGGGGTCTGAGCAGATAAAGAGAAATCACAGATGATGATCCCGAGTTACATACACTTTTTAAAAATGTAACAATATTAAAAAACTAAATATTGGTGAATCCATACTGTCTCACCTGTTGTACCTAGTGATCACTGTGCAATTAAGGAAGCTTAGTTTAGGAGACCCCAGAGCTCATCCTCCTCACGTGGTAACTTCTGGGACTGCTTTGCTGCCTGTGGGCTATGATTTTGCTTTCCCCTGAGAAACGTCAACCCTGCCCAAAGAAGTTAGAATTAAGGAAAGAAAAATGTTTACACTGAACTTCAGAGAATGGATTTTATTTTATATCCAGCTACATAAGCCAAAGTCCTAGAAGTTATCTTTAAAACATCTATCACCTACCATCCCTAATCCATCACCAAATTCCATCAATTTTACCTAAACAGATTTCAAAACTATGCACTCACATCCACCCATCTAGAAAGGCACCACCCAGGTCGCAGCTACCCTGGCTCTGACCTACTTCGGCACTCCCACACTGCTCTCCATGACGGTGTCTAAGCTCCAGCCATGTGAGCCTTCTTAGATACCTAAATTTTCCACGTTGCCCCGGCCGCACGACCTTTACACAAACTGGTCTGTGATTTTGAATCACCACCCCCTGAATTGCAGCTTATGTGTCATTTTATTAGAGACACTGTTCCTAACCCTTTAATACTCTCTCAGAACCATATTCTTTTCCTTCAGAGAACAAAACCCAATTAGTACTTATTTATTTACTAGTGGAATTATTTTACTTAATGTATGTCCTTTATACTAGATTCTAAGCTTCTCAGTCACAGGTATCTTTTATTTCTTCTCAACGTATACTTGATTTCTAGTACTGGGCCTAGAGCATAGAAGGTACTCAGGAAATATTAGCTAGGTAAATAAATTAATTAACGAGGACTTATTACAAAAATTATCCAGATAGAATACAACAAAACTAATCTTTCATGTTTTCTTTAATAAAATTCAAAATGACCAAGAGAAAATACAGACCTATACAATCTGACTGTGTGTGTCTACAGAATAAAATTAGATAAAATTTAACAAAATTCTGTGCCTTCCCATTCTCATTTCTTTTTTCCTTCCCCTTAACCTAAAATTAAAGTAACCATTTCACCTGTGTTTTTGTGAAATGTCATTACTTGCCTAAGGTCTTAGAACTAAAAAGTGGTATAGCCAGGACCAACAGTGTTCTGATTGCAAATACAGAATTCTTCACACTTTTCCATAAAGACATCTTTGAAACTCATTAAATTTTTATAGAATTTTGTGTTTCTGGGAGAACTTCAAGAATATTTGATTACAAGTACTAACTTTTCATTTTATCCTGTGATACAAAAGCAATAGAGTGGCCTGACCTGCAGTGGCACAGTGGATAGAGCATCGACCTGGGAAGCTGAGGTCCCAGTTTCAAAACCCTGAGGTCAATGGTAGGTGTGCCAGTTTGAGAATGGGATCATTGACATGATCCAGAGGTCGCTGGCTTGAACAAGGGGTCACTGGCTTGGCTTGAGCACCCCCCCACACCACCTCCATCAAGGCATGTATGAGGAGCAATCAATTAACTAAAGTGACACACTGCAAGTTGATGTTTCTCATCTCTCTCCTCCCATATTCTTTCCTTTCCTGTCTCTCTTTCTCAAAAACTCAAAGTTAAATAAATAAATAAAATACAAATAAAAATCAATAGGGTGGATAAAGTTAGCCAGCAGCAGGAATTCAGATTTTTAAAGTATGACTGAGGAAATTTTTAGCTGGCCAAATATTTTATTTGTAACATTTAGCAAAGCTGTGTTAAAAGAACTTGGAGACTATGAGGCCCTCTGAAAGCAAACACTGGCAAAAAGCTCGATGCCAGTCTCCTGTCTTTATGTTCTTCCCTATAAGGACTGAATCTCAAGATTAAGATGGTAGTTAGCTATACCTGCAACTACCTCACTTCTCTGTTGATCCAAAGAATTCACCCTGCCAGCAGCCAACTTTCAAAGTCTTTAATGCTATCCCTGGGATTTAATGCTGATACATAAAAATAACCGATTCCTGTCAAAGAGCACTTACACAACTGCATGTTTTCCAATACTATCTATTAAAATTCCCCTTTCATATGTTCCTTGTAAGGTTCCCTTTCTGTTACATGCAGTTGTGACTGTCCGAAATGCCTACAATTCTTATCATGCTTTTCTACATAGACCCTCATTCTTCTTCCACCTACTGACCGTGTACCCTGTTTCAGAAAGACGGGCACAGAAGTAATTTACCCAATTTCTCTACTCTCTCCCCCAAACGTATCTAACAATTCCAATGCACCTTTCTTGGCTTCGATGACACTACAGTCCTACAGTTTGTGAGCACGTCTTACTACTCCCCCTAGCTACCCCTCCTAGTACACACACACGGCACTCACATATGCACTCACACACTTCCCAGGATTCTGTGTTTGGTCCACTTCCTGTCATGTAGTCTACACCAGTGTTTTTCCACAGACCAGTCCACGAGAAAGTTCAGGCCAGTCCACAAATCAGTTAACCACTCTGCTGTTGTATGAAGATCATAGACCCAATGATCTTAGTCGAATTTACTTATGCTCAGGGTTATTTCTACCTTAGCGATATCTGAAATAATTCTATCTTCCCAATCCCCAAGTGTAAAAAGATTGAAAACCACTGGTCTACATACACTAACTCCTCAGGGGAATTCATCCACCCACATGTTTCAACTGCTACTTTTACGCCACTACATTCAAAGCTATGCCTCCAGCTTGAAATTTTCTCTAAGACTCTGACATGGTTCTAACCGCTTATTAAGGACATGATCCCTTTAGATGGCCTGCAGGAATCTCAGACATCATCAATTGAAGGTGAAATTCCTTATCCTCTTTACCTTCCCAACTTGCTGTTCTTCATGAATTCTTCAACTTGATTCCAATCTAGAAATCTGTCCCTGCTGACAATTTACTCTCCCAGATGCCCATTCCCAATCTATCACTAATTATAAATTACACATCAGCGATGTCTCTCCAGCTCATCCCCTTCTGTTCTATTCCATAGTTCAGACCCTTCTCAGACTAGCCTAGATTACTGCAATAGTTCTGCACAAGCTTCTGTCCATACCAGTCCTTTTTTTAACACTGCCACTTGAGTATACCCTTGATCAAATCACCCTTACAGTAGAAAGGAAAAAGAAAAACAAAACAACCACATTCGATTCCTAGTTCCACAGAAAAGAAAGCCTAAGTCCCTTACAAAGGCACTGTCATGCCTCCGCTAGCACTTCAGCCTCTTTTCCTGCTGTTCCACTGCATACATGCCCACTATTCTCAAACATAAGACACTTAGTACCCACACCTTCCAGCCTCCAGTGGGCATGCTGTCACCTCTACTCAGAATTCTCTCCTCTGCCAAGTCAATTCCTATTCATAATTCAAGATCTAGCTCAGCTCTTTTTTGAAATCCTTGACAATAAGTCTATGCAAAGTGCTCCTTGGGCTCTGAAATGGTTTTGTTTAATTATAGCACTAAACACGAAGTAGTGTAATTTGCTTACATGTATCTCCTTCACTAGACTGGCGACATGAAGAGCAGGAACTGCTCACATACTCATGTTTGTTCCTGACAGTTTTGCTGACACAGCAGTAGGAGCTGAAAGATGTATCTCAGTAGAGGCTACACCAGAAAGCATTTTCTTTATCACATACTAATTCAATAAGATATAATCAATTAAACTTATATTCTGTTTCTTCTCTTAGCTACTTCAGGCCAGTCAAGTTTTCAAATTCAAGGTATTTTTAGGAACGATCATATTCTGTCATATTTTTAATATGACATATATATTGAAAAAATACCAAAAAGGTACCTTGGTAAAGGTGTGAATTCACTGATAATTCCCTCTGCTCCAAGTGTGATTCCCTGGACAATAAATGTGCTTCCCATTCCTTTCCAAAGGGCCCTTGGTCCCTAAAATGAACAAAATGTATTGTTATTTCTGTTAATGCCTAAATAAGAAACACAAACAAAGGTCTTAATAAAACTTGATATAGAATGTTTATAGATAATTCCAATGAAGCATTATTCAAAATAACAGTAGTACCAAACTACAACTAACTTAATTTCTAACCTTATGTTAATATTTGTTGGATAGGTTACGTTTAGGTCAAGATAAACATTACAATTAATTAAACATCTCTAATAATAACTAAATAACCATAATATTTAATCAATTTTGGGAGGGGTGTAAATTCACTGATTTTTCAGTGATACCAAAAAGATGCCATCATCTTACATTAGTTTTCATACTAGACTTAGGATGGAATTATTATTGCTTTAATTATTACCAAGGCCAATGCCACTTAGCTTTAATAAAATCCAGACTAAGTATCACCTGAGTTTTGTTGATGCTGTACATAATATTGATGACTGTAAAAGGAGTGAGATGATAATGTCGAGCATGATAATTAACCTGTAAAAGAGAGATTTCATGATTATTTTGTCATTGTTTTGATAAGAAATTACAAGGACATGAAAGATATACTGTGGAGTCACAGCATAAACAGAAGTTCAATTCTAAAGTCAGCATAAATTACACATAAGTAAAATAACTCTTGCAAGTGCTTTCAATAACTTACTTTTAAAAAGTATACATGGTTACATAAATATAACCCTGAAAATCAATATACAATATACACAGTAATATAGAATATATAATAAAGGCCTTATTGTTTGATATTTGTTTCCTTAAATACTCGAGTTACATTCAGTGTGGCCAACAGTTCGTGCTCTTTAACAGAGGAACCACAGAGACCTTGGGGCACAGGAGCTTTGTGTCTCCCAAAGGCTAGTCGTCTTCAAACTATAAGCTATATACAGTTAGTAAATCAGTATCAATAAAATCAGTAGGAAGTATTTCAGAACCAATACTTATTAAGTAAAAAAAAATTTTTTTAAGTACTAAGATACATCATATATTCCAAAGGTATTATTTCATATAACTTTTTAAAAGTTACACACATATACTGTATATGTATACGCTAGACCACAATGTAATAGTGTCAAAATTTATAAAATATATGCCTGAAATTCACTGTTTTGGGGTATATACAACTATTCATGCTTTTAAATGGCCATTTCTCTATATACATTTATTTTTTGGTGCTAAGCAGGAACAGCTTAATTTGTAATTATTTACATCTTTTCTAACACAATTTTCAAAGATAAGTTATATTATAGAGTTTTTGTCATTGTGGACCCCAAGGGTCTTTAAGGGAATTGACAAATTAAAAATTACTTTCTTGAGACTAAGACATAATTTATCTTTTTACTTGTGTTGACATTTTTTCAATAATAGTACAAAAGCAGAGATGAGTAAATAGCTAACTCCTTAGCATGAATCAAGACAATGGTGCCAAACTGTATTTCTGTACTAATTATATTCTTCATCTCATTCACTTATAGGGAAGAAAAAGCCACTTTCACTAAAGAATGTCCTTGCTGAAGCAGTAAATATATAAATTTTATAAAATCTTGATCCTTGGGCATACATTGTTTTTATAATTAATATTTTGTGTGTTGTATAATGAGGTAAGATTTCTGTTTTGAGGGAAAGCATGTGTCCAATAAAGCTGCATTGGACCTAAACTAGCCTAAACTAAGCCACTTTTTTTATGGAACACCATTTCTTCTGGCAAAACTGATAGACAATAGTTATTCACACTTAGAACAGACATGTTTTTAAAAACTAATAAAGCAAGCTTATTGATTTGAAAAACCCCAAAACAATAGCATTTGTTGCCAATGATGTATTTGAGTATATACAAACAAAAATTCAAATTCTGGAAAATCTGTAGCCACCATCAAGAGCTAACCAACACTGAAACCGTTCTCTGTGAGATTCGTAGCTATTTTAATGGTGGTGTTTTTTCTTTTTATTTAATACTGTATAATCAAAAGATGATAGATCTTTCAGAAGACCTATATAACTCAATAAATCAATATTTTTTTAGTTAATCAATACATGATGTAACAGAATCACATGTGGGTAAAAATCCATTCAACATGCAGTATAGATCAACAGGTTTTCATGTAACAAGAGCATAAAAAGTTAATGGATGTGGTTTCAGATTTCACATTGCAAATAATCTTCAAGAAATTACTACTTATTAAGTTTCAATGCAGTATCAAAAAAGAGTATCTACCAATTATCTAAAATAAATATAAAATACTCCATTTTCAAATATATATGTGTATAAGGTTAGACATTATTTCTTTCAAAAACAATATATTGGCCCTGGCCGGTTGGCTCAGCGGTAGAGCGTCGGCCTAGCATGCGGAGGACCCGGGTTCGATTCCCGGCCAGGGCACACAGGAGAAGCGCCCATTTGCTTCTCCACCCCTCCGCCGCGCTTTCCTCTCTCTCTCTCTCTTCCCCTCCCGCAGCCAAGGCTCCATTGGAGCAAAGATGGCCCAGGCGCTGGGGATGGCTCTGTGGCCTCTGCCTCAGGCGCTAGAGTGGCTCTGGTCGCAACATGGCGACGCCCAGGATGGGCAGAGCATCGCCCCCTGGTGGGCAGAGCATCGCCAGGGGCGTGCGGGGTGGATCCCGGTCGGGCGCATGCGGGAGTCTGACTGTCTCTCCCTGTTTCCAGCTTCAGAAAAATGAAAAGGAAAAAAAAAACAAAACAAAACAAAACAAAACAAAATAATATATTGCAACAGATAGACTGCAGAAGCAGATGTGAAAATCTGACTGTCTTTCACATTATGCCAGATATTAAAGATATTTGGAAAAAAAATGTTTTTTCATAAAAGTATTATGTAAATATCTTAATATCTAATGGGTTTTTTAATGAATTAAAAAATAATATATTAAAATTTTCCCAGTTCTGATTTCTGAAATGTAAATATTGATAGATACTACCAATATAAACAAATGTTTTTTGGAGACCTTAATTTTTAAGATTTAAGAGGTTTCTTAAAGACCAAAGTTTGAGAAATTGACAAATTATAGATTTTGGTACATTTCACAAGGAATATTGGTTATAAGGTCTTAGCCATTTATCTGAATTCTGTACCTCAAATCAGGGTTAGGATTATTGTTTAGAAAGTCATAGGAAGTATATTTACCTGACACTGGCGGCGTAAAACAATGCAAGGATGAGCCAGTACATTTTCTGTAAAGAGACTACAAAATAATAATTTATTAATATATATATCACAGCCAAAATTTAATTTATAACATTTGTTTATCTGAAATTATTTTTGCTTAAAAAATCATACATTATTTTGTTTCCCATTCTTAAAATAAAGATTAAAAATATATAGACATATTTGTAAATCACTGTGCCAATAACAAAATTCAACATGAAAAGAATTAAAGCCAGATCTGAAAACTGGTAGGCAAGGGAAACGAAATATAGTACTAATAAAAATAGTATAAAGATAAAAATTACATTTCTGTATATATAATATGGGAAACTCCTTTCCTAGACAATTTAAACAGCCCTTTCAATTACTTTCTAAAAATGTCTTATGCACAAAGTTCCTATCGAAAAGAGCCATTTATTTTTCAGGAATCTCATTCTATAGATTTTGGGTTTGATGTACTTTGTGCTTAAGTTAAAAGGATTTCAATGACTATGTTAATTGACTGCTATTTTATGTATAAAATAGTTCTTCTGAAAACATTCCCCACAAACTATTAACAACTATGGCTTAATTAAGTGTAACATGCCTGCATATATATACAAATGAAACACACTCAAGCATACATATACATATGAAAATAATACCATATACAAAATGAATAATGGCTTTAAATATAAATAGTGAGACTAAAGAAAAATTAATTTTAGAAGGAAAACTTTAATACATAAATTTTATTTTTATTGACATTAACATCCCTAAATTTAATCATACAAATAAGATTTTTTTTTCTTAATATGTTTAAAACAATGAGTTATTCTAGCATATGTCAGTCTTTGTGCAATTCCAATATTTTTGAGACAGTATTCACTAAAGATCACATGATCAAGACTAGAGGCTTTTCTTACACAAAATAATCATTAGAAATAAAACATAATGATATTCATTAAATACTGATTGTAAACAAAACCTAGAATCTACGTTGCTAAATATCTTGTTATAATTCAATTTTTTAGGAAGAAGGTTCAATGTAAAGTTACTTGTTTTTTGGAGGAAAATAGATTAGATTTGATTTTTTCTTTGGATAGACACATGAACAGTGTTAGAACATTCCTTCCAAAATTATTTTGTGATTATAAAATTCAATTACTATTCTTTGTCCTTACTGGAAAAAAATTCAACTTAAAAATCTTAAAAAAATCATTGTTTTCTGCTAAAAATTCAATATTGAATCTACCACTATAAAGAATCAATCTAAAGGAAACACTACTAATCATTTACTATTACATTAAAAATTTTAAATAAAAACTTAAATTAAAAATCTTTAGATAAATTACCTTGCAAGTCCAATACCAAATCCAGCAAATCTACTCAACTGTTCTAAAATAGAAGAAATAAGAATACTCATAATCAATATTTTGATTTACTGTAAAAACAAAAATATATTTTTTTAAATTAACATTATAGATATTGATGAGCTCCAGTCCCAAAGTCAAACTCCCACAGAGGTCAGGAAAGTCATTTGAATGAGTGAAGGCTTCTGCTGGGGCTTGTGGGAAGTTGCAAGGCACAACTGTTTTTCAGGTCCAATTCACTATTGCAATGTGGGACTGTGGGCTCAGGGTCTAAACTGTGGTTTTTATAAAAAGATATTTTCATTTTTATGTGGAATCTTCCAACTAAAAATATTGGCAACTATTTTAAAAAGTATTAAAGCACCGTGTGGGTTAAATAAAACATGTCTGCAGGTAGAACCTAAGAGCTACCCGTTCTCAACTTCTGACTAACTACAAACATAAATTTTTTTCTATAGAAGGCTCTAACTGATACAGCAACTTTATCTCCCATGTTGTAAAATGAGTCATTCACTGTTAGTGGCGAACATCTATGTTAAACCAATAGTCATAAGTAACACACCACAAAATTGTTAAATTGAATGAGTATTTAGAGTAATGTAAATGGATAAATATGGCTCTCTTTTTCTCTATCTCCTCAAATTTTAAATATTTTGAGAGTAGCTGTTTATTGGGTCTCTGTGATCCATTACTGGGAACATATGTGCTATTCCTGATGGCCACTCTATAGAATTATTAGAAAAGTTTACAGCTAAAAACATTCCTATGCAAATATCAAAGCAGAAAAAAAATTTTTCTCCTTGACTAAAAATCTCAAAATCATGATGATGAAGTCTCAGAACTCCAGAGGACTAGTCATCAAATTTCAGCTGTAATATAATATTCACAAGGGATAATTTTCTTTCTCATCCTTTTCTCTATCCCCCACTTTCATCGGTTGTGTGTGTGTGTGACAGAGATAGAGAGAGGGACAGACAGACAGGAAAGGAGATGAGAAGCAGCAATTCTTTGTTGTGGCTCCTTAGTTGTTCAGTGATTGCTTTCTCATACGTGCACTGAATGGGAGGCTACAGCAGAGCAAGAGACCCCTTACTCAAGCCAGCGACCTTGAGCTTCAAGCCAGTGATCTTTGGGCTCAAGCCAGCAATCATGGGGTCATGTCTATGATCCTACTCTTAAGCCAGTGACCTCGGGATTTTGAACCTGGGTCCTCTGCGTCCCAGTCCAATGCTCTATCCATTGCACCACCGCCTGGTCAGGCTCTCTCTTTTAGATGAAGCTACAACCTCACAATTTCTCTAGCACAAGGTCATGTAAATATATCTCTGAGGAAACTATTTGGTTCACACTTATTTTGAAAAATGTGCAAGCAAGATAGAAGCTTCTTTTGCCCAAGTTAAGGTACTTTCCTCCTTTCAGCTTTCCTCCTTTTGCATATACTGGTCATGCCCTAATATTAACAGAAAATGCCATATTTTCTGGAGGACAGTAAGGTTTACTACTGTTATCTGTGTAAGGCTCTCAGCTTCTCACTTCCTAGGAAAGTTAGACTCACCAGCGTCTTACCACTGCTAAAAGTACCCTGGTTTCATTAAGACTTCCTCACTGTAACCATCAATGCATAAATTATGAAAAGATAACATAAACTTTACTACTTAAGAAGGTAACTGTGTAGCAACCATATATGCATTCTGAATTATTTATAACCTTCTGGTGCTTTTTGGGACCAATAGAAAGAAAACTAGACAGAGTGAACAAGCCAATTGTACAACACTAAATCACTCATCATCTTCCAAATCATTTGCTCACCAGACTATATTAAAAGTCTATTTCTCCTAGTTAACCCAAATCAAATAAAGATTATTGTACCTCTAAGTCAAAATAGAAAAAATGAGAATAAAACTTTTATCTAAAATATACTTTACAGATGGATAGTGGACTTTTTGTGGTGATCACTTTGTAAGGTATACAAATGCAAAAACTCATGATGTTGTATACCCAAAACCAATATAATATATTGTGTCGACTATACGTCAATTAAAAAGAGCTTTATTTCAGAATAAAATTAAATATAAAAGTATACTTAATATTTAATAATATAACCTATTCTAACAACTTCAGAAAAATGGGAAGAGGTAACTGTTATTTCCATTTTATGAGTAAAAAGATGTTGAGAATATCTAAATTACACAGTACTGCAATTAAAACACAGGTCTTCTGACATCCTACAGAAAATAATTACGTCTTGAATTCAAAGTTTTATCTTAAAATTGTATCAGTGATTTATGGTGTGACTGAAATTTTTAGGTCAGAAAAAGAAAAACAGAAGGTGGGTATAGTCCTCAATTACATAAATCTTTATAGAGCTCCCATGCGGTGATTAATTTAGGATCTAGAAAAGTATTACTTCAGCCCCTTAAAATAAAAAAAGTAAAATCACAACTTCTATATGTATTTCAAGTAAATTATTTAATATGAGTGAAGCTCAATTTACTATTAAGTGTTAATAGAAGAAAATGGGAAAGTATAAACATTTTCCTTTCTATCAAAAAGGGGTTTGATGGCAGGGGGTAGTCTGGGATCTAGAAAATAACTCCTGATCAAAAGGGAAAAGAAAGGAAACAAAAAATTTTAGCCTACTATGTATCCCATACCGTGCTACCCATTACTTTCACCTCATTTTATTTAACACTTAAAAAACCCTGTTATTCTTCTATCCACATTAATTAAAAATGAGAAAACTGAGGGCTCACAGACGTTTACAAAATATCCCAGCTCTTAAAGAGTGGTAGAGCCAGGTTTGAGTCCAAGCCTGCCAATGCTGAAAAACTCTTTGCAAAACACAAGTGACAATTAATTGCATAAATTAAATGCGGAGGTCATTTATTGTTCATATGATTCCCATTTTAGGATAAATAATCCAAGTTCCTTTTCTCTTTTAGATCATGGGCTGTAAATACATCAAACCTTTAGAACTTAGAAATTCCTACCACGCAGCCCATAGCCAAGACAGGTGTCTTATTTGGAGGTGATCCCGGAGGAAACATTTGGGTGAAGAGAAAGGAGGCCCGCTTCAAGGGCAGAGGACGCAGGGAGGACACAGGGTGTGGTGCGCGACAGAGCTCGAGGCCCGGAAAGCGGGACCCTCCGTGCGGCTTCCGGGGTCCGCGGGCCACCCCGCCACTCCGCCACTCCACCACTCCACCCACCCCACCTTTCTCCCCGCGACCCTCACCGCTGCTCTGCCCCGGCACGCTGCCGCCGCTGCCGCCAGGAAAGGATTCCTCCGCCGGGCCCTCCGGGGTGGAGGGGGCGGGCACGCCGTAGGGCGGGCTCTTCTCGCCCCAGTGCAGGTTGCGGCTACCCGGAATGTCTGGGGGAGTGGTCACCCAGTGGCCCAGGTCCGACGCGGAGCTAAAGGACCTTGCAGGGAAAGCTCCACCAAAGCCCGGCTCTTCCCGGACACCCCCGCGATAGCCCAAGCCATCGAAGCCGTCCGGGCGCCGCGGATGCATCGCAGACGGGGCAGGATGAGGTTGCCCACGCGGAGCCCACCACCACTGGAGCCACGGCGACTTTGGGCTACATCGACCCTCCTCCTCCTCCTCCTCCTCCTCCTCCTCCTCCTCCTCTTCTGCCGGCGCCGCGTCCGGGGTAATTGACAACCGGAAGTCACGTTGAGATCCGGAAGTTCCGAGAGCACGTGACTGTAGCCTTTTCCGGCGCTCATTTGAGACGCGGTTGCTAGGGGGACGAGCCGGTCAAGTAGGGCCAACGTTTACAGTCGCTCTTAGGGAGGTTGTGAGATAACTGTAGAGTTAACGGAACACAGCATCAAAGAAATGCCGTAAGGAAATAGGGATGGGAGATGCGGCCTCGAAGAGAAGATGTCGAATAAAGATGTTTCATAGGGAGATACAACTAACGCTTCGCTGCATCTGACTTGCTGAAATCTCAGCCAGAAATGTCACCGCTCCACACAAGGGTCCCGGATCTAGGTCTTTTCTTTCTCATACCTCACCTGCTACGGGGGAGTTATTTAAAGGTTCGAGCTGCAGGGTGTTCTAACATTACATCTAGCTTTGCCTCCGCAATTGGCGTTTTGGGTAAAAGCTATTGGGAGAGGTTCGGCCCCGTGAATGCGAATGTGCTATGGACCTCTTAAGCAAGCATTAAAAAAAGAGGCCCAGGAAGAAAACCTCCTCTCCGGTCCTCCTCCCTCCCGCCCCCCGGCCTCATATGAATGTAAACTATTTACTGGGACTAAGGAATTAAGTATTTTGCTTTTCTAAGGGCACAAAACAACTACAAATCGTTTTCTATATTTTCTGGTGCATCTAAATCATTAAGGGTAATTAAAATGTTTAAAAATCGATACCTTAGTTGGAAAATTAAAGTGACCCTACTACCTGTTTTCATCAGCTCCATGGACTCTTCGGGCAGAATCTCTCTCCCTAGATCTGATTGAGCCTACCATGGGTTTTTCCTGTGTCCCATCTTCCTCACTGAAGCCAAGTATTCCAAGAAGAGAAGCCTGACGCACTATTCTCAATCTTCTAGAAGCAAACCTTTAATTAAAGTGGTAGTCTAATGCGCCTTGAGTGGGTTGACATTCTAAAGTTGGGTTGTGATGGGGCTTGGGCAAATGTATGTAGTCTCTCCCTTAAAAAGTGTATCTGATATTACTTGAGTAATAATACCAAATTACTAGGTAACCAATATTAAATTAGTTATAGGACATATCAATCTAAAAATACTTCTCTGTTTCTTAGGAATGTTGGCTCAAGGATATGGTTGGCTCAGGACCAAAATGTTATTGTTTATTAAAAGGAGGAGAAAAAGATGTGTGTTTCTGTGCTTTTGATATAAAAGCAATGGCGGCTTATATTTTTACATCCATATCAGTGAAGAAAGGATGAATTATTACAAGGACAACTGGGTAGCTAGTTGAGAGAAGAAACAACAGTGCCACCTCACAGCATATTCCCAAGTAAATGTTAGCTATAATATATTTTTCTCTTTTTAAAAAATATTGCCTAGCCCTGGCAGGGTAGCACAGCTGGTTAGAGCACTGTCTGGATATGCAAAGGTGGCAGGTTCCATCTGCCGTCAGGGCATATACAGGAACAGATCAACGTTTCTTCTCTCTTTCTCTCTCTAAAATATATAAATAAAATTTAAAAATATATATTGAATGTAGGGAAAAATAATGGGTGATATTTTTCAAATAGATTGAAAATTATTCTAAAAGTGACAGTAAAGTCAAAAGACGTGTAAGAAAAGACATCATTTTGACTAGAAGTTTTAAATTTCTACATGGTAAACAAAAAGAAAACAAATTTTAATCAAATTTGAAAAGTGAGTCACAAACTGGGAAATGTCACATTTTAACATGATTGGCAATGGGTCACTTCATTGTAAAAAGAGCTCTTACCAATAAAGGAAAATTACCATAGTAAAAATGTGAGCAAAGAACATGAAGAGTTAAGTCATAAAAATGAAATGGAAATAAATAATAGTTATATGAAAAAAAAATGCCTGCCCTCTAGTAATTGGAGAAAGGCACATTTAAATAATAATTTTCCCTATAAAAATGACAATGACAATGTTTAAAAGGTAAACATACATTGTCATGCAAGGTGAAAAGAAAGCTCTCATTAATTTCTGGATTGGTATAACTTTTTGACGGGCTGTTTGGCAATACGTATCGAAAGTAATGAAAATGATCATATCTTTTGATTTCTAAATCTTAGAAAACATACAGGATGTACATAATTACTTATGCGCATGTTCATGACATAATTGCTCATAATAAAAATTGTCAGAATTCTAGATATCAAGTAATTATTATTCATTATTAAAATAGTATATCCATATGTTCCTTTAATCAAAATATATTTATTGAGCACCTATCTGTGACAAGCCCTGTTCTAAACAATGAAGACAGAGTGATAAATAAGCCAGGTTAAGTCCCTGCATTGTTGGAACTGGCATTCTAGTTGGAAAGATGACAAATATATCCTGTCAAATAATGAAACAAACATAACACAGTGTCAGAGAATGACAGGTAATAGCCTGCAGTGAACAGTGATGAGTTGACTACCACATATACAGGGTAGTCAAAGAAACCATAACTGCTCACAGACTTTATGGAGGAAGCTACAATAGATATTCCAGTGACGTTGATCACTGAGACTGTGATGAAGGCCGCAGTTTTTCTCATGGTCGAAGAAGTGGTCCATCACACAGAGGAGATGAATATGGCTATAAGTGGACAAGACATTATTCTGGAAGTCATCACCCAGCCTGAATACAGGGACATAAAATATGGCTTTAAAAGAAAAGGTTTCTACATTTCACATTATGTGAGAGATTGGTCTCCTCATAAAAGAGAAACTCCCTTTTTCAGAGACTTTCCTGTAGGCAGAAAGGATTCTCCACACAGTAAATCTGGCTCTAGTGTCAGTAGTAGAAGGTATTCTCCAGAAAGAAGCAAAACTTATTCTTTCCATCAGTCTTAACATAGAAGTAAAAGAGACCTGTTCAATCTTTGAAAACATCAAAAGCCCTGGTGGCCTATGGTATAGATGTCCCTGTTTGATTTCTGGTCAAGGCACAGAAGAAACAACAATCTGCTTCTTCCCCCTCCCTCTCCCCCCACTCCCTCTTTCCTTCCTTCAGCCAGTGGCTCAATTGATACCAGCATGGCCCTGGCCACTGAGGGTAACTATGTTGAAACACATCAGCTTCAGGTGCTGAAAATAGCTTGGTACTAGATCATTGGCCCTTGATGGGATTGCCGGGTGGATCCTGGTTGAGGAGCATGTGGGAGTATGCCTCCCTATCTCTCCTCCTTTCACTGAGAAAAAAAAAAAAGAGAAAGAAAACATCAAGAGCCATTTCACCTTCAAGATCTTCAATAGTTCCTTCGCCCAAGTTTTCAGACAAACCCAGTAGGCAATTTACTTGCTCAGATAAATTCAGGCAGACTGAAAATGGTCTTGCTGAGGCTGCAAGCAAGTGGGCTGCTGAAAAGCTAGAGAAGGCAGATGAAAGTAACTTACCTGAAATTTCTGAGTATGAGGCAGGATCCACAGCACCACTGTTCATTCATCAGTCAGAAGAACTTACGTCAAATGCAACAGATGGCATAGAATTATTTGAAGACAGTCAGCTAAACAGTTGCTCTCAAGTGATAGCAAAAACAAAAGAGATTGAACTGATTTACCAAGACCATGAAAATTTTAGGATGGTTGTGAAAATACTGATTGGAAAAGATCTTTCGTTAGAAAAGTCTATACAGTTTTCAGTGAGACAGAATTTACATAAAATAGGAAATGTTGAAGAACTCAAGCATTTCATTGCAGAGTATAATATCTCTCGTCAAGACATGGAGCGCTTTTTTAGAAATTTACTTGCTCAGGGAAAAATAAATGTTTCTAAATCCCCCTCTACTTGGATTGTGTAAATTCTTAACATATAAATTTTTGTGATAAAGAGAAGTACTTTCTGATAGTTGACCACCTTTCCAATATCAAACATTTAAAATAGTCTCATTTTAATTAGAATTTTTTATCTACATGTAGAGCCTCTTAATTCATACTGATATTTTTTCCCACTTTAAGATGATGGCTCAAATAATTTTTCAAGTCCTGGAAAACAGTTTTCTGTACTTATTAATGTTCTGTAGTCTTCTATAGTGTGTGACCTTTTGTTTGGTCACATTAGTTTAATTTTTATAGATAATTCCACTTAAACATTTATAGCCTTTTTGCATATCATAGTCAATGATACCATGTGAAAATGTTAGAATTCTAAATTGTGATTTTATTGACTTGTTGCTTGTTTATCGCAGACTTTGTAAGTTTTAATATGTGTAAGATGCAAATAAATTAAATACTTTGATATCATAGAGAATATTTTCTTTGAGTATAAATACTCATTGTGGTAACTAGAGCACTTAAATCTCTTTAAAAACACCTCACAACAAAATCCATTTTTTCCAAATTAAAAAAAAGTGATACATATTATATATAAAAATTCAATTATAGAGGTGGAGTTTTTAGATTGGATGGTCAAAGAAGTCATTTTTGAGGAAGTTAACTTTCTTTTTTTTTTTTAATAAATTTTTATTAATGGTAATGGGATGACATTAATAAATCAGGGTACATATATTCAAAGAAAACATGTCTAGGTTATTTTGTCATTAAATTATGTTGCATACCCCTTGCCCAAAGTCAGATTGTCCTCCGCCACCCTCTATCTAGTTCTCTGTGCCCCTCCCCCTCCCCCTAACTCTCTCCCTTCCTCCCTCCCATGTCCTCCCTCCCCCCACCCCTGGTAACCACCACACTCTTGTCCATGTCTCTTAGTCTCGTTTTTATGTTCCACCAATGTATGGAATCATGTAGTTCTTGTTTTTTTCTGATTTGCTTATTTCACTCCTTATAATGTTATCAAGATCCCACCATTTTGCTGTAAATGATCTGATGTCATCATTTCTTATGGCTGAGTAGTATTCCATAGTGTATATGTGCCACATCTTCTTTATCCAGTCTTCTATTGAAGGGCTTTTTGGTTGTTTCCATGTCTTGGCCACTGTGAACAGTGCTGCAATAAACATGGGGCTGCATGTGTCTTCACGTATCAATGTTTCTGAGGTTTTGGGGTATATACCCAGTAGAGGGATTGCTGGGTCATAAGGTAGTTCTATTTGCAGTTTTTTGAGGAACCACCATACTTTCCTCCATAATGGTTGTACTACTTTACAGTCCCACCAACAGTGAATGAGGGTTCCTTTTTCTCCACAGCCTCTCCAACATTTGCTATTACCCGTCTTGTTGATAATAGCTAATCTAACAGGGGTGAGGTGGTATCTCATTGTAGTTTTGATTTGCATTTCTCTAATAACTAATGAAGCTGAGCATCTTTTCATATATCTGTTGGCCATTTGTATCTCTTCCTGGGAGAAGTGTCTGTTCATGTCCTCTTCCCATTTTTTTATGGGATTGTTTGTTTGTTTGTTGTTGAGTTTTATGAGTTCTTTGTAAATTTTGGATATTAGGCCTTTATCTGAGCTGTTGTTTGAAAATATCATTTCCCATTTAGTTGGCTGTCTGTTTATTTTGATATCAGTTTCTCTTGCTGAGCAAAAACTTTTAATTCTGATGTAGTCCCATTCATTTATCTTTGCCTTCACTTCTCTTGCCATTGGAGTCAAGTTCATAAAATGTTCTTTAAAACCCAGGTCCATGATTTTAGTACCTATGTCTTCTTCTATGTACTTTATTGTTTCAGGTCTTATATTTAGGTATTTGATCCATTTTGAATTAATTTTAGTACACGGGGACAGGCTGTAGTCGAGTTTCATTCTTTTGCATGTGGCTTTCCAGTTTTCCCAACACCATTTGTTGAAGAGGCTTTCTTTTCTCCATTGTGTGTTGTTGGCCCCTTTATCAAAGATTATTTGACCATATATATGTGGTTTTATTTCTGGGCTTTCTATTCTGTTCCATTGGTCTGAGTGTCTATTTTTCTGCCAATACCATGCTGTTTTGATTATTGTGGCCCTATAATATAGTTTAAAGTCAGGTATTGTAATGCCCCCAGCTTCATTCTTTTTCCTTAGGATTGTTTTGGCTATTCGGGGGTTTTTATAGTTCCATATAAATCTGATGATTTTTTGTTCCATTTCTTTAAAAAATCTCATAGGGATTTTTAAAAAAAAATTTTTTTTTTATTTATTCATTTTTTTTAGAGAGGAGAGGGAGAGACAGAGAGAGAGAAAGGAGAGACAAAGAGAGAAGGGGGGAAGGAGCTGGAAGCATCAACTCCCATATGTGCCTTGACCAGGCAAACCCAGGGTTTTGAACCGGCGACCTCAGCATTTCCAGGTTGACGCTTTATCCACTGCACCACCACAGGTCAGGCCTCATAGGGATTTTGATGGGAATTGCATTAAATTTGTATATTGCTTTGGGTAATATGGCCATTTTTGATTATATTTATTCTTCCTATCCAAGAACAAGGAATATTTTTCCATCTCATTGTATCTTTTTCGATTTCCCTTAACAATGCTTTGTAATTTTCATTATATAGGTCCTTTACGTTCTTTGTTATGTTTATTCCTAGGTATTTTATTTTTGTTGTTGCAATTGTGAAGGGGATTATTTTTTTGAGTTCATTTTCTAATATTTCATTGTTGGCATATAGAAAGGCTATGGACTTTTGTATGTTAATTTTGTATCCTGCGACCTTACTGTATTGGTTTATTGTTTCTAATAATCTTTTTGTGGAGTCCTTCGGGTTTTCGATGTATAGGATCATATCATCAGCAAAAAGTGATAGCTTTACTTCTTCTTTTCCGATATGGATGCCTTTTATTTCTTTGTCTTGTCTGATTGCTCTGGCCAGAACTTCTAGCACCACGTTGAATAAGAGTGGAGAGAGTGGACAACCCTGTCTTGTTCCTGATTTAAGGTAGAAAGTCCTCAGTTTTATGCCGTTTAATAGGATGTTGGCTGATGGTTTATCATATATGGCCTTTATCATGTTGAGATATTTTCCTTCTATACCCATTTTGTTGAGAGTCTTAAACATAAAATTGTGTTGTATTTTATCAAAAGCCTTTTCTGCATCTATTGATAAGATCATGTGGTTTTTGTTCTTTGTTTTGTTGATATGGTGTATTACGTTAACCGTTTTGCGTATGTTGAACCATCCTTGAGATTCTGGGATGAATCCCACTTGATCATGATGTATTATTTTTTTAATATGTTGTTGTATTCGGTTTGCCAGTATTTTGTTTAGTATTTTAGCATCTGTATTCATTAGAGATATTGGTCTGTAGTTTTCTTTCTTTTTGCCATCCTTGCCAGGTTTTGGTATGAGGGTTATGTTGGCCTCATAAAATGTGTTTGGAAGTATTGCTTCTTCTTCAAATTTTTGGAAGACTTTGAGTAGAATAGGAACCAAGTCTTCTTTGAATGTTTGATAGAATTCACTAGTATAACCGTCTGGGCCTGGACTTTTATTTTTGGGGAGATTTTTAATAGTTTTTTCTATTTCCTCCCTGCTGATTGGTCTGTTTAGGCTTTCTGCTTCTTCTTGACTCAGTCTAGGAAGGTTGTATTGTTCTAGGAATTTATCCATTTCTTCTAGATTGTTGTATTTGGTGGCATATAATTTTTCATAGTATTCTACAATAATTCTTTGTATATCTATGATGTCTGTGGTGATCTCTCCTCTTTCATTTTGGATTTTATTTATTTGAGTCCTGTGTCTTTTTTCCTTGGTGAGTCTTGCCAAGGGTTTGTCAATTTTGTTGATCTTTTCAAAGAACCAGCTCCTTGTTTTATTGATTTTTTCTATAGTTTTTCTGTTCTCTATTTCATTTATTTCTGCTCTGATTTTTATTATCTCCTTTCTTCAGCTGGTTTTGGGTTGTCTTTGTTCTTCTTTTTCTAGTTCCTTAAGGTGTGAAGTTAAGTGGTTTACTTGGGCTCTCTCTTGTTTGTTCATATAGGCCTGAAGTGATATGAACTTTCCTCTTATTACTGCTTTTGCTGCATCCCAGAGATTCTGATATGTCGTATTTTCATTTTCATTTGTCTGTATATATCTTTTGATCTCTGCGCTTATTTCTTTTTTGACCCATTCATTTTTTAGAAGTATGTTGTTTAGTTTCCACATTTTTGTGGGTTTTTCCCCCTCTTTTTTGCAGTTGAATTCTAGTTTCAAGGCTTTATGATCAGAAAATTTGCTTGATACAATTTCAATTTTTCTAAATTTGCTGATATTGTCTTTGTGGCCCAACATATGGTCAATTCTTGAGAATGTTCCATGTACACTAGAGAAAAATGTATACTCTGTCGCTTTGGGATGAAGTGTCCTGTAGATGTCTATCATATCCAGGTGTTCTAGTATTTCGTTTAAGGCCACTATATCTTTATTGATTCTCTGTTTGGATGACCGATCTAGAGCCGTCAGCGGTGTATTGAGGTCTCCAAGTATGATTGTATTTTTGTCAGTTTTTGTTTTAAGGTCAATAAGTAGCTGTCTTATATATTTTGGTGCTCCTTGGTTTGGTGCATATATATTAAGGATTATTATGTCTTCTTGATTCAACTTCCCCTTAATCATTATGAAATGACCATTTTTGTCTCTGAGTACTTTTTCTGTCTTGTAGTCAGCATTATTAGATATGAGTATTGCTACACCTGCTTTTTTTTTTGGGTGTTGTTTGCTTGGAGTATTGTTTTCCAGCCTTTCACTTTGAATTTGTTTTTATCCTTGTTGCTTAGATGTGTTTCTTGTAGGCAGCATATAGTTGGATTTTCTTTTTTAATCCATTCTGCTACTCTGTGTCTTTTTATTGGTAAGTTTAATCCATTTACATTTAGTGTAATTATTGACACTTGTGGGTTCCCTACTGCCATTTTATAAATTGCTTTCTGTTAGTTTTGTATCTTGTTTGATTCTTCTCTTTTGTTTTTCTATCATTTGTTTTTGTTTGTTTGTGTTCCATACTTCTTTCCTCTGTTGCTACCTTTTTTAAGTCAAGTGTTTTTGTGGTGGTTTTTTCAAGGGTGGTTACCATTAAGTAATGAAAAGGGTACCTACCATATTCATTGTAGTACCCTATCTTATGAGTATTTCTGCACTTCATCATCCTTTGCTACTGTTAATCTCCATTCTCTCCCCCCTTTTTTTCCCTTGTTGTCACAGTTTAAGTTTGGTTTTATTGTGTTCTTGGTGGAGCTGTTACTTGTGGTGTTGTTTTCTTTTGTTCTTTGAATCTGGTTGGAAAACCCCCTTTAGTATTTCCTGGAGTGGGGGCTTTCTGCTGATAAATTCTCTCATCTTTTCTGTATTTGTGAATGTTTTTATATCTCCTTCGTACTTGAAGGATAGCTTTGATGGGTATAGTATTCTTGGCTGAAAGTTCCTCTCTTTCAGAGCTTTAAATATTGGGGTCCACTCTCTTCTAGCTTGTAGAGTTTCTGCTGAGAAATCTGATGATAATCTAATAGGCCTTCCTTTATATGTTGTACTCTTCTTTTCCCTGGCTGCCTTGAGAATTTTTTCTTTGTCATTGGTTTGTGTCATCTTTATTATAATGTGCCTTGGAGTGGGTTTGTTGGGGTTAAGAAAACTCGATGTTCTGTTTGCTTCTTGAATTTGAGGCTTTAGTTCCTTCCACAGGCTTGGGAAGTTCTCGTCTATTATTTGTTTGAGTATATTCTCCATTCCATTTTCTTTCTCTTCTCCCTCTGATATACCTATTATTCTTATGTTATTCTTTCTGATGGAGTCAGACAATTCCTGTAGGGCTTTCTCGTTATTTATTATTTTTGAGTCTCTTTCTTCTTCTCTCTGTTGTGCCTCAAGTTGTTTGTCTTCTATTTCACTAATCCTATCTTCAATCTGGGCTGTTCTGTTAGCTAAGCGTGTTACCTCGTTTTTCAGCTCGTGAATTGAGTTTTTCATTTCTGTTTGATTTGTTTTTATAGTTTCAATTTCCTTGGTAATATATTCTTTGTGTTCACTGAGTTGTTTTCTGATCTCCCTAAATTGCCTTTCTGTGTTTTCTTGTATATCTCTGAGTATTTTTAAGATTTCTATTTTAAATTCTCTGTCATTTAGCTCCAAGGCTTCCAATATGTTAAGTCTTTTCTCCATAGATTTTTCCACATCTATTTGTGTTACCTCTCTTTCTTTTGTATCCATAATATTCGATTTCCTCTTTCTTATTGGCATCTGAGGGTGGTCTTGTTGATAGCACCAATTAGAATTAATAAAGAGTAAAAAGTAAAAAAAAAAAAAAGGTAAAACACCCCCCAAAAATAAAACAGTAATAATTTATTATTTCCCCCTTTTTTCTCTCTTCTCTTTCCCTCCTCTCCCCTCCTCAGAGAAATATCGTGATGACCTGTGAATTATATTATGCTAAATGGAACAAAAACTGCCTATAACAGAGGGCCTGATTTGGGGTGAAGAGTTCAAGGGGCAAAAAAATGGAGTAGGGACCTACTAAATGCAAAAAAAAAAAAAAAAAGAAGAAAATCTTAGACAAGCATCAGATGATTTGCTTGTAAGTGATGGTCGACTAAGAGATATAATGAGAGGGATAAGAGGAAGTTAACTTTCAACAGACCTAAATGAAGTGAGGAGCCATGTATAAATATATGGGAAATATTTTTTCAAGGCAAAACTAAATATAAGGTCCTAATGACAAACTAGGCAACCAGTGAACAAGGGGTCACTGAGAGCTCAAAGGAAGGTAGGGGCCAAATTTTTTAGAGCTTTGTGGTTAAAGGACAAGAATTTAGGGTTTTTTGTTTTTCTTTGTTTTGTTGTTTAGATGAGTAAGATGACCTTAATGACCATTTAAAAGATCACCCTGGCTTCACTATGGGGCAAAGGAGGAAGCCTCCCATACTAAGTTAACCATTGCAAACTACTGAGCAAAAGATAGTAGTTATCTGATCTGGAGTGATAGTGGTGAATGACGTAAATAGAGCCAGTGCAGCATGTTTTAAAGATTACATCAGAAATAGATATTAACTGACAAGTGAAGACATTCATGTTAAATTAAAAACATTATGTATTTCATGATTTTACTTTTGTAAAAATAATAATAAAGATATGTACACAATAAAAGGATATATGCCAAATTGATAAAATTATATTATGTCTGGATATAGGTTGGCATGAATTTTATTTTTTTACTTTGAATTTTCTACTTGTCTTAAGATAGGTTGTTTTTTCTAAGAAGAAAAATTACGTTAGAAAAAAATCAATGCAATTGATTTAGTTATGAGACAGCAATAAATATCTTTTTAGATTACTAAATTTGTTCATAGCATTAAATTGGCAGTCTCTAGAGCACTTTCAAAGTCCTGCCATCTTATGTTTCTTTAAAAATCTTTCTAAAATAAGGATGCTGAAATGGTCCAGAGTGTATATTTTCACACTAGTTTGTGAAACTGATAACACAGAAATTCAAACATATAATTCTTTCCAGCATTTAAAAAGAGTGGTAGGGAGGACAGACTTGAGTGACATGACCAGATTGCTTCCCTTAAATTCTTTCAGAGATTGTCTGACTGACCCCTCTTCTCTGCTCCACGTATGCTGATTCTTGGAACAGGTTGTTGCCCCATCCTGGGCAGGTAAGACATTTTCCCCTTCTGTGATACAGGTTGCATCCCAGCACTCCTGTCCATCCTGTCCTATTCTTTATAATCCTGCAGTACCTGTGATGTAGTGGTGTGGAAGGACATCCATGCCCAATGTGCCCTTTCCATGTAAATTCCCTTAAGAAAAGTTTGAGGTAATGATAGAGTTGTCAGCCTGTTTTTGTTTTGTTTTTTTAAAATCTCTGGACCCAAGAAATTTTCCCAACAAGTGGCCAATATGCATTTTATTAGAAAAATAGTTTGATATTTGTATTCTTTATTTGTTATAGCATAGTGAATTACCCCCAAATTGATCAGCTGAAAATAACATTTATTATTTCATAGTTTCTGTAATTCAAGAATTTGGAAGTAGCTCAGATTAGTAGGTCTGACTCAGGGTCTCCCATGAAGTTGCAGGCAAGATTCCTCTGGGTTTGACTGGGCCTGGAGGATGCACTTCAAGATCTCTCATTCAGTTCATTGAGGTGGGGAGGGGAGATGCCTCCTTTTCTTGCTTGTTTGTTGTCAGGTCTCAATTCCTTATCAAGTGGAGCTCTTCCATAGAAATTTTTAGTCTCCTCATGACATAACAACCGGCTTATTCCCCAAGCAAATTGTCAGAGAGAGAGAAAAGCACTGTCTTTTGTGACCTAATTGCATCTCATCACTTCTGAAACATTCTATTCTCTAGAAGTAAGTCACTAAATCCAGCCCCACAAGAAGAGATTCAACTCCATCTTTTGAAGGGAGGATTATTAAACAATTTGTATTCATATTTTAAAATCATAATTTAACCACTGTATAGAGGATATAGAAGGCACTAAAAATTAATAATTAGAAAAATTTTCACACCATTAGTAATAGAATGATATGGATTAAATTTTTTACTTTTCTCCTTAACAAAGAAATTTGAAGAATTAGTTTTCTTTGAAAAGAATTGTATGATAGAACTATTTATAACCATAAAATAGTTTAATAAATGTTTTAAAAATGTTTAGTCATTATTCAGTTAAATGAATTAAAATACAAGTGAAGAATAGTAGACTGTTTTGACAGTTTTCAAGAGTTGACACAGAATGACCTGACCTGCTAAACAGAAGTAGATAACAAGCAGGCTATTTATTTATATTAATATTTTACACAGAAAGTCTGACACTGAATAAATTCAGCTCATAAGATAAAATAAAAGTCATCTACATGTTTTTTCAAGAATTTACACAGCAATATTTATTAAGCACCTACTATGTGTAAGTCACTGTATTAAGTACTGTGATGCGACTGTATACCATTTTCAAGGATGGTGTTTAAAAATATTTAAAATATTTTATTTCTAAAATATAAATGCAAATCAATAAAAAGTTTCACAATGTTTTAATGTGTATTAATCCACACCGTTCTGCATGTGCTTTTTCATAAATTTTAGGATAATGTGCCGTTTATTCTTCCAAGTTGACATTAAAATCATTTTAGTCTTTACTCTGACTCTCCAAAAACACACAATCCTCCCCCCTCCCCCCTCCACATACACTGGATTTGAAGTGTACTTGCATAAAATGCATACAGTAACCTAAGAGGCTCGATTTTTTCTACTTTATAAAATATTTCCTTCAAAGATTTATGGTATTCTATTTGCTGAGATCTGTATTGATGCCACTAAGTGTTTTCTACTAAAAACATGTTATATATTTGTATTTGTTGAGATCCACCATTTACTGTATAGTTTGAGGTAAGAATCTAACTGAATTTCCCCATCCCATAAGAAGAAAACATCTTTATTTTACACTCATTTATAAAAATTGAGAAATGTCCCTAGTCTTTTCTCATACTTTATTTTTTTAACTTGGGTTATGAGCTATAAATGTATCATCTCCTTCAAAAATGTTCTGCCATTTCATTTTGTGGCCAAGAGAAAATTAATTATTCAGGCATATCAGGTTTCAAGCTCCACATTAGTTCTTTTCAATAACAACTTCTACCTTTTGGAGTTCTTAATTTTGATGAATGTCTAACTGATTTGCCCTTCAATCTTAAAATGTAGTGGAAGTAGGGGAAGATTTTGTAAATCCTTCCTTACATAAGCACGTCCTGTAGCTGTATTCCTTATAGAATTGATGGGTAGTTACTTTGTTCTATAAATGCTCTGTAGACTCAACTGATTTTTTATATTTTGAAGAATACATTTTTAATTAATTTGTTTTTTATTCCTTTGTGAGTAACCTGTTTAAGAGTTTGTATTTTTATGCCTTTAACATTTCCCCTAGATCCCCTGAAAAAAGTTTTAAATAAAACTCACCAAGTTCTTTTTAAGTGCAGCAATCTTTCCATATTCATTTTATTTGAAATATGATAAGCTCTCGATTCATTGTCTCAAGTTTTTTATATTTGAATCAAAGAACTTTTTTACTTACTAATTCTTATTAATATTATTTATATATTTGTTCTTTTATAGTCTTACTTAAATTTTTGTTGTTACACTCAACTTACTGATCTTTTGGTAGAAACATATGTCAGAGAAGCCTGGAGTTAGATATTGTAATTTTTTTGTTTTTTTAAAATTTATTATAAAAATTAGTTATTATTATTATTTTAGCAAGAGAGATAGAGACAGAGAGACAGAAGGGAGAGAAATGAGAAGCATCAACTTGTAGTTGCAGCACTTTAGTTCACTGATTACTTCTCATATGTGCCTTAACCCAGGAGCTCCAGCTGAGCCAGTGACCGCTTGCTCAAGCCCGTATCATTGGGCTCAAGTTAGCAACCTTGGGCTTCAAGCCAGTGACAATGGGATGATGTCAATGATCCCACGCTTAAGCCAGAGACCCGCACTCAAGCTGGTGAGCCTGTGCTCAAGCCGGATAAGCCCCTGCACCCCTCAAGCTGGCAACCTCAGGATTTCGAATGTGGATCCTCAGCGTTGCAGGTGACACTCTTTCCACTGTGCCACCACCTGGTCAGGCTGAACTAATTTGTTTTGTGGGGGTGGGTGCCTTGAGGATGTGGAACTCAAGGATTTTTTTTTAAAGGAAATAAATCTTTAGAAGAGGGTGCAAATTACCTGCTAGGAAAAATAGTTTTGAATTCACACACACACACACACACACACACACACACACACAAACACACACAAAATTAAGAGGGAAAGAGTTACAGAGATTTCCCATATACTCCCTTCCGCTGTACACGCATAGCCTCCCCCTTTATCAAGATCCCCAACCAGAGTGGATCTACATCTGTTATAACTGAACTTACACTGACACATTATAATCACTCAATGTCCATAATTTCGAGTTTGTTATTGGTGCTGCACAGTCTGTGGGGTTGGATTAATACTTTCTGCTTTAACTATAAAACTATGCTACAAAATCACAAGACTTATCTGGTGCTTATTATAACAGAAACAATTCAGAATTGATATATTTGAAGTTTACATCAGTTAAAATTTTTTTTGAAGTTCTTAACATTTTAAGGCAATTTACTTCACAAGGACAATTTCTGTGTTAACTTTAAATTTAATCAGAATTGCTCTTTTCTGTAGTAAAACACTTGTAAAAATTTGTGAAATATTTGAAGTTGCTTGCCAATTGGTAAACAAGGGTATTTTATAAGGATTTGAATTAAAAAATATTATTGGATAGTATCTTCAAAAATGGACGGTCTTTTGATTTTAAATTCGCCCCCTTGTGGTTAGTACATGCAAAACACCCTGGATGCTTTGTTTACCTCTATCAGGTACAGATGTTCTATGTAAAAGGAATCTTTGAAAAACTATTTAGTTAAAATATATAGCTACCTTTGTACAGAAAGTATACTGTTTTTATTTTTTATTTAGATATTTATCTGGGCGGGAGGGAGGCGAGGCTTTGGAGGAGGTACTGTATTTAGACACTGAGGGGACACTGAATCACTGTCACATCAATTCTCGCTGCAGCTACTGCCCCGATAGCTAACTAATGTATGTACAGGATTGAAACCGAATCATTACTATGTGCTTCACGATTGTATTTTAAAGCTAATAAAGGTCTTTCGCACATAATTGCTTCTATTCGTTCGAAACGGAACACAAATGCAGTGAAGGCGGGGAAAGGAAGGTGAACTTGCACTAACAGGTGCTTCCTTATTGGCTGAGCCTGGTCAGAAGACGCTGAAAGAGCAACATTCCAGTTGTAACAGCGGCTTCAGCGTCCTTAGCAACCAGACTTGGGCCCCAGCGACCTCAAGCGTCGCGGTGAGTGTACTGTACTAGGTCTTCCTTCTGTCAACACTTAATTCAGAAGAGGCAACTTGTCTTGCTGAACAATTATCAAGTCCTTCTGTAGTTGGTGAATTTTTCCCTTCATCTCTTTCTCTCAAAAATTCGAAGTGGGTGTGTTTGTGGGGTGGGTGCCTTGAGGATGTGGAACTCAAGGATTCTTTTTTTTAAAGGAAATAAATCTTTAGAAGAGGGTGCAAGTTATCTGCTAGGAAAAATATCTAGGTGGAGGAAAGGTGATGGTAGGATTCCCTTATTTACCTTATCTCAACAATGTGTTGAATGAATTATATCTTGTTGATGGTCTTCAGACACATTATCCTGTGTTCCTTAAGATTCTAGTCTAAATTTGTATTCCCTAATGTAGGTCACCTATCCAAAGGCTTGCTATAATTTTAACATGGTCTAGTTCTCAGAAATTGTTTCTTATAGGGTATTTTTCTAAGCTTGTTTTAACTGGAGCTTAAAAAAGACACCAGGGATTAATGTTAAAACCACTTTTTTTTCCTGTTTTTAAATTCTGGGTCTATGCCAGATGGCAAATAAACTGCCAAGTACCCAGACAGCTTGCTGAAGCCATTTCATCTGCTGAAACATATCTCTTCAATGTGGAAATGTTCTTTGTTTTGATGCTCCACATAAACCTTTACGTTCAAGGTGAGTACTAGATTTTTATTTCAATAAGAACTATTCCACATGAACATTTGAGATCTTGGTAAATAATGCTGTATTCTTTTGAACATCTGATTCATAATCCGAATCATTCATTATGATGATTAATTTGGTAAGTGTTCCTCTATTGAAGTTCATTGTTCATTCAGAACTTCTAGTAAAGTGCTTGTCACAACAAGTGTTTAATAAATACTTTGTGTAGTGTTATCAGCTGGAATTTCTCAGAATGTTTTGTGCTTATGATCTAGGATATAGCATTCTAAATATTTCTCAAATTTAGGAACAATTATATATTCTACTACCACTCAGAGAGATTTGCAGCACACAGGAGAATATGAACAGCTCTGAGATGTATGTTTTTTTTTGTTTGTTTGTTTTTTACAGAGACAGAGAGATGGACAGATAGGGACAGACAGACAGGAAGGGAGAGAGATGAGAAGCATCAGTTCTTCATTGCAGAACCTTAGTTGTTCATTGATTGCTTTCTCATATGTACCTTGATTGGGGAGTTACAGCAGACTGAGTGACCTCTTGCTCAATCCAGCAACTTTGGACTCAAGCTAGCAACCTTGGCTTTCAAGCCAGTGACCTTTGGGCTCAAGCCAGCGACCATGGGGTCATGTCTATGATCCTATGCTCAAGCCAGTGTCCCTGCCTGCACTCAAGCTGGTGAGCCCCCGCTCAAGTCGGATGAGCCCGTGCTCAAGCTGGCAACCTCTGGGTTTCAAACTTGGGTCCTCCGCTTCTCAGTCCGGCACTCTAACCATTGTGCAACTGCCTGATCAGGCAGCTCTGAGATGTCTTACAGTGTGCAAAAATTTTTCTTTAGTGAAATGTTTATATTTCACAACAAAGTTTTTAGGAAGTAATACATTCCTGGAATCAGCAATCCATAAAATACATTTTGGGAATTACTGTTCTAAACTAAATACTGTATTTTTAAAAAATTTTATTATTTACTGATTTTAGAGAGAGAGAAAGGGAGAAGGAGAGAGAAACATAGATCTGTTCCTGTTTGTGCCCTGGCCTTGACCAGGAATGGAACCTGCAACCTTTGTGCTTTGGGCTGAAACTCTGACCAACCGAACTATCTGGCCAGGGCTTAATATTGGACTCTTCATTTTTATTTATATTTTCATAAAACCAAATGGGTTCATTTCTTTCTAATGTAAAACTATATTTGCAGATGACCTGATGTTGCATATAGAAATATTAAGGAATCTACTAGCGAACTAGTCAGTCTAATAAAAAAGTTTAGCAAAGTTGCAGTATGTAAGATGTATATACAAAAATCAGTTTATAGTAGCCATTAACAAACTGAAAAGAAAATAAATTAAGAAAAAGTCCACTTAAAATAGCATCAAAAAAGAATAACATATGAATACATTTAACAAGGACAGTATAAAACATACTTTGAAAATTACAAAACATTGAAAGATATTAAAGAAGGCAAAATAAATGAAAAAATATCCTATGTTCATGGATAAGAATACCTAGTATTGTTAAGATGGCAATGCTCCACAAATTGATCTACAGATTCAATACAATCTTGATTGAAATTCTAGCTGATCTCTGTAGACATTGATAAGTTGGTTCTAAAATTCACATGGCAATTCTATCTTAGACCTGGAATAGAAAAATGAAATGCAAATTTGGAACAACTCACATTACTCAATTTCAAAAATTACTATTGAGTAACAGAAATCAAGACTATAGTACTGGAGTGAAGACAGACATATACATCAATAAAATAGAATTAAGAATCTAGAAGTAAACCTTCATATTTATGGTGAATTGCTTTTTGGTAAAGGTGCTAAAAATTCAATGAAGAAAAAAGAGTTCTCAACAAATGGTCCTTGAACAATTGGCTATCCATATACAAAAGAATGAAATTGGAACCCTATATCATACCATATACAAATATTAACTCAAATGGTTCAAAAACTTAAATATAAGAGCTAAAACTGTAAAACCCTTAGAATAAAACAGGCACAAATCTTTCTGACATGAATTTAGGCAGTGGCTTCTTAGGTATGACAACAAAAGCACATATAATCAAAGAAAAAATAAACCCAATGCACTTCATCAAAATTATACACATAGCGCTTTTCAAAGCATATCATCAAAAAAGTAAAAATCATACATCTGAAAAAGGATTTATAGCTAGAACATATAAAAACCATCTGTTAAAGAACAACAAGCAATTGAGTAAATTTGAAGATCTAATTGGCTTTTTTTATACAGATATTTAGATATTTTATATTATAAAGCTTTTTAAATTTCCACAGCCAATCCAAATATACTGCTCCCAAAAATGAGGGGATGTTTCAAAGTGAATATGAAGTGATAAAATATCCTCTAATATTTGTGAGCAGAATTAGGGGATATTTTAAAATGAATATGAAGCAATAAAATATCCGTTAATTTTATGAGCAGTGTATTCAATGTTCAGTTCTTCATCCCATCTAGCATCTAGAAAGGAGCTTTGAGGAGAGGAGTTATACCAAAAAAAAAAAAGGTTTATCTAGACATAAGGGTGGGGCAAGGGAGCTATTAAAAAAGAAAAAAAGGATTTGGGGATTTTGTAGTCGGGACATCTTCTTTTAAAGGGAGAGGAATACACAGGATTTTTATCATGTAGATTGCCTCCTCTACTGGGGTGTTGTGATGGACAGGGCCCATGTGACAGATTACCTCATTGATATTGACCATAAAATTCAAGATTAGTTGATTAAGGTTACATTTCTGAAAATGTTTGAAACACCAATCAGGTGAGGAATTAAATCTAGGTTTGGTATCATGGACTTTAGCAGAAGTGACTCCATTTTGTGCCTGCTGTTTTCTCTTTAACACATTGCAACTCAATAATAAAAAGACAACGTGATTAAAAATGGGCAGAGGATCCGAATAGACATTTCTTCAAAAGATATATACAAATGTCTAATAAGCACATGGAAATATGATTAACATCATTAGCCACTAGAGAAATTAAAATCAAAACCACTTTATACCTGTTTGGATATCTATAATAAAAAAGGTAAGTATTAGAGAGGATCTGGAGACATTGGAGCCTTTATACACTGCTGGTAAGAATGTAAAACTGTGGCAGCTAGTTCACAGTTAAGACATATTTATAATTTTATTTATAGAACTTTCATGGCCACATGTGTTTATCACTAATGTCACCTTGTACATGTGTATGTGAGATTGTGGGATGGGAGAAGAGATACTGAAAACATTACTTTTTATTAGAAGTCCAGGAAAGGATGCAGAAAGCAGTCTTTGAGAAAAATAAATTTTACAAGTTTCTTTTAGTACAGATCGTCTGCGATGTCTTCATGTACCTGGTATGAAGTGGTCATTCAGCTACTATGTCAACCACCTGTCTAGCTCTTCAGACTTCCTTGTTTGATTAGTCATACATAGATAAAATGTGTATATTCTTCATACAATGTGAACATTAAATTTTTAAAATTACTGCCCAGTTTATCCTATGGCATTATTACCCTAAGAGCAGCCAACCAGTGCTTAGGGTCCTCAAAACCTGTGGGCTGCCTTTTCTCAGCCATGGTTAATGTTCTTCTAGGACATAACAACAGCACAGACCTGTTTCATCAGGTTCAAGAACGAGATTCTCATCAGATTTCACCCTAGAAAATTTATCAATGAATTTTTAGCAGATTTTTTATGCACATATTCAAATATTTTATACCATAAAGCTTCTTAAATTTCCACAGCCAATATGAATATTTACACTCATATTCAATGTTCAGTTCTTCATGATTCCTTTGCTCCTTCAAAAATGGCTTAAAGACTTTGATTTATGCTTGTTTTGAATTATAAAAGAACAATGAAAAAATTTATTTTGTTAAGTTCTTTCAAATTTTAAGTGTCCTGCTCATTAGATACAGATATTATCATTCTTTTTATTATTATTATTATTATTATTATTATTATTATTATTCAGTGGGAAGAGGGGAGGTAGAGAGACAGAATCCCACATGGGCACCAACTGGGATCCACCCTGTAAGCCCAGTAGGGGGTGATGCTCTGCCCATCTGGGATGTTGCTCCATTGCTCAGCTACCAAGCTCTTCTTAGTTCCTGATGCAGAGACCATGAAGTCATCCTCAGTACCTGAGGCCATGGGCTGCGGGCAGGGGGAGAGAAGCAAGAGGTGAAGGGGTGGAGAAGCAGATGAGTGCTTCTCCTGTGTGCTCTGATTGAGAATTGAACCCGGGACATCCACATGCTGAGCCAACACTACCACTGAGCAAATCGGCCAGGGCCAAGATATTGTTGTTCTTTGAACTCAAAGCCAACACAAAAAATTCTGTTGTGACAGATAGGTGTAAAACTTATCTTATCCATTTTTGAATTTAAATAGACTATTCTTTAGGTCTCATCATATCGATCAAATATTTCTCTTGGGTAATTTTTCCCCCCTAAAATTACCTGGAGTCCTGTCATGGAATTCAACATTTTGAAATGTGGTAGTATTGGTTTATAGGCTAGTCCTTTTTCTCTAGATTATAATTTCTTAAGGGAAGGGACACTATTTTAATCATTTTTACATTTCTCAAACATAAATAGGATACTCAAACATCATTAGCACTTCTACATTGTGAGAACTGTACCAAAGTGAATTTCCTAAATGACAACCACTTTAAAAAAATAACGTGGTACTGTTTGGTAGTGCTAAATATAAAATAGTCAAAAACCTTTTTTCATTTCTAGTTTATACAGGTATGTGTGTGTGTGGTTTTCTTTATTTCATACTGTATGTTGAGTATTGTAAATAAATCAAATGTCCTGACACTCATCATAAGCCCAATAAATGAATTCATGGACAGTTCCTTTACATATCATTCATCACGTTGTAGTTTGCATCAAAGTCAAATGGCTTCCTATGTGGTATCATCCCAAATAAAGAGGAAACTGGGGCAAGCTCAAATGAACAGAAAATAAGTTTATTCAGAAATAGCAAAGAAATGGCAATTTTGGAAATGCAAACTGTAGCAAGCTACAGGGGAGTCTGTTGATCACTTAGAGTGGGGTGTATTTATGGACAAAGAGTGGAGGAGTCAGGAGTAAGTTCATTGGACCGAGGATGGTGAGAGATTCTTGGAGGATGTTCATTTATCAGCAGATAAGTTCCATTTTTTTGTAAATCAAGCATTTATGGGGAATCAATCCCTCAGTTCTTAAGTGTCATTTTCCTGAAGGCACATGCATGAGATTTTCTCCTCTCCATATTCTCCAGTTTCATTTTAGATTGAAATCCTTCCAGTGAGAAAAAGAGATTTGAGTTATAACAAGACTTTATCATTGAAGTATCACTCATTGCAATTTTCCTGTATAAATGAGTAATTGATGAGAGAAATGGAAATAGCTCCTGTTTAAACTTTAATGGTACTTTTAATTCATTTTCCTCATTGTCCAAGGCTTTCTAAATCATCTGTAGATACTTTAACACTTCTGTTTTCAGTATTTTGAATATTGCTATTTTATTTTATTTATTTATTTTTATTAAATGAGAGTGGGGAGGCAGAGACAGACTCCAGCATGTGCCCTGACTGGGGTCCACCCAGCAAGATCCCTACTGGGCAATGCTTTGCCCATCCAGGGCCACTGCTATGTTGCTTGGCAACTGAGCCATTTTAGTGCCTGAAGGGAGGCCATGGAGCCATCCTCAGCGCCTGGGGCCAACTTGCTCAAACCAAGCCATGACTGCAGAAGTGGAAGAAAGAGAGACAGAAAAAGAGAGAGAGCAAGGAGGGGGTCAGCGAAGCAGATGGTCACTTCTCCAGTGTGCCTTGACCGGGAATCAAAGCTGGTACTTCTACACACTGGGCCAACACTCTACCACTGAGCCAACTGGCCAGAGCCTGAACATTGCTATATTATATTAATTATTAAATATTTATACTTATTATTTCTGGGAAAATTGAAGTTATTTTATTTACTATTACAAAGTAAAAATACATGTAGTAGTCATGAGTCATAGTTGATAGACTTATATGTGTACAAAAAGCATTTCTATACTTACTTTAAATTGACTATGTATTCCCCAAGCCTCTGTTCTGCTTGACTGCTTGTATAGTAAGAGATAGTTTTGGTTAGGCCTGTCTTTGCTTGTAGTTTTCCAAAGTCCTGAATGTTTATGTATCCATAAAACATTGGAGGGCAACTATGGGCATTGGGTCAATTGTCACACTTATATGGTCTTTTCTGTTTGGACATAGCTCTTCTGGGCCACAACTAGGCCTGGACAAGAGCTATGCTATGAGATCTGCTATGGCATGGAGTTCAATATATCAAAATGCAGTGCCCAGACATTCTTCCCTGGTACTGTCACCTCCAGAGGAAGAGGATGCTGCAACAGAGGAGATGGCTCTGAATAACCTCTGTTACCTTTCAGTCCCAGGAAACATCTTTGTCTCTACAATCCTGGAATCTTTTTCTCCCTACATGGCACCTAGGGTCATCTTTTCAATGAGATAAATTTGTTTTTTGTTTTTGTTTTCTTAATATGGGGAGGATCCAGTGACTTCAGGCATTTTCAGCTTTCTGCCTTATAGAAATTAAGACAAGAAAGGAAGAAAGCCTGTATGAGAAGTACAATAGAAACCAAAAGAGAGAGGAGGTCTTAAAAATCTATGTAAACTTTCATCCACAGGAGACATTCATGGTATCCCATCACTCATTCTTCTCTTTTACAAACTAAACATTTTTCATCTTCTAGCTATTTCCAGAGGAGCTGTGGTTTTATATTTTCTCACTTTTCTCCCCATGCTACCTGGTAAAATAGTCCAATCATTTTTTTGTTTGTTTGTTTTTGTTCTCAATATGAGGCTCCTGAAATGGGTGAGAGAATCCCATTTCCAACATATTTTGGCTAAAAGGTTTGCAATTAAAATTTAAAACTGATACATATAGTTTAAATTTTTAATGGCAAATTAAATAATGAGCTATTTAAAAAAAAAACACAGTAGATAAAATATAAACCATATATTCAAACTGTATGCCCCAGCAATATGACTAGTTCTTTCTGAGTTTGGATTTTATTGCTAACAGTAAGAATGTATCAGAGGGTCTTGAACAAGGGGGTGGGGACTGGAGAAGGGTAAAATGATCAGGTGATTTAAGTTTGGAAAAGTGACTCTAGCAGTCATATAAAAGATGAGACGAGAAGAAGACAGATCAGGAGACTGGAAGATAAGAAGTTATTGTATTAATCTAGGACAAAGATAATGGCATCCTGACTGAGGAGAATGGCAGAAAGATAAAAAGGAGATTTTATTAACAGAGCTCCTTTGAAGATGGAAATCAATAGCACACAACAACAATAGTGCCTCCTCAATAATTTGATGCTACGTGAACCGGTGAACAACCTGAAGCAAGGTGAGCTCTGACGATGACCGTGAAAGGAAGATTTAGATGGAGCCTTGGTTTCTTATGACCCTGAAGCTGCCAAACTGACCCTAAATTGTCTAGGTTTGAACTTAATATTTTTTTTAACATTAGAAATAAATACACTTTTATCTTGGTAAGAAATTGTCATTTTTTTTTTAAAGCTTAGTCTTAATTTATTTTTCCAGGAACAAAGAGAGTCAGAGAGAGGGATAGACAGGGACAGACAGACAGGAACAGAGAGAGATGAGAAGCGTCAATCATCAGTTTCTTGCTGCAACACCTTAGTTGTTCATTGATTGCTTTCTCATATTTGCCTTGACTGGGGGTCTACAGCAGACCGAGTAACCCCTTGCACGAGCCAGTGACCCTGGGAACAAGCTGGCGAGCTTTTTTGCTTAAGCCAGATGAGCCTGCGCTCAAGCTGGAGACCTCGGGGTCTCGAACCTGGGTCCTTCCGCATCCCAGTCCGATGCTCCATCCACTGTGCCACTGCCTGGTCAGGCGAAATTGTCATTTTTACTTCGGTTTTATGTCACTAACATAATTCTAACAAAATATATTCTTTTATAATCTTATTTTTATTGAGGCAAAATTTGCATTGTGAAATGTATAAATGTTCATTGTCCAATTTAATGAGTATGTTTAATGTCCAATTCAATGAATATCTATTGCTAGTAACAACCACTCTAAAACTTTGTAAGTTAAATAGTTTTTTGTATGCAGTTGAGGTTGAGCAATTCTTATTTAGGGTTTCTCCTGTGATTTCAGTTAGATACGAGCTGAAACTAATTATTTGAAGGTTTGACTGGGCCCCACTGTACAGAATAACAGTCATACTACTAATAATAAGAGTCATGGGAAGTTTGGATCCTACAGTCCATTTAACAACAACAACAATAGCAATTCCTTGTTGATGGTTTTAGGTTTTGGGCTCTACTGAGAGAATTTGATGAATAATATTCTTATAAAAAGACAATACTTTTTTGTGAAAGCTCAGAACATTTTTAGATTTTCTATTTTGAGTATTTTTGGTGGGAGAGGAAGTCATTTAAAATCTTACTTTTTTTTGTTTATTTACCCTACTGAGGGTTTAATTCCAATAGCTCTTTAGGAGACCGTTCTGAAGACATTCATATTTTCTTTTTGGAAATTTGAGATTATTTGGATACTGCTTCTGTGACTCTTAGTCAAGAGCAATCTTAACCAATAAAATACATTTGGTAGTCATACTGTCTCTTTTGTATATTAAAATATTATTTGAACAATGTTTCACAAACTAGTGTTGGTCAAGCACTTTTACTCTCAAGATAAGTAATCCCAAAATAAGCCAGAAATCAAGAGTAAGCATAAAGAAATTTACAATAATTTGACGTTTTCTAACTATCTTATCTGGGAAAGTCTTATGAGCAGGATTTTGTAGAACTTGCATGTTGAGCAGATGGTCCAAAGATCTACCCCTTTCACCGGCAGATGTGAAAAAAACAAACTCTTGAATATATTAATTCAATATGGGAAAACTTGTATTTTATGTTAAAGTTAGGCCCATTCCGAATGACATCCCTATACATAGCTCAGTGTCGCTACTGACTTAAAACTATATTTGCTTTACATTCTAATGGGTATAGTCTACGGCCATACCACCCTGAATGTGCCCGATCTCGTCTGATCTCGGAAGCTAAGCAGGGTTGGGCCTGGTTAGTACTTGGATGGGAGACATTCTAATGGGTATAGATTATTAGAAGCAGGCCTTGCTATAACCAACAGCCATAGATAATGTTGTTTGATATTTTGTGCTGGATATTTTCCCAATACCCCTCCAGATCCACTTTCTATACTTCTGTACTCTTGCCTTGTACCTTCTGGCTTTCAGTTTTGTTTAGCTCAACAATCTTCAACCTTTGCCATCTCATGGCTCATGGCACACATTACTAAAATATTGCAGCACACCAAAAAAAAACAACTCTATTTTTTGCCTATCTGACAAAAGATAGATATAATTTTAATTCAATCACTGGATGGCTATTGTTGTATTGGCTTTGGTCATCTTTTTATTTGACAGTCTAAGGTAGAAGAGGTCAGGGCCACTGACTAAATAGTCAGGTACTGCATGTTTTAAATTTTTTTGTGGCACACAGGTTGGAAATCACTGGTGTGGCTAGCCAGTGGCAAGCACAGGCAGACAACTAGAGTGGAGTCCTGACAGTGCTAATGGTTTACCCCCTTCTTGCCAGCCCTTGAGAACTACACCATCTCAGATTTTCTTTTCTTTTTTTCATTTAAATAACTGCCCACGTCATTGGAAAATGTCCGTTTATTCAGTTACTCCATCTAAGTGTGTCATCTGTCTCTGCTAGAACCTTGACTGATATAATGACAAGTGTTAAAAATTAGCTGTCTTAAAAATGAAATGAAAAATAATTCAATATAATTCTGACTATCCATTTTGTTACTTCATTTTGCTGTTAAAATATTCCAATAAACACAAATAATGTGCCTTAGTTTTGGTCTTACATCCATAAAATATGCTCAGACATGCCTGAAAAGACAGGAGACATAAAAAGGAATTTATAAGTAACCTTAAAAATCAGAAAGCATAGTAATCTAATAATGATCACAAGCACTTATATTAAACTTGTTATAAATCAGGCTTTATTCTAAGCAATGTAGATATATGAACCTGTTTATGTCTTATAGAAACTTGATAAAAGTACTATTTCCTTTGTACAGGAGAGGAGCTCAGGCACAGAACAGTTAAGTAAATCAGTTTTTCTGGTTGTATTCTTTTAACTACGGTGCCATGCTGTTCTTTCAATGGTTTTGCTAATTGATGAGCTATAATAAAGACTAAATATTATATGAAAGGGTAATTTTATAGTGGTAATAAGAGAAGGAATATGGGTGTTTGATTCAAAGTTGGGTTTGACTCCTAGGTCTGACAGTTTAAATTTAAATACTTCCTTAATATAATTTCATGCTTAAACCTGATTTTCCTTCTTGCCACCTCTTCCCTATAAGTAATAAATTTTCATGAAATGTACTATTTGGCCCAGGCCAGTTGGCTCAGCAGTAGACCATTGGCGAGGCGTGTGGATATCCCGGGTTCTATTCCTGGTCAGGGGACACAGGAGAAGCAACCATCTGCTTCTCCACTTTTCCCCCTCCCTCTTCTCTCTCTTTCTCTCTCTCTCTCTCCAACTTCCACAGCCATGGCTCCAGCAAGTTGGCCCTGGGTGCTGAGGATGGCCTTGCTTCAGATGCTAACATAGCTCAATTGCTGAACAACAGAGTAGACCCAGTTGGGCAGAGCATTGCAAGATAAGGGGCTTGCCGGATGGATTCTGGTCCTGGCACATGTATGCATCTGTCTCTCTGCCTCCCTACCTCCCTACCTCTCACTTAATTATAAAAAAAAAAAAGGAAAGAAAGAAATATACTATTTGGTACTAAGAATATATTTGTATTCTAATACACAATTTAATATTTCTCTTTAGGTTTATGATCCATGAATATGCCTGTTAAGAAATCACCTGTGATTAATCCACTTGGAGTAATAGCTCCCTCTTATTATGAAAAACTCTTGAGACTTAATTTGCAAAACTTAAGGAAAAAAAGGAGTGCAAAATCAAAGTAAGTTAAAAAAAAATTCCTATTATTGAAGGAGCAGACTCATATATATTGTAGAATTTAGAAAGTACACATAATTGTGAGCAATAAATATAACTAAGATTAAAAATCTTAAACATTGCTATTTTTTAAATAAATAGCTTCATTATTTTAGTCATTTCCCTTTTTTAAATTTAAAAATATTTTTAGATTTTTTATTTATTGATTTTTGAAGAAGTGGGGAGAGAGGGGAGAATAAGAAAGAGGGGGAAGAAATGGGAAGCATCTACTAGTTGCTTCCTGTATGTGTCTTGACCGGGCCAAGCCCAGGGATTCAAACTGGCAACCTCAGCATTCCAGATCAACACTTTTTATCCACTGCACCACCACAGGTCTGACAATATAGTCATTTCCAAAATTTTGAATTCTATATGTTTGTTTAAAATAATCAATTTTTTACAATTATATATGTATTTTAAGTTGCCATAATAATCCATGAAATGCATGAGAAAGCATTTAATAACTACTATATTGTGAAGCATGAAGCCACAACAGAAAGGTTTTCTGCATCAAATTATTGCCTTGGAATGAAATTTGTAAAATGAAGTTACTAGATCAAAGTTTGTTAATAATTTTAAAATTGTGTGTGATTAAAAAATTAAAAAGTTAAAAAGTAATAGAATATATAATAAAACTTACATATTGACATATTATGTTTATTTCAAATAATTTTCTTTAATAAAGAATAGATCAACTGATCAACTTGAAGCTTTTTGACCACATGCCCTCCCAACTATAATGTGGCATTTATCATTTCAGTTCAGAAAAGTATTTACCATGTGAATCTAAATATAATTATACCTTTACATAAATTACACACAGAGGTAAATTATAACACATTTATCTGTGACTTGATTTTAAAAAAATTAACGTTATGTTTTGAATTTAATCCATATTGATAATTATGTATTTTCTTCATTAACTTTAGCAGCTGCATAATTTTCTAATAAAATGAATTCTTATTTTACTTACCTTACTTTCCAAATTTTGCCATAAAATTAATACTATATTGAAAATATTGTCTATTTCTTCTTGTATACCTGTAATGTTTCTTTGGAGTGTATTGGTTATGCCTTGCTTTTTAAATTTAAATTTAGACTATTGCTCTCCAAAGTATCTAAATTAATTTACATTTTCTTTACCAGTACTATGTGAAAGTCTCACTTTCCCCGTTTTCACCAACACCTGGTATTGTCAGACTTCTTAATATTTGCTCTTAGGTCAAAAGTGGTACTACTTGCCTGGTAACTAATATTTTTAAATTCCTGATAAATAATGAGACTGAGCATCTTTTAATGTCTGTTGCCATTAGAATTACTTCTATTAATGATCTGTTCATATGTTTGACCAATTTACTTTTGTGTTGTCTATTTTAAATTGATATTTGATATTCTTAAATATTTATTATGAATTCTTCCAATTTGGCTTGTCTTTTAACTTTATTAGTGTGGTGCCTTTCATCATAAAGAAGTCTTAAAAATTAATATAGTTATTATGCTTTTAAGATTTATTCAAGGTGTTTAGTTTAAGTATATGATTTTTATTGCTGATTTGTTCATTCCATTGGTCCTTTTTATTAACATATAGCAAATTATTCATGAATTCTTCTATTGTTGGCCATTTGAACTATTTGCCTGTTTATGGTTAATTATAAACAGTGTTTCTATAAACATTGTTGCACCAGCTGCACATATTCTAAGGTACATACCTAGGAATGGAACTTTTGGATCACAGAATATATATCATTTAATGAACTGAACTTATTAATTCTAAGTCTTTCATAGTCATTTTTGTATTTTATTTAAGAAGTCTATCTTCACCACAAGACCATGTAGAATGGTCTTCATTATTTTCTAAAAAAAAAAACATTGTTTTTTCTTTCATGTATTACATATGGAAATTACTTCTGTTAGTGGTTTTAAGTACAGGTCTAATTTCCCTTATTTAATATACATATCCATTGGATCAACACCATGTATTAGAAAAATCCTTCTCCACTATTTTTCTAGTATGATTATTGCATAAATCAAGTGTCTGCATATAATGAATATGTTTCTGGGCTCTTTATTCTGTTTCACTGGTCTACTTGTCTCCCTTTATACCAATACTACACTGCCTTAATTACTATCATTTAGTATTAACATTGAATAGTTAATATGACAGATTTTCCAAATTTGTTCTTCAGTAATATACTGCATATTATTTTTAAGATCAATTTGTCATGTTTGTTTTTACTAGCACTTCAGATTATTCATTGGATTTTTCTGAATCTATAGATCAATTTGAAAAGAATTGGCATTTTTAGCATAGTAAGGATTCCAAACCATTAACTGGGAATATCTCCTCATTTATATAACTATTTGTAAAGTTTTCTCAATAAAATTTTAATGTTTTTTTTTCATTTGGGTACTATCTTTTGTTAGATTTATTTTTATGTATTTGGTATTTTTGATACTATCACAGGTTTTATGCATATATATTTTTAAAGGTAGGTTTTTTTTTTCTAGCTGTTGCCAGAAAAGCAGTTGATTTTTATACGTTGACTTTACAAACATAAATTTTGGTAAATCGTTTTATTAATTCTAAACATTATTTCCATTTTGATATAAAAGAAATATTCTAAATATTTTATAATTAATTGTTACTTTCCTCTAACCTTATTTGTCATTTTAATCCCATTTTGTGTTGTTTATAAACCCCACTAGACTTCATTACTATTTTAAATACACAGTAGTTGTTTCTTTATATTTTATATTTCATTTATTTTTATTTATTTATTTATTTATTTTTATAATTTTATTTTTTTAATGGGGTGACATCAATAAATCAGGATACATATATTCAAAGATAACAAGTCCAGGTTATCTTGTCGTTCAATTATGTTGCATACCCACCACCAAAAGTCAGATTGTCCTCCGTCACCCTCTATCTTGTTCTCTCTGTGCCCCTCCCCCCCGTAACCACCACACTCTTATCAATGTCTCTTAGTTTCACTATTATGTCCCAACTACGTATGGAATAATACAGTTCCTGGTTTTTTCTGATTTACTTATTTCGCTTCGTATCATGTTATCAAGATCCCACCATTTTGCTGTAAATGTTCCCATGTCATCATTTCTTATGGCTGAGTAGTATTCCATAGTGTATATGTGCCACATCTTCTTTATCCAGTCATCTATTGATGGGCTTTTTGGTTGTTTCCATGTCCTGGCCACTGTGAACAATGCTGCAATAAACATGGGGCTGCATGTGTCTTTACGTATCAATGTTTCTGAGTTTTGGGGATATATACCCAGTAGAGGAATTGCTGGGTCATAAGGTAGTTCTATTTTCAGTTTTTTGAGGAACCACCATACTTTCTTCCATAATGGTTGTACTACTTTACATTCCTACCAACAGTGGATGAGGGTTCCTTTTCCTCCACAGCCTCTCCAACATTTGCTATTACCTGACTTGCTAATAACAGCTAATCGAACAGGTGTGAGGTGGTATCTCATTGCCGTTTTGATTTGCATTTCTCTAATAGCTAAAGAAGATGAGCATCTTTTCATATATCTGTTGGCCATTTGTATTTCTTCCTGGGAGAAGTGTCTATTCATATCCTCTTCCCATTTTTTTATTGGATTGTTTGTTTGTTTGTTGTTGAGTTTTATGAGTTCTTTGTATATTTTGGATATTAAGCCCTTATCTGAGCTGTTGTTTGAAAATATCATTTCCCATTTAGTTGGCTTTCTGTTTATTTTGTTATCAGTTTCTCTTGCTGAGCAAAAACTTCTTAGTCTGATGTAGTCCCATTCATTAATTTTTGCCTTCACTTCTCTTGCCATTGGAGTCAAATTCATAAAATGCTCTTTAAAACCCAGGTCCATGAGTTGAGTACCTATGTCTTCTTCTATGTACTTAATTGTTTCAGGTCTTATGTTTAGATCTTTGATCCATTTTGAGTTAATTTTTGTACAGGGGGAGAGACTGTAGTCCAGTTTCATTCTTTTGCATGTGGCTTTCCAGTTTTCCCAGCACCATTTATTGAAGAGGCTTTCTTTTCTCCATTGTGTGTTGTTGGCCCCTTTATCAAAAATTATTTGACTGTATATATGTGGTTTTATTTCTGGACTTTCTATTCTGTTCCATTGGTCTGAGTGTCTATTTTTCTGCCAATACCATGCTGTTTTGATTGTCGTGGCCCTATAATAGAGTTTGAAGTCAGGTATTGTTATGCTCCCAGCTTCATTCTTTTTCTTTAGGATTGCTTTGGCTATTCGGGGTTTTTTATAGTTCCATATAAATCTGATGATTTTTTGCTCTATTTCTTTAAAAAACGTCATTGGAAGTTTGATGGGAATTGCATTAAATTTGTATATTACTTTGGGTAATATAGCCATCTTGATTATATTTATTCTTCCTAACCAAGAACAAGGTATATTCTTCCATCTCATTATATCTTTTTCAATTTCCCTTAACAATGGTTTAAAGTTTTCATTATATAAGGCCTTTACATTCTTTGCTATGTTTATTCCTAAGTATTTTATTTTTTTTGTTGCAATCGTGAAGGGGATTATTCTTTTGAGTTCCTTCTCAGTTGTTTCATTGTTGGCATATAGAAAGGCTATTGACTTCTGTATGTTAATTTTGTATCCTGCGACCTTACTGTATTGGCTTATTGTTTCTAGTAGTCTTTTTGTGGATTCTTTGGGGTTTTCGATGTATAGGATCATATCATCTGCAAAAAGTGATACCTTTACTTCTCCTTTTCTGATATGGATGCCTTTTATTTCTTTGTCTTGTCTGATTGCTCTGGCTAGAACCTCTAGTACCACATTAAATGAGAGAGAAGAGAGAGTGGACAACCCTGTCTTATTCCTGATTTAAGGGGGAAAGCCTTCAGTTTAGTGCCATTTAATATGATGTTAGCTGATGGTTTATCATATATGGCCTTTATCATGTTGAGATATTTTCCTTCTATACCCATTTTGTTGAGAGTCTTAAACATAAAATTGTGTTGTATTTTATCGAAAGCCTTTTCTGCGTCTATTGATAAGATCATGTGGTTTTTGTTCTTTGTTTTGTTGATATGGTGTATTACGTTAACCGTTTTACGTATGTTGAACCATCCTTGAGATTCTGGGATGAATCCCACTTGATCATGATGTATTATTTTTTTAATATGTTGTTGTATTCGATTTGCTAGTATTTTATTTAGTATTTTAGCATCTGTATTCATTAGAGATATTGGTCTGTAGTTTTCTTTTTTTGTGCCATCCTTGCCTGGTTTTGGTATGAGGGTTATGTTGGCCTTATAAAATGTGTTTGGAAGTATTGCTTCTTCTTCAATTTTTTGGAAGACTTTGAGTAGAATAGGAACCAAGTCTTCTTTGAATGTTTGATAAAATTCTCTGGTATAGCCGTCAGGGCCTGGACTTTTATTTTTGGGGAGGTTTTTAATGGTTTTTTTTTATTTCTTCTCTACTGATAGGTCTGTTTAGGCTTTCTGCTTCTTCTTGACTCAGTCTAGGAAGGTTGTATTTTTCTAGGAATTTATCCATTTCTTCTAGGTTGTTGAATTTAGTGGCATAAAGTTTTTCATAGTATTCTACAATAATTCTTTGTATATCTACGGTGTCCGTGGTGATTTCTCCTCTTTCATTTTGGATTTTGTTTATATGAGTTCTTTCTCTTTTTTCCTTGGTAAGTCTTGCCAAGGGTTTGTCAATTTTGTTGATCTTTTCAAAGAACCAGCTCCTTGTTCTATTAATTTTTTCTATAGTTTTTCTGTTCTCTAATTCATTTATTTCTGCTCTGATTTTTATTATCTCCTTTCTTCGGCTGGTTTTGGGTTGTCTTTGTTCTTCTTTTTCTAGTTCCTTAAGGTGAGAAGTTAAGTGGTTTACTTGGGCTCTCTCTTGTTTGTTCATATATGCCTGAAGCGATATGATCTTCCCTCTTATCACTGCTTTTGCTGCATCCCATAGATTCTGATATGTCGTATTGTCATTTTCATTAGTCTGTATATATCTTTTGATCTCTGCACTTATTTCTTCTTTGACCCATTCATTTTTTAAAAGTATGTTGTTTAGTTTCCACATTTTTGTGGGATTTTTTTCCTCTTTTTTGCAGTTGAATTCTAGTTTCAAGGCTTTATGATCAGAAAATATGCTTGGTACAACTTCAATTTTTCTGAATTCCTGATGTTGTTTTTGTGGCCCAACATATGGTCAATTCTTGAGAATGATCCATGTATACTGGAGAAAAATGTATACTCAGTCACTTTGGGATGAAATGTCCTGTAGATGTCTATCATATCCAGGTGCTCTAGTGTTTTGTTTAAGGCTATGTCTTTGTTGATTCTCTGTTTGGATGACCGATCTAGAGCCGTCAGCAGTGTATTGAGGTCTCCAAGTATGATTGTGTTTTTGTCAGTTTTTGTTTTAAGATCAATAAGTAGCTGTCTTATATATTTTGGTGCTCCTTGGTTTGGTGCATATATATTAAGAATTGTTATGTCTTCTTGATTCAGTGTCCCCTTAGCCATTATGAAATGGCCATTTTTGTCTCTGAGTACTTTTGCTGTCTTGTAGTCAGCATTATCCGATATGAGTATTGCTACACCTGCTTTTTTTTGGATGTTATTTGCTTGGAGTATTGTTTTCCAGCCTTTCACTTTGAATTTGTTTTTATCCTTGTTACTTAGATGAGTTTCCTGTAGGCAGCATACAGTTGGATTTTCTGTTTTAATCCATTCTGCTACTCTGTGCCTTTTTATTGGTGAGTTTAATCCGTTTACATTTAGTGTAATTATTGATACTTGTGAGTTCCCTATTGCCATTTTATAGATTTCTTTCTGTTAGTTTTGTGTCTTGTTTGATCCTTCTCTTTCATTTTTCTATCTTTTGTTTTTATTTGGTTGTATTCCATACATCTTTCCTCTGTTGCTATCTTTTTTATCTCATGTGCTTCTGTGGTGGTTTTTTCAATGGTGGTTACCTTTGAGTAATGAAAAGGGTCCCTACCCTGTTCATTGTAGCGAACTATTTTGTGAGTACTTTTGCACTCCATCGTCCTTTGCTACTGTTAATCTCCATCTTCTCCCCCTCTTTCTTTTTGTTGTTGTCACAGTTTAAATTTGGTTTTATTGTGTTCTTCTTGGAGCTTTTACTTGTGGCTCTGTTTTTTTTTGTTCTTTGTATCTGATTGGAGAACCCCCTTTAGTAATTCCTGGAGTGGGGGTTTTCTGATGATAAATTCCCTCATCTTTTCTGTATCTGTGAATGTTTTTATTTCTCCTTCGTATTTGAAGGATAGCTTTGATGGGTATAGTATTCGTGGCTGAAAGTTCCTCTCTTTCAGGACTTTAAATATTGGGTCCACTCTCTTCTAGCTTGTAGAGTTTCTGCTGAGAAATCTGATGATAATCTAATGGGCCTTCCTTTATATGTTGTATTCTTCTTTTCCCTGGCTGCCTTGAGAATTTTTTCTTTGCTGTTTGTTTGTGCCAATTTCATTATGATATGCCTTGGAGTAGGTTTGTTGGGGTTAAGAAAACTCAGAGTTCTGTTTGCTTCTTGAACTTGAGGCTTTAGTTCTTTCCACAGGCTTGGGAAGTTCTCATCTATTATTTGTTTGAGTATGTTCTCCATTCCATTTTCTCTCTCTTCTCCCTCTGATATACCTATTATTCTTATGTTATTCTTTTTGATGGAGTCAGATAATTCTTGTAGGGCTATCTCATTTTTTTTAATTTTTGAGTCTCTTTCTTCTCTCTGTTGTGCCTCAAGTTGCTTGTCTTCTATTTCACTAATCCTCTCTTCTATCTGACCTGTTCTATTAGCTAAGCTTGTTATTTCGTTTTTCAGCTCGTGAATTGAGTTTTTCATCTCTGTTTGATTTGTTTTTATAGTTTCAATTTCCTTGGACATATATTCTTTGTGTTCATTGAGTTGTTTTCTGAGCTCCCTAAATTGCCTTTCTGTGTTTTCTTGTATATCTCGGAGGATTTTTAGGATTTCTATCTTGAATTCTCTGTCATTTATCTCCAAGGTTTCCAATGTATTAAATTTTTTCTCCATAGATTTTTCCTCATCTAGCTGTGTTACCTCTCTTTCTTTTGTATCCATGATATTCGATTTTCTCTTCCTTAATGGCATCTGAGGGTGGTTTTGTTGATAGTATTAATGAGATTTAATAAAGAATAAAAAGTTTAAAAAAATAACAATAAAAAAAATAAAAAATCGAAAAGAGTTGTTTTTTTTTAAAAATAAATTTATAATGAAATAAAGAAAAATAAAATAAAAATTAAAGAAAAGGAAATTATTCCCCCCCTCCTTTTTTCCTCTCCTCTCCTCTCCCCTCTTTTTTGAGAAAATCTTGTGGTGGACTGTGAATTATAACAAACAATGCCTGTGATGGAGGGCCTGAATTGGGGAAAAGTAATAAAGGGGCAAAAAAAAAAAAAAAAAAAAGGAAAAAAAAAAAGGAAAGAAAAAAGAAAAAAAAGAGCGTATGGACACACAAAAAGCAAATAAGGAAAAAATTTGGGTCAGGAATGAAATGATTTGCTTTTAGGTGTTGGTTGTCTAAGAGTTATGATGAGAGGAATAAGAGGAAAACGGAAAAATGGGGGGACAAATTCAAAAATTACTATTGTATTTAGTGGAACAAGAAGTAGATAATATGGAGAGCCTGGGATGAGAGCACTGCTAGTGAGTTAAAAAGGTGAAGTAAAAACCCCCCAAAATGCCACAAACATAGGTTTGAGTCCCAGATAAGATAATTTGTTTGTTATTGAGGTTTGAATGAGAGGAGATGTAAAGGAGAAAGGAAGAAACTAATATAGAGGGAGAAAAGAAAGAGAGTGAGAGAAAAAAAGAGGTAACCACTAAAAGAAGAAAAAAGAAAGGAGAGAGAGAGAGAGAGAGTTCAGGGTTTTGGAGTGCAACCCTCATAGAGAGAAAGGAAGAGAAGAGAAAAGATAATGGGAGATGTAACACTTATGGGTAGTGTAGTTCAAGGAGAGGAGAGAGTAAGACCGGCAGAGAGTTAATCAGCCAAATTGGAGGAGGAAAAAAAAGTATCAAGAATGAAGATAAGAGAAACAAACGAACAAATATAATAAAATGGGATAGGTTATAAAGTCTGCAGATTATTCTTGATTTTGAGAGGTTATCTTCTTGCTTTTTCTTTTCTCTCCCTCTTCCTGGTCGGTGACTCTGTACCCCGGGTTCTGCCCCTTTGGCACGCTCAGGTAGAGGTTTGCAGTTGATAAGTCTCTATGGCAATGTCATGTATTGTGCTTTAGTCTCGTTGTCAGTCAAAGCTCAATAGCATTTATAGGCTCCAACAGTGAGAGAGTCCGTGTTCCTGGAGCCTTTCTCCTAGTCTTTCCTTCCTTAATTAGTAGCCTGATAATCCAGCTATGGGGTTGCTGCTGCCTCTGCCTGGATAGTAAGAGGCTCAAAGAGCTGGCAACTCCCCACTCTATTTCCACTCAGCACAGGGCTCTGGGTAAGGCTCAGTCAGTCAGAGCTGCTAGCATAATCAGGCGGGCTTTCTGCCCACTCAAAGACCTCTGGCTCTGCCACTCTGTCCGGTAACACAAGAGGGCGCCCACTTCCGGGGCGCTTGGAGGAAACTCTCACTCACTGTCTGCGACCAGGATATCCGGCCAGCAGTCTCAAGCTCTGAGTGAAACCCCCAACTGCAGGGAAAAGTTGTAGCATGGGAATTGAGTCTCACTCCGTCCCCGTGCGCGGCTTTTGCAAGGCGCTGGGGCGGCTCGAGATTCCACTTTGGCCCACACAAAGGCCCCTGACTCTGCCCCTCTGTGCGATAACACGGGCGCGCACTGCCGAGGCACTCAGAGGAATCGCTCACTCCTTATCTGCGCGCGCAAACCAGGATATGAGGCCGTCCGCGGTTCCCTCTGAGTGAAACACCCTCCCGCACGGAAAATCTCCACCGTTGGAATTGAGTCTCGCTCCGTCCCCGTGCGCGGCTTTTGCAAGGCGCTGGGGCGGCTCGAGATTCCGCTTTGGCCCACACAAAGGCCCCTGACTCTGCCCCTCTGTGCGATAACACGGGCGCGCACTGCCGAGGCACTCGGAGGAATCGCTCACTCCTTATCTGCGTGCGCAAACCAGGATATGAGGCCGTCCGCGGTTCCCTCTGAGTGAAACACCCTCCAGCACGGAAAATCTCCACCGTTGGAATTAGTTCTCACTCCCTCCCGTGCCTGGCTTTCCCAGGAAGAAATTCTCGCCCACTAACTGCGCACCGACCAGGAGACCGGGTAAAATGGCCGCTCCGCTTGTCTTTCTTTGTTTGGGTTTGGCGCAAGTGTTAGCTTGTATTGCCAGGGTTGCCACAGGATCAGATTTTCCTCGGCTTGGATCTCTGTGCCACAGCGTGGTTCGGCCGTTTGTGCTGCGGCGGCCTGGATCTATTCACCCCCTTTGCCCACCTCAGTTTCTATATTCACAGTTACCAGAGAAAACCGCCCTGTTTAGGTTAGTGAGGAAGGAGGACCATTTCTTACTCCCTATTTCCTTCGGGGTTTGGTTATATATTTAGCCAATTTTTCACTCAATCATACCTTTGGGTGTATTGCGAAGCATCTGGAAGCTCCAAGTATAGGTTTTTCTGTTTCTGGTTGAAGATCTTGTTGAGTTTTGGGGGAGATTTATCGGTATCGCTTCCTACCCCGCCATTACTCTGACGTCATCTCCTATTTATTTATTTTTAATTTCATTTATATTGTATCTTTTACCTTGCTTTTTCTTTATTTTATTTTATTATTTTTTTTTTCAGTGAGAGGAGGGGTGGCAGAGACAGACTCCTGCATAAGCCCTGATGGGGATCCACCTGGCAAGCCCACTAGGGGGTCATGCTCTGCTCATCTGGGGTGTTGCTCTATTGTTCAGCAACTGAACTCTTCTTAGCGCCTGAGGCAGAGGCCATGGAGACATCCTCAGAGCCCAGGACCAACTTATTCCAATCAAGCCATGGCTGAGGGGAAGAAAGATAGAGAGAGAAGTGACAGAGGAGGGATGGAGAAGCAGCTGTGTGCTTCTCCTGTGTGCTCTGACCATAAATCAAACCTTGGACATCCACAGGCCAGACTGTTGCTCTACCAATGAGCCAACCAGCCAGGGCTTCATTTTATTTCTTTTTGCTTCTTTTTTTTTTTTTTTATAATAATTTTATTTTTTCAATGGGGTGACATCAATAAATCAGGATACATATATTCAAAGATAACAAGTCCAGGTTATCTTGTTGTTCAATTATGTTGCATACCCACCACCCAAGTCAGATTGTCCTCTGTTACCTTCTATCTTGTTTTCCTTGTGCCCCTCCCCACCCTCTTTCCCTCTCCCATTCCCCCCTCCCCCCCGTAACCACCACACTCTTATCAATGTCTCTTAGTTTCACTATTATGTCCCACCTACGTATGGAATAATACAGTTCCTGTTTTTTTCTGATTTACTTATTTCGCTTCGTATCATGTTATCAAGATCCCACCATTTTGCTGTAAATGTTCCCATGTCATCATTTCTTATGGCTGAGTAGTATTCCATAGTGTATATGTGCCACTTCTTCTTTATCCAGTCATCTATTGATGGGCTTTTTGGTTGTTTCCATGTCCTGGCCACTGTGAACAATGCTGCAATAAACATGGGGCTGCATGTGTCTTTACGTATCAATGTTTCTGAGTTTTGGGGATATACACCCAGTAGAGGGATTGCTGGGTCATAAGGTAGTTCTATTTTCAGTTTTTTGAGAAATCACCATACTTTCTTCCATAATGGTTGTACTACTTTACATTCCCACCAACAGTGGATGAGGGTTCCTTTTTTCTCCACAGCCTCTCCAACATTTGCTATTACCTGTCTTGCTAATAACAGCTAATCGAACAGGTGTGAGGTGGTATCTCATTGCCGTTTTGATTTGCATTTCTCTAATAGCTAAAGAAGATGAGCATCTTTTCATATATCTGTTGGCCATTTGTATTTCTTCCTGGGAGAAGTGTCTATTCATATCCTCTTCCCATTTTTTTATTGGATTGTTTGTTTGTTTGTTGTTGAGTTTTATGAGTTCTTTGTATATTTTGGATATTAGGCCCTTATCTGAGCTATTGTTTGAAAAAATCATTTCCCATTTAGTTGGCTTTCTGTTTATTTTGTTATCAGTTTCTCTTGCTGAGCAAAAACTTCTTAGTCTGATGTAGTCCCATTCATTAATTTTTGCCTTCACTTCTCTTGCCTGTGGAGTCAAATTCATAAAATGTTCTTTAAAACCCAGGTCCATGAGTTGAGTACCTATGCCTTCTTCTATGTACTTAATTGTTTCAAGTCTTATGTTTAGATCTTTGATCCATTTTGAGTTAATTTTTGTACAGGGGGAGAGACTGTAGTCCAGTTTCATTCTTTTGCATGTGGCTTCCCAGTTTTCCCAGCACCATTTATTGAAGAGGCTTTCTTTTCTCCATTGTGTGTTGTTGGCCCCTTTATCAAAAATTATTTGACTATATATATGTGGTTTTATTTCTGGACTTTCTATTCTGTTCCATTGGTCTGAGTGTCTATTTTTCTGCCAATACCATGCTGTTTTGATTGTCGTGGCCCTATAATAGAGTTTGAAGTCAGGTATTGTAATGCCCCCAGCTTCATTCTTTTTCTTTAGGATTGCTTTGGCTATTCAGGGTTTTTTATAGTTCCATATAAATCTGATGATTTTTTGCTCTATTTCTTTAAAAAACGTCATTGGAAGTTTGATGGGAATTGCATTAAATTTGTATATTACTTTGGGTAATATAGCCATCTTGATTATATTTATTCTTCCTAGCCAAGAACAAGGTATATTCTTCCATCTCATTATATCTTTTTCAATTTCCCTTAACAATGGTTTATAGTTTTCATTATATAAGTCCTTTACATTCTTTGCTATGTTTATTCCTAAGTATTTTATTTTTTTTGTTGCAATCGTGAAGGGGATTATTCTTTTGAGTTCCTTCTCAGTTGTTTCATTGTTGGCATATAGAAAGGCTATTGACTTCTGTATGTTAATTTTGTATCCTGCGACCTTACTGTATTGGCTTATTGTTTCTCGTAGTCTTTTAGTGGATTCTTTGGGGTTTTCGATGTATAGGATCATATCATCTGCAAAAAGTGATACCTTTACTTCTCCTTTTCTGATATGGATGCCTTTTATTTCTTTGTCTTGTCTGATTGCTCTGGCTAGAACCTCTAGTACCACATTAAATGAGAGAGAAGAGAGAGTGGACAACCCTGTCTTATTCCTGATTTAAGGGGGAAAGCCTTCAGTTTAGTGCCATTTAATATGATGTTAGCTGATGGTTTATCATATATGGCCTTTATCATGTTGAGATATTTTCCTTCTATACCCATTTTGTTGAGAGTCTTAAACATAAAATTGTGTTGTATTTTATCGAAAGCCTTTTCTGCGTCTATTGATAAGATCATGTGGTTTTGTTCTTTGTTTTGTTGATATGGTGTATTACGTTAACCGTTTTACGTATGTTGAACCATCCTTGAGATTCTGGGATGAATCCCACTTGATCATGATGTATTATTTTTTTAATATGTTGTTGTATTCGATTTGCTAGTATTTTATTTAGTATTTTAGCATCTGTATTCATTAGAGATATTGGTCTGTAGTTTTCTTTTTTTGTGCCATCCTTGCCTGGTTTTGGTATGAGGGTTATGTTGGCCTCATAAAATGTGTTTGGAAGTATTGCTTCTTCTTCAATTTTTTGGAAGACTTTGAGTAGAATAGGAACCAAGTCTTCTTTGAATGTTTGATAAAATTCTCTGGTATAGCCGTCAGGGCCTGGACTTTTATTTTTGGGGAGGTTTTTAATGTTTTTTTTTATTTCTTCTCTACTGATAGGTCTGTTTAGGCTTTCTGCTTCTTCTTGACTCAGTCTAGGAAGGTTGTATTTTTCTAGGAATTTATCCATTTCTTCTAGGTTGTTGAATTTAGTGGCATAAAGTTTTTCATAGTATTCTACAATAATTCTTTGTATATCTACGGTGTCCGTGGTGATTTCTCCTCTTTCATTTTGGATTTTGTTTATATGAGTTCTTTCTCTTTTTTCCTTGGTAAGTCTTGCCAAGGGTTTGTCAATTTTGTTGATCTTTTCAAAGAACCAGCTCCTTGTTCTATTAATTTTTTCTATAGTTTTTCTGTTCTCTAATTCATTTATTTCTGCTCTGATTTTTATTATCTCCTTTCTTCGGCTGGTTTTGGGTTGTCTTTGTTCTTCTTTTTCTAGTTCCTTAAGGTGAGAAGTTAAGTGGTTTACTTGGGCTCTCTCTTGTTTGTTCATATATGCCTGAAGCGATATGAACTTCCCTCTTATCACTGCTTTTGCTGCATCCCATAGATTCTGATATGTCGTATTGTCATTTTCATTAGTCTGTATATATCTTTTGATCTCTGCACTTATTTCTTCTTTGACCCATTCATTTTTTAAAAGTATGTTGTTTAGTTTCCACATTTTTGTGGGATTTTTTTCCTCTTTTTCGCAGTTGAATTCTAGTTTCAAGGCTTTATGATCAGAAAATATGCTTGGTACAACTTCAATTTTTCTGAATTCCTGATGTTGTTTTTGTGGCCCAACATATGGTCAATTCTTGAGAATGATCCATGTACACTGGAGAAAAATGTATACTCAGTCACTTTGGGATGAAATGTCCTGTAGATGTCTATCATATCCAGGTGCTCTAGTGTTTTGTTTAAGGCCACTATGTCTTTGTTGATTCTCTGTTTGGATGACCGATCTAGAGCCGTCAGCAGTGTATTGAGGTCTCCAAGTATGATTGTGTTTTTGTCAGTTTTTGTTTTAAGATCAATAAGTAGCTGTCTTATATATTTTGGTGCTCCTTGGTTTGGTGCATATATATTAAGAATTGTTATGTCTTCTTGATTCAGTGTTCCCTTAGCCATTATGAAATGGCCATTTTTGTCTCTGAGTACTTTTGCTGTCTTGTAGTCAGCATTATCCGATATGAGTATTGCTACACCTGCTTTTTTTTGGATGTTATTTGCTTGGAGTATTGTTTTCCAGCCTTTCACTTTGAATTTGTTTTTATCCTTGTTACTTAGATGAGTTTCCTGTAGGCAGCATACAGTTGGATTTTCTTTTTTAATCCATTCTGCTACTCTGTGCCTTTTTATTGGTGAGTTTAATCCATTTATGTTTAGTGTAATTATTGATACTTGTGAGTTCCCTATTGCCATTTTATATCTTGCTTTCTGTTAGTTTTGTGTCTTGTTTGATCCTTTTCTTTCGTTTTTCTATCTTTTGTTTTTATTTGGTTTTATTCCATACATCTTTCCTCTGTTGCTATCTTTTTTATCTCATGTGCTTCTGTGTTGGTTTTTTCAATGGTGGTTACCTTTGAGTAATGAAAAGGGTCCCTACCCTGTTCATTGTAGTTAACTATTTTGTGAATACTTTTGCACTCCATCGTCCTTTGCTACTGTTAATCTCCATCTTCTCCCCCTCTTTCTTTTTGTTGTTGTTACAGTTTAAATTTGCTTTTATTGTGTTCTTCTTGGAGCTTTTACTTGTGGCTCTGTTTTTTTTTATTCTTTGTATCTGTTTGGAGAATCCCTTTTAGCAATTCCTGGAGTGGGGGTTTTCTGATGATAAATTCCCTCATCTTTTCTGTATCTGTGAATGTTTTTATTTCTCCTTCATATTTGAAGGATAGCTTTGATGGGTACAGTATTCGTGGCTGAAAGTTCCTCTCTTTCAGGACTTTAAATATTGGGTCCACTCTCTTCTAGCTTGTAGAGTTTCTGCTGAGAAATCTGATGATAATCTAATGGGCCTTCCTTTATATGTTGTATTCTTCTTTTCCCTGGCTGCCTTGAGAATATTTTCTTTGCTGTTGGTTTGTGTCAATTTCATTATGATATGCCTTGGAGTAGGTTTGTTGGGGTTAAGAAAACTCAGAGTTCTGTTTGCTTCTTGAACTTGAGGCTTTAGTTCTTTCCACAGGCTTGGGAAGTTCTCATCTATTATTTGTTTGAGTATGTTCTCCATTCCATTTTCTCTCTCTTCTCCCTCTGATATACCTATTATTCTTATGTTATTCTTTTTGATGGAGTCAGATAATTCTTGTAGGGCTATCTCATTTTTTTTAATTTTTGAGTCTCTTTCTTCTCTCTGTTGTGCCTCAAGTTGCTTGTCTTCTATTTCACTAATCCTCTCTTCTATCTGACCTGTTCTATTAGCTAAGCTTGTTACTTCATTTTTCAGCTCATGAATTGAGTTTTTCATCTCTGTTTGATTTGTTTTTATAGTTTCAATTTCCTTGGACATATATTCTTTGTGTTCATTGAGTTGTCTTCTGAGCTCCCTAAATTGCCTTTCTGTGTTTTCTTGTATATCTCAGAGGATTTTTAGGATTTCTATCTTGAATTCTCTGTCATTTATCTCCAAGGTTTCCAATATATTAAATTTTTTCTCCATAGATTTTTCCTCATCTAGCTGTGTTACCTCTCTTTCTTTTGTATCCATGATATTCGATTTTCTCTTCCTTAATGGCATCTGAGGGTGGTTTGTTGATAGTATTAATGAGAATTAATAAAGAATAAAAAGTTAAAAAAATTAAAAAATAGTTTAAAAAAATCAAAAAGAGTTGTTTTTTTTAAAAAAAATTTATAATGAAATAAAGAAAAATAAAATAAAATAAAAATTTTAAAAAAAGGAAATTATTCCCCCCCTCTTTTTTCCTCTCCTCTCCTCTTTCCTCTTTCTTGAGAAAATCTTGTGGTGAACTGTGAATTATAACAAACAATGCCTGTGATGGAGGGCCTGAATTGGGGAAAAGTAATAAAGGGGCAAAAAAAAAAAAAAAAAAAAAAAAAAGAAAAAAGAAAAAAAAAGAGCATATGGACCCACAAAAAGCAAATAAGGAAAAAATTTGGGTCAAGAATAAAATGATTTGCTTTTAGGTGTTGGTTGTCTAAGGGTTATGATGAGAGGAATAAGAGGAAAACGGAAAAATGGGGGGACAAATTCAAAAATTACTATTGTATTTAGTGGAACAAGAACTAGATAATATGGAGAGCCAGGGATGGGAGCACTGCTAGTGAGTTAAAAAGGTGAAGTAACAACCCCCCAAAATGCTACAAACATAAGTTTGAGTCCCAGATAAGATAATTTGTTTGTTATTGAGGTTTGAATGAGAGGAGATGTAAAGGAGAAAGGAAGAAACTAATATAGAGGTAGAAAAGAAAGAGAGAGAGAGAAAGTTAAGGGTTTTGGAGTGCAATCCCCATAGAGAGAAAGGAAGAGAAGAGAAAAGATAATGGGAGATGTAACCCTTATGGGTAGTGTAGTTGAAGGAGAGGAGAGAGTAAGACCGGCAGAGAGTTAATCGGCCAAATTGGAGGAGGAAAAAAAGTATCAAGAATGAAGATAAGAGAAACAAACGAACAAATATAATAAAATGGGATAGGTTATAAAGTCTGCAGATTATTCTTGATTTTGAGAGGTTATCTTCTTGCTTTTTCTTTTCTCTCCCTCTTCCTGGTCGGTGACTCTGTACTCTGGGTTCTGCCCCTTTGGCACACTCAGGTAGAGGTTTGCAGTTGATAAGTCTCTATGGCAATGTCATGTATTGTGCTTTAGTCTCGTTGTCAGTCAAGGCTCATTAGCATTTATAGGCTCCGACAGTGAGAGAGTCCGTGTTCCTGGAGCCTTTCTCCTAGTCTTTCCTTCCTCAATTAGTAGCCTGATAATCCATCTATGGGGTTGCTGCTGCCTCTGCCTGGATAGTAAGAGGCTCAAAGTGCTGGCAACTCCCCGCTCTATTTCCACTCAGCACAGGGCTCTGGGTAAGGCTCAGTCAGTCAGAGCTGCTAGCATAATCAGGCGGGCTTTCTGCCCACTCAAAGACCTCTGGCTCTGCCAGTCTGTCCGGTAACACAGGCGGGCGCCCACTTCCGGGGTGCTTGGAGGAAACTCTCACTCACTGTCTGCGCTCGCGCAGACCAGGATATCCGGCCAGCAGTCTCACACTCTGAGTGAAACCCCCAACCGCAGGGAAAAGTTGCAGCGTTGGAATTGAGTCTCGCTCCGTCCCCGTGCACGGCTTTTGCAAGGCGCTGGGGCGGCCCGAGATTCCGCTTCGACCCACGCAAAGGCCCCTGACTCTGCCCCTCTGTGCGATAACACGGGCGCGCACTGCCGAGGCACTCGGAGGAATCTTTCATTCACTGTCTGTGCGCACAAACCAGGATATGAGGCCGGCTGCGTTTCCCTCTGAATGAAACGCCCTCCAGCACAGAAAATTTCCACCGTTGGAATTAGTTCTCACTCCCTCCAGTGCGTGGCTTTCCCAGGGCGCTGGGGCTGCCCAGAGACTCTGCCCTCGGCCCACAGAAAGGCCTCTGACCCTGCCTCTCAGTGGGGCAACACGGGCACCCACTCTCGGGGCCTAGGAAGAAATCTCTCGCCCACTAACTGCGCATTGACCAGGAGACCGGGTAAAATGGCCGCGCCGCTTGTCTTTCTTTGTTTGGTTTTGGCGCGAGTGTTAGCTTGTATTGCCCGGGTTGCCACAGGATCAGTTTTTCCTCGGCTTGGATCTCCGTGCCACAGCCTGGTTCGGCCGTTTGTACTGCGGCGGCCTGGATCTATTCACCCCCTTTGCCCGCCTCAGTTTCTATATTCACAGTTACCAGAGAAAGCCGCCCTGTTTAGGTTAGTGAGGAAGGCGGAGCATTTCTTACTCCCTATTTCCTTCGGGGTTTGGTTATATATTTAGCCAATTTTTCACTCGACCATACCTTTGGGTGTATTGCGAAGCATCTGGAGGCTCCCAGTATAGGTTTTTCTGTTTCTGGTTGAAGATCTTGTTGAATTTTGGGGGAGATTTATCGGTATCGCTTCCTACCCCGCCATTACTCTGATGTCATTCTTTTTGCTTCTTAAACCTTATTTTCTTTTTCAGATGTACAACTTTTAAAATTTTTCTTAGTAAGATTTTGTTGTTGAAAAATAATCTGATTTTTGTTAGTCTAAATATATTTTTATTCTTAAAAATTTTTAACTTAATATGGAATTGTTTTTTGGTCTAGCATCACTTTTATTCTTTTTGTTTCCTGCAGCACATCAATAATATGATTTCTCTCACAGCTTCCCCTATTACTGTTGAGAAGTTATCCAATTTTTCTTTTCTTTTCTTTTCTTTTCTTTTCTTTTTACAATTAACCAGTTTTTCCCAACTTTGGATGCTTTTAAAGATTTCTTATTGTCACTTGACCAGGTGGTGGTATTGTAGCAGGAATTAGCTGCAAATGGAAGATGATAAATGCCCAGACAACTTGATAGAGGAAGAAGGATTTATTAGTAGCCAGTGGAGCACATGAGACTAGTGGCACCGAAAACATGAATTCCCCGAAGTTAGATTTCTTACATCGTATATACTTTTACAGGTTTAGCTTTCACCTGACAAATGCCTGATTTCTTTGACTTCTTTGTATGCAGACTTATGTGACTTTTGTGTCTCCAAGAGGAGAGGGTTATGAGAGGAGGGTACAACCATTGATTATTTACATAACCTATTCCTCTTGCTGGTGCTGCAAGATTATTTCAGGGAACTGATAACAAGGACCACAGCTGTGGTTTGTTACTTTCAAACTTTCTTAGTTAGCACTTCCTACCTTAGTAAATAATGCTGAGGTTACTGGCTTGAGAATAAGATCACAGACATTGCAGGTCACCCTCTCCTGCATTCTTCTGGTTTCTCCTCTCTCAGTATAGTGGATAGAGCATTGAACTGGGACGCTGAGGACCCAGGTTCAAAACCCAGAGATCACCTGCTTCAGTGCCTGGTCGCCAGCTTGAGCGTGGGATCATAGACGTGATACTATGGTCACTGGCTGGAGCCTAAGGTTGATGGCTTAGCAAGGGGTCGCTGGCTCAGCTGGAGCCCCTGGTCAAGGCATGTATGAGGAAACACCTAATGAGCAACTAAGGTGATGTAACTATAAGTAGATGCTCCTCATCTCTCACCCTTCCTGGCTGTCTGTACCTGTCTGTCCCTCTCTGTGTCTCTCAGTCTCTCTCACTAAAAAAAATTAAAAAATTCTTATTGTCTTGCATTTTATGCAGTTTTACTATGACATGTCAGAATGTAATTTTAAAATTATCCTCTGGATTTCTTGGACCTTTTGATTCACTGTCTTTCATAATTCCTAAAACATGATCAGACATCGTTTCTTCAGATATTACCTTGACAACCCATTTTTTCTTTTCTCTCCTTATGGGATTAAATGTATATTAGACCATAATTTTTTATATTTCACATCTTTTATTTTTATCTCTGTTTTCTTTTTTGTCTATTCATACTCTATTTTGAATAGTTTATTCTGATGTAATGCTTTCTACATGATTAATTTTCTCTTGTTATCATATTTATCCATTGAGTTCTAATAATTACACCTTATATTTATAGTAATTCATTTATTTTTATTCAAATCATCTATTTAGGCTTATACATCCTGGTGGCTTGTAGATACTTTTTAAGAATTTTGTGAAATAAGTATGATGGTTTTATAATTTGTGTTAGATTATTCCAATGATTGTATCCTTAGTACATTTGTAATTTTTGTTCTCATTTATGTTGTATCTTTATCATTTCCCACTTGTCCTTGGCAGGGATGGGAAGGAATGTTTGTGTCATCTCCCAGAGAGCCTTGCACTTGCTCTTTGCCAGGAACCTGGAGATGTTACTAGTTTGAGACAACTAAAACTAACTTCATTGCCTGAGTATTCCTGGCCAACTATCTGTTTTTGCCTAGGGTATAAATCTGTATTGAGACTGATCTTTTAAAACATACATATACATATTTTTCCCTTTCTTCTCAACTGAGCACCAAGGCTACCTTCTCTACATCAACCTGGGGTTAGGGAGAAAGGATTAAGATGCCAGACAATGTGGAGGGAGTCACCAGTAAGTTTCCTGCACTTTGAAAGTCCTGGCTTTTTCTTTACTGAAGTCACTTGGAAAACATATTTGGTCTTGTCTCCATGGCTCCTTGTATCAAAAGCAATTAGATTCTGTCTCTGGAATCAGCTGTTTGAGATAAAGCAGAGACCTAATGTGCATGAAGGAACATCTTTGTTTTTCTTTTTAGAAATTGCATGAATTGTCATAGGCCTCATACTGTATTGACTTCACTTAATCTTCCTTAGAAGCATGAGTGTTTGTAGGCTGTAAGTATGTTCTGTCAGAGATATATGTAGGCATCAGTGTAAATCTTTCAAATGAGGTGGTAAAGTCCACACATTTGTGGACCAAAAAGAGAATTATACAATCTTGCAATAGTTTACTGGTTCAGATCAGACTATTTTGTCACCATTTTCAATAACTAAAATTATTTTATTAATAATATTATTTTTGACACTTTTATATTTACTACAATGTGCTTAACAAAAACATGCTCTCAATATTTTTCAAATAGACATTATAATTTATAGTACACTGTTCACAAAAATTAGGGGGTTGGGAATGTGCAGATACTTCGGTACTTTCAGCCTTTGGTATACTGCATTTTTACCAATGAAATCAAAGTTAGTTTTGCATCTCATTTGTATAATTGAACAACTTTCTTTGACTTGTTGTTTGCTTTTCTGATGTTCTTGTTTAATAAAAACAATCAAATGTTTGTTTTTTTATCACTTCATATTCATTTTGAAATATCTCCTAATTTTTGTGAGCAGTATATATATTAATATAATATTGATTTTTATATGTATACATTTATAATGAAATACTGCTCTGTAGCATAGGTTTTAGATGTCTGCTGTTAGCAACAAGAAGAAACTTTTCTAGACTGCTTTACAGTCGTCCCTTGCCATATCATGGTTCACTTTTCATGGTCTCACTGTATTGTGGATTTTTAAATTGGTTATATCTAATTTTGTATCACAGATTTTTCACTATATTGCAAGATTTTGCAGTATATAGGTATATTTATGTGTTAATTATTTTAATTATTTTTGTGGTAAAATAAGCATTTTTAGCCTAAAAATTGAAAACAATATAAAAATATTAAAATATTAATTAAACATATTAAAAGAATATTAAATAATCATCATCTTCATCATTCAAGTTGTAGTATATTCACTGGTGAGCACCCATATAGAATTTTATATGTTGTTAAAATTACATAGGTTTAAGAGTGTAGAAAGTGTTTAAGAGCATAGGAAGTGTTTATAAGATTGTGGGAGAGGTTAAGAGTGTGGAAAGGGCTTATAAGAGTGTGAGGAGGGTTTATAAAGCCTTAAAATATATAAATAATAAAATAAATATCAGGTCGCTACTTCATGGACTTTTGCCTGTTGTGGGGGCTCTGGAACCTGACCCCTGTGATAGATGAGGGACCACTGTGTATACTGGTCTTTTATTATTTGAACAATATGGTTTGTTTTTCACTTATCTGAATTGTTATTAGCCTTTAAGTAAAATCCTAATGGTTAAGGCCTTGCAATTAGATCTGTTAATTTTAGTCTGAGACATCTATACCTGTAGCATTTGGGTTGGCTAACAGATGATTTAGCCAAAAATATGGAGCTAAATCATCTGTAGGAGCTTGATGGCCAAAAAAAGCATCAACACATTTAATATATAGCAGTGCCGCTTCCTTTAGGATGTATAAGATATCAGCAGCTACTGACAAAATTAGTTGTACTAAGTATGTAGGGTCTAGCAAGATTTTAAAAACCACAGTCCTTCTATACTTGGGCTTATACCATGGTTTTGGCTCAAGTCTCTCCAAGACAGAATATAAAAAGAGGATTAAGATTCTAATACCTTATTTTGGCTATACAAGGTCAATGCAATGGAGGTGAAAAAAATTTATAAAGGGAAATGGGACATGAAATCTTTATGTATTACCATCCTGATCACTAAATCACAAGATGCCACAAAGAGACACAGGAGAGCTATGCCCATACTTGATAAGTGGGACGTACAAAGACTTATTTCAAGAAGAAACGACATCTCGCAGTAGATTATAAATGAGGACTTGAGGAAGGCTATTTATCTCCTCTGCTCCCTCTTGTTGAGCATTTCACTTGCTCAAGATTCACCCCGTAGGTGCTAACTTATCCATACTTCCAGATTGTATCACCTGACCCTTCACTGCTCCGAGTGTTGAAGGGAGGGTCAGCTCAGTGGGACATGAGAGCCATGCAGGTATCAAGTGAATCTGAGACTGCACGTTAGCTTTAGAAGTGTAGCTTTTTCTAAGAATAGGTTTCATACAGACAACTTTGAAAGGACCATTGACTGTTACTAAATGCAGAATAGAATGACTGTATGTATAATAGCATACATTTAGAAAAGTAAGTTTTTATTCTTGTAAATATTTTTCTGCCCTCAATTTTCTTCTAAATATAACTTTCTGCTCAAAATTTAGTCCATACTAATGAGCACCTCAACCTTTATCTGTTTAGAGTTTTATTTACTAGTAATTAGTAAGTAGGAAAGCATTTTCAAGGCTTGAGACAGTGATACATTTACTAAGACTGAATTAGAAATGTAAACTATTAAATTATATTTAAATTAAATTAAATTATTTTAAATTAAATTAAATTATATTTAAATTAAATTATATTTAAATTAGAAATATAAAGACTTAATAAAAGACTATATAATACCATAGATATTTTTTGAAATGAATCTAAGGTCTATATCTGGTTTCATACCATAAAGCCTGTTGGATATCCACAATGTAAAGATGCTAGCTATAATCAATTACACATGTATCAGGGATGACAGGAGATATTTCAGTGTCTGACTTTAAAAGCCCAAACCCATGATCAGTACATTAGGCCTGATAAATACAGGTGACGTGTATTTAGAGTAAATTTCTATACATGCCCATTTCACCAACTTTTTATTTATGCCCTTTAATTAATCGGTTCCTGGATTCCTTATACATTTAATTGTATCATAGATGGCCCTAAAAGTGCCAGACCATTTTTTTTAAAATTTATTCATTTTAGAGAGGAGAGAGAAAGGAGGAGAGAGAGACAGAGAGGAGAGAGAGACAGAGAGAGAAGGTGGGGAGGAGCTGGAAGCATCAACTCCCATATGTGCCTTGACCAGGCAAGCCCAGGTTTTTCGAACTGGCGACCTCAGCATTTCCAGGTCGATGCTTTATCAACTGTGTCACCACAAGTCAGGCAGTGCCAGACCATTTTTAATTCTGCTGGTACTTCTGGTTTTTAGGAGAAGCCAGGTTGTTATTCAAAATCTCTGTTTCCATTCAATTTTTTCACCACTTTTCTCATATCAAACTTACCAAAAATGTAGCCAATACAATTTTTTTTATCCCTGTATTTATTAGCAGTATGACATCTAAGTTTTGTTTTTATTTATCTAGTGCAACTTTTAATGATCTCCACTAACTTTCTAAACATTAACTGTAATCCTCTTCTCATTGTCTTTAGCCTTCATATCTCTGCAGATGTGCACTGTGGGTCATGGTCTTCATCTTCTATCTGTTCTTTGGTAGCTCAGTCTGGGATTGTTTCTTTGTACATGGAACAGGCACATTCAATTTAAGTAAAGCAAAAGAAAAATGTAATGGAAAGATAATTGGGGCTGCCTTGTGGAGCCTGAGAACAGTGTGTAGCCAGACTCCATTTAGTCGCTCAGTACTCACTATGTGTTCTCTAAAAGATATAGTCTGTATCTACACTAGATTTTAAACTCTAAAAAAATAGGAGTTCTTTTTATACAACAGGAAATTATCCAAGAAACATTGATCGGAAGCTACAATGGTGAAAAACTATATTTCTGTTTTGGGCTGTTCTGTTGTCTTGAACATTTTCTCAAATGCCACATTTCAGCTCTAACATCAATGAATTAAAGTTTCAACTAATTATGTTATATTTTAAATCTTTGGAAGAAGATTGGATTGGCCCAGCTTGAGTCAGATGTCTATTGTGATCCAATCAACTGTGGCTGGGAAGGGGGACATTTGGAGTCATGTGGTACTATTACAGTACAAGCATTTAGACATACTGGCTCAGCAGAGACTATGAATAATAAACAATTCTCAGAGGAGGAGTCTATATCCCTAATTGTACACAAATTTGAATTTCATTATACTACTTATTAAATCTCTTTCTATTATATTTGTTGTTTCTTCTTTTCTTCTTGCTTTCTCATTTTTGGATTTGTCCAAAGATATCCCCTTTTTTCAGTACTCTTCCTCTTGAAATTTCATGGTTTGAGTATCATTGATATGTAGATGAATATTAAATCTTTATTTTCTGATTTTATTCACCTCCCAATGCCTAGCTCACACGTTTATTTGAATTATAGGCATCTGCACTTGGATGTCTCACAGGTAAATCTTCGTCAGTGTGTCCAGAATTGCACAGATCATCTGCCCAAATGCCTCCATCTAATTGTCTTGATGTTAACTCTTATTACTCATGTAAGGTCAAGCTTTGATATTATCTGTATGTTTACCCTTACAATTTCTTTTCTCACATCTCACTAGTCATTAAGCTCCACTGGTTTAGCTTCTATCTAATTTCTCACATTTATTTATTTATTTTTTATTGTCCAAACTGAATTCAGACCTTTATTACTTCTTACCTAAGTTGTCAAAATAATTGTCCAACTGTTTATCAACAGTCACTGCTCACTCTAACCATTGAATATATGACTTTTAGTTTAGTCATCTTAAAGCACAGCCGCAATCTCTGCATTGTATCTGCTCAACAATTTCTTCTTATTTATCAAATAAAACTTAAAAGTCTATGTATAAGTACCCTCTGCAACTAAGAAAATCTAAACTAGCAATGACAGACAAAATAGAAGTTTATTTCTTTGAAGTTTCTTTCATTCTAGTCTAGAGCTGGTATGGTGATACAGGACCTAGGTTCTGTCTAACTAGCTGCTCTGTTTGTACCTGGCTTATTTTTAAGGCTGCCTTTCTGGTTCATTGTGGCTGCAGTAGCTCCAGAAATCACAGCCATGCTTCAGACAGCAGGATAGAGGAAGGGCAGAAAAAGGGCTTGTGTACCTTTTTAGGGGTCTTTTTAAAACTACCGTCTGAATTTTACTTATATATTACTGGCTGAGACCTAGAGATATGTGTACACCTTACTGTGAAAAGAGTCCATTAGTAAGAAAAGGAGAAGAGTAGACACTGATGTAGGCAGCCATAGGTCTCTGCCACAGGTTACTATTCAATGCCATCTACTTTTGTTCTCAGCTGAGCATTTCTGTCTTCATTTCCTATCTTGATTTAGACATTCTGTCACTCTATGCTAGGTTAAAACTATTTTTTCTTTGTTTCTACTTATATTAATTAGGGTAAACTTAAAGAAGCTATAAAAAGAGGCCTTTAATTTTAATGGTTTAAAGAAGATAGAAGGTTATTTATCTGGCATATGAATCCAGTCAGTGCAGGCTGATGAGATAGCTATGCTGTGAGGTCAGTGAGTGTCTCAGGGCCCCTTTATCTCATGGGGTGTTGTAGTCATTTGCCTGCTCAGAACTGATTCAACACTATATTTGTGTTTCAGTCCACTGGAAGGGATAAAAAAAGTCTCATTCTAGAGAAAGTGGCCTGTCTTTTTAGTTAGAGGTGACCTGAAATTAGCATATGTTACATTTACTCACATCCCACAGGTTTGGCCATGTGGCCGTACCAACCTGCCAGAAAGACTGGGAAACAGAGACTGTAGTAGGTGGTGGTGTGTCCAAGAAGAAGCAGGGAGAGGATCTGGAAAAGATAACTGCTTCTGTTTTACATTCCAGTTCCTGTCTCTACTTCAGGGTACAGCTCAAGTGCCATTTCTGCAAAGAAGCTTTTTCGGAATCTTTAACCAAAACTAATGATGCTTATAACTAACAGTTATCTACTGCTGAATATTTGCCAGGAACTAGAGTGTGTGTTTCGGTTTAATGCTTTTAAAATTTTGACAAGATTGTGTCCACATTTCCACAGGTGGAAAATTACAGCTCACACTTATTAAACAAAGATTATAGGTCTAAAAAGTGCTGGAATTATAATCTCTACTTCTTCCCTTCCCTCCCCTCCCCTTTCCTCCCCCTCTCTCCTTTCCTTCCGTATTTTTTTTCTTCCTTCCTTCCTTCCTTCCTTCCTTCCTTCCTTCCTTCCTTCCTTCCTCCCTTCCTCCCTCCCTCCCTCCCTCCCTCCCTCCCTCTCTTCCTTCCTCTCTTCCTCCTTCCCTCCTTCTCTTCCTCCCTTCCTTCCTTCCTCCCTCCCTCCCTCCCTCCCTCCCTTCCTCTCTTCCTCCCTCCCTTCCTTCCTTCCTTCCTTCCTTCCTTCCTTCCTTCCTTCCTTCCTTCCTCCCTCCCTCCCTCCCTCTCTTCCTCCCTTCCTTCCTCCCTTCCTTCCTTCCTTCCTTCCTTCCTTCCTTCCTTCCTTCCTTCCTTCCTTCCTTCCTTCCCTCTTTCTCTCTTTCTGGGAGTTTCCTTTATGCTAATTATTAGTAATGTGTCTCACTTTTCTCCCACATTGTGAACTTCCTGAAGCCAGGTCTGGTTCCTCTATTAGCCTTCATTGTATCTAGCAAAATAACTTGTGTGTAGGAGGCTTTCATTAAATATGTACTGAGTAAAAATAAATTATCAGCTAAAATAAGTTCTGAATTCACAGATAACATATATAAAGCCTCAGTTTGGATGAGATATCCATGCAGCCAGGAAACTGCAGTATATTCTCTTTGCATGAAAATTACAACAATAATCTTTAGCTACTACTTTCCTACAAGACTGCACCCATGCACTTAGAGTAGATCATATTTATCTTTGTGAAATTCTTTGATAATTTGACAAAAATTAGAATCTGTGAAACTAAAATATGTTTTCTTTTTAAATGCCTATATTTACATTTTTTAAATTAAGTGAGAGCAGGGGAAGCAGAAAGACAGATTCCTGCATGCACATGCACCCCAACCAGGATCCATCCAGTAAGTCCCCTATGGGGTGATGCTCTGCCCTTCTGGGGCATTGCTTTGTTGCTTTGCCCAGAATGCAAGCAATTTTTAGTGCCTGAGGTAGAGGCCATGAAGACATCCTCATGCCTTGGGCCAATTCACTTAAACCATGGCTGCAGGAGAGGAGGGGGAGAGAAAGAGAGAGGTGGGGGAGGGGTAGAGGAGTAGATGTTCATTTCTCCTGTGTGCACTGACTGGGAATCAAACCCAGGACATCCACATGCCGGGCTGACATTCTACCACTGAGCCAACTGGCCAGGACTTTATTTACTCTTTAAAGTTTGTGTTTGTTTCTTATGTGTTGTGTTTATCATTAAATAAGCATTAAAATTTGTATAAAAATCTCAATTTATTTGTGATGGGCAAGAAATGACTAAAGTAGCTATATTTATTTCCCATTAAACATTTATTGACTTGAGCTATGGGAGACCAATTAAGTATGTGATATCAATACAGAAAGCTGAAAAGCATTAGCTTTCCATATTTTCTATGATTCATTACAGGCCACAATCCATATTGAAAAGTAATTGACAAAACTGAAATTCTTTATAAAATACATTCTGAACATAGAAATTGAATTATATATTGTTTTCATCCTGAGGCTTTTCTCTCTGCTTTAAAAATAAAATTATATCAATGCATTTTTCTCAAGCCTATGGAAAAGTCGAGATAAAATGTCTCATTTCAAAAAAATGTATTCTTTAATTAGAATTTGAAACTCTGGATATTGTGTGTGTGGGTGCGCGCGCGCACGCACGCCTGAATGTATATGTTTGGTGTGTTTGGGGGGTGTCCATAGTTGGTAGTGGAGAAATTGGCTTAAATTGCAGTTATTTTATTAAGAAGAAGAACGCATTATAGTATATATGCTGTAAGTGCCCTGACCAGGGATCAAACTGGCAACCTCTGCACTTTAGGCTGAGGTTGCTCTGCACCAACCAAGCTATCTGGCAAGGGCACAGGATATATATATTTTATACTATAATATTTTCTGAGGGATCTTATAAAAAGAGCCTAGTACAATGACTAACACAACTTAGTTCAAATATTGGTTTTGCTCCCTTTTAAAACTATGACCTTGAGTTTGATACCCTCTCTGAGCCTCATTTTTTTTCTTTTTTCTGTAAAACAGAGAAAGATCAGTTTGGTATCAGTTAAACCACCAGGTTTTCACTAAGCAAATTGTGTACAATGCAATAAGGGAAAAGTTAAGAGCCTCAAGATAGTGCAAGGAATTAAGACAGACACATTAATACTCAATTAGGAAACAGATTTTTGTTGGTTTTAGAATTAGACCTGAGATGAGTTCTTGGCCCTTTTTAGTTATGTGACCTTAAGCGCTTTCTTCATCTCCACCTCTACCGAGTCACCATCATCTAATTCCTGTAATTCTACGACAGCCTCCTAATCAGTGTTCCTGCTCCTGCTCTCTAAACAGCAGCCTTAGTGATCTTTTAAGAATGTAAATGAAATCTTCCATGCTCTAATTTAAAGTCTATATTGTCTTTCTATGACAGCTAGAATAAAATTCAGACCCTACCCTCTGGCCTAAATACCCTGCTAGATCTAGTCCCTGGCTACCTGTCCGATTTATCACCAGTTTCTCCTTTGTCCCTTGTGTTCTTGGTCTTTCTCATCTCAATTCAGATGTCTCTCCTCACCGTCTTCCCTTATCGCCTATGTTCAGTAGCTCTCTTCCCTTGTACTCCCTTCCCTACCAATCAGCTTTTGTCTTCACAGCACCTACCCTCAGAAATCTTGTTTATTTATTTGTTTTCTTTTTTATTGCATTTCTATTCTTCCCCAACAAAGTATAGATCCATGAGGCAAGTATCTGCACATACATTTTTTATTTCAGTGGTCCCTCATCTATCATGGGTGTTAGGTTCCAGAAACCCCAGTGATAGGCGAAAATCCACGAAGTAGAGACCTTATATTTATTTTATATATATATATGTATATATTATATATATGACTTTATAACCCTTCCCCACACCCTTATAAACCTTTTTTACAGTTATTAATCTTTCCCACACTCTTATAAACACTTCCTATGCATTTTCCATACGTGCGAGTCTGTCTACTCATCTGTTGTATGCTACTTATTTTATTTTGACTTTTAATATATTTAATATATTTTTATATTGTTTTTAAATTTTTAAGCTAGAAAATGCTTATTTTACTATAAAAATAATTAAAATAATACATATATAAAAATACCTATATACCGCAAAATCTCATGATATAGCGAAAAATCCGCGATACAAAATTAGATGTATTCAATTAAAAAATCTGCAGTACAGTGAGATCTTGAAAAGTGAACCGCAATATGGCAAAGGACAACTGCAGTTCTGTTTTGTGTTCTATTGACAACTGGAATACTTGATTCACAGATGTGCTCAATTACCATATTTCCCCATGTATAAGACACACACTTTTACAAAACATTTGGGTTCTAAAAACTGGATGTGTCTTATAAGGTGGTTGTAGATTTTTTTTTACTTGAGTTTATCGCTTTTTAGCACTTGTTTTTGTGCTCATTGTTGAAGAGTGCTTTGTCATCAGACACAGATGAGGACAAGCTAATAGATGGGAGTTTTGACAGTGATGAGAAATTGTATGAATTTCATGATGAATAAAACTTGAGTTCAATAACTTTATGTAATACCCTTTTTTTCAAATTCTGGGCCCCAAAATTAAGGTGCATCCTATACATGGGAGCATTTTATATTATATGATACATGGGGAAATACTGTATATTCTATCATGAAGTGATTTTGTTTTCACCTTCCATTCCTTATCTGTCAACACTTAAAATACACTTTAGTATTTAGGACAGCTTTAGATATAAAACTTTTATAGAACAGTTTTAGATATATTTATTGTTTAGAACAGCTTTAGACATATCATGAAGTAGAACGAAGAGTTCCTGTATGCTCAGCATACAGTTTCTCATATTATTAACATCCTACATTTGTTTGGTACATTTGTCACACTATAGAACTGTATTTTATTAACTAAAACACATAAGTTATTCGAATTTTCCTAGTTTTTACCTGATGTCTTTTTTCTGCTCCAGGATGCCGTACAGGATGCCACATTTTCTTTCATTGTCACGTCTCCTTTGACTTTCCTTGGCTATGATCGTTCCTCAGACTTTCCTTGTTTATGATGACATTGACAGTTTTTGAGGAGTACTGTAGAATTTTGTAGAATGTTCCTCTACTGGAATTTTTCTGACTAGTTTGGGGTTATGTTTTTGTTTTGTTTTGTTGTGTGTATGTATGTATTTTGTGAGAAAGACAACAGAGTTTAAGTGTATTCTCATCACATCACATCAAGGGTACATACTACCAATATAATTTCTCACTGCGGATGTTGAGTCTGATCTGCTGGCTGAAGCAGCATTTGTTAGTGTAAAGTTGCTCTTCCCTGTTCTCACACCACGGATATGATATCATGATGAGCAGCCCATCTGAAGTAAAACTAAGTTAGATTCCTACATTGCCACATGATCAATAATAAATTGCAAATAGATAAAAAATATAAGTATAAAAATTTATTGTAAAAATATTGAGGTGTCTACTTGTGTATTATTTGGGTGAGGAAGATAATCTCAGTGAGAAACTCCTTAAGTAATAAAGAAAAATATAATTATAAATAAATATAAAATTTTAGAGTATGGCCAAAGTTAGCATAATAATGAGAAAAGAAATATTATACTGAGGTAAAAGTACCTGCAACATATATTACAAATTTTAATAAATTGAGCATGTGCCAGGTGGTCTTCAAGGTACAATACATCTTTTATTTCACTTAATTTTCAAAACAATTCACAAAATATGTACATTTACTTTCCCATATTACAGATAACCCATATTTCCTATATTTCCCATATAACCTCTCTGGGCCTTATAAAATGAAGGCCCAGAGAGGTTAAATAAACTCTGTGAGGCTACAGATCTAGTTAGTGAGGGACAGAGTGACATTCAAACACAAGGCAGCCTGGCTCCCGGGCCTGTGCACCTTACCACTGTGCAATATTGCTACAAGTTGACAGGAAAAATCCAGAAAACCTAATAAGAAAGAAAAAGAACAATATATATATATATAGTTTTAAAATATATACATACCAGAAAGTATAAGAATGAATGTAAGGCATTCATATTGGAAAGAGTACTCAGGAATGCCAGTAGTAAGGAAAATACGAACTTTAAACAACAAGGAAATACCATTTTCTTCAAATTGGCAATAATTAAGATAATTGATATCACCCTGTTCTGGTGAGGATTTGGAAAAATGTAAATTTTTATGCTTTACTAGTATGAATATGAATGACTAGAATATTTTTGAAATGTATTTTTAAAAAATCTATTATAATTACAAGTACATATACTCTTGGATCTGGCCAATAATATTTAAATTTTTTTCTTGTGAAATGCTAACACACATAGAGATGAGTATGTAAACATAAACATAAAGCTTAACAATTATTATTAAACAAACACATGTGTACTTGCTAGGTAAAAAAGTAAATAATTTCAGAAGCTTCTTTTGTAACTCCTTTCCATAAAATATTCTTCTTTTCCCACTTTCTTCACTCTCCTAACTTTCCTTTGTCTTTTTTTTCACAGCTTAAGCTTAAATGGAATAAATATTATAGTGTATATTCTTCTGTGTCTGGTTAACAGTATGTTTGTGAGATCATCCGTATAGTACATATAGATGCAGTTTGTTTATTTTCATTTTCTTAACGTTAGCAATGGGTCTTCTTAGGCAAAACTAGACGGACTCACATGACCAGAACAGGCCACACAAACTGTTGACATCATCCCTTTGTGGGACATAGCACAAAAAACTCAGCATGCCAGTGGAGTGACACTTGTTTACCTTCTGAAAATGGTCCCACAGAGCCCACACAACAGACAAGAACAGGAGCTAATCTTCTTTAGCCCTTCCAAATGACCACTCCTGTGAGGAGAGAAGACTCAGAGACTTGGGTACAAAGGATACACAATCTTAGATTCTCCCTGTCCCAAAGTTGAACCAATAACTTTTTCAAAAACAGATTTATGGATTCCAGCAAAAGACATGCATTCTGGGAAATCCAAAGGGCTCATTCATTCACAGCCCTCCTGGTCCCAATGTAGTGTTCCAATCAAGTCATTTTCACCATAAACAATCATTTCAATAACACAGCTGACATCCACTTTTACTAGGTTTTATAGGAATGAAGTAAGAAAACTAACGCAAGGTCAAATTTGTCCATAGAAAAGGAGAGAATGTTTTTGTTCACCCTTTAGTCACAGCTATACTACATTTTTTGTTCCATGAGATAGAGAACTTGTTTGATTCTGCATTTTAGCTCTTATGAAAGTGTTGCTTTGAGTTTTCTATACCTGACCCGTGGTGTACAGGCACACAAATTTCTGTTGGGTATATATCAAGCAGTGTAATTGTTAAGTCAATGGGCATGTCTCTTTTCAATTTTGGTAGGTAACACTCAACTGATTACCACAGTACCAGTTTACACTGTTACAAGCAGCTTGTCAGAGTCCCTGATACTCCACATCCTTTTCCATTCCTGGAATTTCCATTTTTTTAATGTTAATCATTTGGGGATGCATGGTTTAATTTGGATTTCCTTATTTATTATATTAATTGTTTCATATATTTATAGGCCATTTAGATTTTTTTCTTTTGTGAGTTGCCCATTTAAGTCTCTTTTCTGTGTTTCTATTGTTTTGGGAGGTCTTTATATATTCTGGGTATGAGCCCTTTGTCAGTTACATGTGTTGAAAATATGTTCTGTCACTTGAAATTTTGTGTTTTCATTCCATTATGATGTTTTGTATAAATATATTGACAAGCAGAGTTGGTAATCAAAATATTTAACTATCGATACAATGTGGTGATTGATAAATCATAATAGTACACACCTGTTGATTATCAGACCCTTTAAAAAATTACAGCATCACTTAGTATGGTCAAAATTATAGAAGAAGTAACAGGAAACATCAGCCAATAAAATAATTGTTGGATTTGTTGTGTACGTCCTTATTACCACATATTAGGATCAATTAAACTTGAGGGATGTCTGATAAATTTGATGAGGAAAGCATGCTACAGTGTTGTATATATGGTTCCATTTATTAAAAAGAGTGCATTTAGGCTGATTTATGTTTTTGAGCATTGAGAAAGAAATGCAGAGATACACACTAAAACATTAATCTTGTCTATTTATGATGGGTAGAGTTGGAGGCAGTGGTGTTGGGAGAAAGTCTATTAACTTTTTTTTATGCACCCCTGAATGTTTGGTTTGCTATAAACAGCATATGTTAATATTTTTAAAAGGTAGAGTTATAATAAAACTCATGAAGAATTAAATGAATAAAGAGGCTACCTTCTTGTTATTCCCATAGCCCTTTGTACTAATAGGAAAATTAAAGCAATTTTTGGCTCTTCATTCAGAGTAGGTCCATGTAGATCAAAGACATGTCATCCAGATGACTACTGAGAATTTTCAGCCAAACTTCACCATTATTACCTAATCAGAGTGAAATAAAGAACAAGAAATCAAGAATAAAGTTACTCATTTTAAAATGCCCAATAGCAGAATTTGTGAGTTCTGATACCTCAAATCTTCCTCTATTTTACTATAAGCTTCAGGGGGGCAGGGCTGTTTGTTTATTTCATCATTGTGTCCTCCATTTCAAACTTAGTGCATACATATAGCAGATAGTCAGTAAATGCTACTAAATACATGACTAAATAAACATCCATTTTAGGATGGCAGTTAAATAGTTGGTTATTTCATTAATTGTTCTTTGGTATACAAATATTGATCGACTTATGACCTACGCAACTTATGACCATTTGACTTTACGACCACAATCGCTAGCCACGACTGCTCCGCGTCTGGCAGCGCAAGCATTGCGCAGCTGGGCAAACGACAGTGCAGACCAGCTTCCAGCAGCACTACCATCTCCGTGTGCACCATTTCAACTGTTATCCCAGACTCGGTACAGCAATTTGTGTTTTGTGCCTTGGATATTTTTCATCAAACCCCTCCCAAGATGTCTACCAATAGGAAATTGTCTTTGCAAATATTAAACCAGTTGTACTGGTAATGCAGTGTTTTACTTAAACCTGACGAATATAAAAATAAGAAACAAAATGGTGTAGAGATGATACAAAAGGTGTAGAGATGATATAAAATGAACAAAGAAAATTATGATATATAACAATAATGAAAGAAAATTATTATAAAATATGACTTAAAGATTTTTATAACATCATTTCACAGTACTGTACATATTGCCTACTCAACTTACGACCAATCATGTTATGACCAGTCTGTCAGAACCAATCATGGTCGTAAGTCGAGCACTAGCTGTATCTATATTTGGTTTTAATTTACAGGGCATCGTGCCATTACCTCTGCTTATTCTGTGATCATGTGGCACTGTGATTACTTTGGGTATTTGTTTCCCCAACAGTTTGTGAATTACTTAGAGAAAAGGTCTAATTTTTATTCATGTTTTCCTTTCTATCTTCCATAGAACAGCTAATAACAGAAAATTCTGAATATAATTCCCATTTCTGTGAAGTGTTAAAAAATGTGTTTTATTCTTCCAGATCACTCCTTTGAATAGCATGACTCCAATGAGTATTAGACTACACCAATAAACAACTCATTGATTCTATTACCTGTTCACCATTCCTCTGATGTCACTTTTGATCCCATGCCCACTTTATATTTTGTGGTACATAATTATAATCAGTCTACTCATTTTTTCTAGCATACACCCTCAACTTATTTGTCTCATTTCTTTTTGAAATACTTGTGTAGTCTCTACACTTTCCTCATAGGATCCTTTTCATTCATAAGGCTTCTTATGTATGTTAATGACTCAAGAAATTATATATCATGCCTGAAACTTTTTCTTAAAATTAAACTCATATTTGGCCCTGGCCAGTTGGCTCAGTGGATAGAGCATCAGCCAGCGTATGGATGTCCTAGGTTCAATTCCCGGTCAGGGCACACAAAAGAAGCAACCTCTGCTTCTTTCCCCCTCCCTCTCCCTCTTCTCTCCCTTTTCTCTCCCACAGCCAGTGGCTCTGTTGGTCCGAGCATCAGCCTCAGGTGCTAAAAAATAGCTTGGTTAATTCAAGCATTGGCCCCAGACAGGGGTTCCCAGATAAATTCTCCTTAGGGTGCATGCAGGAGTCAGTCTCACTATCTACCCTCCTTTCAAAAAACAAAACAAAGTAAAACAAACAAAACAAAATTCATTTTCATGTGTCTACTTCTCATCTTCACTTGGATGGCCATGGTCATCTTAAACATAGCATGTCCAATACTGAATTTATTTTTTACCCTCACCCCAAATCTGCCCCTGTAGCAATCTTCCCCATCTCAGTGTCAATTTTACCTTTGCAGTTACTCAGTTCAATTATAACTCCTTTTCCCCCCTCACACTTAATTTCTAATTTATTGGACAGTCTGGTTATAGCTAATATCAAAATATATCTAATATCCAAACTCTTTACTTACATCATTATAACCCTGATCCATGCCACCTTTACCCATGACCTAAGTATGTGTACTCTCTCCCTTGCTTCAGCCTACCTCCCCATACTTCAGCGCTCAACCCAACATTGGGATGATTATGTCAAAACTTAATTTATGGCACATACTTATCAAAACCCTGATATAACTTCCCATCTCATCTAGAGTTAATCTGGCTACTCGTCACCTCTATGACCTTATTATATACATCTTGTCTCCCCTGCCCATTTTACTCTAGAGGTAGTTGGGCGGATTCCGCTTACACGCAAGAATAAAGGTTTACCTTAAAATAAACCGACACTGATATATGTGAGGAGATAAAATCAGTCTTTTTCTTTTTTTTTTTTTTACAGGTACAGAGAGAGAGAATCAGAGAGAGGGATAGATAGGGACAGACAGACAGGAACGAAGAGAGATGAGAAGCATCAATCATTAGTTTTTCCTTGCGACACCTTAGTTCATTGATTGCTTTCTCATATGTGCCTTGACCGCGGGCCTTCAGCAGACCGAGTAACCCCTTGCTCGAGCCAGCGACCTTGGGTCCAAGTTAGTGAGCTTTTTGCTCAAGCCAAATGAGCCCGTGCTCAAGCTGGAGACCTTGGGGTCTTGAACCTGGGTCCTTCCACATCCCAGTCTGATGCTCTATCTACTGTGCTACCACCTGGTTAGGCTAAATCAGTCTTTATAACTGAAGCTATGCTGGGTTTTACATATGAAGAAGTCATATGCCAACAAAATATCTAGCAACCATCTCAGAGACTTTTTAAAGAGACTACAAAGTTCTCTGAGTTCATGAAAATTCTGTTTTTCAATCCACATATGCTAAGTGTGATAAGATCAATGTAGAAGGCCTGTACATGTGTGTGTGTGCGTGTGTATATATATATATATTTTAATTTTATTTTATTAATTTCTTATAAGGTAAATTACTTTTTATAAAAATATAGTTAACCATTGAAAGTGATTAATTAAAATTTGGAACTGATATCTGTAATTACTGATTTTTTTGGTTTAGGCCACCATTTTCAATCACAGAAGAATTTATCCTGAGATTCAACAAAACAAAAAATATAGAAGAGAAGAAAGTATTGTTGGACCTAGCTAGAAAAACCATTCTCAAATGTAAGGTAATGCTACACTATTTGATTACTTGGTATTGAATTTTCTCTTCTAGTTGGTGACGATTACTTTTTCTAAAATATTAAAACAAAAAATAAGAATACACTTTTATTTAATTATAAGTAGGCATAGTAAAAATACTCATGAAAATTAAATTTAAAGTTTATAACCAAATAATTCAATGTCAAATGGCTTTTGGGGTGAAAATTCCCCATATATTAGGGAATATAGCAGCTGACACTAGTTGAAGAGCCCACAGCAAAATATCAAAGGCTGACAAATAAATTTTTGATGATAAAACTCCACTTTTTCTTCCCATTTATGGTGAAGTAACCAGAGTTTTTTAGCAATGTGATATCATACTAATTTCAGTTGAATCATATTTCATTAAAATACTTTTCCTTTTAAAATTAGAGATGCACGCGTTGGTGGAGAAATAAGATGAAAATGGAAGAAATCCATAGAAAATAAAGAGTGAGAATTATTTTCAACAAATAACTAATAATATTACTCAGAATGTCATCAAACATTCTCTATATTTTAATACAGTGTACATAAAGGGTCAACAAATAAAAGCAATAAAAGCAAAAATAAAAAACATAAAGTTTTATACAACTCTAGCCACAGAGCATCAACCTCATAGAATGACTTTGAAAACACAATTAAGGGATAATCTAAATAAATAAATAAGTAGTACATTATTGTTTGCCTCATTCATGTTTCCTGTCATAGAGAAAACTGGGTCTCAGGACCTTGGGCACTGGGAGTCATGTGCATCTTCCTGCTGCCTGGGCTGAAATAACATATCTGGCTCAGTGCGAAGGAGAAATCCAGGATGGTACGTGCTCTAACTAATTACCCTGTTTCCTAGATTAGCAGTGAAGGCATAATTTGAGACCTTTCATATTTAGAAATTGTGTGGGATCTAAGAAAAATTTGCATATCTCTATCAAAATACCTGACAGTGTTTCATTATACAAGTTCTTTTTGAAATATTGGATTAATGAATTTGCTTAACTTTTTAATTACAAAAGTATTTTAAAGTCTTTTGCTCAGCACAGTCTTTATTGCTTCTTTTCTAAAATTAGTAACTAATTAAAAAGTACTATAAAGTGTCGTTTAGTGATTTTTTAATTACAATAGGGACTATATTTGATTCTGCATTTTATAATTCTTCTAAAACATTTACCAAATGGTTGTTAATTTTTCACTTATTTTAAACAGCCATTTTCCTCATCATCTTTCATTTAACGTCTCACTTATGTGTCTTTTTTTTTTAATCTTAAGTAAGAAGAGAGGAGGCAGAGAGACAGACTTGTGCATGTGTCCCAACTGGGATCCACCCAGCAAGCCCATTATAAGGCAATACTCTGCCCATCTGGGGCTGTTGCTTTGTTGCTCTGCAACCAAGCTATTTTAGTGCCTGAGGTGGGGCCATGGAGCCATCCTCAGAACCTGGGGCCAGCTTGCTCCAATCAAACTATGGCTGCAGGAGAGGAAGAGAGAGATAGAGGTAGAGAAGGGAGAGGGGGAGGGGTGGAGAAGCAGATGGTCGCTTCTCCAGTGTGCCCTGACTGGAATATAAGCCCAGGACATCCACATGTTGGGCCAATGCTCTACTGCTGAGCCAACTTGCCAGGGCCTTATGTGTCTTTTTTCAAACTACCCTCCAACCAATCTAAAAAAGAAATTAAAAACCATTATTTTTAAGGAGGTAAAATTCCTTCTATCATTATCTTAAATTTTATGCGTATCCTTTTAAAATGAGTTTTTAAATGTTAAGTGTGTGAGGTCAGAGAGTATTTCCCCAAGTAGACTGGGTTTTGCAGTGCTGTCTGGAAACTTTCAAGTAACAAGAAGCATAAGAAGGATTTTGTGTTTAACTCGCCTGTATGGCACTACATCACAGAGTCATCCACAGCCTGACCTCTAGTAAATGTTTAAATAATAGGGAAGTAAACACTCTTGGCTTACCAACAGCCAGCAGCCACTTGCTCTTTCTTGTCTGCTAAATGTCAGCTTTGCTCAGGTATACTGCAGTCATGTGATTCAGAAGAGGACTGGCCTTTCCAGTCTAAGGGGTGAAATTTGGTTGATCTAAACTAATCAAGGCAACACCCCTTTAACCATCAGTGATTAGATCAGGGGAACCACAAGGCCTGGTCCTAATCAAGAGATATGAAGACAGATGAGTCTGTTTGGAACACCTATTTTTTAAATTGTATTTGAAAAAGACATGCTCGAGAATAAAGCGCCCCTTCCCTCCCACTGCTTCTCTTGATGCTTCTCTAAATGGCATGGCAGGAACACAATGTCTGGTGCTTAGGCAGCCATAACAGTCATTTTGTACCTAAGGGGAACCAGCAGACAAAACAACATGCATACGAAGTGCAGTTATATTAGCCAGCCTTGGATCCTTTCCCACCTGTGTCTTGTGAAGTTATAAGCATAATTGTTTTGAAGACATTTAGTTGAGTTTTCTGTTACTCACAAGCCAAAAGCTTTTAACTCATTAAGATACTGAACTCCAAATAAAATCCTTGAGGATATGTCTTCTTACCAGCTCCACAACTGAAACACTCTCCTAATCAGTGTGCTCTTGTCTAGACATTCCTCATGCTACTGTTCACCCTCTGCCATTCAGCATTCAGCAGTGACCACTCTAAACTCTAAATAATGTCTGGTGTCTTCTGATTACCCTTAAAAGAAGTTATTGCTTGATATCCCATAGGGCTACCAGGCTCCGAATGATCTGGCTCTTCGCTACCTTCCCTACTTATTCATCATGCTCCGTCCTGCTGGTCTCCTTCCTACCCCTTGAACACGTCAGGGCTTTTCCTTTCTCAGGTCCCTGAATTGGCTGTTCTTTCTCAGATATTTACATGACAGGTCCTGAAAATCTTTGTAAAGACTTGAGGTTCAATTCTTTTAGGGCCTTAGCTCTATATTCATCCTTGTTCAATTCCACTGGGCCCCATTTTCTCTGCCTTGATCACCTACTCTTCTCCTTTATAGCATTTATCTTTAGCTCCGTCTTTTGTCATCTAATTCTCTCCCATTTCCCACACTATTATGTATGTGGCCTGGTGATCTATTTTGAGTTGGCTGGAACAGCTGGAGCTCCTTGGGCATTTCTCTCTCTCATCTTTAATCATCTCTGTCTCTATACTCCTTCCAGCTTGGTGACTTCTAAGTAGCTGGACTTCTTACATGGCAGCTTAGGGTTCTGGAGCTCATATCTTGAGAGAAAGA